>NC_064772.1:13333034-13958034 GCF_011397635.1 Epinephelus fuscoguttatus
AAAAACTTGACAAATCCAAATACACCTCACCTTGTTATATATTTTTTTGTATTTTGCAACTAACCCAGTAGAGTGTTTAATATATATCATTTAGTTTACTGTTTTAGGTAGGCCAGAGGGTATAAGAGAAGAAACCTTTAACATCTAGACAGTCTGATGTCATTTGTGCGTCTCTATAAGGCAGCTGAGATTTGATAAAAAGTACCACTATTGTAAAGATTTTGCAACAAGCTGAGTAGATACTCAAGTGAGATAGATACAGCATCAACCAGGGCATCAGTTGGAGCTGTAGGACTAGTTTTTGTCTCTCTATAGCCAAAGAATTTTAGTTAAACTGCAAATAAAGTTCCCTGTAGTGTCAGCACATCTGGTGTTATTTATTTATTTCATTATTTTCAGTATACGTAGCTCTGGAATTGGCAAAAAGGGCATTTTAAAATAAGATTTTAAAAAAGTTGGGGTTCAGTGTCTAGAAAGTTACGTGAGAGTTTTATTGTGAATCATCATATATTTAGATCACCTGCCACAGAATTCTTTATGCATAATGACGCAGTTGTCATGGCAACCTCTCATGTCAATATGATTATTATGATAACCGTATCAAAAATTCAGTAGCTGTCCTATGTATGCTCCAAAAACAAACAGTGAAGACTGTAGAAGTGAATGATGTTTCTATCCCTCATATGAAGGGACACGCCCCCTCAAAGCCTGTCACCACTGCCTTGCTGCATTCAGGTACTGTCGGAAAATACAAATTTCAATTGGTCAACCCAGTAAGAGTGGGAAAGAATAACGGTAAACCTGATATTTTATTTTATTTTTATTTTATTATTTACTTTATTTTCAGTGATAGGATGTAACTAAGTACATTTACTCAGGTACTGTTCTTAACTTCAATTTCAAGATACTTGTTCTTAAGTATTATTTGGTGATAGTACTTTGCAGATTCAGATTATTAATACAGAAATATAAATCAACTAATGAATTATGATATATTGTCATAGCTTATATTAAACTACCTGGCAGTAATTCTATAAAGTAGTTAACTCCAACTCCACCTTTATCTGCTGCAACATTATGGATGCACACATTAATGCATCAGTAATTATCATGCAGTACCATAATATATTCTAAAATTGGCCATTCTGCATAAGTATAAGTATATTTTGGTGCAAATATTTATGTACTTTTACTTAACCTGTTCAGGCATAGGCAGTGTGTTTTAGAGCATCACTTCATTGATTTGAATGAACCATTAATGAAAAATAAATCACCCTAATGTGTTATGCTGGGAAAAAAGTAGGGCTGTTGTCAACCAAAGAAAATCTTGGTAGACTAAAGTCGCACATAATCTTCAACTAATCGATTAGTCGTGGGGAAAAAAATCTGCATATTAGTTTTACCTCCGCCAAAGAGGTTGTGTTTTTGCCAGCATTGGTCTGTTTGTCTGCAAAATAACTCAAAAAGTTATGAACGGATTTTGATGAAATTTTCAGGAAAGGTGGTAATGGGACAAGGAACAGGGTGCTGTTCTAGTGACTTCTGCGGTGATGTCTGCGTCACTCTGCAGTGACACCTCCAAAACACTAGTCGGCGGTGGAGGACTGTGTTAAGTGCTGTAAAGTTTAGTTCAAATCAAACTTTGTTTATATAGTTGATTCAAAACACATTAAATATGGCTTAATAGAGACAATTTCAACCACAAATACGCTAATTGACTTCACTATAAATCGCAGAACTGATAGACAAACACTTGTCTTTATCTGGACACATTTCCCCCACCAATACAACATGCTAACGTTATTAGCACAAGCCTACGGTATTTTGTGTAAATTAGCCTGGCGTCTAGCGATCTTTTCCTTTTCTCATGTAAAACCAAGGGCAACCGCAACATTTAACAAAGGAAACGGTACATAATTTGGCTCCATTACAACTCACAACATTCACCAACAAAACAACCGTCACACTAAACACGTTTCCAAGCAAATACAACATGCTAACGTTATTAGCGGCAGCCTATGGCATTTTACATACTAGCCTAGCAAGGAGTGGAGATTTCCTCTACTCATAGGAAGCCAGGATAAATCCCTAAGGGATGAATCACTAACGCGGCTTAGACTGCTATTTTAGTGGAGGTTTCACTGTCTTTACAATTTATTGTTTCTTATCTGTGAAATACAAATAAACACGAGGTTTGTTTCCCCTGCGGGAAATGGTTTCAACTTACAGAAACTGATGGGAGGTCTGGTCACGCGACGTTGGTGAGGTTGGGCGAGTTCAACTTTCTGTCAATAACAGGGGTGTTTTGAAAACACCCCCATTTTCACAGGTATTTTAGCCTCTCCCTCCCGCCGAAGGAAATAATGGATTAATTCTGGAAAGCTGTTGATGCAGCACTTTTTGCCATATGGAAAGTAACACAGCAATTGTTCGACCAATGAGAATACTCGACTAGTCGACCAGGAGACTACAGCCCTAGAAAAAAGGTCTGTTAAGACTATTTATTGTCATTATTACTATTAGATGGTCCACTGGTATAGACAGAAAATACATAATTAAGTATCCTAATCCAAAGCAATTTTTGCGAAGGATTTTTGAGTGCATTTAGAGCATAAATTTACTAATACAATATGTTTTTGTGTGTTTGGAACATAATTACATACTGAACGGGTTAAGCGAGATTTTAAATACAGGATTCATACTTTTAACATAATATTTACCACGTGGAGTTGCTCCTTATAGGTAAAAATCTTCTCCCACCAGTTTCATATGGACATTAAAAGTACGACTTTCCGTCGAGTCCCTGAAGGCATCGTAATGTTTCAGAGGCGTCAGTGCACTGCTCTCTGGCGCCGCCCCTCACTCAGACATGCATGTTGTGCTCTAGTCGCGCATTTTTCACTCGTCTCTGTTTATATTTAGGAAAAACGGGGCATTTTTAAACGAGTTGAGAGGCAAGCTTTCAGCGACACAAACACAGGAACATCTCCCACACCGGCTCTATCCGCTGGAGTCCCTTGAAGGTACGTTGTTCTGTGTGTTTCATTGGCTTTGTTGCTCCTTTTCCCCCTTTTTGCTGGTAATTACAGTCATTAGCATCCATCTTGGTGGAAGCTAATTAAAACCACTGCAAGGAGAAATGGTTGTTCCTTTTGCCTACCAAACATTACACCTTTGTGTGTTTTATGAGGTTTATAACTTATGTCATGTCCAGTATGCTTTTTTAAAATCCTTTGCAATTAAAACACCTTTATATTCCCTTAATAAATCAGTAAGGATTCAGTTAATGGGCCTGCTGACTTCAACGTTGAATTATGGCACTTTATGAGTATTTTGACCCCATGTCCTATCACTGAAAAATGTAAAATACCTTTATAGGTTGTGGTAGTTCACTTCTGTGAGAGTAATTCTCATGTTAACACATTGTGTCAGGTGTTCAGATTTATCACTGCAGCATGGTGTGTTTAGGTGCTGCAGCTTGCACTTGTTTAAGAATAGCGGAATCCATCATTATCTCCATGGAGACGTGAAGTAAAACAGTGATTTTACTTCCTGCAACAAAAACATGAAGATAAACTACTGTACTTCGATATTGCATCCAGGTATCATGCACCTGAATGCATCACCTCTCGCAGATATTCTGCAGCCAATATTAACCATATTTGGTAACAACAAATAATATGGCTACAAAAAAATGTAAATAATGAATAACATGATTTTTTTAATTAATCCATTATTCATTTTTGTCCCCAGACAGTTAGCGCTTTTCATTTTCATCACACATTCAGTGCAACAGTAGCATTCATGTAATATAGTAAACAAACTAATAGAGGAATCTGAAATGTGCAACATTGTTTGCCGACACCAGATATCAAACGAAAGCTGAAGACTATGTTATATTAAGTATCTGTAGGCTGTAAATTCACCAATGCCAAACAGATAAGAGGAGATATAATGTTATCTTTTAGCCTTATGGTGGAAACTTTCTCCTCCTCTGTATCGCTGCATTAAGTCCACGGCTGTCTGTAATGAAGAGGAGCATGACAGTCAAGAGCGCTCGCTCCACAGCAAAATCTGGGGATCAAAACATCCCCAGAAGTACACTGCACAGCACACTGACTAGCAAAAAACCCCCAAAACCTCAAATCTCCGGCTTTCAAAGGGCAGCCCTTATTGTTAGCACCATTGGCTTGTTTACTATATTATTTGAGTTTCATTGTCACAATGAATGTCCCCGCTCCAAATCTAATCTGACATAATTCTGAGTCTGGTACAGCCCTAGTTTACAAGTAACAATCAGATGTAAAGGTCCAGTGTGTAAGATGAAAGGAGGATTTGGTGGCATCTGGTGGTGAGGCTTATAGATTGCAACCAGCTGAAACTTCTCCAGGTTAGAATTCTTTCAGTTTTCATTAGGCCTGTGCGATAAATCGATTTTATTGATTAATTCAAATTTGTAGTTTAGGTCGATTTGTTTTAATGAAAATCGAGTTTCTCTTTAAAGCCCGCCACCGACGCTCCCCGCTGGGCTCCCGTAGTTCAGAGTGGGCTCACCCCTCCCCCCCACGCGCTTGATACACAAACATCATGGCAGCGAGCGGGGAAGAACTCGTTCCCAAGAAAGGGAACGAGTTCGGTTTTGTGGCGTCAGACACAGAACAAACAGCACCCCACTGCAAAGTGTTTGAAAGCTGTTGCAACCCAAGGTAGCAGTACTACCAATTTACTGCAGCACCTCAAACAGAAGCATGCTGCCAAGTGGGAGAGGTGTTGCTCCCTACGAAAATATCCCCATTCAAGTGCTTGAATTTGTTATTTACGCCTGAATGCAACACAGGCTTCACTCCATAGACTGTGTGTTCGGTGCCATGCTGCAGATTCGGGCCAGGCTCGGTTATAATTGTCTCACACTCGGGAGGGGCAGTATAATGGTAGGGGAAACACTGCCATATGATGAGAAAGGGGCCCGGTGGAAAGCGATCACGGATGCACTCACGATGTATCTTGCAATAGATATGGTGCCCATATTTACCGTGGAAAAGCCGGGGTTTATTAACATGCTGAAAGTTTTGGAGCCTAGGTACGTGCTACCAGGCCGCAAATATTTTCCTGAAAATTGATTTTAAGTAGAGGGAGAAAATCAATTTAAATCGTGAATCGTATTTGTTGTGAAAAATCAGAGATTTTTTTTTTTTAGGCCGTATCGCCCAACCCTAGTTTTCATGGTTCAGGAGGTTTTTACCAGGAGCTGAATTATCAGCAGAGGTCTCTTCCTCTCCAGAGCAAACAGACAGTAAAGCAGTTTCACTTTACAAATCAGTGTTGTTGTTTTTTTATGTTGTTCGACCCATCACAGACTGGCTGCTGGCCCATATATATAATATACATTACAATTAATAAAGACTGTTGGGCCATGAAGCAACATGTGTCTGTTTTACAAAGTGCTGTATATTTTATGTCTTTCTTAATATGTCACTGATTCTCATACCTTCCTACTATTACAGTTTTTTGTTTCAATGGAAAACCAACCACCCTTAACCCTAACTTCTCAGTGTTAAGTAGAGCTGTAGTCAACCAAAGAAAATATTGGTCGACTCAAGTCACACATACTCTTCAACTAATCAATTAGTTGTGGGGAAAAAAAATCTGCACCTTATTTTTACTTCTGCGGTGGTGTGTCTGTGTCACTCTGCAGTTACACCTCCAAAACACTAGTTGACGGTGGAGGACTGTGCTGTAAAGTTTAGTTCAAATCAAACTTTATTTATATAGTTGATTCAAAACACACATTAAATATGGCTTAATAGAGACGATTTCAAACAAAATAAAAGTACGCTAATTGACTTCACTATAAATTGCAGAACTGACAGACAAACACTTGTTTTTATCTGAACACATTTCCCCCACCAGTACAACATGCTAACGTTATTAGCACAAATCTATGGCGTTTTACATTGTATAAATTAGCCTAGCGTCTAGCGATCTTTCCTCTTCTCATGTAAAACCAGGGACAACAGTAGGATTGGGTCGGTATGAGAAAAAAAAAAAGGGTCCGGTTTTTGTAAAAAAAAAAACGCATCAAGTTGGTAATACCAGATTTTCGCCACTTGGGGGCGCAGTTGACTCATTTAAAATAAAAAACGACCTTAGGACAACAGAGTGACAGTAACAGGTTGTTTCTTTTATTCCTTACAAATAAATTTTGCAGCTTACTCAATCAGTGCAAACAAGGGTTGCCTCCTTCGTCTGGCTCAAAACCAGTGTTGCCATAGTGGCGCATTCCTTGATTTCGTCAAGACTAAATTGTCCGCCATTATCGACTCCCCGTCACTATTAAACAAACTCCAGGCTACAGTAGAGGCGCATGCTCACTCGCACCTCCTAGCTCAGTCCCTGCCCCACCCCACTCTCTCTCCTGCTTGCTGTGCGCTTGGTGAAGAGGCAGACAGTCACAGACTCGGGCTTACTATAAGCAGAGCGGACTATGTGTAAAAATGTCCGTGAAAAATCCCTGTGTTGTGAAAAATACATGCCGAACAGTCTTTTGTGTGACACTGGTGCGTGGAGCGAAGTCCACGCGGTTGTGCTTTGCGCACAGAGGGCTTGCGGACGTCCACTTTTCCGCGTACGTTCTGCCCGAGTATGCGGTCCGGTCGGTCTCAAAAAATAAAACCCGGTCCAAGACGGAGTACCGGACCAAATTGGTATTACAGAGAACCGACCCGACCCTAGACAATAGCAACATTTAACAAAGGTAATGGTACATGATTTGGGTCCATTACAACTCATAAGGTTCACCGACAAAACAAAACTTTATTACTGCCAGCCTTTGGCATTTTACATTGTATACATTAGCCTAGCGATGAGCGGAGATTTCCTCTGCTCATATGAAGCCAGGATAAATCCCAAAGTATAAATCACATGCAAGACTTAAAATGCTATTTTAGTGGAGGCTTAACTGTCTTCACAATTTATTGTTTCTTATCTGTGAAATACAAGTAAATACAAGCTTCGTTTCCACTGAGGGAAACAGTTTCAGCTTACAGAAACAGACAGGAGGTCTGTGTTACCGCGACGCCAAAGACAGTGGATAAACCAAGACGGTCCACTGCGAGTCAGTTTCCAGTATCAGTGTCATGTGGGGTTCACGACCACCACGCCCCTTTAGGAGACTAACAGCAGGTCCTGAGTCCATTGACTTCAGTGGGAGAAATGAACGTGATTACAGATTATGGCCGATTCTTTTGCCTCATAGTCACGGAAACAAATATTGGACCCATTTATCACAAGCCGAATATCTTCAGAACATTCCGACACCAAAATGGCAAATTTCAGACCGACAAATCAGGAGAAAATTAACTTTGTTCAAGACCTGTCTCTGTCTCAACAACACACTCTCACGAGATCCGGGGCAACAGATAGCTCCTCTCTGGTGCTGAAATCAGTGCACTTTTGAACTCTTTTTGGAGGAGAAAACAGATATTATCAGACTAATCCTACGATCTTGTACTGGGTTGAGCTAACTGAAGTAGTTTCATGTCATATCTGACAATGGGAGGCTTTTAACAGATGACATCCTGATGTTAGCTTTGCTGCTGCTGTTAGCTGTCCCTGTCAGCTGCAGCCACTGATGCTTTCTAGACATCGTGATTTTCCAAAACTGAATAAATACCACACATAGCAACACAAAACTGCTTTGCTAGCTCAATTATGTTGTAACTAAGATATCCGCTGGAAATTTTTTTTTTTTTTCACGGGCTGTTTATTGAGTTACTGAGTTAATACAGACATCACTAACAGCTAATGGTTAGCCCAGCTAATCTACGATAACCAAGCGAGGTTAGGGATACTCGTCTTTGATTGGCGGTTCTCCATCGTCTTTGATTGGGGTACGGGGGACAACGCCTACTTAGGAGACCGGAAATGTATACCATTTTATACAATGGGAGTATATTGTAGGTGGGCCATCTTGTAGTAATCCAGTATCTTTGGTGACGCTGAGCGTGGGCGAGTCCAACTTTCTGTCAACAAAGGGGGTGTTTTGAAAAAAAAAAAAAACATTTTCACAGGTAACTTAGCCTGTCCCCCTGCCGCAGGAAATAATGGATTAATCCTGGAAAGCTGTTGATGTAGCACTTTTCTCCTTATGAAAGTAACACGGCGATTATTTGACTAATGAGAATTTGGTCAGACGAGTGCATAGCGACCAAATAGTCGACTAGTCAACCAGGAGATCACAGCCCTAGTGTGAAGTGTCAATCACAGAGTGCATGTCTCTACATGCTGTAACTCCTTGATACAGAAACAGCTGTTTGGTTTGTGTAAATTATACTGAGGATACCATCAGAGATATTTAGGTTTGTTGCCTATGTTTGGCATTCACCTTATTATATTTTAGCTTAAATGAGGCATGAGTCTAGACCAGTGATGGCTATTTAAGAGGTGAGCATGCTGCCATTTGCCAGTTTTTTGAGGGGGGGGCTTTTCTAGAGAGGTTTGGGTCATTGAGACATCCTAGCCAAATAAATTTGAATTGACCTTGACTTAAATCACTGAAAAAAAGATATCACGTAAGTCTGATTCGCGTGTAGGCTACAGTAGAGGACCATATTAATGTATAGGAAAATGGAAATTCTAAATCAAAAGGGGAAAACAACATTTCTGTAGATAAAATAAAATTTTGAAAGCTGTTTCTAAAATAATTAAAATGTAAGTGCAAAAATATATGTGTGGTTCCCTGCTTATTCTTAATTAATGCTTAACTAATGCATGATTCATCATGTTCTGATGAATGTATTAATGGTTCATACATCATGAACTCATGAGGCTCAGTAATGATTAATTAATGACTCGGCCACTATCGGTCGTGTGTCATTATTAAGTTATTCAGTACAAAGGTACTGGACTAGTAGACGGATTGTTTGTCAATCATTAATAAAAAAAGTTCACCACATTAACTGAAGGCCCACAAACCTGATGATGTCATTGAGAGCTAACGCCAAACGCAGTTCATGAAGATTACAATATTCAACATTTTAATTTAATAACAGAAGAACATGACTGTGCTGGACATAATTTCTGTTACAGTGATAAAAAGATCTGTCATTGCATTGACTAGTGTAGTGATCTTGTATTCAGATTTGCATCAGTCAGTTGCTGTTAATCGTATGCGTTTCTCATAACTCATTGTCATGTGCATAAATTCATGCCTTTTGTTATGCAGAAATTCATATACGAATTAATGCAAATACCTAGCCTACTTAAAACTTTAACTAGAGCTTTTGTTATCGAAAACGTTTACATTTTTGTGTTTATTTTTGCAAATAAGTAGCACACTGTAAGTTCTGGTTGACTCCTGCAATTTTAACAAAATATATATTTTAATTGAATTCTCAGAAGATAAGAGATATCAGCTGACAGTTGTTTCACTCTTACTTGTTGTACTACAGTATTTCAAAGCTCTGAATACTTCCTCCATTACTACACCTCTTTTTCAGTATTTGTCACGCGCTCTGCTGCGATTATGTTATGCCTGGACCCATTGTTACGTATCTCATACTTTTGTCGTAGCATCTCGTAATTACATAATCAATATTTTATTAAAGATCTCCTCTCATAACTATAGGAGTCAGATCTCATAAACATGTGTAAACAAAAACATGTTGCCACTGGTCCAAGTTTACTCGCTGCCAGCTGCTGACAGTAAACGGCGTTTGTCATTTGTCTGTCACTGCATTTATTTGTACAGTATTATTACACTAGGACTGTACCTGACTCAGAACTATGTCAGTCAAATCAGATTTGGCTGTTCAATATGAATATTCAACGATTCTGCCCCCCCCCCCCCCCCCCACACACACACACACACACACACACACACACATTAAGTATTAAAGTTTGATCGGAGCTCAGCAGAACGTTCAGTGTGACTGCAGCATTCACGTAATAGCGTGAACAAGCTAACAGCGCTGATGATGGATCAGAAATGTGCAACAAGTATTTTCTCTGATGCTAGACATCAAACAAAACTCAGAGACAGTGTCATATAAAGTATTTGTGAGCTGTTAGGTCTCTGACTGATGATTCAAGTCTCCGACTTTCAAGGGCAGCCTAAGGTTGGGCGATATGGCCTACAAAAAAAATAAATAAAAAAAAAATCAGATTTTTCACAACAAATCCGATTTCACGATTTAAATCGATTTTCCCCCTCTACTTAAAATCAATTTTCAGGAACATATTTGCGGCCTGGTAGCACATACCTGGGCTCCAAAACTTCCAGCATGTGAACAATCTCCAGCTTTTCCACGGTAAATATGGGCACCATATCTCTTGCAAGATACATTGCGAGTGCATCTGTGATCGCTTTCCATCGGGCCCCTTTCTCATCATATGGCAGTGTTTCCCCTACCATTATATTGCCCACACAGTCTATGGAGTGAAACCTGTGTTGCGTTGAGGCGTTGTCACGTAAATATCAAATGACGTACAATATTTTCGTAGGGAGCAACACCTCTCCCACTCAGCAGCATGCCTCTGTTTGAGGTGCTGCAGTAAATTGGTATTACTGCTACCTTGGGTAGCAACAGCCTTCAAACACACTTTGCAGCGGGGTGCTGTTTGTTCTGTGTCTGACGCCACAAAACCTTCCCAAGAAAGGGAACGAGTTCTTCCCCGCTCGCCGCATGATGTTTGTGTATCAAGCATGCGGGGGGGGGAGGGATGAGCCCACTCTGAACTACGGGAGCCCAGTGGGGAGCGTCGGTGGCGGACTTTAAAGAGAAACTCGATTTTCATTAAAACAAATCGATCTAAACTACAAATTCGAATTAATCGATAAAATCGATTTATCGCCCAGCCCTAGGGCAGCTCTATATTATACATATACTTCAAATAGTATAAACCTAATGTGTAGTTAAAAAGCCACAAATTTGAAATAGTGTATAGTTTGTCATTACAATGATATAGTTCAGGTTTTAGTCTTGACTTAGCACATTTTTATAAACCCACACAATATTTGTCAAATACATAAAATACAGTAGATTGTAGGCTAGTTCAGTGAGACTACCCAGAATGTAATTTGAGCAAAAGGGGTGCAAAGTATAAGTTCTGAATTCTGACATTGCCTTTCTTTAGGATATTAAATTGTTAATGAATCAGTATCCGTCTGTTACAAGACCCATATAACTCCCCTCTGCTACCCTCCCAGGTTTGAAGAGATGTCGTCCGTGTGGCAGCAGGAGCCGTCGGGTTATTCCCCCTGTGTAGAGATTGACTCCAGCTCTGTGAGGTGCAAAGACAGGCTCACCTCTCCGGTCTGGCTGAAGCAGGAACAAGACGACCTTCGGATCATCAAGTGGGAGAACTTTCAAACGGGCACCTCAGCTGATGCTGTTCAGGACAACACACCCAGCAGTGCCATGTCTGGTGAGAGCACTTTCATTCTCTGTGTGCTGCTTTTCTGCAGCAGGATACCATTGTTGGATAGATCCTCTGTGCTGCCAGGGGGAAGATGTGTGTGGAGCATCCATGTTTTCATACACATGGATGTAAACTGTAAATGCAACTTGACTGGTTTGCAGAGGCATACAATCATAAAGCACTAATTTTAGTTTAGTTATGCAAGTCAACATTATGAGCTTAAACACTTTTACATTGCATGAATCAGCCTAGCAGCTCGCAGACTTTACCTCCCTAACCAATAACATGGGTTGTTTATACTTTTTTCTTACTCACTGTTGATTTAAGCCACTGCATCTCCTGACAGAACAGCACAGTTGAATTTTAGCCTGTATGCACGTGTTTTTTTTTAGCCTGATATTGTTTAAACAGAGCAGCTAATGTTGCCATAGCAAGAGCAAGTGGAGTGACATACCCATCCAAGTTTGTCATGTTTCCTGAGTATTTCAGTGGCATTGTTTGCATATGACATGCTTTGTCTGTTGACCCGCCTTTACCCTGAAATCCAAAGTATGTCTGCACTGCTGATTTATTCCCGAGAGGGGAGTAAATATCGTAATTGCTTTCTTTTGGCTGCTTGTAGATATTTGCCTGGTGCCACTGCTTGACAGTGACACAGACAGGTCATGGAAATTTCAAAATAAAGGGGTTGATATGGATAGATATCTTAATTGCATCAACGATATTGGCTCACTGATGAATGAATCATCCAGACTGATGCATCGTTAAACCCCCACCAGCTACCAAAACAAAGAACAGAGAAGCTCAGATTACAACACGCACAGAAGGAGCTTGACTTAATTTTCTGCTCAGTACACCATATCTCCACTGTATCTTTACATAGCAAATAGTGGTTGCTGATATATTGTGTATATTTGTTCTGAATGTCATGTATTGCACCTTCAAAATTGCAAGATAGGGTATTTGCAGTGGTGTAAAGCAGGGTATATGCAGGTATATGGGGTATACTCACCGCTTTTTCTGGCTGCTTCCTCCTCGGTAACCTACCCATCTACCTAGTAGTGCACTCACCTTATCAGCTAACAACACACCACTGGGCATTTGGCCTTGGCAGACGTCTGCGCTTTTCAAGTGTTCTTCTAGTTGTAAATTAATACGTACTTTAAAGCAACACAATGGAGTTTTTGAGCCCTCAAAATATATATCCAAGATCCTTGTGATGGTACATCAACTCACAATAGCTTGGATGACACCTCCATCATTGCTTGAGAGCATCTGTTTCACTTGCACTGGCACTATGCAGTTTCGGGGTTCGGGTAGGAACCCAGACACAAAAAAAGACTACAAAATTTGGCTGCTTTACGGCATACATCATATCCCCCTCTCGTCATATCCCCCTCCTCTCTTTAGTGTAGTGTAGCCGAACCGAGGTGAACTAAGTTAGACATGGTTGTCATAGCTGAAGCCACAAAGAAAAGGAAGAAGGTGAAGGTGTTGTCTGAGGAGACGAAGAAAAGAAAACGGGAGAGCGATAAAACAAGCTCGAGCAAGGATTAATATTGGATCAGCTTTCACATGCTGGCGAGAGCTGTAAGAGGAGGAGGGATGCCTGACCGATGGTGACCTGGCACTGTTACTGCTGTCCCCCCTCTACTAAGGAGACTCAGCAGAGCAGATTGAAATATGGCTTTCTACATGCTGATCACATGTGTTGATAAAGTATTGGCTTGGCTGGCAGAGGTTTTATTGCACTTACTTACAGTAACAAGCGTAGTTGTCGTCAGCTAGAGAAATCTTGAAGTTATATTCCCTTCATCTGCACCGTGGCCTCTCTGCTGTTGTCTGACTTCACTGAGTTGAGTTTGTGTGTGTGTGTGAGTGTGGGTGTGCACGCGCGCTGTGAGGAGGAGGTCAGCCCTGACATGCAGAGAGCAACTCATTTCTGAGTTTCGAAAATGAATAAATAAATATAAATAAATAAAGCAGTCGGCCTAATAATGTATGTACAAAATGCTATAGAGACAGAGCGCAACGCGCCATAATCTGAAAGCCACGCCCCCAAAGGGGAAACAAGACTGGCTTTCCCCTTGCACTTTCCCCTCCGTTTCCAGCCTGTTGAGTTTTCCCTAAGTCCAAATGCCGAAAAGTTGCTGTGTGGTGGGCTGCACGGCCAATAAAAACCCAGAACTGAGCTTTTATCAGCTGCCGAGCAGAAAAACAGAACCTTGTAGGAGACAAAAGTGGATACAGGCAATAAAACGGCTTCAACAGGGAAGAAACTGTGGGATCCTGACACTCGGTATGCCTATGTGTGCAGCAAACACTTTGTCAAACCCTCCAAATGTATTTTTTTTAGAGTAACAGTTAACTGTATTTATGTATGTTAAGCTAAAGCATTGACACATCTCCACATCGTGTTTTTTCCAAAATGAGCAAGGTAAGGAGAAGGGACACTGAGGTAGACTGGCAATATTAAGCTTATCAATATACCGTTGCCTCTCTGGTAGGCATAGCGTGCTAAAATAATCCTATGCCATCTTATTATTAGCTAATTATTAGCTAGCTATAGCTAATAATTTTAGCTAGCTAGCTAGCAATTCAGTTGTGGGGACTTGAATGCGTGGCTGCGCAGTGTTAATTTTGTCAACTAAAACTTAAACGAAAACTTTCTGTTGATGACCCTTTATTGCGTGACTAATTTGTGACGAGAACGTAAATTTAATAAGTACTGACAACAAAAACTAAAACGGAATCTCTGTTCATTATGAAGTGACGAGTAAAAACATGACGAAAAAGCTGAGGCTGGCCGGCCGGACAGTCTGGATTACAACCATCCTCAATGCCTTGATTGTTTTCCTTTTTAACCAATTAATAATCTTAACTCAAATTCAAACTCTCAGTCTATCTTTCTGATTGGATGACCTCCCCCCGCCCTCCGCGCTGTGGCAGTGCACGTCCAGTTTTGGCACACAGAAGCCTTGGCTCCACAGCAGGAAGCCGGGAACAACAACGCCTGTAAAACTCTGTAAAAATACACCAAAGCATACATTTTCGTTTCCAAATATTTATTTGAAAACAAAACCATTCATACGGTCAATAAAAAACATTTTGTTAATAATAAAAAACGAATGTAATCTCAACAGTGACCGCGCTGGCCGGTGGGACTGCAGCTGAACTGCACCCAATGTTCATTCATTCATTCAATCGCGTGTTCAGTGTGTGTGTGTGTGTGTGTGTGTGTGTGTGTATGTGTGTTAATTATTTCGGTGTTTATTTTTTTTTATTCTTACGTTTTTTTTATTAAAATGCGCAATTTAGCCAGCAATATTATAGACCAAAAGTTAATGTAATTTATTATTGTAGAATGTATTTAGCAAATCACAACTTTCAACTGGAGACACGGCGCAGCATGCCAAAAGAAATAAAAAAATAAAAAAAGGCATTATAAAAAGCCGACAAATAGTGTTAATTAATTGACATGAGACTTTGGAGAGGTTGTCAGTCCTATTCTATAGTCTGTAATATTTTTTTTTATTTTATCATAACTTCTCGGAAATTACTCAAAAATGCATTTTTTGTGTGCTTCTGAGCACACGGACAGCATAAACAATGAAATTACTATGACCGTTGCGGCCCTTGGAGGGGCTTGGAGTGTTAACAAACATTGAATTAAAATGGGCATATGATTAAATGTGTTGGCTAGGTTTTGATGCCCTTGTAAGAAAATACTAAATTAAAATGGGCATAACAGTTAAGCTGTTATGATCTTCTTTTGATGTCTTAAGAGGATTGGAGCTTTATTCTTGCAGATTGTAAGTCATTTGTTGTGCAAATGTACAGAAAATAAACAAGAACCTGTGAAGGACATGATTATGTTTTGCACTTTTTCTAACAAGCCTTAGACATTCATTTTTATTATACAAGAGTAATATAGTACATTCTTAGTTTAAATGACTAAACACACAGTTAAAGGTATGCTTACAATGGAGTTTTTACTACCATGACAAACATCCTTTTGTAAAATCTATTACAGTATAACAAAACTGTGAAATTACGTCAAAAGACTAAAATGAGACTAAAACTAAAACTCATTTCCACTGAGAAATTTTAACCAAAACAAAACAAAACTAAAAGACTAAAATGTGACTTTAACTAAATCCAGTCTTTGGTGAGTGACTAAGACTAAAATGAAATTAAAAAATTCTTGTCAAAATTAACACTACGGCTGCGGAGGCAGAACGATAGCGAATGAGCGAAGAAGCAGACGGGAAAGCGGGCCTCGTTTCCCCTTTGGGGGCATGGCTTTCAGATTATGACGTGTTGTGCTCTGTCTCTATAAGGCTACTTTATCTGTTCTGAAGACATGATGATCATGCGTTACACGGCCAGCTTCAGGAAGTTCACTGGTATTGTTGGCTTGTCAGCAAATGCATGTGCACAGTGACAGTGTGTGACAGTTTTAACAGACAATACCGTTTTTTGTCTGTAGGGGGACCCCGTGAGGTAAAAAGCACAATCCTCCATTGTGTTTAAGACGTCACTTTGGATTGAGGTAATTTCTGATGGGTATTCTACAGTAACTTCAATAAAAGTTTTATCTTCCATCTCAAGTGATATTGTTGTTGGATTTCAAATATTAATTTGACTGATGCTAGCAGATATAAGAAGCATTCATATTTCATGTTAAACATAAATATCACCCAGGTCCGTATGTGTATCTACACAGCAGTCAACACCTTTCACATTGACAACAAGAAGAGACACAAGAGACAAGTATTTAATGAAATCTGTCAGATTTAATGTCTCTACACACAAAAGAAGTAATTCAGTGCGTGTGTAAGATAATGTAATGACAGACAAAGGCCAGTCTTTATAAGATAAGATAAGCCTTCATGGATCCAAAGAGAAATTCAGGTGTTGCAGCACAAAAAAACAGAAATTAATTCAAATGAATAAAGAAGTAAAAACAAAACACAAAATGATTATAAATCAAATAATATCAGCTAGTATAGAAATAGAAGTACAAGTTAAAGTGAGTTAGGAATTATAGAAGGCACAAGCACTGTTTCTTATCAGTCTTGGATGGCTTGTTTTCTGAGAACATTACTTGTACTTGTAGAATCCTTCTCCTGTCTTTCTGCCCAATTTGCCCTCTGCAACCGTCTTGTTGAGCAGTTCACACGGGTTAAAGACTGAGAGGTCAGGATTCGCAGCATGAAGACCTAGATGTGCAATAACAAAAATGAATAGGGTTTTACATTTAATTTGTAAGTTCATTTGAATTATCTTTGTTTCTCCTTCCTTGCAGCAGTCTCATGTTATCACACACTGAAAAATTAGTCATATCCTGGAGGAAGTATTGAGATCCTTTACTTAAGTAAAAGTACTAATAGCACACTGTAAAAATACCCAATACTTGTAAAATACTTTTACAAGTAATGGTCCTGAGTTGAAATGTTATAACTGATTGATTTTATTTATTTTTTGTTTTTTGTAAATATGTCTGTCTAATATATGTCGTGTCTGCTATGAAACTGAAGTAGCTCACCACAATAGCACCTTAGCATGAAGCATCCTGTCCACGAAGCAGACCCAACAGAATCTGACAATGTTAGCTTCCCTCCGGGCTGCAAGCGTCTGAAGCTCCCCGCATTTGCCAGTAAAAGTCCGCAGGATGCCGGCAAACCTTGGACCCTTGCCAGCAGATGAACGGGGAGCTAATGTCAGCACGGAGGGAAGCCAAACAACGTTCTTTTGCACAAACTGCCCACACTGCAGTGACACAAAGCTGTTGGAAATCGGAAATGTTTCCCTTTGAACAACGTTAATTAATTTGTTGACTGGTTGGACGGTTGGACTTTCACAAACTGACTACAGCATTTTATTTTCTGTGTTTCTTTTCTTGAGCAAAGCTGAGCAAAATTAGGGACATAACCAAAGAAGATAAAATGCTGCAGTCAATTGTGAAAGCCTGAGCTTCATTTATGTTATTATCATGATGGTCACACACACGCAAGAACATGCACCCACAGTTCTCACCTTACAACAATGCATAAAACTCTCCAAAAGGCAAAATGTCATGTGATGTAAGTAGCAGTTGGAGCCTAATTATTGTTGCAATTAAACCAATAATGATGTAGATTTTTCTAAAAAGGAAACCAATTAGATGTTCATATAAGAGTCCTGTGTTATTTTCTCTTTTGTATATTTAATATTGCTCTTTGATAAAGCAAGAGTATTTCTGATTATCTGATTACTGGTTGGTAACATCTATTTTTATGTCTCCACACCAGTGACAGCTGTGGCCTGAGGCATTATGTTTTCAGGTTGTCCGTCTGTCCCATCCTTGTGAACATGATATCTCAGAAACACCTCAAGGAATTTTTTTTCAAAATTCGAAGAAATATGCACTTGGACTCAGTGATGAACTGATGGGATTTCGGTGGTCAAATGTCAAGGTCAACGTGACTGTGCATCTGTCTCACTCCTGTGAGCACAATATCTCAAGGGCTTATGACTATATAGCTTACTCCACAGCATATAACATAAATGGTTGATGATAAAGTGTGCCGCTGTTAGCTAGCTAGCAAGATCAGGTAACATATTTAACAGAATTAACTCAGTAAATAGACTGATTGCTTCTCTCCAAAAGCAAATACATATGTATTTGAACAATGCTTTCGCATTCACCACAGTAGTCAGCTAACTCAAAATATCAAGTATAAGTACAGAAGTATTCGATTTGAGACGCAGTGATTTGATAGTGCAGATTACAAAAAGGAGGTAGAGAGAGAGAGAATAGCGATAGTTGGCCTCTTTTTTTCTCTGAAATCCAAAATATTTTCCACTCTGCTGATTTATTCCTGAGTAAATAATGTTATTCTCGTCATCTTTCTCTTGGCTGCTTGTCATCATCTGCTTGGCCCTGTTTGACAGTGACACAGACTTTCAAAATAAAGCCATATCTTAAAGATGATGATATGGATATCTTCACTTTGCATCAATGATATTGGATCGTTGATCACTGAATTGCTATATCGATACAGATAGATGGATTGTTACACCCCAAATATTTTCCACATAGCTTTACTTACCGTCCATGATGGACTTTAAGGTGTCAGTTCCTACGTAATCCATGAGCTCAAAGGGTCCCATGGGATGACCAAAACCAAGTTTCATGACTGTATCAATGTCCTCTATGGATCCATGACCTGAGGGAGAAAACGGCAAAACAAAACAGTAACCATGCAAAGCTGCAGAAATCAACCCCAAACTACAAAACAGTATTGGTACTGAATTAGAGCCTTAGGGCCCTATTTAGATGGTCTAAAGCGGACGGCAGAGGGCGCATAATCCATGTTGCAAGTGCCATTGCTATTTAGATGCAGGCGCAGTTGTCATTTTCACGCCCTGCGCCCTCGTCGTCTAACTAGCAAATGAACTTGCGCTTCCAGTGACCAACAAAAACCTGGTCTAAAGTCAACGGTGCAGTATTTCGCTGTTAAACAACTTAGTAATATGCGTCTCTAGGCGGGTGCACAACGCGCGTGCACTCTGCTCAGACACACACGGAGCAGCCACACATATGCAAAAGATAACAAATAAAAATATGATTACAATGTGAAAGGTTATTATTGTGCACATTAAAATATTTATCAGAAACACGTCTCAGTCATTAATCAGAATGATCTAATCGCAGTAATAATGATCATCATAATTTGTAATAATGACAAATGAAATGTGAAATTATCTGACCAATCATGGCAACACACGTAGGTATTTTAACACACTTGTCAGGTTGAGGGTGTCTGTCAATATGGAAACTGACGTCGAGAGAGAGAGAGAGAGAGAGAGAGACAGAGACAGAGACAGAGAGAGACAGAGAGACTTAAGAAGGCCCAATTAACCCAAATACGCCAGCAGCGGCACGGACAAGGAGAGATCAGCCAGGATATACTAACCAAAACCAGGAAATATGATCATATAACCCCAGCTTTAATCACTCTTCACTGGCTCCTGATCCAGTCCAGATCAGACTTAAAGCTGCTTTTACTCACCTACAAATCTCTACATGGCCTAGCACCCCCATACTTATCTGAACTAATCATTCCATACGTTCCAACACCGTGCCCCACTTCTCTGGAACCGGCTCCCCCAATCAGTAAGGGATGCAGAATCCGTTGACATCTTTAAATCGAGACTAAAAACCTATTTATTTTCCCAAGCATATGGTACAACTTGATAGCACTTTTTTATTTATTTTAATTGTTTTTGTAAATAATTGTGCTTATTTGTAAATTGTATTTTTTATTTGTAATTTGTATTTTTTTAATGTATTATTGTCTATGTGAACTGTAGAGTGTTTTGAGACCATGATTATAGTGATTTTACACTTTAAATAAAGCTGAATTGAATTGAATTGAATCAGCTGGCAGAAGAGCTGCGTCATCTGTAGCCTGGTAAGCAAACTGATTTTTTTGATTGAAACCCAAAGCCCACATGTTGCATTTATTTTAACATGTTATACTAGGCTACATTATATACTAGGCTACATTATATTATATTATTATATTGTTTTTTGAGTGTAAAGAGGACACACATGCAAATAAGAGGCAAAACACAGCTCTAGGAAACATGTGAAAACAATTAACAAATGTGGGTGGGGGAGAAAACACTGAACAGGTCCTAGCTGCAGGATCAGCACCTTGGGGAGCTCGGCGGCAGTCCTGACAGCTGTGCACTGTTATATGATGAAAACAGGTTTGAATAATATTCCACAGATATAGAGTGTGCCAATAAACCCGGAACTCCGTTAGCGCTTTTAGCACTTCTGGTTCTCTCGTCTAAAAGTCAATACATTTTTTGAATGGGATTTTGGTAAAATGCCTCAAATAAGGTCTGTGGTTAACAATAGCCTAAGCGAGTTTCAGGTTTTGTTCTACGACATAAAACACGTCAGTAAATACCCAACTTGTGAATTTTGAAGCTTTTACGTGTTGTAAAAAAGGCGGTTGCTAACAAGATGCTCAATACGACTAAAAACCCTGTCGGGGACAGTTAACATCATCACCCCCGAACAGGCGAGAGTGCTGGCAGTCCGCCATTACAGCTTCTTATTTAGCTTAAACAGTCCGATTTCCCCATTATACAATGTTTTTAAAATAAAGCGGCCGAAATCAGTTGAAAGCTTAGTGGCGGTGACGTCAAGAGTCATGCGACCGTGGAGTAGTCATGTAGTCCATTAAAGCCTAACGTTAGCTTTTTACTTCTGGCAATCGCATTTAAGCTTCAAATGCGGTATGGAAGGTGTTCATATGTGAAGATTATCTCGCTGAACAAAACCTGTAAGTATCATAAACTTGTGTTAGCCACAGAGCTTATTTTCTGATATAATCCAAAACGCAATGCAAAAATCACATCCACTTTCTCTTCCGGGAATCAGCGCGATGCTAAACTTCCGGGTTTTGACGTCAGCCCTGGCACACTCTATTTAGTAAGATCTTTCTTGTATTAGTGATCAGGTTTCCATACTTTAAGTAGTCTAATTAATGCCACGCTGATTTTACCTGTTACGCTATGACTGAACACAACCATTTTAAAGAAATGTTCGGTTTCTTTTCTTCAGACAAAAGAGTTAAGGAGATGTTTCTTTACCTGCTTGACAGTTTCGACTGAGCCTTCAGTCTTCCTCAGAAGCGTCATCCGACGTGCTGCTGACGCTTTTGAGGGAGACTGAAGGCTCAGTCGAAACTGTGTAAACCACTCACTCTTTCCAGTTGGTAGGTCCGCCATCTAACTAGCTCTCCGCCATGCGCTCCAATCGCGGCTCTTTTAAAGGGAATGAGAGGTGACACTCTGATTGGCTTATTGAATGATATGCCTAAAACACACCCATGACTAATTCACAGAGTAAGTCCAACCCTTTTAGACTCTCCGCCATGGCGCGCAGTCTAAAAATGTGCTGTCTAACTAGCAAGTGACAGTGACACGCCCATGCGCTGCACACCTGGCGCTTTGTGTTTTAGACCATCTAAATAGGGCCCTTAAAGGGATCGTGCACCCAAAAATGAAAATTCAGCCATTATCTACTCACCCATATGCCGATGGAGGTCCAGGTGAAGTTTTAGAGTGCTCACATCCCTTGCAGAGATCGGCGGGTAGAGTGGCATACCCGCACACCTAATGGCATACAGCGCCCCAGACTAACATCCAATAACACAAAATTGAATCCACAAAATATCTCCATACTGCTCATCCGTAGTGATCCAAGTGTGCTGCAGCCCCGACATAAAAAGTTGTTTGGAAAAATGTCATATGAACTCTGATTTTAGCCTCACTGTAGCCTGTAGCTCTGACTGCTTCTCTGTGCTCAGCGTTCACGTGTGCGCGCCTGCGTAAGACCAGCGAAAGCATGAGCTTTGCTTACCCGTGTTTATATCACGTGACACGTGCACTGCAGGGGGAGACAACGGTAACTAGTAGCTAAAAGATAATTTGCACTATGGTCTTTGAGCAAAGGACAGCCCAACATGTCTGAAGACCTTGAAATTGAGGAGGAACAGCATTTGTTTGTTGAGCCCGAGTATACGGACGCGGAACTCAGGCTACTGGACGAAGCAGCCGCCGCAGCTCATTAGCCTCAGCCAGCCGCAGAATACTGGAGTCGAGCACTGGAAACCTAGTGGTGTAGTTTAAAATGCAAAGCAATGCCAACGGATGAGGAAAGTCTTTGCTGCTCAGACTGGGAATTGGCGATGCCTGCACTTGAGAATCTGGACATCAGTACTGAGGAGACTGCTGCTCTTCAGAGATCACCGATCACCCTGAGCGCACACACGTGAGCTCGGAGCACAGAGAAGCAGTCAGAGCTACAGGCTGCAGTGAGGCTAAAAACAGAGTTCATATGACATTTTTCCAAACAACTTTTTATGTCAGGGCTTCAGGACACTTGGATCACTACGGATGAGCAGTATGGAGATACTTTGTGGATTCAATTTTGTGTTCTTGGATGTTAGTCTGGGGCGCTGTATGCCATTAGGTGTGCTGGCTGCTCCCCCTCCGATCTCTGTAAGGGATGTGAGCACTCTAAAACTTCACCAGGGCCTCCATCGGCATATGGGTGAGTAGATAATGGCTGAATTTTCATTTTTGGGTGCACAATCCCTTTAAGGGCCCTATTTAAATGGTCTAAAACACAAAGCGCCAGGTGTGCAGCGCATGGGCGTGTCACTGTCACTTGCTAGTTAGACAGCACATTTTTAGACTGCGCGCCATGGCGGAGAGTCTAAAAGGGCTGGACTTACTCTGTGAATTAGTCATGGGTGTGTTTTGGGCATATCATTCAATAAGCCAATCAGAGTGTCACCTCTCATTCCCTTTAAAAGAGCCGCGATTGGAGCGCATGGCGGAGAGCTAGTTAGATGGCAGATCTACCAACTGGAAAGAGTGAGTGTTTTACACAGTTTCGACTGAGACAAAAAAAAAACTTCACCAGGGCCTCCATCGGCATATGGGTGAGTAGATAATGGCTGAAATTCATTTTTGGTTGCACTATCCCTTAAATATTTAATGCTGTTTGTAACCCAGCATAGTTAAGAGAGTGAAAAGTGGCGTGTTGAGATAAATTATTCTTATGAATTGTAGATTATGGAACCCCTTCTTACTTCTACAGAATGACAATTAATAATACACGGCCAGAGAACTCCTTGTGTGACAATTAATATATCAAGGTGCTTTCATGTCCATTGTGAATGTGGCGTAAGGCTTGAAACCAAGCTGGCAGGTTTTTTTTTATTATATCAGCTCATTTTATGAGCCCTGCAGTTGGCAAGATGAGGGCATAGTGTGTGTGTGTGTGTGTGTGTGTGTGTGTTTTGCTGTGTGCCAGAGCAGATCATCAATATCTGTGCGCCGCTTGTGTTCCTTCCTGGAAATGTTGCCACAGACGCCCAGTTCTTAGTACTGCAAATGCAAGGGCTTTCATCAGTGGACCATAGGCTCAATCATTGTGTGTTACGGCCTACATCATTTGGGGATAAACGGCTACTTGACAGACATTTATTTAATTGAAAATGTTCAAGATTATTACTTTGAAGGTTGACCTAAAAATGAAATTTGAATGGGTACTTACCTTACATACTTACACTGGCAAGCTACTTTGAACAGGAAAAACGATAAATAAAGGGGGCTTTAAGTGTTAATTCAGCCATCTGTTACCTGTGAATATTTTATATGGGTACTAAAAGTATGTTTTATTATTACTTGTATGTTAACTCTTGACTTGTTCATTAAAAGGCCCTAATCTCTGTTCTGCTATTTTATTTAGTTCTAGTCCTTCATACAAATGTGTTAAGACTAGGGATGGGAATCAAGAACCGGTTCCAACTGGTTCAATTCATCGACATCATTAGCCTTTATTCTTAACGATTCCCTTATTGATTCTTTTCATTACGCCGAATCTTTACATCGATGACGCACGTCACGCTCGTCAGTCAGCAGTACGTTCAACAACAAAGAAGACGTAATGGTGGAGAGACAGAAGCGGTGGAAAGCTTGGCTACACTTCACCAAAAAAGACTTCATTCATCACAACAGCATGACGTGCAATTTTTGCAGCACCATAATTACATGCAAGGGCGGAAACACCACCAATGCTACAGTGATTGTTTTCCACTGCAGAGCTCTACTGTGTGAGCATTTTAACGTTACTTGCATTTGCGACTAAAAATAGTTTTGTGTGAGCAAAAGAAATCATTCAGCACACTGTGCGAGTACAAATTTCAACCAGCAGCAGAAACGAAAGGCGTGATACTACTCAGAACCGTGATACTTTCACTGGTATTGTACTGTGGGTCACAATTTTGACAACACTAACAGATTCTGTAACTTTATTTGATGTAGATGAAAACAAATGTTGTCCAAATATTCTTTCATTTGTTCCATTTTAGATGATAGCAGTGGACCAATTTCATATTTTTTGCACTTACTTACTTAGCACTTATCTCTCGTTTAGAATAGAAACTTAATAAAATTTATGTTGTTGACACCAAAAACCTGTAAGGTCTAGTTTGTCTACACAGAAAATTCGCAGGAGGAATCGATAAGGGAATCGATCAAGAATCGGATCGATAAGCAGAATCGATGATGGCATTGATATCAATAAAATCTTATCAATTCCCATCCCTAGTTACAACAAAGAAAAGAATGACTTTCAATTCCTCTCAAAATGACTGATGTTATTTTACAGTCTTGTGTTCCCACTTAAAATCCCACAGAAACATAGTTATACTTTTTCATGGTAAACAATTCCAATAAGCGAACCATGGCAATTTTATAATTGATATTGCTCATACACATACCTCTCTCAACCAGCCGCACGGACTCTAACCAGAGGGGAAGAATTAGGCGGTTTGCAATGAATCCAGGTTCATCCTGATGAAAGAGATGTTGGATGCTGCTGAGTGGGCTGTAATATTTTTGAGAAATAACAGCTGTAATGACATTATGAAGTAAATCCTACCTTGCAGGACACTGGTGTTTTCCCGAGAATTTTGCTGAAGTTTCGAATGGAATCTAAAGTCTCTTGGCTTGTTTCTGAGGTCGCGATGATCTGTAAAAGATTGATACTTAAGCAACTTTGATTCTAGATGTTCCCAGGTGTTTCCTGATATGGTCATAATGTTTCAGTGTCAGATGTTCATATTAAATATGGCCAAAGTTTCAAATAATGAGGTAAACCTAGATGAAAAAAAGTAATTCCTGTGAGCAAAAACCTCAGGCTTCAGACTGTTCTGAACACTGTTTCCAAGGGCTTTTTTTTTTTGTTTGTTTCTCATTCTTTTGAGACAAGTTGACGTCAGCTCCTGGCAGATGTCTTTATATGCTTGTTTGCAGTATGCACAATATTGCAATTGTTCCAGGCTGTTCTCATGTGCTGTTTGTATGTATACCTCCGAAAAGTAATGCACCACAATTTGTCTATTTCCCACATAATCATGAGTCAATAATTTGTGCACAACCCACGAAATCAGGAAGGCTGTAATCACATGATCAATACGATGACAAGACTAACACCTAGTTTCCACATGATTTTGGTTTCTGTATATATTTACATATAGCATAGGGAGTACGCTCCTAGTGTTCAATGCAAGAAAAAGCATCTTTGTAGGAGGCAACTTTGAAATCATGCAACCATGGTGTAGTTTATTTATAGCCTAAAATTAGCCTTTTAGTAATGGCAGTTGCATTTAGGCTTCAGAAATCACAAGAGTAGTGTTCATTTGTGAAAACTATCTTGCTAAACATGCTAATGTCTATTACCATGTTCATGGTACTTCCCATTATGTGTTAGCATCGAGCTAACGGAATAAGCGCTAGTTTTATATATAGTTTTGTAAAAGGACATCATCTTGGTCTTTGGGAAACACTGATCAACATTTCTCACCATTTTCAGTCATTATACAACCCAAACAACTAATCAGTTATTCTAGAAAATAATCAACATATTAATGGGCAAAGAAAAATGATTGATTGTTGCACCCCAATTGCATGTTTTATTACATCTTAGTATAAAACAATATTGTATTGTCTCTTTTATCTACACAAACAAATAAACAAAATTAAAGACACTGTTTTTTTTGTTTTTTTTTTCTGGGGCCGTACCTCTACAAGCTTCATTGTAGTGACCGGATGGAAAAAGTGAAGGCCGGCGAATCTATCCAGCCTGCTGGTGGAGCTGGCAATGTCAGTAATGCGAATGCCAGATGTGTTGCTGGCAAAGATAGTGTGTCTAAAATAGTACATAAAACATAGTATGGACAGCAGTTAATATCAAAGGCAGATGTGACATTCGGAGCTTTCCATTTCATTGTCTTTAATGAAGACCACCAAATGTAATATACTGTATGTCCTCTTCCCTCCCAGACCTGGGGTCAGATGCATAAATGATGTGTAAGCTCAACAACCATACGTTAACCTTTCCCACTTATAAACTGGTATTTATAAAGGAAGAATGTGTGGTGAGAATGTGTGCCCCTTATGCAATCTACAGACCAGGCTACCACTGGGTTTTTGCAGTGGGTGATATGAAAGATTTTGAAATTAGGTAGAGAAATGGATAGCATCATTTTTAAGTCGTTTGCCAGTTTCACTGATTGTGAATAAATGTGAATAATCATTGATCATCCTTCTGAAATTTAACAATAATGATGATTGAGTTTTTATTGCGATGATGGTGTGCACAAGTGTGATGAATTAGTGGTACTGACACTACAAATAACTACAGCAGTGCGTAATGATGCTCTGGCACTACTAGAGAACCGTGCAATGTGTCATAGTCGGTAAAATGGAACTTTTATTGTTATATTATTCACTGATAGTTCTAGGAGGAGGGACACAAGTGTTGCTATGCAAATGCATGTTTAATGTTGCATTCAGTTGACTCAGGCAGATGGTAGACAGAAGACAGAGAACATCCTCTGGATGGCACAAGAAAAACAGTCCAACAGAATAGTTGGACAGTAAAACGAAACATGCATGACGACATGTTGCAATGGTGACGTTGTATTATTTACAAAAAATAATTATTTAATTATATTGAGGGGAAAAAAGGAAGTGTTTTTTCATTTATATAATTAATCTAGTAATGTCCAGTAATTGTCCAGATCGCCCAGGTTTTCCCCTTGTGTGTGTGTGGGGGGGGGGGGCTACATTACATTCAGTGGTAAATTTTGTATTTTCTGCTTGCCTTACCCAATTTAACTGCCTTGTTCTCATCTATTAAAATGATACCCAATTTGCTGTCTATAGTTTGCCTGATTCCATGTGAACACAGCATTTCTACATCCTTTTGTGTCAAACTGTGGGTGTGCAATAAGGCTTGTGCATGTGTGCCCAGTGCCACAATGATTGAGTTTTACAAAACAGAATCAGGCATACGCATGGCTTTATGAATCTAAGGAGAAGAGTGTGTATGCACATTTCTGCCTTTGTGTGTGTACACAGTTTTAGCTGTGAATCTACACTAGGGCTGCGCGATTGCCTCTAAATTTATATTGTGGATTGTCATTGCTCTAGATTGCCAATACACGATTAAATCGCTAAGGGGGGGGTTACATCCTTGGCACATGGGTGGGTTACGGCCTTGGTCGGTAGGAACTTAAATGCAATAGGCTAAAAGATATAGGCTATAGCCTAGGCCTACCACCGCATTTTTATATTTTTTGTGTTATAATGACGTTATTTTAATATTTTGCATCACATGTAAAAGTGAGCGTCTCTAGCCGGAGACGTGTTGCTCCTCCTCACTTCAAGTCGCTGTCATTAACTTTTAACCTGCAAAGGCGGCAGTGCCGCAACATTGTAGGAATTTATGAAAGACCTTGTGAACATTTCAGTAGTTACACATTAAAACAATATTTATTTGTAATTACTCTATTGAACGACCCTGAAGCATGAGCAAACGGGCTGTGTCACTTGGGATCAAAGAGATGCGCCCTGCCACTGTCAGTGCAGGGCTGACAGGGCACCCTCCGCTGAGAAGAGAGAGAGGAGAGAAGATGGATTGTAGGTCTGTTTGTAAACAGGGCTTCTCTGACAGTCATGTATTTCCCCAAAAACATCTCTTAATGCACGGTAGAGTGCCGTGTTTTTTTGTTGTTGTTGTTGTTGTTGTTGTTGTTGTTGTTTTTCAAAATCGCCTTGATATCCAACAAATTGCCTGGCAACCCTCCAATTGCCAATATACGATTTTATTGCTGATCGTCCCAGGCCTAATCTATACTGAATTGTATGCATCTGACCCAAGTGGTCTTGGATTTGGAAATTAACATGAGTTTATTCTGTGTTTTTAAATACTGGTAACTGCAGTAGAAACATGCTTTCAATAACAACACACATACAGCACCATGAAACCCAGAACAAACAGCAATCAGCCTCTAATCTAACACTTTTATAAATGTATTAATGACCCAGAAATGGGACAGTGCTTACGCTGGTGCCAGCTTGTCAAGCCGACCAAAGAGATCCTGTTTGATTTTTAGATTTTCCACAATGGCCTCCACCACAATATCCGTGTCCTGAACTACAGACTCGGCATCTGTTGATGTTGACACATTCTGCAGGACTTTCTGAATAAACTCCTCACCTGCCTGAAACAAAAAAAAAATGTGTCAACATGACCCATTAACAACTCACACTTGACTCTCTCACTGTTTTGCTTTGATTTTGTCTGGCTGTCTTCTGTGTCTCACCTCTGGCTGATCAGCAAACTTCTTCTTCACCACTCTTTTAAGTTTCCCTTCAATTCCTTTGATAGCCTTTTTGAGGATGTCGTCATTTATGTCCACCAGCGCCACTGAGTGGCCAGTTGATGCTGCAGCCTTTGAGAAATAAATTATTTCAAGACTAGTCCATACCCATTGGTAGCTTTGTCACCTTCTACCTATGCCAGTCGTCAATGCCTGTGTGCAGTTTCACATATATTGAGCACGTCAGTGAGTAGAAAAACATGGGACAGACAGAATGACTGACTGACAGTTTCCGTGATTATGTACAGCATACCATACCATGACTTAGTCATACCAAAAATTGGAAAAAAGAAAACCCCAAAACATTCGGCCACAGGGGGAGCCACAGCGATCAGTTGCATTTTAGCCATTTTAAGCATTTTTCCACCCAGTTGCCAATTAGAGTTAAACTTCTCCAGTCACCTTGAGGCGTCCTCTTCTACATATCTACCAAGTTAAGTAAAAATCAATGTGGCGGTTAGGCCTAGATAAGAAATTAGCTCTGTAGCGCCCCCATTTTGTTTGATGGGGTCAATAATGGAGGAGTCCCCTCAGATTATGTGTGGTCATATGCCTACAAAGTTGTGTGGTGATCGGTGAAACCCTTGAGATGTTATACACCTTTATGTGATGAGCCACGCCCTCCGCAATATTCATTGCCTTATAGAAGCTCAGTTTTAGTAAGTTTTCCAACTTTTGCCAAGAGGGAACTTTAGATATTGGTCACTAGATTATGTTCACTGAGTTTCATGCAGATCGTTCAAACTTCCTAGGAAGAGATCGATTTTAAGTGTTTTTCATAAAATTCAAAATGGCGGAAAATCTATATAACCGGAAGTTATGGGTTCTTGAGGCAAATCTGTTTCTCATGAGGAGAGGCATCTCTGTGCAAAGTTTCATGTTTCTATGACATACGGGGCATGAGATATGCCCATTCAAAGTTTGCAATTTCTGGCTATAGCGCCCCCCTTTGGCCAATTGATGTAATATTGCTTCTTCTGCATCCTCCCATGACCCTCTACCACTGTGCCAAATTTCACATGGATTGACCAAGTCAGTGAGGAGAAAAACGTGGAACAGACACACACCCACAGAGTTTTCGTCATTATATAGTAAGATAAATAGGAACGCAGCTGTCAGTGTCAGTGATGTTCAGGTGGGAGCAATGATAAATAGAGACCTAAACAACAAATGTAAGTGGAAACCAGAGCTGTGTCCCAAGTCCATACAATATATTGAGTCTGCAGACATGGATGTACTTTGTTCAAACTAGAAAAGTCACAAAATTAAAAAGTCAAAGAGCAGCTGCTTCACTAGTGACGAACTAAAGGACTAAATATAATGAAGCTATTTTCTAGCCAGCTACATGGTTAAACAGACCAAAGGCAATTCATCTCTTACCTGTGCAATTCCTGCACCCATCTGCCCACTTCCGATGACTGTTACATGCTTAATAACAGCATTTCTGACAGCTGAAGAGGAAAAACCTCTGCAGATCTGGTGAATGGAGAAAGCCATGATGATCAGCCTGCTGCAGGACTTTAAGACTGAAACAGACCCAGGCAGACAGGCTTCATACTTATGCAAACTGTATGTTGACTTTGTAAAGTCAAATGTACACAAGGCGAGTGAAGTATGAGACAACAGGCCCCAGGGCACAGAAATGCAAAAGAGCCCACCACCTCTCCAACAGACACCACCAACACTATTTTCATTTTACTAACCTTTTTTTTTTTCTTTTTGAAAGATCCCCGACAAGCCCCCAAATATGTTGCGTCCCCACCTGAGGTCTAGGGGATGGGGGGAGTAACACCATGAAATAGAGGGATCTTTCAAAAGAAGGAAAAGGCAGCCAAACAAATAGCCGGTTAAAACGAAGTTTGTTTACAACAGAAATGTGCAAACAAGGACCACCAATGAAAAACGGGTTCCAAAAGGGAACTGGATTGCCTATCAGGGAAACACACAAAAACAGAAAAGATTAACCACAGCCAGCTACAGTATCACAACACTATGCCGAAACTCTCAACTGTCAGCTGTATGCTGAAAGAAAGACGGGGAAAAACACAAAACACAGGGCGGGCCCAAAACACATAAAATCAAACATCTAGTTTGACTTTGTAAACAACATTTACACAACACTGCCATCTGCATGCTGAACAAATGCCTATTTTCAGCACATTTTATGCTGTTACATTCAAAGCAATATCAGCATAATAATTTCAGAATGATTAATTCTCACCAAGTAGAGCTACTGAAGTCATCTGCTATCAACGATAGCACAATGCATTCAATGACAGATTCTGTAACGTTATTTGACGTAGATGAAAACAAATGCTCTACAAATATTCTTTCATTTGTTCCATTTTAGATGATAGCGGTGGACCAATTTCATATTTGTTTACTTACACAAGCACTTATCTCTTGTTTAGAATATAAAATTTGTTTTGTTGACACCAAAAACCTGTAAGGTCTACTTCTTCTACACAGAAAATTCAGAGGAGGAATCGATAAGGGAATCGATAAAGAATCGGATCGATAATCAGAATCGATAATGGCATTGATATCAATAAAATCCTATCAATTCCCATCCCTAAGCTAGACTGTCATCATCTTCAAGAATAAGAATATCCACCATGAAATAGAGGGATCTTTCAAAAAAAGGAAAAGGCAGCCAGACAAATAGCCGGTTAAAAGGAAGTTTATTTCCAACAAAAATGTGCAAACAAGGACCACCAATGAAAAACAGGTTCCAAAAGGGAACCAGATTGCCTATCAGGGAAACACACAAAAACAGAAAAGATTAACTACAGCCAGCAATTGTATCACAACACTATGCCGAAACTCTCAACTGTTACGCACGTCTTAATGACAACTCTGTCACAGCCTGTTGGCCCACTGGCAGCGGCACTATGCTGATGAGGAGTGATGGGGATCAGCTGTACACTGAAAGAAAGACAGGGACACGACACCTCCAGGACGCTAGACAGTGATCTCTGGCGTCCCAGAGACACTCCCCTAATGCCGGGTCTCACTGCTCCCCGCACCAACCGAACAACCTCCTTTAACTTACCTATACTACCAAAGAGGAGGTAGACCCAGGGAAGGAAGCCTTGTTAGGCTATAACACCCCCCCCCCCCCCCCACGGGTTAGGCTGTACAGTTTACCTCCCCAAGATGAGCCCTTGAAACAACCTCCTATTCCTTACTTAATTCCTTACTTAAACATGGCTTTCTCAGCCCAAACAGCACTAGCCTGGCGTTGCCAGACCCAATTCACAAAGCGCGAATGGGTCTGGACACGGAGTGTACTTTTATTCTATTCCCGGGGGGCGGTATCAATGGCTGTCACTCAAAGTGCCCCTTCACGCAATTGGAAAGACGGAAAACCAATCAGAGTAAACGAAACATGTGACGTAGGCTAGCACAACGCCACTGTAAACAGACCAGCAAGCAAGTGCAGCGTGCAGCAGAGATGAGCTGTGATGATGTCTGGGATAGAGTGTTGCCATCTTTCCTCCTCACTGTGGACTCCGAGTCGCATGGCTGTGATTCCCAGCTTGGTCGCTTCCCTGACCTGCTCCTCCATGAGAGCAACTAGCGGAAAGACAACAATAGCCACTGGGTTTTCACTGAGTCCCATCTTTTTCCCGATCAACAGAGCCAGTTGGTAAATTAAACTTTTACCAAACCCCGTAGGAAGGACGGCAAACATGTCCTTTTTTTTTAAAAGCTTTCAGTGCAGCCGTTTGTTCTGCTTTTAAAGAAAATGTACATTCCAGTTCGTTCAACACATTTACCATTGCAGTTTCAAAATTATGTTGGTTGTTTACGAAATGCATTCACTCCGCTCCTTGTCCCTCCTATTCTGACGACGTGCACGCCCCAAAGTAATAAACGGCTGTGATTGGCCCGGTAAGCTTTAACCAATGCGAATGCGCCTTTATGATTGCTTGGCCAGAGAACAGGCTACCTAAAGTCATTACACATGCACAGAAACCATACAGGCGCACACAGTGAAATACATTAATAATAATAAAGCACTTAACCAACATGTAGACCCACACACCCACTGAATAAATTGGATTTGTTTTTCACTCACCATTGACGTTATTTCTTTAAGAGGAAAGTGTCACTCCTTGCAGCCCTGTGCTTTAACCTTTAACGAGTTGCCACGCATTTCTTTTCTCCCAGAGGTGCTTTGGTCCCTTGGTGTGATTGGCTAGTCAGTAAGGTGGGAAAAAGACGATCTGAGATGGCTTTCCATTGGCCTTAACTGTATGCTGGTGCATATAGCCTTGGCCTTCTCCATGGGTGCTTGGGCGCCCATGCACCCATGGAATTGGCACCTATGCCTGGTATACAGTTAATACCGTGATACCGCCAGAGCCTGGATAGATCAGTCCGGACTGATGGATTGTTAAACTCCTAAGGCTACTGTGCTCATTATGTCATAACTCCGCTATATCTTTACATAGCAAATAGTAGGCCTAGTTGCTGCTATATTCATGTTCTGAATGTTGTGTATTGTACCTTCAGCATGGTGAAAGGGTGCATTTGGCCTTGGAGGAGGTTTGCGCTTTCTGAGTACCCTTCTAGTTGTAAATTTAATACCTACTGTAAGACATCACTTTGGATTGAGGTCATTTCTGATAGATATTCTACAGTAACTCCAAAAAAAGTTTTATCTTCCATCTCAAGTGATATTGTTGTTAGATTTCAAATATTAATTTGACTGATGTTAGCAGATATAAGAAGCATTCACATTTCATGTTAAATATCACCCAGGTCCGTATGTGTGTCTACACAGCAGTCAACACCTTTCACACTGACAACAAGAAGAGAAACCAGACACAAGTAATTCAGTCAGATTTAATCTATAATCTTCTATCACAAAAGAAGTCATTCAGTGGACATGCATAAGATAATGAAATAACAGATAAAAGCCAATCTTGATAAGACAAGATAAGCCTTATTTATCCCCAGAGGAAAAATTCAGATGTTGCAGCAGGACAAGAAATTGAAATAATTTCAGATAAACAAAACAAGAATAAACAAAATAAGAGGTACAGCAAGTATATGAGTAAAGGTAAATAGAAAAAAAGAACTAGAGCCAACTAAAGCAATTAAAGACAAAGTTACAAGTTAAAGTGAGAAGTTAGGAATTATAGAAGGCACAAGCACTGTTTCTTATCAGTGCTGGATGGCTTGTTTTCTGAGTAAATTACTTGTACTTGTAGAATCCCTCTCCTGTCTTTCTGCCCAATTTGCCCTCTGCAACCATTTTGTTGAACAGTTCAGGTGGGGTAAAGAGTGGGTGGTCAGGAATCGCAACATGAAGACCTAGATGTGCAATAACAAAAAGGAATAGGGATTTTGATTTAATTTATAAGTTCATTTGAATTATCTTTGTTTCTCCTTCCTTGCAGCTGTTTCATATTATCACCCCCTTAAAAATTAAAGCCATATCCTTTGGTGGAGAAAGTATTGAGATCCTTTACTTAAGTAAAAGTACTAATACTCTGTTAAAAGTAAAAGCCCTGAATTGAAATGTTACTTAAGTAAAAGTATGCAAGTATGATCAGAGAAATAAACTTAAAGGGGAACTAATGTTTTTTCAACCTGGGCCCTATTTTACGATCTAGGGCTGCAGAGTGTAAAATCATCCACACTGTCAGCTGTACAGCATGTACTGTAAATATGGCTAATTTTCAACCAGCTCTTTGTTGTTGCAACATTAAACGAGCTAACATTAAATGAGCTGGGAGAGGAGGGGCCAACTTTGAATGTTGTGTTTCTAAATTGCAACAAATCCTACTTATTCTGCTTACTTGAGTAAATGCTCTTGTACTGTACTGAAGTTTCACCACTAGTTAGACCTATATTTTTAACATTATTTTACTCACTATCAATGATGGACTTCATAGTGTCTAGTCCGATATGATCCATGAGCTCAAAAGGTCCCATGGGATTCCCAAGACCAAGTTTAATGACGGTGTCATTGTCCTCTATGGATCCGTGACCTGATGGAGAAAAGAGCAAAACAAAACTGTAACCATGCAAAGCTGCAAAATCAACCAAAAACTACAACTACAGGGATACTGAACTCACGCACCGCCAATTTGAGCTAACGTTTGTGGAGTAAAACAGAGTAAAAGTGTAGTATATTTCTTTTGTCAACTGTTTACTGTTTACTCACTGGTGACTACCTTGAGTCCACCAAAATGCCGTAAATGGCCTCTTGCATGCTCCTGTGGTATATAAAACAAGTGCCCTTTACTGTGGCTCAGTGTGCAAGTAAATGTGTTTAAGTTTCCTCAAGGGTGCTTTTCCAGCGGACAATATGTAATGCAGTGTCCTACATCCTAGGGAACTTTCTATGTGCTGGTGGTGATCCACCGAATGCAGCTGATGCAGTTTTTTTGTTTTGGCAATTGCTCCTGAGACACTGCAAGACCTACTGATTTTCTGTATGCCCTACAAGCCAGGTTGAGTTAAAAGGTAAATCTTGATTGTTTTTTCTTGTTAAGGTTGAACCTATCTTGACAATTTCTGTTTCGTTCTCTTTTGCAGCACCTGTGATAAGCGGTAATGACAGTGTATTTGTTGGCAGACTAATTCCAAGTTCATACTTCCCATGTTAACCAATTGGGCTGATCGAACTGGACGCAGCGCAGCACTGAGTGATTCTTGCAAGAAAAAACACTCATATATACTCATATACTCTATTATGAACGAAGGATATATTAGATATGATATGAATGACCTGATTCTCATAAGGCTTGAAACAGACCAGGAATTGTTTTTTATAGCACCCTGTCTTATTCGCCCTGCAGCTGGCGAGATGAAAGGTTGCCATAGCATAAACTGCGTCTGTGTTTGCGTGTCTGTGTGCATGTGTTTCGGTATGTGTGAGAGCAGATTATTATTGGCTGTGCACCAAATGTGAGAGTGCCACAGACACCTACTCAGTAATACAGTGGAAACCACTTACCAATCCCTCCAGGATGTTGCAATGCTGCAATTGCAATGCAAATTCAGCCAGTCCTCATTAATTCTGTGCAACCTTGCAATTTTATCCAACCACAGCAACTAAGGCTGTGCAATTAATCGTCTGGTGATCGCAATTACGATTTTGAGGTCAAACGAGTTCAAAATTAATGAAATCGAGGGTAAACGATTTTTGGTCACAGACACCTCGTGATGTTATTTTGTCTTCTATGGAAGACAAAATACCGCCCTCTCCTCTCCTCTTTTCACTCTACGAGCCAGTGAAAAAGGTGAACTATGAATAATGCGAGGGGCAGGTGATCGCAGAGGATTTCAAAAACAGCGTGCGGAAAATATCAGAGGGAGAGCGAGAGAAGTTGGTCTGTGTGTGTGTGTGTGTGTGTGTGTGTGTGTGTGTGTGTGTGTGTGTGTGTGTGTGTGTGAGCAGAGGAGAATTGTAAACACGCAACCGTGTAGAGACAGAAATGACAAGCCGTTGTATAAACAATATAAGTCATCCTGTGCGCCGCATAATCGTGATTTCAATTTTGACCAAAATAATCATGATTATGATTTTTTTCCATAATTGAGCTGCATTGCAAATTTGACGATTTAAAATGGGTAAAATCTTATTTCATATTTCATTTTAGAGCTGTGTTTAGTGTATTGATTTGCATAGCCTGTCTTTCTTTCTCTATTTATCATGAGACTACTGCTGCAGGACAAGAGCTCACACACACACACACACACACACACACACACACACACAGTGACAGGGTTAACTGTAAGCATCACATGAGAAGGAGAGGAGGAGTGTGCTTTACAGTGAATAAAGACGCGTGTGTCGGTGGGAATGTGAGGTGCTCCCGGTCCAGCTGTGGATAACTGCTGTAACATTTCACCGTGCAGAAGAGGCTGCGGTGCAGTGCCGCTATCTTCAGAAAGAGCGAGCATGTGTCCGTCTTGCTGAGGTTGGGATGTGTGAACAATTAAATCATTCCATGATCAGAAATCGTGGAAATAACAGAACCATTCGGAATCATGGACAATTAGCCACCTTATTCCTGAGGGCACTACTGTAGAAATGATTATATGAGAAAGCGGAAGTAGCAGTAAGCTAGTTAGTCCCATAGACTGTCTGTGGTTTGTCCCAGTGGCTACGCTGGTTCTTTTCGAAAGTAATTTGCCTTCAGTTTAGCAAATACTGATTTATTTTTTTAACAAATATTTAACCTATGTTAACTTAGATGTTGTTAACTTAGTTAATGTTACCTGTTGCACTGTCAGTGTCTATAACGACTAACAACAAGTCTAAGCTAAATTTTGTCTTCAGCAACTGTCTGTTGAACATGTAACCAGGACAAAAAGGGATTGTTCTTGTTGCCAAAGGTACCATTGATACGAGAAATAAAACCACAAGAGTTTCACAAGACATAGCGAAAAAGTATTAAATCAGAATTTGCAGAAGAGAATGATAAGGCATCAGCCAATGATGTAAGAAGACACAAAAAAGGAGTAAATTACTGAACACAAGTTAAAGGAGCTGATGGGATCCATTTCACTAGAGTTGTACCAAGTATTACTTTCATGTGATAAATAAATGATGACGATTGAACCTAAAAAGGGAATCTGAATGGGTACTTACCTGTTCACCTGAAAACAAGAAAATAGTTATAACTCAAAAGGAAAAAGCTAAAATAACCAAGTCTAACCTGTTAAATTAAAAGCTGTTAACAAAGGAAAATGTAGACCGATTCTAATTTAAATAACCATATAAACTGAACTAGACTGACAGGATTTTTTAGTAAACCTATAGAACCTTCTCCAACGGAGAAATGATAAACAAAGGGGGTAGAAGTAAAACGTATTCACCTTCTACATGTGAATATTTTGTATGTGCACTTAAAGTGTGTATTTTATTATTAATTGTCAGTAAACTGTTGATTTGTTCGTGTAAAGGTTTTAGTTTCTGTTTCTCTTCTATTTTATTTAGCTCAACCACTGTCTTTGATACAGAGATAAAGAAACTGAAAAAAAGATAAAGCCTCTGTTAATTCCTCTCAAAATGACTGAGGTTATTTTGCGGTCTTGTTTTTTAACTTAAAATCCCTAAAAAAAAATACACTTGGTGAAATAAGTACTCAACATTTTTTCATTAATCATATTTCACAAGAAAATTACAGCAGACATTGATATTAACTATTACATTAAAACTACACATGAAGATGTGATAACATTTTAGTCCATAAAAAAGTAACGTGCAATAAAGTGACTGAAATGTATTTGATCCTTGATGGAAAAGCCTCATATGCAGAGCTATTTCTCCTCCAAACATTGCCCCACTGTAGTTGTAGATATTTTATCATGGTTAATAATCTCAATACACAAACCATGGCAATTTTACTATTGATATCACTGTATACATACCCCTCTCATGCAGCTTCATGGCATCCACTAGGTAGGGAGTATATAGGCGGTTTACAATGAATCCAGGTGTATCCTGATAAACGAGATGTTGGGTGCTGCTGAGTGGGCTGTGATATTTTTAAGAAACTATAGTTGTAATGGAATTATACAGCAAATCTTACCTTGCAGGACACTGGTATTTTTCCAAGACTTTTGCTGAAGTTTAGGAGGGAATCTAAAGTCTCTTGGCTTGTTTCTGAGGTTGCGATGACCTGTGAAAGATTGATACATAAGCATAAGATGACCTGTGAAAGATTGATACATAAGCAACTTTGATTCTCTGTGTTCTCAGGGGTTTCCTGATATGGTTTTGATTGCTTGATTTGATTTGAGGCTTTACCGTCTTCACAATTTATTGTTTCTTATCTGTGAAATACAAGTAAATACAAGCTTCGTTTCCACTGAGGGAAATGGTGTCAGTATACAGAAACAGACAGGAGGTCTGCATCCCCGCGACGCTCAGCATTTGGATGGGCGAGTTCAACGTTGTGTAAACAAAGGGGGTGTTTTGAAAACACCCCCATTTTCACAGGTAACTTAGTCTGTCCCTCCCGCCGCAGGAAATAATGCATTAAACCTGGAAAGCTATTGATGTAGCACTTTTCTCCTGATGAAAGTAACACGAGATTATTCGACCAATGAGAATTTGGTCAGATGAGAGCATATCGACCAAATAATCGACCAGGAGACTACAGCCCTAATTTTTATCTGCTTCTGAAACGTGCTGCAGTGCATCTGCTGAAATTGTCTAAAGTGGTGGCCGCCTGGCTGACATTTGCACTCTACTGAGTGCACTTTTCTAGTCTTGTTTTAACCTGAATTTAAAAGCCCAATCAAGCAAGAGTAAGTAAGCTTTAGCAAGTTGCCCTATAGCAATCATATCTAGATCTGCAACAATCAGTCGATTAGTTGTCAACCAGTTAATATCCTCCTAATTTGATATACAATTAATCTGTTTGAATACTTTTGTTATCAACTGCTTTAAGACGTTTTAACAGTTTGTGGCTGAGGAGATTCACAAAAAAATGTAATTATGTAACGGATAACATAACATGTGGTTTACAGTATATAACAAGTACAGCCAGAGGAGGTTTGTTCAAATTAAATTGCTACAGTTGAGTACACGTTAGGCACTGGCACTTTAAAGGAGACCTATTATGCTTTTTGGGGTTTTCCCTCTTTTTTTAGTGTGTTATAAAGTATTTTTCTGCCTCTATAAGGTCTGCTAAGTAAAAAAATCAAAAAGTCCAGGCTAAAGGCAGCTCTCTTATATAAGACGGCTACATAATAAAAACTTACCACTGAGGAGAAATGTCCAGCTCCAGTGTTTGTTTTGAAGCGGCTTCAGAGTCTGTGGACTCGTGTTTCTTCACTCAAATTAATAATAGCGGACAGTCGCAGTCTTTAGCTTTAGCCTCTGTTGTTGTTTTGAGGCAACCTCCAGAGGTGAAGTCAGATAAGGTAAGGGATGTGACGTATCCGATTCACTCTCTAAGCGTTGCACCAATCAGAACAGGCTGAGCAAGCTGACCAATAGGGATGTAACGATACGAGAAACTCACGATACGATATTATCACGATAGAGTCCACGGTACGATATATATCACGATATTTATACAAGGGAAAAATTTATTGTTAAAAATAGTTATTTTATTCAAAAATAGTGCATGTACACTGTACAGCATGTTATTTGTAACTTGGAAGCATATCATAAACAAATCAACACACAGTTGAACATGTGCTTTCATCCCCCCCCATTACTGCTAGGCAGGCAGACCTCCATCCTGCGCTTTCATGTGATATGCGTGGCATTTCTGTGCGACCCTGCATTCGCGAGTAATCCATCCAAAAGTAATGTGTGTGCAAAGCTGTATGAAAGCTTTGTTATACATTATTTTAGTGTAACTTTATCATTTTTTTTCGCTGTGAAAACTTTGGACTACCGACAAGGTTGGTCTTGTCGGAAAGCCACGATTCCGCTGTTTCACGTGATATGTGTGGCTTGTCGCTATGACAAACAGTCGCGGAGAAATTCCACAGAGAAGAACAATCAATTTCGTTACTTTTATTTGCTGTTTCCTCCAGTCACGCACAGGTCAGAGTCGGAGGCTGAGAGGCTGAGCTGCACGAGTCTGCTCTCACCTGCGTGCGCAGTTGCATGCAAAGGATTATGGTGAATGTAGTCGCACAGTCATACATACCGGCTCTGTAGGAGAACGCAGCTATACAACTACTGTGGCATTCCCACGACGGTATCGAGAATTTATTTTATTGCGACACTGCGAAATTCGATATATCATTACATGCCTACTGACCAATCAGAGCAGACTGGGCTGCTGGGGAGGCGGGACATAAGCTCAAACACAGCATTTCAGACAGGTGCTGCAGCAGTGAGCAGTACAAGACAAATAATGTGTGTTTTGAACAGTAAAGCACATAAATCTATTCCACTAGACCCCAATATTACAAATTTATATGAATATGACCCTGAAAAAAAGCATAATAGGTTCATTTTAACTGATGCGTCTGAAATAGAGGTCATATTTCAACAGCATGCACTGCACTGCAGCCTCAGCAAAGAAGCCCAGACAGTCCTCTCCCCAGCCACTTCCGTCAGCTCTTCTGCAGGAACCCCGAGGCGTTCCCAGGCCAGCTGGGTGATGTAGTCCCTCCAGCATGTCCTGGGGTGGCCCTGAGGTCTCCTCCCGGTTGGACACGCCCGAAACACCTCCCAAGGGAGGCGTCCGGAAGGCATCTTACCAGATGCCCGAACCACCTCAACTGGCTCCTATTGATGTGGAGGAGCAGCGGCTCTACTCCGAGTCCCTCCCGGATGTCCGAGCTCCTCACCCTATCCCTAAGGCTGAGCCCAGCCACCCTGCGGAGGAAACTCATTTCGGCTGCTTGTACTCGTGATCTCCTTCTTTCGCTCACTACCCAGAGCTTGTGACCATAGGTGAGGGTTGGAACATAGATCGACCGGGAAATCGAGAGCTTCGCTTTTTGGCTAAGCTCCCTCTTCACCACAATAAGATCCCGAGATACTTAAACTCCTCCACCTGAGGAAGGACCCCCCACGAACAGAACCGGTGACAAAGGGCAGCCCTGGCGGAGTCCAACCCTCACCGGGAACAGGTCCGACTTACTGCCGGCCATGCGAACCAGACTCGTGCTCCTTCGGTACAGGGACTAGATGGCCCTTAGCAAGGGGCCACCAACCCCATACTCCCAGAGCACCCCCCACAGGATGCCCCTGGGGACACGGTCGTAAGCCTTCTCCAAATCCACAAAACACATGTGGACTGGTTGGGCAAACTCCCATGCCCCCTCCAGCACCCTGGCGAAGGTAAAGAGCTGGTCCACGGTTCCGCGTCCGGGACGAAAACCACATTGCTCCTCCTCAATCTGAGGTTCAACTATTGACCGGACCCTCTTCTCCAGCACCCTGGAGTAGACCTTACCGGGTAGGCTGAGGAGTGTGATCCCCCTGTGAATAAATTTTGAAATTTATTATTTGAAAGGGACAGTGCAAGTTAATGAACATCACAATACGAGCAATACAATGACGTAAATATGCCAGATTGTAGCCATTGGCTAATTTCCATCTGTTGTCCCTAGCAGATGTTCCCTAGGTAAAACACAAATAAAAACAGATAATCACATTCTTAAAACAAAACAACAATACATCCACTTGATACATCTAGTAAAGTGCCGACATGCCTCAAGTACAAACAATAACAAAGTGCAGTCAGTCTTAATAAAGTGCATATGGCAGTACTAAGTGCAACGGTCTGGATAACAGTTAAGTGCAGCAGTCAATAAGTAAACATGTTTCAGTATCAGTCAAATATACATTCAGTAATGTAATTCTAAATTACACCGTTTTTATATGCATTGTACCTGTAATATTTAATTATATTGCACAATAATAGCCATAACTACAATCACTATGACTAGTGATATTAATTACTTTGCCCTAATTATTATGACTAATAGGCTATACTAATAATAATAGCTACTAATAATAATGACTACATCCCCTGACTTATAATTAAATCTAATTGGCTATGTTAATAATAATTTCAGCTAATAATTACTAATAGTGTGTACAGGTCTGGTTTGATAATAACCAGTTCTTTAGATGCTTTTTAAAGGAGCTATAAGTGGGGCACTCTCTGACTGTGAGTGGCAGGCTGTTCCATAACCTACCACCCATGACAGACAGGGCAGCCTGGCCAAAAGTGGTCCGCCTATAAGGGACAGCACAGTCTCCTCTAACTACTGCTCTAGTGACCTTGGTTGAGGGTTGAGTGTTTGTACGTTTTATGAATTCTTTCAGCGGAGGGGGGCCAGATCGTGTAGAGTTTTGTAAATCAGACAGGCTCAGTTAGGGACTCTATATCGTCTGACTGAGGGTAGGAGGTCATATTCTAAATTAAGAATATGGGATGGATCAGTCACTATCCTCTGGGCTTGCCTAAAACAGTTTGCTCATAAATAGACATGTAAGGTGCGATAGTCCCTTTTTCCCATAACCTTCATGGCTGTGTGCACCAGATGAGCAAGCTCACTTTTCAGTTTTACAGTGAGGTTGCCATACCAGGCTGACATCCTGTATCGGACTAGGCTCTCTAGTACTGCCTGGTAAAATAAAAAACATGATGCTTTTGTCCACACCATACACTCTAAGTCTGCGCAAAAAATACAATCTTTGCTGTAAACGAGAACACAGACCTTCAACATGGACATTCCAACTAAAAGTGTCATCTAAGTGAACTCCGAGATACTTGTATGAGCTGACCTGTTCAATGGGGGAGTCATGTATGACAACAGGACTATAGTCCCCTACTGAACTCGGGTCTAAGACCATCTCTTTAGTTTTTTTAACATTCAAAATGAGATGGTGAGCATCACACCATTGCACAACATTTTCTATTTCAGAAAAATAGGCTGAAGGGCTTGAGTTTTTGTGCAGTAGGCTGAGGATGGTGGTATCATCAGAAAATTTAAAAACAAGGTTCCCTGGGGGGCTGTACATTCATTTGTGTAAAGTGTAAAAAGGACCAGGGAGCTAACAGAACCCTGCAGGGCATCTGTGCTGATTGATTTGCATTCTGAGAGGGTGTTATTGACTCTTACCTGCTGACTTCGATCAGTTAAAAAGGAAAAATACCACTTGATTAAAAAAAAGGGTTGACACTCATCTGCCTTATTTTTGAGATGAGCAGATGGGGTTGAAGTGTATTAAAAGCTGAGCTAAAATCAATAAATAAAATCCGAGCATGTGCTTTTGGGCATTCCAAGTGCTTGACAGTGAAGTGGGTGATGCTGTAGATGGCATCATCAGTACCTCTCCCTTGCCTATAAGCAAACCGGTATGGGTCATGTGCCAAATTGACATCTGCCTTAAGCACAGACAACATGTATTTCTCAAAACTTTTTATAACAATTGAAGTCAGGGCCATAGGTCTAAAATTATTGTTATCAACTGGACGCGGTTTCTTAGCTACAGGGAGTATGGTGGATTTTTTCCAAAGGGCAGGAACAGTGTGTGAATCCACAGACTGCTAGAAGATAGGGCACCAAGCTGGAGTGAGCTCTTCTGCACATGCCTTTAAGAGCAGTGCAGAAATGCCATCAGGGCCAGTGGATTTTTTAATGCACACATGTTTAAAGATGGACTGAATCTTGTGTGGGTCAATTACAGTAGCATCAGTTAAAATAGTTTCCATAATATTATTACATTCCTCAGAAAAGTCATGGTTTTTAAACCTGAGAAAAAAAGTCATTCAGTTCGTTTGCTTTCTCCAGATCATCATCAGTACTGAGGTGCTTCTTAGTGGTATTCATATTTGTATTTGATGGGATGGAATCATACAAAAAGAAAGGAGCAAAGCTTAAGGAAGCATCCACACCTCTCAATCCTGATGAATTTAATTCCTTACCAGAGGCTGCAAGGAAAAACACTGACCTCACCTTCACACAGGATAATGGAACCAAGTCAACAAACATCTGAAACAGTAAACAAGTCAAAGGTTAAAGCCACAAAATCTCAAGCACCTGGAGCAACAATTCAACATGTGGATTCTGGTCTGTTGATATCATCTTCTCACAATCAGGATAATAATTTCTACAGTTTGTTGAATAGACAAAATGAGAAATCAGCAATCAGCAACAGCAAAACTCTAATTCTCTGCCAACAAGAGAAATACCAGTGTTTGATGGAGATCCCCTGTCATATAGAGCATTCATCAGAGCATTTCAACATTGTGTAGAAGAAAAAACCCAACAATAAGGGTGATTGTCTGTACTTCCTCCAGCAGTATACAAGAGGGCAGCCACAAGATTTTGTACGTAGCTGCCAACATATGGCTCCTGACAGTTCATATGCAAGGGCGATGGAATTGTTGCATGAACATTTTGGGAATGAATTTAAGAGCTCACATTTTATGATGATAACTGTTCTTTATAGAGGCGTCTCAGTTTGGAATATGCTCCCTACTAGCATTAGACAGATTCATAATAGATATTCCTTCAAAGAGTCACTAAAACTACAACTGATGAATCACCTGTAAATTTTGTTATGGCAGTTCTGGAGCATTTTTGTGAATTTTATCTTATTTCATTTACTTGGTGCATTGAGTTTATGGCAGCTTGTTTTTCTTACTCTGTTTTTGTCCTAATTTTGGGTTGATATTGAATTCTATTGTCTCATTGATTTTGTGTGATTTTACATTGATGTACTTTTAATGTTTAATGTTTGTGAGTGGACCCCAGGAAGACTAGCGACCACTTTGTGGAAGCTAATGGGGATCCGAATAAACAATAAAGAATGGTAAGCTGGAGCGTTCATGTTTACCACTTGTGTAACAGATTAGCACAGAGGCTTCACTTTCTTCGGAGGCTGCAATGCCGTATTAGCAAGCATTATAAGATGTGGTATGGCAGTGGGGTTCAGCTCCCTTACAGTCAAGGCTAGACTTCAAAAAATGGTGACAACTGCCATGAAGTTAATAGGGAAACATGACCAACTCCAATCTCTCCCATCAGTTTATGAGGGCACAGTAGTCAGACAAGCCAAAAAAAAATCCTGAGTGATCCCTCACATGTTCTTTTTTCCAATATGAACTGTTACCGTTGGGGAGGCACTACAGACCCAGCAGATTAAGAGTAACCGTTTTAAACTGTCCTTTATCCCCACCTCCATCTCACTACTTAGTAAACAAATACATACTTCTGATGCTGATAGCACCTTCCACCCCTCCCCTTTCCCTACTAGGGTAGTGGAGAGGCCTACTGCTGTGGATCCACTACCCTAGGCCCTACTACAGGTTTTTTATTGCACTTTTTATGATTACCTCCTGGGCTAGTGCAACCTTAAGGGGCTTTTATTCTTTTAGCCTTCAGAAGTCCAAACAAACACGCTCAACCCTCAGAAATATGAATGGGTGCTGAATCCTCAAAAAAATGTAAAATTGTGTACAAAAGGTACAAGACAGCACTCCAGTTATAGTGTTTATTGCCACACAAACGTTTCGGGTGAAACCCTTCCTCAGCGTGCACAAGCAACAAAGTGAATGGATCACACACACACAGGTGTCACTTATCAGTATTTAGGCTGACACAGCAGCTGCAGGTAATGGCAAGAGAAGAAAAAAGGAACCTAACAATGTGTCCCTTCTTATATCAACACAAACAATCAAGTAACAATAGTGAGATATATATATATATATATATTTTTTTTTTTAAAACAGTTATTCAACAATGAAATGCATATCAATTTCTAGCTTTTTCTAGCTTTTAACATTTTTAAGGTTTTTAAAGTTTTTTAACAAAAAATGAACAGGCGAATGTCTAATTGTTTTAATACAGTTTTCTTGTTAACCTGTAGGCCTGTTGGTCAAGAACATTTGTACAAAAAACATTTTTACAAAAAACAAGTGAGCACCAACTCCTCATTCAGTCCCTTTGGCTCTAGAGTGTCAAGGAAATGAATCCAGAAACATTCCTTTTGCAAAAGGATTTTATCCCGATCTCCACCTCTAGGTGGAATCTTAACTGCCTCAATGCCCATATATCTGAGATCTGCTGTGGTGTGGTAGTAGTTGTTAAAATGTCTGACTACCGCCGATTTAGAATCATGATTGCGGATGGAATGTTTATGTTCATAGATTCTAGTTTTTAGTTCCCGTTTTGTTTTACTAACATAGTACAGATTGCAAGGACACTTCAATAAATATACAACAAATTTAGTGTTGCATGTTATTCTACCTTTGACTTTCACAATCTTACTAGTTTTAGGATGTGAGAAATAATTTTCTCTGATCAGATTTGGGCATTGAACACAATTGAAACAAGGAAAATTGCCATTTGGCACACTGGACAAAAAATGATGAGATACATGTATACATGTACAGTACAGGCCAAAAGTTTGGACACACCTTCTCATTCAATGCGTTTTCTTTATTTTCATGACTATTTACATTGTAGATTCTCACTGAAGGCATCAAAACTATGAATGAACACGTGGAGTTATGTACTTAACAAAAAAAGGTGAAATAACTGAAAACATGTTTTATATTCTAGTTTCTTCAAAATAGCCACCCTTTGCTCTGATTACTGCTTTGCACACTCTTGGCATTCTCTCCATGAGCTTCAAGAGGTAGTCACCTGAAATGGTTTTCCAACAGTCTTGAAGGAGTTCCCAGAGGTGTTTAGCACTTGTTGGCCCCTTTGCCTTCACTCTGCGGTCCAGCTCACCCCAAACCATCTCGATTGGGTTCAGGTCCGGTGACTGTGGAGGCCAGGTCATCTGCCGCAGCACTCCATCACTCTCCTTCTTGGTCAAATAGCCCTTACACAGCCTGGAGGTGTGTTTGAGGTCATTGTCCTGTTGAAAAATAAATGATGGTCCAACTAAACGCAAACCGGATGGGATGGCATGTCGCTGCAGGATGCTGTGGTAGCCATGCTGGTTCAGTGTGCCTTCAATTTTGAATAAATCCCCAACAGTGTCACCAGCAAAACCATCACACCTCCTCCTCCATGCTTCACAGTGGGAACCAGGCATGTGGAATCCATCCGTTCACCTTTTCTGCGTCTCACAAAGACACGGCGGTTGGAACCAAAGATCTCAAATTTGGACTCATCAGACCAAAGCACAGATTTCCACTGGTCTAATGTCCATTCCTTGTGTTTCTTGGCCCAAACAAATCTCTTCTGCTTGTTGCCTCTCCTTAGCAGTGGTTTCCTAGCAGCTATTTGACCATGAAGGCCTGATTCGCGCAGTCTCCTCTTAACAGTTGTTCTAGAGATGGGTCTGCTGCTAGAACTCTGTGTGGCATTCATCTGGTCTCTGATCTGAGCTGCTGTTAACTTGCGATTTCTGAGGCTGGTGACTCGGATGAACTTATCCTCAGAAGCAGATGTGACTCTTGGTCTTCCTTTCCTGGGTCGGTCCTCATGTGTGCCAGTTTCGTTGTAGCGCTTGATGGTTTTTGCGACTCCACTTGGGGACGCATTTAAAGTTTTTGCAATGTTCCGGACTGACTGACCTTCATTTCTTAAAATAATGATGGCCACTCGTTTTTCTTTAGTTAGCTGATTGGTTCTTGCCATAATATGAATTTTAACAGTTGTCCAATAGGGCTGTCGGCTGTGTATTAACCTGACTTCTGCACAACACAACTGATGGTCCCAACCCCATTGATAAAGCAAGAAAATTCCACTAATTAACCCTGATAAGGCACACCTGTGAAGTGGAAACCATTTCAGGTGACTACCTCTTGAAGCTCATGGAGAGAATGCCAAGAGTGTGCAAAGCAGTAATCAGAGCAAAGGGTGGCTATTTTGAAGAAACTAGAATATAAAACATGTTTTCAGTTATTTCACCTTTTTTTGTTAAGTACATAACTCCACATGTGTTCATTCATAGTTTTGATGCCTTCAGTGAGAATCTACAATGTAAATAGTCATGAAAATAAAGAAAACGCATTGAATGAGAAAGTGTGTCCAAACTTTTGGCCTGTACTGTACATGTATAATTTGTCAGGACCAAAGTGACGCAACAATGGTCAATGGAGACCTGTGCTCACAGCCCAGCACTGTGCAGCTTGATTGAACACCACAATTGGCAGGTCTGCCACTGGCGCCCCTTTCTCTTCACAGATGAGAGCACGTTCACACTGAGCACATATGACAGGAGTGAAAGAGTTTGGAGATGACATGGTGAACATTATGCTGCCTGTACCATCATCCGGCGTGACCAGTTTGGTGGTGGGTCAGTGATGGTGTGGGGGGGCATATCCTTGGAGGGTCGTATAGACCTCCTTGTCATAGCCAACAGCACTCTGACTGCTGTTAGGTTACCGGGATTAAATCTTCAGAGTGATTGTCAGACCTTACACTGGTGCAGTGGGCCCTGGGTTCCTCCTGGTGTAGGACAATGCCCGGCCTCATGTGGCCAGAGTGTGTAGGCAACTCCTGGATGATGAAGGCATTGATGCCATCGACTGGCCCTCTCGTTCCCCTGACCTAAATCCAATTGAGCACCTATGGGACATTATGTATTGGTACATCCGCCGCCGCCAAGTACCGCCACAGACTGTCTGGGCACTCACTGATGCCCTGATCCAGATCTGGGATGAGATCCCCAGGACACCATCTGCTGTCTCATTAGGAGCATGCCCAGACTTTGTCGAAGTGCGTGCAGGCATGCGGGAGCCATACACACTGAATAGTAGTAGTAGTAGTAGTACTAGTAAATCCCCATAGACCCCCATGGTAAACTCACCTCTCACCCAAATATGGTCACTCCTGGCTCCAAAAACACCCAAGATGGCGAGGGCCAAAATGCCAAACTCGAGGCTTCAGAACAGGAGTTCATAAACCAATGCATGACGTGACATTCTGCAGAAATGAGTCCGGTTTTGGTAAGATGCCAGAAACAAGGTCTGTGATTTACACAATTTTAAGAGACTTTTATGTTTTGTTCTAAGACATAAAATACATCAGTAAATACCCAACTCATGATTTTTGAAGCTTTTGCATATCTTATAAAAGGCGGTTGCTAACAAGTGGCTAAATTAGACCACAGATTGCCTTCACACTGAACATGACTTCACAGCCTTGTTTTGGAAGGGACCCTAAGTCATTCACCTGTGGTGGTGTTCATTTATAGTCTAATGTTAGCTTTTTACTTCTGGCAAAGGCATTCCAGCTTAAAAAATCATAAAAGTGGAGTTCATTTGTGAAGATTATCTTAAAGAACAAAATGTATGAATATCAAACTTTGGTTTGCCACAGAGCATATTTCCTGCAATAATCCAAAATCCAAATCCCATTGGCTTTTTGCTGAGGGAACCAAGCTGACTTAAATGAAGGATCTGAGTACTTCTTCCATCTCTGCCTGTAGTAGAGTATATTTAGTGTATACAGTCTTTAGTCTGTCTGAAAAGAGAGCCAGATAAGGTAAGATAAGGCCAAGATGAACTGTTCTAATTTGTGTGTTTGCTTTTGGGATTCAGTTGTCTAAGTAAAAGCTGAACATTTGTGTAAACAGAACCCTCAAAGGCCTGTAGCTCCAACCGCCACTCTCTTCTTATATACATACATATACAGTACAGGCCAAAAGTTTGGACACACCTTCTCATTCAATGCGTTTTCTTTAATTTCATGACTATTTACATTGTAGATTCTCACTGAAGGCATCAAAACTATGAATGAACACATGTGGAGTTATGTACTTAACAAAAAAAGGTGAAATAACTGAAAACATGTTTTATATTCTAGTTTCTTCAAAATAGCCACCCTTTGCTCTGATTACTGCTTTGCACACTCTTGGCATTCTCTCCATGAGCTTCAAGAGGTAGTCACCTGAAATGGTTTCCACTTCACAGGTGTGCCTTATCAGGGTTAATTAGTGGAATTTTCTTGCTTTATCAATGGGGTTGGGACCATCAGTTGTGTTGTGCAGAAGTCAGGTTAATACACAGCCGACAGCCCTATTGGACAACTGTTAAAATTCATATTATGGCAAGAACCAATCAGCTAACTAAAGAAAAACGAGTGGCCATCATTATTTTAAGAAATGAAGGTCAGTCAGTCTGGAAAATTGCAAAAACTTTAAATGTGTCCCCAAGTGGAGTCACAAAAACCATCAAGCGCTACAACGAAACTGGCACACATGAGGACCGACCCAGGAAAGGAAGACCAAGAGTCACCTCTGCTTCTGAGGATAAGTTCATCCGAGTCACCAGCCTCAGAAATCGCAAGTTAACAGCAGCTCAGATCAGAGACCAGATGAATGCCACACAGAGTTCTAGCAGCAGACCCATCTCTAGAACAACTGTTAAGAGGAGACTGCGCGAATCAGGCCTTCATGGTCAAATAGCTGCTAGGAAACCACTGCTAAGGAGAGGCAACAAGCAGAAGAGATTTGTTTGGGCCAAGAAACACAAGGAATGGACATTAGACCAGTGGAAATCTGTGCTTTGGTCTGATGAGTCCAAATTTGAGATCTTTGGTTCCAACCGCCGTGTCTTTGTGAGACGCAGAAAAGGTGAACGGATGGATTCCACATGCCTGGTTCCCACTGTGAAGCATGGAGGAGGAGGTGTGATGTGTGGGGGTGTTTTGCTGGTGACACTGTTGGGGATTTATTCAAAATTGAAGGCACACTGAACCAGCATGGCTACCACAGCATCCTGCAGCGACATGCCATCCCATCCGGTTTGCGTTTAGTTGGACCATCATTTATTTTTCAACAGGACAATGACCCCAAACACACCTCCAGGCTGTGTAAGGGCTATTTGACCAAGAAGGAGAGTGATGGAGTGCTGCGGCAGATGACCTGGCCTCCACAGTCACCGGACCTGAACCCAATCGAGATGGTTTGGGGTGAGCTGGACCGCAGAGTGAAGGCAAAGGGGCCAACAAGTGCTAAACACCTCTGGGAACTCCTTCAAGACTGTTGGAAAACCATTTCAGGTGACTACCTCTTGAAGCTCATGGAGAGAATGCCAAGAGTGTGCAAAGCAGTAATCAGAGCAAAGGGTGGCTATTTTGAAGAAACTAGAATATAAAACATGTTTTCAGTTATTTCACCTTTTTTTGTTAAGTACATAACTCCACATGTGTTCATTCATAGTTTTGATGCCTTCAGTGAGAATCTACAATGTAAATAGTCATGAAAATAAAGAAAACGCATTGAATGAGAAGGTGTGTCCAAACTTTTGGCCTGTACTGTACATAGTAGTCAGTTGTAGGATAAAAAAGGACATGTCTGTGAAAATTATCTTTACGTTCATCCCACAGAACTGAAGCTTTCTCTTGTCCTAAGTCTTTGTCATGCACATACACTCTTATAACAACTCCTTTTAAAAACCCATTCATTACTAATAATCTAACTGTGTAACTTAGTTTCATCTTCATCCCCACATGATGTTTGATACATCACTTGACCTAAGGAAGCATACATTATTCTACATACAAAGTTGTGTGCATGTGCCAAGGGTATCATTCTGAAACGATGGCTTATATATCATCAAAGGTTACTGTAAATGGAATTTGATTGGATCCACTGGTCACATACATTTACATCTACATTTACTTTATACAGACACACACACATTATGTCACCGCACTTGCACTCACATGTCTGTTTGATCATTTGTGTTGTTTTTAGCCTGAATCTGTTTTGTCTACATTTTGTTTACATTGCACCTGTTGCATTACTTCATTACCTCTTAGTATTTAACAACATGTATGTTGTCAGCCCAGTCGCCAGAATAAAATGTTGCCATTGTACATTTCTGCAATCTACGAATATGTTATTTATATTTGCATTTGTTTTAGCTACATGGACGCCACATGGGCGTTTCAGACAAGGTCTACTTAGCCTGTAGGTCTATTCTGTTAATTTCACAATCAACACAGCACAACACAGGTTATATAGGTGGTTGCAGTCACTTATCATTAACCCCATACTGACAGTGAATTGTGAGAATATACACTGAAAGAGGGCATTTTCACATGTCCGTGTGCCAAATAATATTAACAAGTCAAATTTGACTACTCTCCTAGTCTTTCTTTCTTTTTTTCTTTTTTTTGAGATTATTTTTTTGCCTTTAATGTACAGGACAGAGTGAAACAGGGTGAGAGAGTGGGGGGTGACATGCACTAAATGGTTACAAGCCAGAGTTGAACTTGCTACCTCTGCGTTGCCTCTGTACATGGGGTGCCGGCACTATCCACTATGCTACCAATGCCCCAAGTCTTTCTTCAAGGTGCAGATGTGAGTTTAGTGCATTTATTTGTTTTACACTTTGACGTAAAGACAGGGATCTGGCAACATGGCGGCAGGAGCAGCGCGGAGAGCAGGAGCAGTGCGGAGTGCAGCGGCTTGTGCAATTCGTGGACTATTTGTGATTTTCACCGCACAAATTTTGTTAGCACGACTGCGCTGCATCCCGACTCCGAAAACTCATGTTGGAGTTCGCATGGAAAATTTTCCTAACCGGTACATCCAACCAGACCGGCCAGAAAGCAAACACCTCGGCTTTGGTCATGCGGCACTCCATGGGACACCGGAACGTCACTCGCTGCGCCTGCCTGCACGGAGGGGTAAGGAGGACATCCTTGCAGTTATCTCTCTGTGCCTGCTCTTGTCTGGCGACATTCACCCGTGTCCGGGACCAGCTACTGGGAGAACTACCCCACTGCAAACTGCGGACGCCCAACAAACAACAGCTGGTCAACAACCGAACAGCTACGCTAGCAATGTGCTATCTCTACTCCACCTCCCCCCTCCGGTGTTCCAACTGCTGATCCTCCCTATCCGAACTATGTTCGCCGGTGAGCTGACAAAAACTGCGGCCCTGAGCGGGGTCGCGCTGACGGAGCAGGTACCACCAGCATTAGCCGGGAGGCTAACCGAGGCACCACCAGCGCTAGCCGGGAGGCTAACCGAGACACCACCAGCATTAGCCGGGAGGTTAACCGAGGCACCACCAACGCTAGCCGAGAAGCATCTGGCAACAGCGGCCCCCAGCGGAGTCGCGCCCACGGCGACCAGCCCAGCAGCTCAGGGACCGCAGGTACCACCAGCATTTGCCGAGAGGCTGATGATGACTGCGGCCCCTAGCGGAGTCGTGCCCACGGCGACCAGCCCAGCAGCTCGGAGGCTGCAGGTACCACCAGCATTAGCCGGGAGGCTAACCGAGGCACCACCAGCACTAGCCGGGAGGCTAACCGAGGCACCACCAGCACTAGCCGCGAGGCTAACCGAGGCACCAGCAGCATTAGCCGGGAGGCTAACCGAGGCACCACCAGCATTAGCTGGGAGGCAAACCGAGACACCACCAGCATTAGCCGGGAGGCTAACTGAGGCACCACCAGGACTAGCCGGGAGGCTAACCGAGGCACCACCAGCACTAGCCGGGAGGCTAACCGAGGCTCCACCAGCATTAGCCGGGAGGCTAACCGAGACACCACTAGCAACTGCGGCCCCCAGCGGAGTCGCGCCCACGGCGACCAGCCCAGCAGCTCAGGGGCCGCAGATGCCACCAGCATTAGCCTCCTTGAATCAATCAAAGGTAAAACCCAGGAATCCTATTTTAAAAAGGCATCGTTCCACAAAACTGTTTCAAACCCTTAATCAAGCTAAAACAGTTTGGGATCCCAAACACAAACCAAAGGGTCTCTTGTGCAGTCACCAAAACATCAGAAGCCTCTGTAACAAACGTGAACAACTGGAGCACATCTTACATGAGTCAAATCTCGACTGTTTAGCAATCTCTGAATCATGGTTAAAAACCCAGTCCCCTGAAGCTCTTGTATCTATGCCAGGTTACAATGTGTTCAGGAAAGACAGGTTGAAAGGTAAAGGAGGAGGGGTACTGCTTTATGTAAAAAACACCCTTACATGTAGAGAGATTGTTTGGTCAACTGCTTTCAATTTTGATTGTGTCGGTGTTGAAATCACTCTCTCTAAAGAAATGTCCTTCTCCCTGATTTGCATCTATCGGCAACCTACTGCTAAGGTAGATTTCTATGATCAGTCAAAACTCTTGCTAAACTCATGTGATTCAAACAGAGAGAAAATAATTGTAGGTGATTTCAACATAAATTGGGATGATAAACAAAGCAGAAAGAATCTTAAGCAAATTATGGATGCTCACAATTTAACACAACTTGTTGAAAAACCTACTAGAGTGACAAACACCTCACATGACCTCTTATTCACAAATAACAGAGACAGAATAAGTAAAATTCATAACATTCTAACCGGTATCTCAGATCATAACTTTATTTTGTTCTCGAGGAAACTAAGGAAAAATCGCTCTCTGAACACTTCCAAAACAACGTCCCCTCCCAACGATTACATCCCCAAACACATGCAACAGCACTTTGGGGAAGAAATAAAAAGGACAGATTGGCAAGTGATCCTCTCCTCTAAAAATACAGAGGAAAACTGCAGGTTGTTCTTAGATAAGATCTCTGAGATAAAATCTGCTTTCTGCAGAAGGGGGCGAAAGAGAGCAAAAAACACAAATCACCTTCCTTGGTTAGACTCAAATTGCAGAGCTATGATGAAGAAAAGAGACTCACTCCTCAAGCAAAGTCTCAAGTCTGGGCTGCTTGTTGACAGACAGAAATTTACACATGCACGTAACAAGGTAACACAGCTACTAAGAAGGACCAAAGCTACTTTTTTTATGAATGCTATTGAAGGGGCCAAAGGGAATGGCAGGAAAGCCTGGCAATTATTAAATAAGTTACTAGTTAAAGAAAACAAAGAGGCGAGCACTACTCTAGCACTGAAAATTGGTAATATCCTGGTCAATGACTCTGCAGTATTGGCCCAAACTTTTAACCAATATTTCCTAGACAGTGTAAAAGACATAACAAAGCTCTTTGCCACCTCCAATGTTCTTCCCAGACCAATCATAAATGACCATCCTGTTTTTAAATTAAAGCAAATCACTGAACTTGAGGTGAAGAAGATTATTTCTGCTCTGAAATGTTCCAAGGCCAAGGATATATCTGACTTGGACACCGACTTCATCAAAACATACTCTGATGCACTGATAAAACCGATAACTATTTTAGTAAATCAGTCAATCACCTCAAGGGAAGTACCACCATCCTGGAAGATAGCCACGGTGACGCCCGTTTTTAAATCAGGGGACAAAACATCAGTTGCCAACTATCGTCCAATCAGTATTCTCCCGGTGTTATCCAAAGTGCTTGAAAAATGGGTATCGAAACTACTAATTGAACATCTAGATAAGGGATTTAACCCACTCCACCCGATGCAATTTGGCTTTCGTCCCCACCATTCCACTGAGTCAGCTAACTGTGTGTTTTTAGAAAAGGTAAAAAGTATGTTGGATAAAACATCGCATGTGGGTGCTGTGTTCCTAGACCTCAGAAAGGCATTTGACACAGTAGACCACCAAGTCCTCCTGAGAAAACTAACATACTTTAACTTTTCAGCTGAAACAATGGAATGGTTTGAGTCATATCTGTCAAACAGGGAACAGTGTGTCATGGTAAATGGTGTAAAATCCCCCTTTCTTAAAAACACAGTTGGTGTCCCACAAGGATCGATCCTTGGACCTTTGCTATTTTCACTGTACATTAATGACTTGCCTAATGTATGTACTGATTTTAATGCACAAATCGCATGAGCGACGTGGTCATTTTTACTTATGGAAATGATTCAAAAGACATCTCTCTAAGGCTCACGGATGCGCTGCACAACATACAACATTGGCTGAAAAACACCTGCCTGCAGTTAAACACAAAAAAAACAGTGTGTATGATGTTCGGCAAACGCCCTACTGACATCAAAAGGTCCAATGTGTTTCTTGATGGGGAGGAATTAGAGCTGGTCTCCCACTTCACATACCTCGGAGTCGTCTTGGACTCAAACCTGACTTTCAAGAAACACGTTAAAAAAGTCAGAAACACAGTAAACTTTAATCTATTAAATTTTAGACAAATTCGGCCCTTCTTAACAGATGACGCAGCTAAAACCTATCTTTTCAGCCTGATTCTCTCTCATATTGACTACTGCTTCACAAACTGGGCGTTTGCAAGCACCTCAACTTTAAAACCCATAGAGCAGATGTATAACAGAGCAGTAAAGATATTTGACAGGAAACCAAACTCCCATCATCGCTGTAAGGTCCTGGAAAAGCACAAATTTCTAGACTTTGAAAATTTAAAAGTATTCAAAAATGCCTGTGTGATATACAAATGTTCATACGGACCAGCACCAGCTCCGGTCAAAGAGTTCATCCATAAAAAAAGACTCACAGGATAAGGTACTAGGTCAGGCATAAGAGGTGACTGTGAAATTACACATAGAAGAACCACCTTTGGTCAGAATGTTCTATCCATAAAGGGTGGGCAAAGCTGGAATAACCTCCCAGTTATTATCAGAGAGCACCACTCTTAGCACTTTCAAGGGAAGCTGAAAGCATGGTTACTAGAAAATCAAACATGCGACCACCTGTAACCTGTAATGCAATGCAATTGTTGGGTCATCATCAGAGTTTCTTTCTTTTCCGTTATATGTCTATAAAAATTACGCAATACTTTTGTGTATGATTTTTTCCTCATCAGTAGTGTTTACATAATACATTTATGTATCACATTCAGTGCAATAATTACACTCTTCTGCATGTGCAACTGAGTGTACTGGGCCTCGTGCAATACAAACTGGCACTTTAAACTGATGTGCACCTTAGGGCATTGTGCAATTTCATCTGGCACTCATGCACGTTAGCACTTGACACTTTACCTAGCACCTATGCACTTTACTCAAAACAAAAACAAACAAAACGAAACTCTTATGGTCTCCCTACCTGTGGGCTAGCTCTCCACCCACAGTCAATCTGTATTGCAATTTACCTGTCTGTCTGTATATTATGGTTTGTGTTTTTCAATGTGTTTTCCACTGTTAGTGCTTGTTTTATTGCTACTGCTCCTTTTTTCTTACTGTGAAATGTTGTACTGTCTTAATTTGTTTTTATGTTAATGGGACTACGGATGGAAATTAGCGTCAAGCTACAATCCGGCATCTTTACATGTTTTAACATGTTCATCAATGTGCACTGTCCCTTTCAAATAAACAAATAAACAAACGTCAGTGTAAATGCTTGTTTAATACTCTTTATTCACCTTTTTTATAACATTTAAACAGTCTTCAACTGTGCATCCTGCCTGTTGACCCCACAATACATGTTACCAGGCAGAGTTCTTTGATTGACATAGTTGTGTAATATTGGATGAGATGTGGCATTTTTTAACAGGTATTACTGCCTATTCTGCAGGCCTATGCTACATATTACCACATGTTCTATCATGTTAAGGTACATATGAAGTGATTTAAGGGACACAAACTAAGCTTAAACCAAGACAAAAGATTCAAAGTTTCTTTTGGTCCAGTGCTAGGCTCGGGCCTAATTGTCTGTGAAATGATCTCAGAATCTTATTTTGACCAATTATGCTGTCTCTTTTTTTCTATCTCCTGTGCACCACACCAGAAATGTATTTCACTGAACTGTATTTCAGTTCAGAACTGAAGAAACCTCATTAAAGGAGAGGTAAAATGTCATCAAGAAACTCAAACAAGTCCAGTTGCCTACGATATTTCACTTAAAGGGATAGTGCACCTGAAAATGAAAATTCAGCCATTATCTACTCACCCATATGTTGATGGAGGCTCAGGTGAAGTTTTAGAGTCCTCACAACACTTGCGGAAATCCCAGGGGACAGGGGGTAGCAACACAACTCCACCTAATGGAGGCTTACGGTGCCCCAGATTCAAATGTCCAAAAACACATAATTGAAACCACAAAATATCTCCATACTGCTTGTTCGTAGTGATCCAAGTATCCTGAAGCCCTGACATAAAAAGTTGTTTGGAAAAAACGTCATTTGAACTTGTTTTTAGCCTCATTGTAGCCTGTAGCTCTAACTGCCTCTCTGTACACCATGTTCATGTGTGTGGGCTTGCGCGCAAGACCAGCGAAAGCGTGTGAACACACATGAACACGGTGCCCATGTCTCATGGTCTGGCGCAAGCGCACACGTGAACCTGTGTACAATAAATATATGTGCCCCAAGAGTCATCCTTTTGTCTTGCCTCTTTCTAAACTTAAAAAATATCTGATTGACATCTAGTCAAGTTACCTTTATTAACATCACACCAAATCATTTCAGAAGTCTCAGGGTACTTTTCACACAGAGGCCTAGGCTGTATGTGCAGTGTTTATTTTCCCTGAATATACTGAGCAAATGTTGCTAATTAAACAAATTGCTTACTGCCTTGTCTTAGCAACCAAGTGGAATTGCAAGGCAAAGTAGTATTTGGGTAGAATAAGCCTTTAGAACTATGAGAAAGTATTTGGGTGGAATAAACCTTTAAAACTATACAACAAAAGAAATAAAAAGTCATATTTTGATGGAATTAACTTTTAAAACTATAAAAATGAAATAGAAAGTCGTATTTGGATATAACAAATATATAAAACGATTAAAAAAATGAAATGGAAAGTTGTATTTTGATGGACTAACCCTTTAAAACTATCCATCCATCCGTTTTCATAACCGCTTATCCTCTTGAGGGTCATGGGTTTTGATGGAATAAACCTTAGAAACTATTAAAAGAACTGAATACAACAAACCCTCAAAACTGTAAAAACTTTGCACTTTTACAGCCAATCAATACGGTGGGTTGTACTGTGGCAAAACACTGGGGTCCTGGAGCTGCAGTCCTGAAACTCTGGTCCTGAAAGTGCAGCCTCCTTTACTGCAGGAATGTAGTATTGGGCAAGACAGCTGCCAAGCTGCAGACCACTGTTCAAACCAACAAACACCAAAAATGGATGTGTTTTTGTGAGTCATTGGTATTTTTCCAGCAGCTTTTTCAGCTCCAAACGCAAGTGTACTGTACTGACCTGCCGGTGTGTTTCCAGTGTCTTGTAAGTTCCAAATGTGGGTGTTTTGTAGAGATCTGTAGCAACCCATTTATGGTTTCCAGCACCTTTTAGGCTCCAAAAGTGGGGTTTTTGTGGGAACCCATCAGTGTTGTACCAGTGGCTTTTGGGCTCCAAGCGTGGGTGCTTTGTAGTTACTCGTTGGCAGGAATTGTGGCATGAAAAGTGGGTGTTTTTTACCACGATATTGCTACTTTTCTTGCTGGGATTTTGCCCCCAAAACAAGGTATTTTAAGCCAAAATATAATCCTCCCCATACCATAACCAAGTGGTTTTGGCACCTAAACATAACCACATGTTTAACCCCATTGTTGTTCCAACATTATCTGCTAGATAATAATATGCAAATATAATGTATCTTCCGTTTGCTGAAACATGTAATGGCAACATTTTTTCTTGTAAATCGGGTTGGTATTGTCCCTGTTAACGACACAAACGAAAATAAATCGCTGAATCTGTCTAGCCTGCTGGGGGGAGGGGGGAAAAAAGGAATTTTGGGTGAATCCGATTCAAGCCTAAGAATTTAATTTTGAGAAATCACAGCCCATCCCAAACCCGGCAGATTGGTTCAGATCCAGGTGGATTCAGGCAGAGAATCAGAGCTCTAGCTTAAAGAAACAACCACACTACATCACAAGATAAGTTTTTTCTACAAACAGTGTTGTGCCAAAGAAAATATCTGATGAAGCTATTTTCACTCACTCCACATGGTTGTCTTTTCTTTGACCAGCTGGCTCACATGCTGAAAGCCTGCCCCCGCGGGTGCTGCTGACCATCACCAAGCTGCAGTGCATGCTGGAAAGCAAACAGGAGCGCATTGCTGCACTGGAGAGGCAGGTGGAGGACCTGATGCAAGACCGCAAGTTCCTGAGGAGCCAAATTGAAAACCTCACAAGCAACCGCTCCATGCCAACTTTTGCATCACCCAGTCCACTTGCTGAAGGTCAGTATCTGAAGTGAAGCAGTGTTTGACTTGATAATATTTACACTTATTGGATGCTCTTATTCACGTCATTTGGGCCATTTTTGTTGTTGCTCATATGTAGCTCCTAAACCCAGCAAAGTGCAGCACTCAGAAAACAAGTCTCGGAAGAGAGAGAGAGCTTCTTCGTGTTCCTCTGACAGCAGCGAGAGCGGCTCAGAAGCGTCAGACTCATCTGAAGTTTCAGCGGCCTCGAGTGAACACAGAAGGAAGAAACACCATAAGGACAAGAAAAGATCAAAGAAAGGGAAGGACTACAGCAGGAAGAGAGGTAATACTCAGGTCGTGTCATTGTAAAGGTACCTCAGTGTAGAGTAGCCTTTTATTGTGACCAGCCCAAGGCACTGTAGTAATGATGCTGTTGAATCAGCATCTCGATTTGCCACTCCTGTCAGATGGATGGATTATCTTGGCAAAGAACTCACTAATGTTTGCCTTACATTAAACAACTTTTCAAGTGATTTCTGTGTCACAGACATATTTCCAATCAGAGTTTTACCTTAGTTGAGGTAACGATCTTGATTGTTTGGTGCCAGGTGGTAAAAAAGCTCAGTCTGAGCTGTCTTAAGGCCCTGATGGTCAGCCATCGACCAAAGTCGGGCCGTCGGTGAGCGTCTGTCGGCCTAGTTTTTGCGGTGTGTCCCGCACCATCTGCACTTTGGCATCGGCGTCGGCAGCTTTTTGGCCGATTGAGCATGTTAAATCGCCGGCAGAGCTTGTCTGTGAGAGAGATCACTCTGATTGGCTGTTCAGGTTTTATTTCCTCGGTCCTGTAGCGAGTGAATCTGCCTGTAGTGAAACCAGGGCTAACCGGTGCTTCCTCCTCAGGCTCCACTTCATTCAGCTGCTCACAGACCCACTGCATCTTCCAATTTTAACCCAAATAACAAACAGGAGCTAGCTGGGAGTGGCTAGCGGAGCGTTAGCCGCAGCACGACTGGAGGGAAGCACAGCCAGTTAGCCTCTGCTAGCTTCCCAGCTATCCCCGGCTCTCCATTAGAATCCAAACGGAGAGCCGGGGCTGGCTGGGAGCGGCTAGCGGAGCATTAGCCGCAGCATGACCAGAGGGAAGCACAGCCAGTTAGCCTCCGCTAGCTTCTGAGCTAGCCCCGGCTCTCCGTTTGGATCCAAACGGAGAACCGGGGCTAGCTGGGAGCGGCTAGCAGAGCGTTAGCCGCAGCATGACCAGAGGGAACCAACAAAGGCTGTCAGCAAGATCAGGCAACAAAATCCAAAATGTAAAGTTTTTATGCATTTCATTTTTATAGATTACACTGATGCAGAATTAACAAGAACACTGTCGACATATGACACCTTTTACCTTGTTTCTAGAGTTGTGTGTTTTTGCAGACACATAAGGAATTGTTTATATGTCATATTTCTTAGAAGGAGTTTGGCAAAATATTTTCCACCAGGAGCAGGATGGGAAATAGTCTCAGAAGGAATCTAGTTGTAGTCTTGTAGGTAGTTGTTGTCTTAAGGTGTAAGAGGGTGTCAGACTTTGTGTTTGCACAGAATTTCAGAGAAATGAGCCTTTTGTATGCATAGAAAAACTCTTAGATCTTCAGTGTATTTGTATTGTATGTTTTGCTGTCAGTAACATCAACAGTATCCTCAAAGCAAAATTGTGGGGAAAAAATGACCCTTCACACAATTTGTGTATCGTAGCAGCAGAAGGTTTGCATAATGTTGTGCTCAGAAGCCCAGCTGTTGTAACAACAAGAACAAGTACGAGAAAGTTGGTATATTGGGAATGCACACTGACTATTTGTAAATGTAAACACAATAAACTCTTCCTAGATGATTCAAGTCAATTCCCTTTAATAATTCTAAATAACAATCCTACAGTTGTCAGGGCAAAAAATAGTTGTGGGATGTTAGATTAGGCAAACAAACCTCTCTCTTCAAATTTCTAATACATAAGTAAAAAGATTAATGGAGCTTAGTCAGTGAATTAGAGCATGTCTTTTAATTTATTTGTATGAAACTGAAATAGGCGTAATCTTGTGTAGGAAGCATAAGCTAGTTCACGTAGAATTATGAAGGAAGAAAAAGTAAAATTGCTAATAAGTAAGACAAAGTTAGACAGGAATGCATGAAAAACACTTTCTGAAAGTTGAAGTTTTTTTAAGTTTTTGTCAATTCACACGTGACAACTTTGTGTTTGTAGCAACTGAATATTATTCATCACTTCTGTAATGACCATTTCCATTCATTCCACCAGCAACCGGTGTCCAGTATGTTATCCATCGCTACAAACAAGTCCTGTCAGCCTTCATCAAGAAGAAGAGCATGAGTGAAGCGTTCCGCCATCTTGGAATCGACCGGAACACCATTGCCAACACGGCATCGATCGCCGAGCTCCACATGGCTGGCAAAGACATGGTCCCCCTGGTGGGCATGTTTCGCCAAGGAGAAGAGACTCTGGTCAGCTACGCGCACAGGTGCACCCTGGTCATTGACAGCGACGCCGACCTGTCCAGGAAAATAGACCAAATGAAAGCTAACGGCGAGCTTCTGCCCATCTCAGGGAAAAGGCCGAGGGTGTTGCATTCTCACCTGCAGCAGCTTGGGGGCACTGCAGAGAGCATTTTAATAGGTTGATTATTATTTCATTGCATGGAGGAGGAGGTGAAACATAATGCCTTCACAAAATTCTGTTTGTTTTTCCACCAATCTGAACTGCTGGATTTAAATGTTTTATGTAGCATTTTTACATTTTCTTAAAAGTTGATTCTCAAGGGGAACAAAAATCAAATTATTTTTAGTACATGAACACATTAAGGATGTATATTTTGTACTTAACAGCCATGAAAATAATTTACAGCTGCTGTGACTAATGTTTTTTTTTATTATTATTATTACCTAAGGGGAGACACGCCAGGTGAATAGGGTACATTTCTTTAATTGATATCACCATGTAACTTCCCCAGTTGATGACTTACAGTATGGTAAGACAATTACTTAAAGCCGCTACAAGGAACTTTAACTGGATATGCAAAAGTCTCTCGTTTCTGCTGATGTCTGTGCGTGACCTACAACAGCAAATGAGACCATCGGTGTGAAGATAAGCTATTTCTATATAGTGTATATCCATACCTTTAGGAAACTGTGTCTGGGTCCGCACCAGGTCGCTTCCAGGACGAAATGATTTACGGCACTCAGATGGCACGCGTCATCTTACCTAGCTGCTTACATTTATAAATAGTCGCTATTCCTCCTTCTCGACCCGACGTCCGTGGGTAGTTAAAATAGCAGCAATCATCGGGTAAAAGTTCTGTGAAAGCACTGGACTCACCAACAGTCAGCCACGTCTCAGTCACACAGAGAAAATCCAATCCTCGGGAAGTCAGGAAATCCTTCAGGATAAACGTTTTGTTCACTAGCGATCTAGCATTTACCAGCCCAATCCTGGCAGGAGCCGGCGGGTCCACAGCGTTAGCTGTCTGGGGAGCCACACACAGAGGCCGCAGGTTGCGCAGATTCACCCCGTGCCAGTGGGGACGAGGAGAGCAGGGGACACGGGGCTGGAACACCTCATCCGGGCCGATGACAGGTACCAGCCAGGCGTCGACAGGGTCCAGCGAGTGCCGAGAAATAAAGAGACGAGGCACTGCTCCATACTCAGTCCAAGAAGCTGTGGAAGTGCTCGCCAAACGATCGCTACGTTTACCCCGGCGGCAGTGGCGCTTACGCTGGAGAGGTGGAGCTGGGGCGCAGCAGAGGTGAGCTGGGATCCCCGATAGGAGCGAGGGCAAAGTTTTCCCGTCTTGTTGTTTCATTCATCCTCCAAACAAACACATGCGCAAGCCAGGTAAGAAAATATAATCAGCAGCCAGAAAAAAAATAAATTTTTGCCATTCTTAGAAGTAAAATGTTCTATAAATCAAGCTATGAATGATATATAAACTATTCTATAGGAATAATCCAACTGTGTAACTTAGTTTCATCTTTATCCCCACATGATGTTTGACACATCACTTGACTTAAGGAAGCATACATTATTCTACATACAATGTTGCGTGCATGTACCAAGGGTATCATTTTAAACAATGGCTTATATATCATCAAAGGTGACTGTAAATGGGTTTTGATTGGATCCACTGGTCACATACATTTACATCTACATTTACTTTATACAGACACACACACACACACACACACACACACACACACACATTATGTCACCACACTTGCACTCACATGTCTGTCTGATCATTTGTGGTTTTTTTAGCCTGAATCTGTTTGTCCTTTTCTTTACATTGTCAACCTTAGTTTACCCAAGGAAGGGGCTGCATCTGGCCTGTAAATGAGCTGCAGCAAGCGGACCTTCATACATTGCATCTGTTGCGTTACGTCATTACTACTACTTGATTTCTGTTGTCAGCCCTGTTGCACCTCACAGCAAGAGGGTTCCTGGTTCGAACCCAGGGTGGGGGAGCCCTTCTGTGTGGAGTTTGCATGTTCTCGCCATGTCAGCGTGGGTTTTTCTATGGGTACTCCAGCTTCCTCCCACAGTCCAAACACATGCAGGTTAATTGGTGACTCTAAATTGCCCATAGGTGTGAATGTGAGTATGAATGGTTGTCTGTCTCTATGTGTCGGCCCTGTGATAGTCTGCCGACCTGTCCAGGGTGTACCCTGCCTCTTGCCCAATGTCAGCTCCCCCCAGTCCAGTAATCTGAACTTAAATAAACACCTATATTTGTATTTTGGACATTTCCTTTCCACTAGTCTAAAAAGAAGACATGTTCGGAAAGCAAAATAACCCAAAATAAAAAAATTAACCAGTGCATGAAAAAAACCTGTTTTCACCTGGTGTGTCTCATCTTAAGAGCAGAAGCGTGTGTAGTTTTAGAAACACCCACAAGATGGCAGTGCTCACATGTTAGATTATGTTTTCAAAATCACTCCTCTTGTCATTCTCTCCAAAATGGTGGCTAGTCAATTTCCATTTTCCAGCACCTGGTTTTTGTTGGAGGTGTAAGTTTCTGTTTATAGACTTTGTGAAAATATTTTATTTTGTCAACATTATCCTGTGATTCATATGCTGTAACTGAACCGAGCGATTTGAAAACTGCAAAGTGTGTTAATGTTTCTGAACTGCCAGCAAATGAAAATAAGAACTGTTTGTTCATACAGAGATTTCAGTGTTGCCTTTGTGTTTATCCCAGGCTGCTTTAAGTGTCCTGTATCAAGACACATGATTCTGCTGTACGTGACCTTTAGAAGAATCTGTAACCTTTCAGAAAGGAGGTCACTTGATTCCAGGTCAAAGGATGGTGCGGGACCCCCTGAAGTAAAATATCCAACCAAAACTTCTGTCATCTGTAAGCTGAAATTTGATTGACAGCAAATGCAGAAAAAAAATGTAAATGGTATTAAATTTTCTCTCAGAGGCATATATTTATTCTGTCTCTTGACCAGAGGAGAGGGCCGCACCAATTTTGTAGACAGATGGAAAAGCTTGGTAAGACATCCTTGGGCAATGGTAAGTGTCAGTGCAAAGTGTTGCCATTGCCTTCCCTGCTGTTTGCTTTTCACATGGAGTGACAAATTACTCGTGCAAAGCCATTACAGGGGCTGCACCCGGGCTGTTTATCTTTGCATGGGACTCTGTCACTGTCACTCCCATTCACACGCCGGCTATCTGCTTATCTTTCACTCTCACATCCCAATCTGTCTGTCCCCTCCCCCACTAACCCCCGCCCTCTCCTGCTTTGAACTCATTCAGTCATTTCTCATTACCTATCACTTCTCCATCTCTTCCTCACCCTTCCTTTTCTTACTGTCTCATCTTTTCACCCAAAACAAAACCAAAAAGAAGCTAGGTGGAGTTTGGAAGCATTTCACGACAGCAGAGGCAACCTGAAGTTCCTCTCAGCCTGTTCACAGCCAGAGGGGACAGGTGCATGCTGGTCTGCTCAGCAGCATGAGGTAGAAAAAGGTGGGTGTATCTCTCTGGCAGCACTCATATCTTCCCACCTCCTGAGGCATGCAAACGTCAGTTCTGCTTTCCTTGTCACCAGCACGAGACATGAAAGGCAGGTTTTCTGCAAATCCTGAAATGGAAAAAGGATGCTGGGTGTAAAGTAGAGGATGTTATCGAGGTATATGACTATTTCATTCTTGCGAACCCCCATCCCCCCGTCCCCAAGAAAAAAGCAGCAAAATTCAGCCTCCACCTGCTAATACTCCAGAGTGGCAGCTGTGAATTTGGTGTTAATGACTCAGGGTGATGGAGCTCAGGGCTGAAGATGGAGATAGGATGCAGGCCTAATCGAGCCTGAAGCATTCTCTCCTCCTCCCCCGGCCTTTTGACTCACACCGGTGTGAGGCCAGCTGGGACTCCATTTTGTGTCTTTCCTGGTTGCAGGTGCCACGTCACTGCGGAGGCTCCAAGTGCCTGATGGGTACAAAATCAACCCCCTCCTCCCCCTCTTCCCTGTCCAGCTTTGATCCTGACCTTGACAAGAAGAGCATCTGGACGTTCTCACGGAGAGTAGCTTGTAATAACCACCAATCACCCTCTTAATGATGCAAGTAAAATGTGTTTGAACTGGTGAGATCAGATGGACCGGGGTTATGTTTTGTTGTTACACTGGCAGTGTGTGCCAGACCTGCTGCGTAATAACTGCCTCAGACACATTATATAAAGGATTACAAAGTAATGGACCAAAAGAGCTCAGACTTGAGCAATTGATTTTATGCTCTCTGGGGAAAATAGTCCTTGGCTTGAAAAACACTGCGTGTGATGTCACAACTATTGAGATTACTGCAAGATATTGAGTAACCAGTTGTGTTGGCATTTCTATGGTTTATTGTTTGCCCAGCAGATTTTAAAGATTGTGCCGTAACATTTGGCATTCAATCGGAGTAATTAGAAGAAAACCGATTTGTCGCCGTATGTTTATTAGTCTTACATGTAAATAGCATTTCTCTGTTTTTGTCTTGTTAAACTGCTGCCATATAAAGCAGCACATTTAATCTGTTTCTGTTTTATGGATAACAAAGTACAGTCTTTTTTTTTAATAAGTAAATTGACATTGTGGGAAATATGCTTATTTGCCTTCTTGTGGAGGGTTATATGAGAAGATTGAGACCACTCTCAGGGTCGTGTGATATATATGAAACTACAGACCTCTTACCTTAGGCTGTTGAGCTTAGCTTAGCACAAAAACTGGAAATGAGGGAAAACAGCCAGCCTGGCGGGGTGCAGTTACTTCCTGGATTCACCCTAAAGCTGGGTTAGGAAGAAATCTGATCAGATTTTAGAAATACAATCTCCTCCTGCAACTCTCCTCTCTCTGAGTCCTAAGCTCCTCCCACCAGACGACTGCAGTCATATGCTCATGCTCCATACAGTAAACCAGTCTATCCCATACACTGATTTATACAATTAGCTAGCTGCCTACCCCACGGCACCTTTGCCTTGCTTTCCACCACTGCTGACAACTTTTGCTGGGTTGAGAGTGGGCAGCAGCTCCTTAGAAGGACCTTTGGTCAGCAGCTGTAGTGGCTCTAATTTGATGGGCGCAACCTCTCAGCGGCAGGTGTCACAGCATCTGGTGGCCAGCAGCAGCACCACCACCAAGACTTACCTATGTACCAGCAGCAACAGAAAGTTTGCTGGTCCGGCGGGGAATGTGTACTGTCGGTCCTCCTGGGGTTTGTGCTGGCAGGGTTTGGGGTTGCTATGGCCACTGACTGGGGGTCATTCTACTGCTCATTCTCCTTTAGGTGAGGTGGTCGGTATCAGCGGGAAGTGGGGCGGAGGACACACTGTGATTCAAGGCTATAGCTGAGCTACATAATATTGAGATTGAATTAGCTGTTGACATGAGCCTTTGACTCCAGTTAGCAGAGGACTAAACTATTAGCAACATTTTCTCTCCATCTCTGAAACACTTCCTCAATACGGACATGTTTTAATGTGTTTATTGTCAGACTGTCTTTCTGATGAGTCATTCTCCCTTTTTAGGCTGCTTTGCAGTGCAGGCAACTGTTGCCAAAGCTGGAAGAGCAACTTTCTGTGCAGAATTCTCCACCATTAAATCAGGCTTTCAGCAAAGGGACATGCACACGCATCTGCATTTGTGGAACGCCCCCTCTCTGAAACCTGTGATTGGCCAAACTCTCATGTCACAAGCTAGATTTTCTAAAACCTGAAAACAGAGCCAAGAGGAGGTGCAGAAGTCTAGTTTTCTCTCAATTGCTCAAAGTTTATTAAGGCATTTTTGCCCAGTGATGCCAAAATTACACTGCCAACCTGAGCTTTAACTGTCTTTAACTGTAACTGCTTTTTCTCCCTATTGGGGAGTCAGGAAGAAAGGTACTGTTACACCGAGCCAGCACGAAGAGACTCAGGAAGAGCCTCCACCCTCAGATCCTGCCTAATCTGAAATCTAACCTCCATAGACATTTATTTATTGTGTGAGTTGATGGAACTGTCAATCACTGTAGTCATATTTTTTGATTTCATATGGCAAATTGATTGATCGATTGAAGTTGCATAAGATTTTGTGAAGGTTTAACAACCTAGATATCACATGCTAATTAGTGAGCTTAAGAAGTGCTGGTAGGTGGATTTTCTGACTCTTAGACGGAGCCAGGCTAGCCACTGTTTCCATGCTGCTAAGCTAAGTTAATTAGCTGCTGGTTTTAGCTTCATATTTACTGTACAGACATGAGAGCAGTATCAATCTTCTTATAAAACTCTTGGCAGGAAAGCGAATAAGAGTATCTCCCACACTGCTGCCATCTTATAGACATTATTTTCCATTTTAGACCAAATTATTTTTATACTTTACTGTTATGAGAACACATTGAATACAGTCTGGTTTTAAAGTTCAGCTCAAGTTCCCCCTGCTATTTGAATAGCTTTATATCTTAAGTATGGCTGCAGGGTGCATCTGTTTTTTTTTTAAACAGCAGTAGTGACAGGATCAAGCTTTAAACTGTATGATGCATTCCCCTGAGCAAAAAAAAAAAAAAAATCTTAATAAGTACAGGACTTGACAACATACCAGCAGTCATCAGAGTTACTCATATCTTGCCCTCCATTTGGAAGCACACATTTTAAAAGGCTGCACAGAAGCAGGTCAGATTTGAATTCCTAAAAATGAACGGACAGCTGATGTGAGTCTGCGTCTGAGCCTCTTCACCTTTCCTCCGCCCTTGGTCTTTCCGCTAATGAAATCTTAAAATAACCTGCAAAGTGGGTCAGAGCACCAATGCAACGCCAATTCAATACAAAAGCATCAAGTAGTGCATTATGGGTATTTCCCCCTGTGGTAGAATTGAGATGGGGGCTGGAGTCTGCGTACTGGTGGGTGTCTATTCTTGTCCTTTTTTTCTGCAGTGACATCAGATGACTGGTGGAGCAGTCAACAACATTTTTTGTCAATGCACCATAACAGTTTCCACCTCAGCTTTTTACTGGGAGTGAAAACACACACAGACATGTTTTTGTTCTCCAAGCTAATGTCTAATCCTTGTGCTTTATTTACTGCAGGAAACCACTTGATAACAGCAGGACTGGTTCAGTGTAGCCCCCCCGAGCTGCGAGCTATGAGAGGCGCTAGAGGACAGTGTTGTATCCAGTTCACTGTTGTCATGTTCTATTGTTTGTGGCCAGACACATCACACACCCCTCGATGCACGGTTTGCCCTGCCGCAGCTGATTAGATTTGGTCTGATGGGTTAACTGTAATAAGCTTCCACTAGAGTGTCGGGTGACTCTTATTATAGTCTTTAAATATGCATATTAAGCTAAAGACACGGATAGGAAAACACAGACACGTGCAGACAAAATGTTTGCTGTGTCAGTTTTTCTTCCCTGATGTTTTTGTAAACCCTTCAAGCTGTCCACACAGCCAGTGAAATAATACTCATTAATGAAACGTCTCTTGGCAATTAAAAAAAATAGAGAAAAAAGGCAAAGATGCTAATCTGAAACCACAGAACCTCTCCACAATGACAGCCTCTCTGCCAGCGCAGCTCGATCAACAAGTCTTGAGGTATTGCTGGTGTGCTCTCCATCTGGCTGCCACTGATAAGAACTTACTGGGGGCTGCTGGATAATAGTCTCACAAGCTTAAAAGCAGGAGGAGGGGGCATAATGTATTCGTGGGGGTGAATCCAGCAAACGGGACCCTATAAACCAAACCTCATCTCCCCCCTCGGAGCACATTCGGGTAGAGACAGCCCCTTCGATAGAGCCAGCAGGGGTGGGAAGGGGGGTGGGGACATCATGCTGCCATAGTCATGATTTGCCTTGAGCGTGATTTCATTCCTAGAGAGACAAGATGGCTGCACTCAGCAACAACATTATGAGGTACATCCATGAGCAATTGCCAGCACGTTTACGGTACGGTAATCAGCTGTGATGCAAAGCTCTATGGCTGAGTTTCTATACTAAAGTTGATCTATTTCTCTGTGCAGCACCTGTATGGCCTCGTCTCTTTGCACTGGAGGAAATATGTAAAACTGGTACGACCTCTATTTTCAGGGTCAGAGGCACTGACTGTTTTTTGGTTTGTACCCCCCAGGTGTCCTCAGACTGACGGGGGTGCCTCATGGGAGATGAAAGAGCAAAAAATGATAAATGGTTGTATGCTGGCGGCTCGAAAAGGTTGTTGAACAATAGTATATTCTATATATTTTATGGTAGTATGGTTATTTTATGAATTTATTTTCTGACAAAGACAAAAGGTAACTGCTGCAAAGACAAAATAAAAAATCAAACTATGAAACTGCCAGTGCTGGAATGTAACTAAGTACATTGACTTAAGTACTTAAGAAAATAGGGGGGTTCTTGTACTTTCTGTGGGTTTCTTTATCTTGTGTCTCGTCATACTTCTACCAGTGTTCCCATGGAAAGTTATAAATTAGAAAAACTCTTTTCCAGGCCTGTAAATGGGTCTAGCTGTATTCAGAGACAAATCATAGTGTAGGGGTGGACTAAACCATTTTTCACCTTTATGGGGTGAGACCACTATTTTTTTCTTTTCATATATACAAAGTAGGCGGCATGATGATGTGGTGGTTAGCACTGTCACCTCACAGCAAGAGGGTTCCTGGCTCGATCCCGGGCGTGGGAGCCCTTCTTTGCGGAGTTTGCATGTTCTCCCCGTGTCATCGTGGGTTTTCTCCGGGCACTCCAGCTTCCTCCCACAGTCCAAAGACATGCAGGTTAATTGGTGACTCTAAATTGTCCATAGGTGTGAATGTGAGTGTGAATGGTTGTCGCTACATGTCAGCCCTGCAATACTCTGGCAACCTGTCCAGGGTGTACCCCGCCTCTCGCCCAATGTCAGCTGGGATAGGCTCCAGCCCCCCCGCGACCCTCAAGAGGATAAGCGATTAGAAAATGGGTGGATGGATATATATATATATATATATATATATAAACACACAAACAAAACCAAACTTTTAATTCTAGCCTTTTCCACATAACACAAAATTGCAATATGTACACAATATATGAACAATGCCCGGCACTATACCTGGGTTAACCATGGCTCTTCAGCGTCATTTAAGTTCTGGGGAATAAAAGAAATGTCACCCTCCCCTAGAGGTGGTGACATTGTTAACTGACTCCACAGAGAGGCATACTGGATTCATACTCTTAACATAGTTAAAGCCCTTTGGCTTAAATGAAACACTAAATTTGTCATGTTTTCTCTGATTTGTCCCACATGATGGGTGCAGTATTCAAACTTTTTCTAATTTGTACTTTTTATATTTGTATTTTATACATTTTTCTAACTACTGTTCTGTGTTCTGTGAATTGTCCGATAGATTTAAAATCCTTTTCAACCAATTATCCAATGAGAACTGCCCACCTGTTGTAGGTTGACTATATATGTGTGTGCTTGTCTGTCTTTGTTCTCCTTCTGAAGACATGGTGGTATTGAAATGTTTGCACAATAAAGGCTGTAAATCAATCAGTGTGTTCCAGTCCTCTCTTCTCCCTTGGAAAGTCCCTGTCCTTGAGCTGAGAGGCACCCGATTTGGCTGCACGCTGTTGGTTGATGTGCGAGGAACCGTGTTTCAACATGACAGTAAGGCTTGTTGTGTTTAGCCTAGCCAGTTTCTGTAGGAATGAGGGGTCAGCAGTCAATGGTGGTATGAAATAGTCAATAAAACAGGTTTTTCAACAATTGTGAATCATTGCAAACAAAAAGGGGTCCTTAAGCATACATGTTCACACAAAACATCAGGCTGATTGGTCCAGTAGTTTGTGAGATTAGCTTTATTCAGATGCAAACACACACTCAAGACCCCCTTCCTACTAAACACTATGTAACATAGTACATAATGTGTATATAGTATATAGTACAAAACCACAGTGGACATTTTTATACATTCACTGCTTTTACTTTTGATATGTTAAGTAAATTTTCCTGATTATACTTACATACTTTGAACCATTTATTTCTAACAGAGTATTCTTACAGTTTGGCATTAGTGGTTTTACTGATGTAAAGGATCTGAATGAGAATTTTTTTTCTCCCTCTCTCTCTCTCCTCCCCAGAAACTAGCAAACTCATGACAGCTTCATCCTAGCATGCATCATTTTTTGGACACAGAGGAGATGATGGTATGTGACGTAGAAATATACGCAACATGACAGAATGAAGGAACCCCCCCCCCCCCCCAACCCCACCCTCAAACCCTGTTGGTTGTTCGTCCAGTGACGCAGGACAAAAAAAGACATCTTTGGCACAGAAAAGAAAAATCATTTGACGGGGAGTGAATCCAGGCAGACACACAGCTCAGGGTGCCTCACAATATGTTTCAGAATATTTCCTGATAAGCAGGGATGATTTGAAGACATCAAAACATCATCTTTGTGGTGGTGTCTATTTCCTGATATGTTTGAGCAAGTTGTTTGACTTGAATGCTTCTATCACAGTTCTTCAGGTCGTCACTTGCAGGGTTAATGACAAGAAGAAAGTGAATGTAAAGGGGAAAAAAAGGCAAGTGGAGGAGTGGGGTGACTAAAATGCTACCGGCCATTAACCGCCGATCAGAGCTGTCATATTATCTGGAAACACAGACAGATGGGAGGTTTGGCTGTAGGGGAAATGCTTTCACTATCTGCCATGATAATAGTCTTGTATTGCCCAATAGAGGCCGGAGTTTTGTAAGAAAGATACGCTTGGGAATATGATGGTGATTGCATGCCACACACTGCCTCTGAATATGATCTGAGGTCTGTATTTTTCAATTTTGGGAAGGAGGGATTCTGTCAGATTAGGGGAAGCTGGGCTTTTCTGTGTATTGTCTCCTACTTGACCTCTATTATGATAACAGATGCTAATTACACAGTGCTGGGTTTCCCAATGAAACTGCCTGTTGTTCTCACACGTTGCAGGTTCACCCCTGCATGTCCCCTCCTTTTTACAGACTCTCAGAACATGCATTTAGGTTTTTTAACAAAATACACTATCTTTGCGCACTCTGCAGTGTTCTGGCAGATTTTTTTTTTGTGTGACCACATGCGGTTTGACTGCATGAGAGGTGGGTGTATTTGCTTGCGGCTGTGAATCTCAGCTAAACTTGGCAGTGTTGCAGAACATGGAAATCCATGTACTGCAGCCATATGGAGCAAAAGCCGATTCAGTTTAATCAGAGTGTTCAATATGTTCGTTCCATCAGGGAATTCCAGCACTGCAAAATAAGCTGAGGAAGGAAAGTCAACAGATATTTTACAAATATTTTGGAAAGTGTTAATCCAGCACAAGCTGATGCAGTGCTTCTTTTTGACTGTAAACTTTTCAACCACTGAAAACAACAAACTTTTACCAGGACTTGCAGGGATGCAAAGATGAAAACACAGACACATGTGCTCCTAAAATCTGGACAGAGAGGTGAATACGAAGAGGGCATTTGCATCATCAGCAAGTTATACAACTCCTCTCCACTGGGGAAGAGGACAAACTCTTTGACGATGAGTCACTGTTGGAACTACTCAGCATCATGTCCTGTACCCCGCTGATTGTACTTATGTGGGATGGCAGAGGAGTGGGCGGGGAAAGGTCAGAAGCAGTTTGTTGTTCATGTTGTATTTTCTGCATTTAATGCACTTACTTGCTGAACTACTTGTGCAAGAAGATTTCTTTAAACACAGTACTGGCTTGGCTCCATCTACAGCAATGTTGCAATAAATGCAGTCATTGTGTTAGTCCACTACTTTGGTCCAGAATGAAATATCAACAATCGCCATGAAATTATGTGAATGTGTTCATGGTTCCCAGATGATATATTATAATGATTTTGCTGATCTCCTCACATTCCCTCTTGCATCAAAAGGAGGTAGACATTTGTGGTTTTTTGGTGAAATGTCTCGGCAACTATTCGATTGCCTTGAAATTTGCCACACATGAAAATGTGTGGCAAATGTGAAAATGACTTAGGTGATCGCTTAATTTTTCATGAAGCTCCATCACTGGATCAGAACTTTAATTTGGCCATTACTACATACCAATATGAAAAATCTGACTAGATACCACAAAATTAAAGGTCCAGTGTGTAAGATTTAGGAGGATTTATTGGCATCTAGTGGTGAGGACTGCAGACTGCAACTGGCTGAAACTTCTCCCAGTTAGAATTTCTTTAGTGTTTATCATTTTTTACCAGGAGCCAAATTTTCTGCAGAGGTCTCTTCCTCCCCAAAACACACAGATCTGGTGATTTAAACCAGTAAAACACTGAATAAAGCAGTTTCATGTTACAAATCCATGTTTCCCTGAAGCTGTTTGGCATGTTGGGGATGGACTGCCAGCCTAGCACCTGCTAATGTGTGCTCACCTATTTTCTCTGATAACTTATATTATTCATAGAGGTCTCTTCCTCTCAAAACCAAATAGATCCAGTGATTTTAAACCAGTGAAAACTGTATAAAGCAGTTTCATGTAAAAATAAATAAATAAATAAATCTGTTTTTCTGGCACTCTTGTTGCAGAAGGCCGGTTAACTACGGTGGCCAGTGCGGAGGCCAGTGTTTGATTTGTCCGTTTTGGGCTACTGTAGTAACATTGCGGTGTAACATGGCGATCTCCATAGACAAACACCCGCTTCCTATGTAGATATAAACAACTCATTTTAAGGTAACAAAAACACAGTGATTCTTATTTTGAGGTGATTGTACACTAAAGAAAACATACTTATTATATTATATTCTATTTCTGCCAATGATGGCTCCTCTGGAATCCTACACACTGCACCTTTAATGACATTCCCCTTAGCTTCATCGAGATGCTGTGTTTAGTGCTAATTAGCAAATGTTAGCAAACTAACACATCAAACAAAGATGGTGAACTGTGAGCATGTTAGCATTTAGACATTAGCATTTAGCCAGTGGTGATCCTAGAAGCCCATCAAGGTCATACAACAGAAGGGGCCCTTTTTAAGGGTTTTTTGGGAAAGTGGCTGTGTGCTGAACAGTGCCTTCTTTGGTAGGGTCAAGGCAGTTTATGATGCTTTGCAAAATGTGCCAATATGGGTAGCCATTGAAGGCCATTTTTCCCAAATTCTTTTTAGGACCCCAAACTTTTACCCTGACTTGCCTCACTGACGGTGTGCCCCTGCATTTAGCTCAAAGCACTGCTGTGCCTTGTTTTCACACAGTTAGTTTTGTATCCTTATTGTTTAGTATGCAGAGTACGCCCCTAGTGTTCAATGCAAGTAAATGCATCACTTTATGGATGAATAACATCATTGCAGATATGTGGCAAAAAGTTAATTTTAGTGTTTTAGTGTTTCTAGTGTTTTTGTCATCCAGTCTTGTGGAAAATGCACAGGGAGCAGTACTGACCAATTGTGCATGGCGACAAATAAGAGAGGAGGTTGCTTTTCAGGTGTGTCACCAGTTTTTTTTTTAAACTATTTTGTCAAAAGATGTATGATCCCCTATGAATCCACTGTATATATTACACAGCTAGCATGCAACCAATGTTAGCACATGCCGACATGCTTATCACTCAAAAAAAAAAATGGCTGAATAGAGGTGTATTACATCCATTTATCTGTTAGCTAATTCGTTTTTATGCTTGGATGTATAAAGACACCTGGATACAGCGTTCTAGGTGCAGGTGTGCCCCCGTTCATTCCTGCAAAACTTGCTCACTGAGCAAAAAAGCTTGATTTCCATGGAATGACACTACCTGAATCTTCTGCATTGTGAGGTCCATAGAGCAAGCGTGGCCGAGTGTGGCCGAGCGGCTAACTTCCTGTTTTGGTGTTCCCCTAACTTGAATTGGGATAAAATGATTTAATCATTCGGCTCTTCCAGACTTTTGAAATCTTATCAGACCAAATGGATCACAACCTGCTAGTGAGTCATTTTGCGGGAGTTGTGATGCACAAAAAATGTATCCACTGATGTACAGACTCTTCTTTCACAATGTAAGTCTATCGGAGAAAGTCTTTTTGGGCCCAATGGCATCACGTGATGGTGACCACATGGTGTAATTCTACTTTTGGCCACTGTGTAAAATTGGCTCCAAAACCTGGCGCTGCTCCTGGGGGCTTGGTAGCAGTGCATACAGTCTGTCCAAAATCTACCACAAAAGTTAAAATTTTCAAAGTACTCGAGGCAAATTCTCGACCAAAATAAAAACAGAAGGAGGAGTTTCACAAACATGTCAGAGATCATGGAGGTTCCCATAGGAATGAATGTACTTCTGATTGACTTGCATGTGACACAGCCATGTGGAAATGAGGCGTTAGTCTTGTTCATGTTTCGTTGAAAAAGAAAAGAAAAATCTGTGAGCTTTTTACATTAAAAACAGTGGTTGTCCTTCTACATTTATAGAACACAGATAGTAACCACAAATAACCAGATAACCACAAACTGAATGTCACTACCCTTGAGCAGGTGAAATCAACATCTGCACAGCTGCAGAGGGTGCTATGAACAAATGTCTCAAAGAAGCCCTGTGTTGTTAAGATCTGCAATTACGGACGTCTAAATGAGAATTCATTTTTTTTGTATATCAAAGGCTGCTATAAATACACTGTCATTGAGCCGACTCACATCACACAACCTGCAACAAATTCATTAGCATCACATTTGGCTCCTAATCTATTGCTATGCTTCCACAGTTAGATTAGCTTGTGCTCCTCACTGCTGCATTAAATTGAATGAATTTATGCAAGCATTTATTTATTATTTTCAGTTTCACCTCAGGGCATTTTTGCCTCCACTTAGCTAGTCAACAAACAAGGTGAAATGCTATAGACTGCATTGTCCTCTGCTCCTCTAATTTAAAAAAAAAAAAAAGGAATGGAAAATGGATGAGAATAAAAAGCAGCAATAAAGTGTCCCAAATGCGAAGCTTTCCAAAATGCTCAAGGCATAGCAAGGGAAAAAAAAATCAGCTAAAAACAGAGCTTCATGCATGTGTATGGTCGTGCCAATGATATCCTAATGATCCGTCTATCAACTGCACAATCCCAATACTCACTTAAGTGGCTCATGATATGCTATATACCACAGCTGGGAAAGTCACGGCCCAGTGGACTGCCACAATGGCAGCCAGTCAATGACGACAGCCACGGGCCTGTCAGGCATTCACACCACGTACCTACGGCCACAATAGCCTCATCAGTAGCCTTATTCAATCAGTCTTCACAGACGGAGTCGACTCGGGTGCTGCAGAACCAGCCAGCCATCCACTGATCTGCATCACAGAGGCATCAACAATCAGAGCGTCCCTCCTTAAATCTCCTTGAAGCGATCTCTGATTTCGCCTGATTGTGTCCAACACTGTGCCATTATTTCACTCTGAGCTCTCGAGTATGACCATATCATTAGTACAGGGAGAGGAAAGGGACAGCTGCATAGTGTTATACTGTTTGTATAAATTGTTTAAGCAGCAGTGTACAAAATGAGCGGACAAGGAAAGGCGTTTGAGTCAAGGGTTTGAGTGACAACATTCAGCCCATGTAGGTCAGTCCCCATGGGAGATACATGATGTTTACATGCATGTTTTCCTTTCTGTGACCTCAAAATGAAAGACTGCGGGTTTTTATTGGGAAAATACAACACAAATTCAACCTCAGTGAAGTCATTCAGGCTAGAATTAACCTTGTAATGGCGGCACAGGACAGAGCAGGGTCCAGTTGGTGGGGCGCTGACGATGTCAGAGGCGATTGGAGGCTGATATCGATTCCCACATGTGCACACACACAAAGTGGGGAGAGACTGTGTTAATCAATTCCCTTATCAATCAATCAATTAATCAATCAATCAACCCTCATGAACTGCTGCTTGTCCTTCAAACTCAAACTTGCTGCAGTGTGCCACCACTGCAGCAAAACTGCTGTCAAAAGCATTCAGATGAGCAGGTCATGCAAATATTTGTCCCCTTTCTAAAGTAAACACTTTGGCCTGAAGGGCTGAGGGAAGTGCTGTCCTGCTCATCCAATCAAGTTTTTATTTCGAGAACATTTATCTTGTGCAGTGTGAAGTCAAAGTCAGTTTAACCAAGAAATGATTCTTGAACTAATCTTTGTAGCATTTTAAACACACATTGATCAAACTGTAAATGTCCCTGCAGCATCTAACAGTGATGTAACCCAAGTTTGGTTATGCTGTCATATAGATATGTTTATTATTTCTGTCTAGAGAGAGGAAGAAAATTCACAGTGCGGAGATATTTATAATAACAATGCAAGCAGAGTTCAACGAGTGGGCTAGAAGAGACTGAATGACTTGTCATTCCAGAGCCACTTAATTTTCAACAACATAATTGTCCTCAACCTCTTACACTGTTCTGAATCCTAACACATTTCACAAATGACTTGTCGGCAGAGTAGGTCTGAAAACATGTCTGAAAACAGCTACTTTAATTTCAGGTAAGACTCTCTGTTCATTAAATCTTTCTACAGCTAATTGTTCATAAGTGTCTGGCTCAGTTGTTGTGTTTAATGTCTTCAAGTAGCTTTGGATTTTCATTTGAGCAATTATTTGGATTTGGATGATTTAAATACAAAAGCAGCGTAGCTGCGATAGAGAAGTTGCAAAAAGGACTTTCAGCTCCTGCTCAGACTGCATAATTGTGTTTTTATGTGTTTGAGAGACCAAATGATGTATTTTTTTATTTTTTAAATATCTACATCATTATCATTGCTGAATGTAACATTTCCTAACCAAAAAATCACTGGAAACCATTGTTTTGATTAAAAATATCTTAATTATCATGCTTTTCTCAGACACAAAACATGCGTGAAATGAGAAGATTAAAATAATCACATCAAAGTCAAAGGACGCACAGTTCCGCACAGTACGTGAGGAGGATTATTTGATCATGCAGCCATCTTATGTGTTTCGTAAGATGAGATATCTCATGGGTACGGTGTCACTCAGAGAGGATGATTCTTCGCTGTGTTTAGACTAGTGGCTGATCAGTGGGTGAGAAGCTCGCAGTGCAGCAGAGCAGTATGTAGGTTACCTGTCAGGAAATTAAGCCTATTAACCGCTTATGTAAGACGTCACACATTTGGCACGTGGGTTCTCATCCAATATTTTATACGTGGCAAAAAGAGGAAGACTTTTGGAAATGTGCTGCACTAATTTTACTCAAGTTCTTGCACAACTCTGATATTAAGTTGTTTAAGTTGAGTAAAGCAATTTTCATTATATTATTTCACATTTTTGAGCCTGGAAACCCTCGAATGACAACAGATAATACCATGGAGGAGACAATATGCTTCTTAATGAGACTTTGGCTTCATATATGAATGATTACTAATATTTTCATCCTGTACTAAATGTTTACTAAGGAACACAATGTATTACCTGTTCAAACCTGGAATATTTCTGTGCAAATGAGGGCGACAAGGTTGAACGCATCTGCTTTAACATGTTATCCTCTGGGAATATGTTGTCTGCAGGCTATTTTAATGTAGTGTTTTCATTCTTTTCTCAGTGATCTAAACTAAACTAAACTAAACTAAACTAAACTAAGCAGATCAACCAGTGGAGAACCTCTAAAGAACCATACATGGGGGCTTAGCTTAAAAAGTTAGTTGTATGGCAGTGGTGCTATGTAACACCTAAACCCACACCAAAAGACTGCAAAGGAACCAACATTTTTAGGTGTGTGCTTCATCATAACAGTGAGCCTTGAACTTGGACGCTCTTGCTCAGATATCTGTCAGAGTCATTGTGAAATTTGAAATAAAAAGTATGCAATTTGAAATGCAGCACATCTTAAGAATAATACTCAACACTACCTTGGAGATGCAACAAAACGTCACTCAGCTGTTTGCGATTGGCCGACTGATTGATTGACTATAATCACTGCAGCTGCCATCAGCTGTCTATGAACTATTATCTGTCTGTTTCTCAGTCAATGTCATGTATCTTCTGCTGCACAGAGGTCATTAAAGCCAGAAAAGCATGTCGGCTTGCATACTGGAAACTGCAACCTGATATTTGTGGCATGCAGCATTTCACATACTATATATTGGGATATGTCCCAACATAATGTTAAATGCTGCATAATAAATAGTATGGTAGTATGGATATAAAAACCGTAAGAGTCAGCTATGTTACAATGCTTTAAGCTAAATGCTAACATCAGTATTCTAACATGCGCAAAATCTAGCATACTGATATTTAGTAGTGAAATTTGACATTTCAACATTTCAACCTGCTGGTGGCACTAGATGAGCAGTCAGGGCATCACCACAGTCAGTAGGGTTCATCCTCTGGGTGCTATTAGATATCTTTGCATCACAATTTATCCAGTAGTTGTAGTAGATATTTAACTTAAATCCAAAAAATGTCAACCTCATGGTGGTGCTAGAGAAAAAGTCAGAGGATCCCCAAAGTCTTTCAAATTCATCTTGTGGAGACCATGTTTGAACAAACATTCAACGCCTTACATCCAGTAGCTTTCAGTCCAGAGTAGGGATGCCAAAGGTCAACTGTTAAGCAATTAACCATTTAACTGTTAATCGGTTAACTGCAGAGTATATTTTTGACCAGTTATGCATCTTGCTACATAGGTTAATTTTGCTACTCTTCATTCACTGCACTGCGCACCACATAGGTCTGGTAGGAGCTAGCTAAATAGCGGTGCCGCTCATTCGTCCCCATTCAACAGCATTACTGTGGAAACATGGTGCTCACCCTCTGGTCTCTGCTTAACTCGACCTGGTGGGTAAGCAATTCCATTTTGAGCTTCAAAACCCCTTTAGTATTGTTAACTATGTTATTGCTGTTAGCAACATTAGCAATTACAGCATAGCTAGTGGTGCTAACACAGCTAACAAGGCTTAAGGGGGTTTGCAGCTCAACATAAGGCTGCTTAATCAGCCTTAGGGATCTGGGGGGAGAACAAAGGGTGGGCACAATGTTTCCACAGCAACATGTTTTGCTGCTAGGACAGCATTACAAGCTGTAATCGCCATAGACATATATACATAGATGCCGCATTGACTGTGGAGGGGCGTGCCTAAAGCGCCGCCATCTTGGTACAGGGCTAGCAGAGGTGGTAGTGCATGTACATCTATGGAGGAAAGAGGTACTCCACAATTTGAAAGTAGAATTATTCACTGAATTTTCAACCAATTTCCAAACGGTTTGATTTGTTAAAAACGTCACACATGTAGCTCTGACACAGGATCAGAGTTGGGTATAACGCGTCACAAAGTAACGCGTTAGAGTACTTTGATTACTTTTTGCAGTAACGAGTAACCTAACACATTAGTTTCCTGTTTGAGTAATCAAATACTTGAGTACATTTTCGAACAAGCCATCAGTTACTTCCGTTACTTTTAGAACGCTGGTCCTTCAGCTCCGAAACAGCAACGACTGTCTTTTGGTTCTAATAATGGAGATAACGTTAAACCTATCAGTCTTGGCCGACAGACATGACACACTACACATTGGTACTCACCAATTAGCCCTGGTCGTCTTTCACGGTGTGTGTGATGTCATCGGGTTATTCTTGTCCTATTTTTATTACTTTTACTATTATTTGAGTCACTGTGTCTGTTCATGTGCCAGCGGACATGTTGTTGTAGTCACCTAAAAGCGTCAGCAGATGGCAGGAGCTACATTTGAAGTGCTGTAGCCTTTGTGAACTGTCAAGCTACTGTATCTTCCACAACAGGTTCCTACAAATGTTTCACAATAAAAGCCTATTTAGAAAATTGAGGGATTCTCTCAGCCGAGGTTTTAAGGGGCTTTTAATTTGAAGGAAATTCAGAAAGTGTTGAGTTTGAAATGACGGTGCGATATGTTAACTTATAATGTCTATAATGTAGTTTGTTTCAAATGAAGCTGGGAGCCTCTGCAGCTGTGGTGAGTAAAAGCCCCGCTGCTATTTGTTAATGTTATTACTTTATGTCCGACTGTGAGGATGTACCATTGTTTGCTAGCTTGATGCTAATGACAGTAACGTTAACTCAGCGGGTTGACAAAGTGCCTCTGCTGTTTCACACCATCATTTCCCCCTTTTACTCTGTGTGGTAACATCCCTAGAGGAAATATTAAAACGCTGGGGTGTTGTTGTCATACAGTTGTCTACGGCAGCAGATTGTTCTGTGTTTCTACTGGTCAAAGTGACGGCTGTGATGGGAGAACTGGATCTCAGTGAAGGGCAAGTGGTCCATAACTTTAATTTTGGAGACAAAAAAATGTAGGCTTAGCGCCCTGTGGTCCATTGCCCAATAGGAAATGTAGAATACTCAAAAGTACTTTAAAAGTACTTGAGTTACTTTTCTCAGGGAGTAACGCAGTAAAGTAACTGGATACTTTAAAAAAAGTAATGCAGTAAAGTACTTTGATTACTTAAAGTAACCCTTACCCAACTCTGCACAGGATGCTTGGACATTTTAAAAATCCTCTGCTCTGCGTCCGGGTTCTATCCATAATATAACCAGCTCACTTCACTTTATCCCACGTATTACACAGCTGCTTACTAGTGAAATAACTAATTTGAAACATAATTTTGGTTAAAATGCAATGTTATTTCATCTATAAACTGCCTCTGGTCTGAAAAAAAACAGACCTTAGACTGCAGTGATTGACCAGTTAGAAGGTTAATGATAGATATTATATGTATATGTATATTTTATACCTACAACAATAATAATAATGATAATTGTTGTAGCCAATTTAGATTTGTGTGGCATGTGTGTGTTTGTATGTGTGAATGTGGGTGTGTGTCTTTGGTGAGGCACTATGGTTTCTATGGTTACCTGCACATCTGGGCATAGAGCACCGAAGTCACGCCCCTTCCGGTAGAGCTCATGGGACCTTAGATCAGAAAAAATATGAATGGCAGTGAATGGGGAGAACAATATTATCTTTTGTTCCCGTTGGAGTTGCGACATGAAATCTAAATATGTTGTTAATGATTCAAAACATACATTTTAAGGTTAGCTAGCTAACATTAGCTCCCACCAGACCTGGGTGGTGTGCAATGCAGGGAGGCCAAGGAGCCAGTGAAGACTGGACGTTGGGCAGTGGGCATTTTTCCACATGTTAACACAGCTAGCCAGCTGCCTGTCAGCAAATCCAGCAGAGAATAAAATGGGGGCAAACATTTACAATGCTAAACATTACAATTTCACCACTTCTAAATGCAGCACAAAAGTTCACTGAGGCAATGGAGCGCCGGACTAAAAGGAAAGACCTCTTGTATCAGGTCCTTTTTTTTTCTGAAAAACTATCTGGTTAGTTAACAGGTGATGGGTGTCTAAAGAGGTAGACCAACCAGCCGGCTGACATTTCCATCCATAAACAGGCTAATAAGAGAAGAAACCGGCAATTAGCATAAAGGCATTTTTTTTAAAAAAAAATCATCATTTATTTTACAGACATCTTCCATCATTTGTATTTTTCTCTTCTCAAAGTGGTCAAATAATGAGGCAGGGGGCAGGGAGGTGTGTCCAGTCTGCACACTGAGCTGGACCTTTGCCCACTCTAATCATACGGCTATTATGGCCATCAGTGCATCCCCCACTTTTGGTTTTGGTTCAGCTTCCAGGAGCCATTTGTAAAGCAGTGGAGCAGGAAATGAGGTTGGTTTGCTGCCGTCGCCCAAGCCTGCAGGATGTGCTCGAGGGAGCCACACTTAAGTCGGCACGTTGATCATGCTGGGTTCCTCCCAGACGGAGAGCAAGGGGAGGGGGTCATTGGTAGGAGGTGAAGACAGAGCGGAGATTTGCAGTGTGTCTGTAATGGACAGAGATATCACTGGCCCCCAGATTTATTATTGGCTAAAACGAGGGGTCCCAAAACCCACTGACTGATGAGGCTTTATGGCTCGGTCAAAGCAGTGGACTTATTGCAGTTCCTCTTTTAAAAATGAAAAATTATATCGTCTCCTTGGACATTTTACAGAGATTTTGTAGGGTGTCTTTTTCTCGTTAATTTCCTCTTCCTTCTTCTTTGCAGAGAAAAATAAATACAAAGCAGTCTTTTGTATTAAAGACAGATTTTTTTATACCCATTGTCAGTATGATCACAAACTCAATCCAAAAAAATAAATAAAAATAAAACAATAAAATCCAGAGGTGAAAGACAAAAAGCACAGCTGAAGCCATGTATTTGTTCTTGTGAGCTGATAATTGAGCAGCTGCCATAAATATTTAGCAGTGTGAGGCCTCCAGATGAGTAGAACCTGCTATTACATGCTTTCTTGCAAACTGGAGTCATGTTACACTGTACTGTTCCAAAACAACAAAGATCTAAAAGGTGACTTCAACACACGGGTCTACTGGACTGGACTGGGACTGCGTTAAACAAACATGGCAAAACATTTATGATGCTGTAAATGCAGTGTCAGCAGAAGTGGTGGAGGAAGTAGTTAGATCCTTTACTTGAGTGTAAGTATTAAAACTGTACCTTTTTAAATACTGTGTTTTTGGTAAAAGTACATTTAAAATGTTACTGAACCAAAAGTATGTAAGTACAATCAGGGAAATGTATTTAAGTATTAAAAGTCAAGGTGCTCAAAAGTAAAAAAAAGTACTCAGTGCAGAAAACTTTAAATCAATTTAATAAACCAAAATAATTAAACTAATTAAAAGGAAAAGCAGCAATTAGTCTTTTGAGAATCTGGAACCATGAAATGTTTTAGCATGCAAAAATAACTTTAATCAATAACAATCATCGGATAGTTGCCAATTCATTTTCTAATCGGTTGATTAATCGATCCATCGATTAATCACATGGTTTGTGTGCAAAAATCTTTTGTAAAGTAACTAGGCTAACTAAAGTTATCAAATAATTGTAGTAGAGTAAAAAGTATAAAATTCTTCCTTGAGTGTAGGAGTAGAAGTAGAAAGTGTCATGAGAGTGAAATACTCGAGTAAAAACAATGTACCTAAAATGTGTACTTTAGCCAAGTACTTGAGTAAATGTACTTAGTTACATGTCACTACTGGTCAGCAGAGGGACGCACAGTAACTGAAATTAATTATTGGGATCAGTGGAGCAATAGTTGTGTTTCTTTAGCACACAAATTAAATAATCCAATCATTATTAAAACATAATCTAAATTTGATTATATGATGCCATTTTTTTATGGTTTAAAACTTGTGTTCCCTTGTGTTGGACAAACAATTTGTGGACTGTGAAAACAACAGGGCTTTCTGACACGTGCTCTCAATTTTGGTAAATCCCAAAAATCACTGGGTACTCACAAAATCAGAACAAATTTTGGATATGAACAAAAATTGGAGGAAATGTATTTGTATATTTCTTCTTGCATGAGGCCCAAAGTACATTTTTTATTTACTATTCTAAAGGATAACATCAAGTGTCTGAAGCTATATAACTTTATATAGATGTAAAATTCAAAATGTTGATTGAGTCGGTACAACAACAATTAGCTGAATATCCAGATCTAATAGTTTGTACTGCTTTGTTAGTTAACAAGAGTTTTTTCTGTCTCTGATGGATACGTGCCTCCGAGTGTTTAGGTGAAAACAATCACTGTGCCATCTGTTAGTCTGTATCATAAATTAATAGCTTCACTGCTTGAGCAATTAGTTTCTGACAGTTTCAGCAGAATCAATAATTTACAGAGAAAGTCATAGCTGCATGAAATCTCACTTTTCCACTACATGAAGAGGCTGTCATTAAAGACGTGACTGGGCAAAGTTTTTGAAGTGTTATTTGCATTGTAAAAATGAAGGCATGATTAAGTGTGTAATTTATTTATCAGAGGAGGGGGGTGGCTGAGGTGTGACTTGTTTTTGTTGTTATTGTTTTTTATCTTGACCCTCCCGAAAGCCACAAATATTTTTCCTGAAGCCCCAGTGGCCATGTCAGTAACTTGGCATGGTGGAAGTTATCAGATTTTAAAAAACATACCCTTTGATATTTAAAAGTTAAAAGATTAAATCAAAATCCTGTTTTTTCACATTTGCCATGCAGTCAGGAGTGCAGAATTTAATGTTTTTAAAGGATCTGGTTTGCACAAATGGTACATTTTTGGCAAAATTCTAAATTAGATGTAGTGATTAAGTGATTTTTAAGATGGAGGCCATGATGTGTTCAAAGACCATTCGAAAATGAAAATCTAACAAATAATCTCTATTTTTTCAAATTGTGGGGATGATATAAAGAGTGTATTTTAGATAAAACATGCCTTTTAAACCTGCTAGTGGGGTTTTGGAATTGAATATTTAAAATAAATACAAAATCTCATACAAAATCCCCTCCCCAATACATGCTGTATATATTGTATATAGATGTATGCATGCATATACTGTATGCTTCACACTGCAGCTGTTCTATTTCTGTATAAGTACACTGAAAGCAATGCAAAAACCAGAGTCAAATTCTTGTATGTTGTGCAGACATATTTAGCCCATATAGCCGATTCTGACTCTGTCTTGATGGCAAGGCAAATAATAACCTACTTAACACATCATTAGCATTGCTAGTGGGAAAGCCTCTCAAAATTAAGATCAAATTTCCCCTTAACATGCAGAACAGAGGAGGACAAACATGTTGTCAAAGATGTTTTTCATTGACCTTTCACTGGATCCCCGACTGGCCTTTATGATAATAAAAGGTAATGAGATTCTCACTTAATAAGCCATCAAGTCTGCAGCACTACATGCTAGCAGCTCATTAGAATGATGGATTTAACTTTCTTTCTAGGAAGCCAAGTCATCAACAAAAGTAAGTCGTTTTTGATTATACTTTTTAATAATGTGGTTATTTGTAATAAATGTACAAGACTTCTAGTAAAGTAAAAAAGGCAGCAGTGAGCAAGATAAACAGGTGTTGAATTACCAGGTTAAGTTAGCTGATGTGGAAATAATGCAAGTAGTTCAGAGAGCATTAAGCTAACAGTGCGAGTTTAGCTAAACCGCAATAGAAATATCGGTTTAGCTTACGAATAGCTCCTAGGTAGCTAAACGGCTATGGGAAACCAGTTTAACTTGCAAACAGCTCTTCTGTAATTAGCTTAACAGGTATGGAATCATTGGTTTGGCTTGTAAACAGCTCCCATTTGGCTAAAAACGTGTGGAAACAGCAGTTTAGCGTGCTAATAGGAACAGAAGTGATGTTAGTGGTTTAGCATTTAGCTTGCTAATAGTTTGTGTGTTAGCATGCTAAAAAGGAATAGAAATAATGTTAGTTGTTTAGCATTTAGCTTGCTAATAGTTTGTGTGTTAGCATGCTAAAAAAGAATGGAAATTAGTGGTTTAGCATTTAGCTTGCTAGTAGTTCATGTGTTAGCATCCTACAAAGGAACAGAAGTGATGTTAGTGGTTTAGCATTTAGCTTGCTAATAGTTTGTGCGTTAGCATGCTAAAAAGGAATGGAAATAATGTTAGTGGTATAGCATTTAGCTTGCTAATAGTTAATCTGTTAGCATGCTAAATAGGAATGGAAATAATGTTAGTGGTTTAGAGAGCTTTTCGCTTGCTAACGTTGAAAGCTGTAATTTAGATAAATAGGTGTGTAAATAGCGGTGAGGCAGTAGCTTGTAAACAGTTTTTGTTTTAGCATGCTTAACAGATGTGGAAGTAGTGTTTGGTGCATGGTCTAAACAAGTATCAGTTTAAGTGTCCAGTTAAAATGGTATTTAGTGTCTTACCCTTTTTGTTTACTTTGTTTTTGTAAGTAGGGAAGGAAATATTAATCAATTTGTGACATATAATCATATAAGCCATGATGGGAAGGTTACTTTTGAAATGTAATAGGTTACACATTACTAGTTACCCTGATAAAGGTGTAATAAGTAATGTAACTATTTTAACCCATTACTGTCCACACTAAGAAAAAAACAATAGAAACAGTTGAGATGTCACCTCATGGTAATTGACCTTTCGCAATGCCCTGCACCTTTGTCCGACAAGCTGTCGGAGTAAGCATGGACCCCACACTGTAACTAACTGCACTCTCTGAAGAAATATCATATTTTTGGAAAAATGAAGCAGTGATTCCAGAGAGAAGCAGACAGAGGGGCCTACAGACTGTGTTTGAAAGATATATCCAGGATGTCAAACTGACTCAGCAGCAACAACAGGTTAAAAAGACAATGATACATGTAGTTAGAAGCTAAAGCCGAACTAGGCTATAGGCTACAGATCACATTGTAAATGTAAACCACCACATCACTGCTGATCACCACAGAAGACAATGAATGGAATATTGAATCAGCTGTGTGGCATCAGTGTGTTCAGATGAGCGATGTTTGGCTTCACCCGGACCTCTGTTGCTGCATGGGCAGGGATCTCCAGGGACAGTCAAACAACGCTTATCTGCACATGATGCGTGGACATACAGCTGGTTGAATATCAGCAAAGTTTCCCTGTTTCCCTTCACTGGTTCCTGTACAGCAGGGTCGGTCTTTTTTTCACTGTTACAGTCATTATAAAGCAAAAGCAGCATGTGTATACATTCAGTAGGCCATATCCTCAGTAGCTAGCTAGCTAACCCTACACTTTTCAGTGTTTGTTTTTGGTTTTGGAACAGGGAAGGAACATGTATCTTTTTCCAACCTCTCCAGGTAACGAGTATCATTAATACACAATGTGCCCCAGGCACAACATTTAACTCCAAATCCACAAAACCAGCCTGAAAATGAAGGAAATCTGAAACAATTGCATTAGAGTCAGTGGAGCACATCTATGTTATTGTCAGACCCTGTCGGAGTGGGCGCAATGCTATGTTATGATTGACCAGTCTGCGTCTGGGGGCGGGACTTAGCAAAGGGTTATTTGTAAAACAGAAACAAAAAAATCCATATTACAGACCATGTACTGTGCTGCTCGTAATGCTTGTAACATGTTAGTATACCAACAACTGTGTCATCAGGAAACTTGTGCTGGTTCTGGTGTTGAAGTCTAAAGTGGCTATACAGTCGTGTGTACAGGGAGTACAGCAGGGGACTCAAAACACAGCCCTGGGGTGTGCCGCTGATCAAATATTGCAAGTACAATGCTTGTTTACAAACATTTCAAAATGAGTGGCAGCAACTTATGATTTATTGATGCAAAAATGCTTCATCTCACAAAGTGAATTTATTTGAGCAAAGCTTCAGATACCATCAGACCCTGAACTGAACTCTCAGTCCAGATCTGGCTCAGCCCCACAGCAGCTCTCTCCCCAGCAGTGCTCGTGTAATGGGACACTGCTAAACGATGCTGAGAGCACTCCAGTGCAGTCATGGCCTGTTGCACCTGACTCGCTCCTCGCTGCCGTGCATGTGCTCGCCTGTTGTTAGCTTGTCTTCTACAGGGCTAATTTATGACACTATCAGACTCGCTGCTGGCGACTGGACGTCCTCATGCTAAAACTAATTACTTAAACTAATTACTTGAGCCTATTAACTTTGGTATGCTCTGCAATATTGTGTTCCTTATTCTTGATGTATAATACATAGCAGAGGAGGTTGGGGCACACAGGAACTTCACCCTGCTCCTGCTTGCTAATGTTATCATCCACAGCTGATATACTCAAGCATGTAAATGCAGGCAGAGTAAGTATGATGAAGACTTTTGGCTTTTTTGTGTAATCAAATATGCCTCTCATGCTAAAATAGAAAAACTTATTTGTAAATACTCTTCTGGCTGTCAAAAAGATGTGTGCATCTTTTACTTGCTTCTCTAGTTTAACAGAGTGCAAGCATGGCTGCTTCATTTGGATTCCTTATTTGCAAACTTTGGGAGTGGCTCAGCACTTTGCAGCTGTGTGTGTGCGTGTGTGTGTGTGTGCGCGCGTGTGTGTGTGTGTGTGTGTGTGTGTGTGTTTACCTGTGTGTGTATCTGTGCATGTTTGTATGTGTCTAAATCTATGCCCTTTACCTGTACCATCCATGTGCCTGTGTTCGCTTTGTTTCCTCTCACCATTATCCTTCGAAGGTCAGTAAATATGATTATTAATAATTGCTATTATTTGCCAAAATTTAAATCTGTAAGGAGCGGCCTGGCTTACCTTGGTGTTTGACAAAGTTATGTTACTATTAGTTGCTAAGCAGTGGTAGATACCTTAGATTTGTTGTTGTCTTTTGCAGGGCAGGGCAATATGGCTAAACATAATATTGACATAAAAATGTTCATATCTGTCTACATTGATAATTATCACACTAAAAATCAGATGAGTATTTCTTTAAGTTTAAAGGTTGATTTTGGATCCTGAGTGAACTTTGAAGAAACCATACAGTTAATTGGTTTAAACTGTTATTTAATGTCAGAACACGACAACATTTGCCAAACAGCAGAGTATCTCACAAATCTAAGATAGATTAAAAACAATTATAATCATAATAATGTTGATAAAAGTAAGTGTGTAAGTGTTTAAGCTGATAATGTAGTCAGAATAAATAGACAAAGTAAAAATCTCAACTGTGGTCAGTACTGTCTGTACAAGATTTAAAACCACAGTATGTAATTTCTGCCATTTCTCAGTCAAAACAATAACAAAAGACATACTTTGATGGTGTCATGAAGTAAAGTGTGGTCATTTATTGCATTAGAAAATCTATCTGATGTGATTTAGAAATGCACTCAGGTTTTATTTACATTACCTGTTGTCATGTCATGTCATGTTATTCTAATGAACAAGCTGGTTAGTCACTCTTGTACCTTGCTAACTTACCATTAGCATTAGATGAGTCGACTCTACAGTTACTGTAGCTAACATTTTGTAGTGAACTCAATTGTAGAGTAGCCCAGCGCTGTTATCTGTGGTCAAAACAATAATACTAAAAGAACCTTTATGAGCATGTTGGATGTTGTTGTAATGTAATAATGTTACTGTTTGCATTAGTGTCTGGTCTTATCTTCTTCTACTACTACTGCTACTTCTCCTTCTTCTTTTAGTTAATGGTGGGTAGGGGTGTAACGGTACACAAAAATCTCGGTTCGGTACATACCTCGGTACACAAGTCATGGTTCGTTTTTTTTTTTTTGGTACAGTAATGAAAAAAATAGACAACTATTAAATATCTTTTACTTATTGGTAACCTTATTAAAACATACCACCACAGCAGTTAACTCTTTTTACACAATTTTTGAATGAAACAAATATATATAAAATCCTGCTTTTTCACATTGTTTGAATGAAAATAGAACTATAAAAGTGAAAAATAAAATCCTGCTGTTTTTTTAACACATTTTTTGAATGAAAATATAAATATACATTTCTGCTTTAACAGTTTTACCCAATTAAAATAAAAAGTATAGTGCAGCTGGTCAGCTTTAAAGCCTGCTCAGATTCAAGAAACGCTCTTTCTTTTTAAATGTCGACGATATCGTAGTTTGTACCAGGTTGCTTTTTCTAGTTGTGCCGGTTAACGTTCAAACTCGGGTGGTGTCGCTTTAGATGCATTAGCATGTTAGACATGTTTCCAAGTACATACCCGACTGCTGTTCTGCAGTGTCGGCACACTGCTTTTGTCTTGTCCACTTGTTTATTTCCATCTTCGTATTTTACCCTGAAATCAAAGTGTTCCCAAACGGAGGACTGTTTGCGGGTGGGTCTTCAGGTTCGTCAGGCTCACTCGCCATGTTGTCAAAATGCAAGAATGCGCTGCACAAAGTGAAAGCGGAGATTTACGGGACTTGGTCCGTCACTCAATTATGTCCGTCGGGGAACTAGATATTTTAAATGGTTCGGCTCGCAAAAACGGAATTAAAATAAAACAAAATAAAATAAAATAATATCCTGCGCCCAGTAATTCGGTACAGGGTAGTGCCGAACCGAAAGTCGCGTACCGAAAGGTTCGACACAAATACATGTACCGTTACGGCCCTAATGGTGGGTGGAACCAGTGTTTAAGGTGCATTACCACCCCTGTCTATGGGCGTATGGGTGGTTTATTTATATCAAGGATTTATCGAACATTTAGTATATCTGATAAACCTGAATCCTGGACAGATTCCCATTTTATGATGAAAGCTGTGGAGAAAATTTGATTACTGTTTATACAAACAAGAAATCATTATGGGATTTTTTTTGCTTGATGTAGGACCTTTATCTCTTCTTTTCAGTTAAGTGACTATTTGCATCGCAGTGTTCTTTTGCAAAACTCATGCACTCCAAGTGAAAGTATTTTTCACTTTGAGCCAGATTATCTTGGCTTGTAGACCAGCAGTCTTCTTGTGCCAAGGTTAAGCTGAAACTTTAACCCACTCATCGGCGTTACAGATTAGTCCACGTCGGTGTCCCCTTTTGCCAAATGGATCTTCTGTTTCCTCAAAGAGCTTCAAGTGGCCAAACCTCTGCTCAGACATCACTCAGATCAGAGAGCACATTTCCACTTAGGCCTTTTTTAATGTACTTTGTCTTTGATTTTAAATGTAAACAATGTGATTTTTTGAGATTCATAATAACTACATTCTTTATTTCTAAAGCCACGGCTAGTGCATCTGTTCAAACAGTGAATGTATGCTCGGTTATACATGTGCAATTATTTGCACGCTTACACAGACTGAGGTTAACGCCACATCCCTTAGCAGCTAACTAAAAGTGACAATCAGCCGGTGCTTCAGGGTGGACAAGGTTAGATAACCCCACACAAACACAGACACACACAGTCTCCTCTCAGGGGTCATTTCCCTGCAGCCTGTGCTCCTGTTGGAGGTGTCCAGTGTGAGTCCTTAGGTTTCGCCCTCCTGTCTCGTGTGTCACAGCATGTTGTCACATATAGAGGCAGTGATGCATTATTGAAGATGTCTGTGGCTTACTTAGACACTGTACATTTGGCTGACATGAGTGCGATTACCTACACATGGATGCATGTGTACAGGCATCTAATTGCTCTGCATAGGTAATGACTGATAATATCGTTGCAGAATGATGTCTGTGTGCCAGTTTTAGCTCAGAGTGATTTATCCACAGTAGCTAAATTAAACTGATTTAAATCATTATAATGATTATAAAAAGTTTAGATGAAATAACTAAGATGGCATCCTTGGGGGCAGTTTCAACACACATAAATAAAGTGACCACTGATAATAAAAGGAGGAGAGGCCCTCTGCAGAACTGTGTCCTTAGGGCCTCTAACCAGCTTTCCTTTTGTGTATGAATGGGCATCTATATGGGGAAAGGCTCACGCTGCAGCAGTGGCTAATTCCTGCTAATCCCACCATATCTCCTACCACTTAGCGATGGTTTCCAATGGCAGCCCTGGAGCAGGGGAATTGCTAGTGAGATTAGCTCACGTTAGCTCCTCCTCTGTGGTTTACCCTCACAGCCAGGCCAGGCTGGCCCACCGCTGCTTCCATGCTAACCTTTTGCACAGAAATGGATTAACTGTTTTTCCAAAAATGTTTTCACGTCTTATTTAGAGAACAATGTAAGTTTGTTTCAATTTATTCTGCTGTTATTATGGCTTTAGTTGTGGTGGATTTGATTTTGATTGCAAAACTATGAGGGCACTGTTATCTTGAAGGGTTTATGAACAGTGTGTTTAGAGGTGTTTGTGTAGGATTTAGCAGTGCTTTCCTTTACATGATAAGATGTTGGCTTTCTCTAACTTTCCTTTGCACGTTTCCATGCAAAGATACAATCCTGTTTAGTCTGATTGCATTTAACATTGTGTTGATAGTACTGCATTGTGATTCTGGACATAGTGTTGTAAATATTACATCAGTGCACAAAAAAAATAAACATGGTGACAATTTGACTGGCTCTATAAGTAGGAAACACAACACTTTAAGAGTTTAGAAGCAAGCAAAGAATCATACTTCCAGAGGTAGGCTATGATTTGCAAAATTCTTAATCCTGCAGTCGTCAGTTATCACATAGTTTTTTGGGGGAAACAAATCATGTAAAGGTGATCTGCAATCCCAAATTTGCAACTTTCCAACATAGCTTTAAGAGCTGTCAAAAATGAAAACTTCTTGTGCTTTAAATGACAAGTTGTTAACTAAAATTAAAAAGAGCTATAGATTAGTGGAAGCCATGATGCATCAGTGTTTATATTGCTTTTAAATCCCCCAATAATAAAACCGCTTGATGTCACCATGAGTCAGTCCTGCTCCAAAAAAGGCATAATGTCATCTAGCATTTAGTTGATTGGAAGTAACATCAGTCCTGAAATAAATGCATCCCCAGTCTTCTGAGATAACAGTGAATCAAAGGCATTGCTGAGAGTTGGTTGTCTTTTCTGTTGCACAAGAATACGACACAACACTCTTTGTCAGGGATTTATCACACTTAGAGCTCAAACCAGCCTTTAAAATTTCCTTCAAAAGTCTGTCTCCACTAACTGAGATCCAGCTACTGCAAGTATAAGCCTGCAAAGCAAAGGACGATGAACGCATGTTTACTGCATGCATGTCTGTGTGTTTGATGGAGCTTCACCTGCTCACAATAACAGCTATTTTCTTCTTTTATTATTTATTTATTGTTGGACACTACAGCATTATGCAGCTCCATGGAAACCCCAAAAATTAACCCCCAGCTATTCAGCTATCACTGGATTATCCTTTAGTTAAACGCTTGGTGTGCCTGCAGTTTAATTCCCAAACAAACCAGCATGACAGCACTTTGAACACTAGACAAGCCACTCATGGTGGTTACACTTCTGTGTTCTGCATTGAGTATTGTATTTAGAATTTAAAGATAGTTAACACATGTGTTTTTAAGATAAAAAAAAAATATATATTTCTGTTTCAGGTGTGGTAACCATCGGTTGGTGGTTAGTAAAGTCTTCTTCAGCTGAGCTCATATGGATTGATAAGCAGTTCAGCTTGTTTTCTACTACCTGCCACCTTTCTCTTTTCTAACAGTGACCCATGTGCTTCTCTTTCTCAGGAGATCTCTCCTGAAGATGTTTCCACAATCAGGGAAATCGATTGTCTTTGACAACTTTCCAGATCCCACTGACGCCTGGGACATCATCGAGACAATCGGGAAAGGGACCTACGGAAAAGTCTACAAGGTGCTCAACAAACTTGATGGAAGTAAAGCGGCTGTAAAGATACTGGACCCCATCCATGTAAGTCAACTTTCTTATCTAGAACATAAATGTGTTTCAGTTGAAATGACTTCTTTTATAGTACTCCTATTGGTCTAAAGTTCACATGTTTCAATGCCATTTTGAATCATGTCCTCACTCCGTGTCATTGTTAAAGCAGCTATAAGCTTGTGGTGTGTTTACGCCTTTGATGGAGGTACAGGGCCAACAAGTTACTGTCTTGTGGACCTATATCTGTCACATTTATAGCATCTGTATTTTAGAGATTTAGACACCGACACAGATTAGATCTGGCACCCATTTTTTCTCTTGCTATTTGTTAACTTTATGTTTTGGTTTCAGTTGTTCAGTCATAATATTTCCTATCAGTCATATTATGTACCTTAAATTTCATTCTATTTTGTCTCTATATATTTTATATATATATGATATAAATTATACAATTTACAAACAGTATTTTTTTAGTGATATGGGTCTGGCATTTCCAGAACATATGAGTCATGTGTTCTCAGGTGTAGCTTAATGTTGTAATCTATTTATTTTTCATTACTTGGCTGCGGTTCACAACCCCCACAACAACACATGACAATAATATGTGCTGATCATGTCACAAGAGTTTGTGTTACATTACATTTTCAGCTTTCATATCATACCCAGAGCCCATGTTTACTCAATCAAGTATCAAATCAAAATGACTTGAGAAACTTACCAGTGGTAAACAGTGAAAAGGCTTGATCAAAGGCCCGTCCTTCCAGAAAGGATGCAACCTCTTTACATTGAGTACATTTACATGCACAAAATATTCAGGTTTTTGCCCTTCTTCCGAAAAAGTATTGTTATTTAGCTGTTTACATGGCTCATGATTCCACTAATACTCCCATCTACATGCAGCCGTGCATACTCCGATTAATGTACCCAAACGTAGCTGGAGCAGCTTGTCATTTTGCTTCTTTGCATCAAAATAGCTTTTTTTCACAGTTTCCTGCTGGTTGCAGACTTGTTGGATCATACGTACTCAGCCTCCCTCTTTCATTCCTTCAACCTCCCTCTTGAAAAGTTCGTAATTGTGATATTTGCGCATGTCCAAAAACCTGTTGATATCCAAGTGTTCCATAACTTTTAAAAGTAAGTGTGTTTCTCCTTACGACCAGAAATGTGGGCTTTGCTATTGAGCATGCATCTCTAATTCAGAATTTCTAAATGGGTTGTGCTGTTTATAAGGCCAACATGAAATTCAGAATATTGTCATTGGGAGTAATAGAGGAATATTAGTGTGCATGTAAATGTACCCATTGAGGAATTGTTGGAATAGGTGTATAAAGTTCTGGAAGGCATGTGACTCATTGGCACAGCCCTTACCTTCCTCCATCTACAACCATTATCTCAGCAAATTGCCTCTGATTAATAGCTTATCATGGGTTGGATGTATCATGGCAGTACTCTAATAATATTGGGCTCCTTTGCTTGTGCAGGGTTTTTAGCATTCAGCCAAAACACATTTGGCACCTGTGCATAAGTGTGTGAGGCAAGTTTGGCTTTTAGCCTGAACATGTTGACACAGAGCAGAGATACATGATGTTACTTCTGGCTTGGTGGGTCTGATCTATCCTATAAAGCAGACACTATTTTCTACCATCACTAGATTCACCAGTTAAAGAACATTACTGGGCAAGAGGTGCTACCACTAATAAAAGGTTGCTATTTGCAGATAGAACAACAAGAATGGAAGCTTTTATAGTTCCTATTGCTAGGGTTTTTCTAAGTTTCAAACTAAAGAACAGTTATAGAAAGTAGCTGGTCAGTAGCTGATGTTATGGTGTCACCTCCCCTGTTGTCTTCTCAGATGGTAAAGTGAATTGTATGGCTTATTTAGCAGCTCTAATGAGCAGCCGTTTTCATCTATTAAACCCAGCCTTCATGCTATTAAAAGTGTCATTAGTCTTTTGTGAATTTGTTACTCTTTCTCATTATTGAGAAATGATTATCTACAGACCACTAGCCTGTGAGGACCATCATTACCATCGTTTTAATCACTGGGTTGATTATTTCATGCATAGACTTACTACATACAGTACAACTATATTAACAAGTTCCTTCATTTGCTACAGTATGCTTGGTTTCAGGTTGGAATATTTATGAAGCATTTCAGTAGAATACTTGACATTTTTTCTGGTGCACAGAGGCACCGTCAAGTGCTCATTTTCAGGTTCAAACTTCAAAAAGACATTGTTTCTAATACTGTCTACCTGAATATTCCTGTATTCACCTCATGTATGAAACTCTCTTTAACCCCCCCTCCCAAAAGAGTTTAGTCTGCTCTGATTGGTCAGTGTTTCCGGGTCTTCCACATCATCACTGTAGCTGGGGGATGACTGTAACAGAGAATTGCAACATTTTCTACCTTGGAAAATCAAACAATAAAAGCCTCTAAACCAAGATCTTCACGATCGAACATGTTACAGCAGGGATATGATCTGAAATCAGGCTGAAATTAACAACATCGCCAAACAAGATAACTTGTTTTCCTACACTACTTGTAACAGTGTAGGCCACCTTATGTTATACTTGCAATGACATGTCTGAAACAGATGACAATAAAAAGAAATCTGTCATGATCTGACGTCAGATTGTTTTGAAAGTAGAAAAAACAAGTATTCAGAACAGTCTGAAGCCTGAGGTTTTGTGCAGGGATTACTTTTACATACATTTACCCTTTTTATTTGAAACTTTGGCCATGTTTTATAAGAAAATCCAATGTACAATGTAACATTATATATAGTATATGACAGAAAATAAGAAAAAAAAGCATAATAGGTCCCCTTTCAGACTTGTGGTGGGATGCGACATGCAGACTTTGCTTCGTTTTAGGGGGGTTGGGAATCACTGTCGTAAAGTGCCATACTTCCCGCCACTGCAGATGGGTCTGTTGTGTCATGTTATGTTTACTTGACCCTTACAAAGACGTAAACTCCAGGATATCTTATTGTTTAATACTTCTATATCATATTACATTTGCATTTTGTAATGAAACAGTTCCTGTAGTTATCATTGCAGGGTGTGGTACAGACATAAAACGCTGAATAATTTATGTCCGTGATGGTTTTGTGTTTGTCTAAAATCAAATATGCACTGCAAGATTTTTATGTAAAATACTCCTGTCTTGTTTGCCTTAATCACACACTATAGCTGCAATGAACACTTAAAGAATATCCCTTAGTTGCTATATTTGATGTCCTGAATTGCCCTTTTCACCCACATTAAATTCCTGAGTCAGTGATAGAGAATACATAAATTGTCCTAAAGAGCAGCAACAGTGTGCTGAAGTGCTAATTCATTTTCTTGGTTAGAGTCAGACAAGAAGTTCAATACCTCTGTTGTAACTGTCTTTTAAATATTAAGCTACATCCACAGGACAGTTACTTAGCTTAGCATAAAGACTGTGACCAGGAAAAAAACAGCTAGCTCGGCTCTGTTCTAAGGCAACAAAATCTTGAAATTTTTGCCCTTTTTGCATTGATTGTTGACTCGGGTTAGCTGTTCTCCATTTAATCTAAGCTAAGGTAACTCTTCCCTGTCTCCAGCATCGTATTTACAGTACAGGCATGAGAGTGAAAACAATGTTGCCACTGTACTCTTGCCAAGAATGAAACTGAAACTGTTTCCATAGTTTAGAAAGCTGGTATCACTGTCATTACCATTTTGCCTCTCGTTTTTTGATATCTTTTGGCATAAAGCATCACAAAATGGAAATGTGATTAGTACTGTAAGGATGTACAAAATTATTGAATTTCCTGATAAAATGGTCTCGATTCTGTCATGTTTTACGTCATGCTGTTTTTTAGTATCTTGATAGATATTGTATTGTGGACTTTTTATCATGGTGTTATCCTACCACGAGTTTCTGGTATAATTGGACATAAGCAAAACATGGCTTTGTAGTCAAAATGTGTGTGCCTTGTAATTTGAACTGATCTATGTCCTTGTTTTTCAGGATATTGATGAGGAAATCGAAGCAGAGTACAACATTCTCAAAGCTCTTTCTGACCATGCCAACGTTGTCAAATTCTACGGGATGTACTACAAGAAGGACGTGAAATGTGGAGACCAGTTGTGGCTAGTACTGGAGGTAGGAACACTTATAATAATAAAACAAAAGCCCACATACGTTTGCTACAACCCATATACTGTATTTGACTGAGACCTTAAATAGCATTCATCTGTATACCCTGGCTGCACCGTGCAGACAAAGAGCGTATAAGTGCAGATTAAAGGTCCGGCTGTACATCACACAGCATGTCTCGCCAGGTATATGCAGCGGTGACCAAATCTGCTGGGATTATGTAACAGTTTAAGCCACCCTGGGCAGTCTAGGAGTTTACTTATAGGCCACCTGGGGGATTTGGTCTCAGGCCAACAACATGGGTGTGTTGGGGGTTGAGGTGAGCTCACGTGACATGGGCACGCTGCTGAGAGCAGCAAGCAGGGATTTCTGTTTGCAGGGGCTGTTGTAGTGTATTAGTTCATACACCTACCGTAGCAGGTTGGAGCACAGGCCCAAATGTCTCCTGTAGTGGATTTCTGTTGTTTGGATTTTGGGTTGAAAATTCTCAAATGGTTCAAAGGATTGAATGTATTTTTGAGGTTGTTGGTGCACTTGAATTTTTATATGCAAACTGCTTTAGCAAGTTACCATGCTAAACTGGCAAATGAATACAGAATAACCCAGTATTACACAAAGCATCACTGCATTTGGCTTTGAGTCTGGTATGTTGCACCTGATGATGTAGCTATGAATTTGTGAAAGTTCAAGGGGACCTTGCTGCTGCTTTCTGTACATCTGAAAAAGTCTTGCCTCCAGCTACACATTCTCCATCCTTCATGTTTCATTGCCTGCTGTAGCCCTTTTCAAATGTCAGCCTCCAGACAAACATGTAATGGAGGTCAACCTCACAGGAGGAAAAGTGTTTGTGGGGTCCGACATGGTGGCAGATGTGGGTTTTCTTTGCCTTTTGATTTTCTGACCATGTCATTTGTGTTCCTGCTTTGATGGCGAATAATACAAGCCTGGAGATGTCTGGTAAACATGATCAGCAAACATGAGGAGCACTGATAAGACAGGATGCTGGTAGAGTGTCTCAGCTGTGGTCCTAAAGGTCTTTGAATAAGAGTCTTTAAAGAATGTTACTTTGTGTTTTTAGTCATGCTGTTGTCGTGGCTCTCAGGTTGACTGGTCTACAACTTAGTCCTGACAAAAATATCTCCGCGTCCAACTGTTCCACAGCTATTGCCCTGAAATGTTGTGTAGATAATTGTGGTCCCTAGAGGATGAATCCCAATAACTTCGGCGATGTCCTGACTTATCCTTCAGCTCCACCTTGAGGTTGACATTTTTGGCTCAAAGGTAATTGTCTTGACAGCTATTATATGAAGGTTTCTTACACATTCATTTATTTGTGGCAGCCTGACATGATCAAAACATCTGCCAGTACACTAGTTTTTCTACTTTTGCGTTCACAGACCCGCAAAAACACACAATGATACAACAGGACACACGCATTTCCATGGAAAAAAAAGTTATTAGTATGTCACACATAACTAATTCTGTGGGAAACACTGTACAGAGATACTTCATCGGGTCAAAATTTTTATTTCTCTGTAACTAACTATTTTGGTTCATGACCATAATATCTAGTGCCAACACTAGTGACATTCCCATCAGCCTCAGGTGGTTTTTGTGTTCAGCACCTGCCTAATGTTAGCATGCTAACACGCTAAACTAATGCTGTGTCTCAAATTGGATACTTCCATTGGTACACTTGCACTGTGGAAACTATGTACTTACCTGTGTAGTACGTGTTTTTCATAGGTTGGAGTTGGCTCAGATCAAACAGGGCTATTGCACACTTACTGGAAATGACAGCCACAAGATTAGGCAGCTTTTCTTCTTCTGCTCGGGGAATTGCAATCAAACATGCATAAACACCAACTGTAACTTACACCCAGAGATCATAAAACTTACGCCACAAAACATTTAAATTCAATGCCTGATGATAAAATTTACTGCTCTTAGCTAGCTAGCAAGCTAACATTAGCATTTGTGATACTTAATTGTTAAAGATTTAACCCAATAAACAAACTGATGGCTTCTCACCAACAACATTATAGTGGTAGTGACATATGTAGAACTTACATTTGTACAGTGATTTGGTGGTAATCGTGGTGGTCTTCTCCTCGGCAGCCATTTCACAAGTTTGAAATGTGTTTGTGGTCCCGCCCCTTCCGCTAAGTAGGCAACATGGCGACCATTGAGGGTGAGAGGTAACCAACATTCCACACTCAACTTTTTGACCATCTACTTCTCAGTGTGAACCTACTTACGCATCTTAAAATAGCAAATGCAAGTACAGACGTATCCAAAATGAGCCACAACATAAGAAAGCCACCATGGCAAACATTAGCTGCTAAACATAAACATGGTGGTATGCTGATGTTAGCATTTAGCTCAAAGCACAACTGTGCCTGAATATTTAATTTGAATTTGCACCATTGTTTTTGCAAAGTCATGGAGTTATTAAAACCTTTGAAAGTTTTGGAAAATTCATGACATTTTGTTGTGTATAATATGAAATCATTTGTGTCAGTAATCTTCTGTGGATAACCTTCCACGTAATGTAACACAACAGCAAATTTATTTTCTGTAGCTGTTGATGTAACGTAGTTCTTATATGCACCGATGGGTGAAGTTTTGTTTACCCACACGTACCTTTTTCCCATTTTCTCCCTGTTGTTGCTTTTAAATTTTACTGCACTTTAGATAGAACAATGTTCTTGTAAAAAAAAAAAAAAAAATCAAGTTCCCCAGCCCAAGCACAGCCCACCTACCCTTTCAAAACAACATCTCTATATCCTAGAAACTGATTTGTCAGAATACCAAAAGCATGAAAAGAATGCATCAAACATGATAATAAAAAAACCCCCAAATCATATAAAGGATGCACAAGGAGAGGTTTTTATTTGTGAACATCTTAAAATTCTGGTATACCATTTAATTATACAGCCCTCAGTGGATTGTAAATGCATGCATTTGCTTTCAACAAAGGGACTTTCTCTGACCTCATCTTAAAAAGAAAACTCTATCAACAGTGTTCCACATTGTGCTGTTCTTTCTTTCATTATCAGGTCCAGCAGTGCTAGAACACAGTGTCCATATTTCTGTAATCCAAGCTCAGTGGGCTTTGCATCAACAGCAGCAGTGTTATGTTAACCCAGTAGATAGTTTTCACCTCTTCAGCTTGTGTTTCTTTCCCTTGTCATCGCTGTCCTTCCTCCTGACCTTTGCAGAGGACCCTGCAATTACTCAGATATCAAGTACAGTCTAAGATGCTGAATAATCATTATAAGAACATCTAAACAAAAACGGAATAAGGTATTCATTATTTTGCTCTTTAGTGATTGTTAGTTTTGTATCATGTTGTTTTTATCTGTCAGGACTCATTCCTTCTGACTAAGAAATACAAATCTGGTATTAGGGGAGTTCACTCAGCTTTGCTACTTTGTTTACTCCCTGTTTCCTCCGTGGTTTGCATATCCATTTTCCAAATTTTCCATGCAAAATCTGCAGCCAGCAGTCCAAAGCTGGTGGCTAATCCTGAGGCTGAAATCACTGCCTGACACTTTAGCTAGTGGCTGTGTGGAGCCATGTGTGTGTGCATGTGTGTGTGCACTCTGAAGTAGATGCACATGGGGTTTTAGCAGTGAAGAGACAGGAAAGCAGGGAGCGAGGGAGCTGGTCATTCACCATGGTTACTGTCCCTCCTTTCTAAACTGTAATTTTCCATCCTTTAGCTCCGCTGAGAGGAGCCTTTCTCTGCTCTGCCTGACAGCAGACCGCTCATTATGAACAGAATACATACAAATTGCATCCTTCACTTTGTTAGCCCTTCATTGGGGTCTGCGAGCTTTTGGCTTTGCCTCTGTAGTGTGCTCCTTTATGATAGCGGATGTGGGCAGAGATGAGCAAGCTTTCATGTATGATGGCCTAATTCTGCTCCCAGAGAGCTCAAACATACTTCAAAGATAGCCATGATAGAGCGACTTTTATTCTCTAATTGGAAATAAAAACCTAATTTGGATGTGCATTTTAATTTGTGAGCTCCCGTGTTTCACCCAAAGAACCTATTAAATGAAGGCCAATGATTAGTGCAACCTTTAAAAGCTCGTCTTAAAAATGTATCTCATCTTCCATTATGCAGAAATAAAATACAGTAATGCTGAATTGAAAATGAATTACTCTCTGCCTTTGTTGCATTTTGAGTTGTAACTTAAAATGCTTGCTCACAGAATTTAATTTCTATTTCTTTTACTACTGCTTCATAGTTACTACCATTGAAAATAATGCTAGCAGTGGCAATTATTAGTAGGGCTCGAGACATCCTGTCATCCCAGAGACAACAGAAAACATGTATTGGACAAACAAAGATCTTAACCAGGATGCCGTCAGCACAGAAGGACACAGTAAACTCACTATTGATGCACCAGGGGAAGTGGTGGAGGACATTGGCAGAAGGAGAACTAGTTAACGTTAGTTGTTTGCAGCTGGTGGCCTGTACTAATGTAACTGAGTTACATTATGATGTGTTCAAGCTCTGTTTAGTCAAAATGGGTATTGGGTGAAGATAAATTATAATGTTCTCATGATGTGCTCATATGTAAGTTTGTAAAATGTAGGGTTTTTTTGGGAGAGCCTTGAATAAATACAGTACGTTCCAGTGTGGACCACTTAAGTCAAAGAAAACTTTGTCTCCATTAGCAGTATTATATTCAGCAGTATGGCTCTGTTCTGGGGCCTCTCTGTCTTCTTAGGCTTACGCAGAAAGCCTAAGGCAGCTCTCTGCCCCTCCACGCGCCTATGTGGAAAGCCTAAGGCTGAGAGAGCACACCTCTCTGCTTTTCCATGCACATATGTGGAAAGCCTGAGGGGGAGAGAGCAAACCCCTCTACTCTTCCACGGGGCCTACGTGGAAAGCCTCAAGGCAGTGAGAGCACACCTCTCTGCTCTTTCACATGCAAATGAAGAAAGCCTGAGTCAGAGAGAACAAACTTCCCTGCCTTTCCATGTGCCTACATGGAAGGGCAGGGAAGTTTGTTCTTTCTGACTCAGGCCCTTCCATGTAGGCATGGGAGAGCAGCAGCAAAGCTCCTCAGGAACAGAACACAGGGAGAACTAATGACAAACGGAAATGACATTGATATGTCAGACACAACATGAAAAGGAGGAGCTGGGGTGGCAAAGTAGGTAGGTTGCAAAGTGGCTTGCAGAGGAAGCAGCTACAGAAACAGCCAGAACAGCTTAAATAGAGCGCCCTGAATGAGATTCGCCAATTGGTTGCAAAGAAAGGAATCATGTGATTTATCAGCTGACTCCTTTCCATCAGTCAGCTGCTCCATCAGTTGATTGGGCTGTTTGAGATCAGCTGATGTAGCTGGGATGTGAGCTGAGCTTGACATTATGTCCTGCCTGAACTAACGCTATGCTCAATTTGTTTGAAGAAGAAATTTGTTTTCACAGCAGCGTAAAATTGATACTAGAAAGGGAATTATGATACATCACATAGTTCCCAACTGGTGGGTCCCGGTCCAAAAGTGTGTCCCATGTCCATTCTGAATGGAACGCAAGTGACTTGCAAAGGTGTCAAGTTTATAAAAAACACACTTGATTTTGAAGTACACTGAATGAACAGAGCTTTTACTTTGAAGTGCTGTTCCCTGCTGTAGAGTGAGTGTCTAATGGACAGCTATTTGACAGAGACAACAAACTAGCTCAACGACATGACCAAACACAAGTATGAGGCTGAATACATCGGACTGTCTGGACCTTGAACAAATGACTAAGGAGAAATCAGGACTCCATGGCTGGACCAGTTGGGAATCACTGATGATATTATGTATAGTACAAGCACATTCATTTATCTGTACTGGCCTGCAATGATTAAAACATCTGCTGCCACAAAGCTGGGCCAATCAATAGGAGTGCTGTTGCAATAAATTTACAGTTTGTTCAATATTTGCTCCACACTCTTTGAGTGCAAAGTGTAGTCTGTTCACAGACGGAGCAGCAGAACACTGGGCGCAGTGAAAGTGAAACTTAGCCATTCATTGCGCTAGGTCTAAAAGTTTGCTTTCAGTCACAAACAGCTGCTCCTGCTATCCCTCTATCTGATCAGCTCTGATCGAATTGACTTATAAATTATTCACCCCGCAACTCAAAACTGCTGAGGAAAGCAACAAGAGTTCCACTTGCGCTGCGTTCAGGGACCTGCAAAAAAGAAGTGAAAAGGAGAAACAGATAGGCTTTTGTAACTGATATCTTTTTTTTATTATTATTTTTCATGCCAAAGACCAATATAGAAATGGTTGTTTCATAAATGTCTGTTATTGAATTTGTGCTCATTCAAAGGTAATATAATGAAGGGTAGAACTGGCTATCAGCTATTGACAAAATTGTTATTTTAAACATCAGTACTGGCCAGGATTTCACAATCGGTACATAACTAGTTATTTAAGAGTATGTACTAAAAGAGTACGTAGTAAAAAAGCTAGTGTTTATATTTGGCCATAAGGGGCTGATCTCTGCTGTGAAACATTGCTTTTGTGATGACTTAAATGACTTCACAGAACACATATCTCATCTTTTTTCAACATGTTATCAGACCTCCCCAAAAAGCATTACTTTTGCTTTTTGCAAGAACACGAGTTGATTCAGAATTGTGACAAGGGAACGTTTAGACGTTTAGATCTTTTATACTCTGTGCAGGTTTATCCTCACGGCAAACCAATACTCTTCCAAACTGTAAGGGGCAGTGTATCGAAAACTCACATGTACAGCATAGTTCTCCATTTCCTCTGCCCAGTCAAGAAAAGTCAGATGTGCACGGACATACTTAACATGAAAATATGGCATCAGTTTAGCATTGTATCTCCTCATAAATCTATGACTCAGAGATGTATAGAGATAGCAGCAACTGTCAACTGTGATGAGTTAAGAGAAGGTTATATACAGGAAGACACTCTGCAAATATTAAAAAATGAATAGGCTCAGTTCTCACTAGGAAATGGAAGATGTAACTGGGAATGAAGGGCTTTTATCAGGACCAAACTTTCATTGGCATCCTAAAGAGTTTCAGTTTCCCTGCAGAGATGGAAGAACTTGTCTCTGTAGCACTACATTAAACATGCCTTTATGGTAGAGTGGCTGAAAAGAATCATTCCTGAATAACAAGCCATATGACAGCTGAGTTTGTCAAACAGCACTTAAAGAAGAATTTAATGGTGGTAGAGTAGAAGCATTGCCATTTGGGGACTGGTCAAGGCTGAGAAAACGATGAATGAAGCAAAGAGCTCAAAGAAAGCAAATGCACATTCAAGTTTGGATACAGATTTACCTTTCAGCATGTTAATAACTGAAGCACAAAGCCAAGATAATACTGGACAGGGGACTGATTCTCCTTGAGTAGCCCAGCCCACAGGAGGACTTGAATCCACCAAACTCTCTGTATGACAGATCTTGAGATGATGGTGAAATGAAAAGAAAAACACAGACATTGATTTTTTTTTTTTTTTTACCCTTTTGCTCATCCTCTCTTGTACCACATTGCTTTTTTTTGTTCGTCACCCTCTGGAAAAACAGCCTCTGAGGACTTCATTTACCCCCATTAGTCTCTGTCCTGACGCATCCTGCCCTCACGCCTCTACCTCTAACCTCTACAGTCATTAATTGACAATGAGGTTTAAAATGTTATTCCTTGTTTGGACTTCAATAAACTGTGCCAGAAAGTAGACACCTCTGCTATTATGCCCGTGTAAACGATAAGGCCACAGTAACAATAGGAGTGTTTTTCTCTGGAGACGACCCAGCGTGTAACACACCCGGGAACACACGTGATCCTTCAGTGCTGCAGACATGATGCAACTCCACATGTCCAATAATCTGCAAAAAGATAAGAAATACAATATAAATTTATTTTTGTAAGGAACTGTAAATCAAAGATAGTTGACCAAAAAGTCAGCACCTGTGTGTTTAAATGGCCGCTGTGTTCTTTCCTCACTGAGTCAGGGGGCAGCCCCGTCCGTTTCATCTTTACGTTTGATTCATCCACTTCTTTTACACGTCTTTGATCGACTACTTTCATTTACATGACCAAACAAGCACCTGACTTCATTTGTAATGGAGAATATCCCACTCAGTATTCAGTGTATTCAGTGTTTTTCTTTGAAAATTGACAGTTCTGTTGAAACTCATGTGACATTCAAGATGAAGATTCCAGACATAGATTATAAGAGACCTTTTATATAAATAGTTTCTCATCAGAGTGTAAGCAAATCTGTGGTGGAAAATGCTAATTAGGACGTCCTATAATTTATTTTAGTAATAACAGAGTTATAATTCTAATTGTTGCAGTGTACTGTATAGTGGGTTTTTGATGTTACCTAATAGTATGGGAGTGGCAACAAGTGAAATTGGCATTGGCCTTTATAGCTGGCAATAAGAACAAAATATTGAAGTAAAATCAGTAGAAAATTTTCAGTTTTCAGAGACTTTGTTTTAGTTTTCAGAAAAGACTACAGAGTATTCCCCCTGGCGTGAACTTGTGTGCATCTCCTGCGTAAATTAATGTTCATCAGTTTTCATTCAGTCATTCATTGAATTCATACCCCTGTGCACAACAGAAAAATTCCTTAATTTTCCTTAAAAACTGTCCGTGAGGAATGGGAATCATGCTGTCTAATGTCTGATTTTGCTTAAGTATTTCTTTCTCTTAATATAGTACTCTCCTTGACGAGGCATGAGCAGCTCTTTTCCGTGTCACAACAGTGTCATTTAGTGTAGCTGTGTTGTACACATTTGGAGTCGTTAGGCTTATACATGCTGCAAGGTGCGAGAAACAGGTTGTGATAACAGAAAGGGAAAAAAAAGTGTGAAAAAATGTCATAAATTGGCAGAAATACATGAGAATTGTAACCCTGGGAGGAAAAAGGGAGAGGGCAATGAGAAACAGGAGTCTCCTGGTGAATTCGGGAGGGTTGGCAAGTATGCATGGAAGAAGGAGGATAGCAGGCATAGTGCTGTGTAGCTTGGTTGGAACTACTTTGTTAGTTTCCCCTTTACAAAACCAGGTCTTCAGCGTACGTACAGAACAGACAGCCAGTGGACCATGAGGAGATGAAGTGTATTTAATTAGCATGACTGACTGCACCTTCAATGGATTGAGCTATTTTCTAATAGGCAGTTTTATGTATCCCTGCTGACTTTTACAATCACCAGCATAGTTTAATGGCATCATTCAATGTGTTGGGGATTACTGTTTTCTTTTGTCTTTGTCACATTGTGGAGAAGTTGCAGAAAAGAACCCTCAAACCAGTTGTGTTTAGATATCTGTACCCAAAGGTTGGGAAATCTGGTTTAATCTGTGCAAGATTTAAATCAATCCAGGCCTGAAGTTTCATATGTCGTTTCCACTCTGCAGAGGTTTGAGTCTTCACCACATCTCAAATAATTAATGTTCATGTCGAGCATCACTTTCTGGAAGTGGGCAGTGTGGCTAAGGTGAGAGCGCTAACGTTTAGCTGTACTAAATCTAGGGCACTGGACCTCTCATTAATATGGATTTGTCTGTCTGCCCCGTGTAATTTAATGATGACAGGTGATATGGCAGCCGTGATGTGGACTGACGTCAAGCGCAGCTCATTGTCAGAGCGCTGTGCTGTCTGTGAAAGCCTCGGTGGTATTCTTCGCTTAACTGCAGTTTGTCTGCACGTCTGATAGCAGAGAGAAGGAGTGATTAAGCTCCCCATGTGGCAGCTGAGATACATACCATCCATCCTGCAACAGCTCTCTGGGCTTCTGATGGATAGGTGGGTTGATAGGCAGATAGAAAACAGACACGAGGCACGGTGTTGAAAACTTATGCCATTGCTTAGTCAAGGTCAAAGACTTACTTCACTCTCAGCATAGTGCATGGAAGGATTACTGAATTGGTCTATGGGGCACAGGCCCCTGGCCTCCATGAGCACTTGGGCCCCAATTTGAAGTGGCTGTTGACATTGCTAGGTAAAAAGTCAATCAAATGACTACTAAAAGACAGAAGGGCCACAAAGAGATGGAAAATAACTAGGAAGAGGCACATAATGTATTCCAACAGGAACACAATGACTACAAACGGATGCAATACAACCAAAAAGACACATGAAACTACTATAAAGAGAAACAAAATCATTACAAGAGACACAAAACAACTGTTAAGAGACTTAAAACTGCCACAAAGAGAAACAAAAGTGCCACAAAGAGACTCAAAACTTCTACAAAGAGGAATAAAAATGATTACAAAATGACTCCAAAAAGACAGAAAATTACCACAAAGAGATACAAAACAGCCACTAAGAGGCACAAAACAACTACAAAGAGGAATAAAAATGACTACAAACAACACAAAATACTACAAAAACACACAAAATTACTACAAAGACACTCAAAACTACTACAAAGAGGAACAAAATGGCTACAAAGAGACACACAACTACTACAAAGATGAAGAAAATGATTACAAATAAATACAAAACTACTACAAAGAGACACGAAACAACTATAAAGAGCCTCAAAGTGACTACAGAGAGACACCAAACTCATACAAGGACAACAAGGAGACAAAATGACTACAAAGAGATATAAAACGACTACAGAGGAACAAAATTATTACAAACTAGAAAAGCACTCAGAGGGTGCAGACATCCGACAAGTAGATGATATTCCCTCCCCCTCTGCATCAGATTTTGCAGCCTGCATCACAATTAGGTTATTTGCATCACTAGCATTATTAGGTTATATATGCCTTCATGGAGACACTGTGGTGTATTTATTTCATTTTTATTTTGTACCAACACAGAATATAATATGTTTTTTTGTATTTTTCACTTTCTTTTTTACCAACACAGAACATTAATTTCAACTTTAGAATTACAACAATATTTAGCAAGTAGAACAAGACGTGCTTTCTGTCCACCAGATGGCGCTATTTTCACCGTCTTTAGAAATTGGAATTGCTGCTAAGGCTGTCAGACGATAGACTGATCACCAAAATTTCATCATCTGTTCATTGTCCCATTATCCACCTTTCCTGAAAATTTCATCAAAATCTGTCAATAACTTTTTGAGTTATTTTGCAGACAAACAAACAGACAAACAGACCAACACTGGCGAAAACATAACCTCCTTGGTGGAGGTAACAAATTAAAAACTACTACAAAGAAGAACAAAATGACTACAAAGAGGAACAAATAACTACAAAGATACTCAAAACAAATACAAAGAGGAACAAAATGACAACAAAGAGACGTGAAACAACTCCAGAGACACAAATTCAAGAGACAAGAGATTCAAAGTAACTACAGAGACAACAAATTCACGAAAAAAATTAAAATAAATGCATTGTCTGTCATTTTGTTGTCATTTGTTTCTCTTTTAATCTGTTTATCTTGCTATTATATAGGTGGGGGCCTTATTCATGTTTGTGCATGTAAAAGAGGTTTGTTGTCTCATAATCTGCCCATGATCTAAAAACAAATTTGATATAACTATTTTATTTATTAGGCAAAAATGGCAAATATTTGCTAATTCCAGCCTCTCAAATGTGAAGATTTCTGCTGTCACTTTTTTTTATCATTGTGAATGAAATATTTGATGTTGTTTGTTTGGGGAAAACTAGCAATTTGAGGATGTTACATTGTACTCTGAGAAACTAAGACTGATTTTCTGATGGTTTACAGACTCAACAGCCAGCTAACTGAATAATCAGTAACGACACTAACATGTATTTCCATTCGTAAAATAAACTAAATGAATGTTTTGTCCTTTAAAAGGTGCACACTGTAAGTTGTAAGAAGCAATTTATAGCTTCCTGTGGTTAGCTCAATTAGCTGCATAGAAACACTTTGGCAAAACATGTGCAAAAGCAATCAGGCCCTGTGGGAGGAAGTATAATGAAATGACAACATGGGTCCCTATTTGGAGATTTGGGCACACAGCCACATACGCTATGTCTGTGTTATGATGCTACCATTGTACCAGTCAGCACTTTTTTCCCTGAGGATTGCAGGGGGAGATAATCAGAGAGCCACAATACATAATTTTCTATCTAATGCCATTATGCAACGTTTTTGTCAAAATGTACCATAGGTAACATCCTATTTCCCTGACCATTTTAGAGTAATACATCTTGCAAAATAAGCCCCATGCTGTGCTGTGGTGTACAGTACCCCATCATTCTGAGTGTGAATTGAAAAATCCTATAGTTGTGTTTATGCTGTGGTGTATAAGTTAATTATTAGTAACCTTTTCTGATATGTACTGCACAATCTCTTTAGTACGATCACTGCAGGGGACTGATTCTTATTCTAGATAACTACACACCCCTGCACGTCTATTGCCTAATTAAGCTTTCAGTACAAAATGGCAGGAAATTAGTGTAATTATACAAGAAAGATATGATGAAAATTTCCTGTCATGTTTTTGCATGGACTAAAGATGTGAGCTGAAATGCAAAATATTCACAAGTCATAACAGATGGTAAAAGAGGCGTTTGTATATTTAATGCATCTGTAGATGATATCTTTCACCACACAGAGTGACAGGGTCTGTGTTTACAAACAGCGTTCATATGCAGAATCTACAATTTCTGTTCACTTGCAGCACCCCCGGCACGGTGACTGACATCTCAGAGAGCTTTTTATTTTTCGTACACCTCTGGCATCTCCCAAAGAAGGGCCCAAATTAAGGGTTATTATTGTTGCCAAGGCAACCTACTGGGTAATTTTCTGTAATTTTCCAAGAGGGATTACTATTGATGGTGGAGTCCATATCTAGATGCAGTATACCTTAAGAAAACACATATAAACACATGAAATGAAATAGTTTTTGCTGTGCAAAGGAGGTGCTGATTTTAATCTTGGTACTTTCTGTTTCCAATGTGAAATGTCTCATAAATGGTGTGTAATTCCTTATATAAATGTTGGCATTGTCTGAAAGCATACGATGTACTTCATTTGAAGATGATTTAATTCATGTTTAATATTTACCCTGCTTAGTCATCACAGCGTAGATTAAAGCCTGCACACAAACTGTACATTCTCCTCATGGGCACGATTTTCACCTCTTGCTAAGCTGCCTCAGAAAGATAAGCTGCTAAAGATTGACAGAATTACTCCCAGCATCTCTTTTCTCACTGTGAAATCTTGTGATCAAAACATTTTATCCTCTGCTGTTTCTCCATGTGAAATTCTGAATATCTCAGATGCCCCAGATTTCAGCATATTGTATAAGCCCAGCTATAAGTGCTGACTCATGTTGAGTTTTTGCTCATTATTCTCTTTCCTTTGTGGGTTTTTTTTTTTGTTGCAGCTCTGCAATGGTGGCTCTGTGACAGATCTGGCTAAAGGCATGCTGAAGAGGGGAGACAGAATGGATGAAGCCATTATTGCCTACATCTTGCATGAGGCCCTCATGGTAAGTCTGGCCTTTTGAATGTGCACGAGGAGAGACAATGCTGTACTGTAGGGTTCAATAGAGCAACCTCCCACTGAATACATTGCCTCAATGAAAAGAGCTTAAAACGGGATAATTTTGAAGGCAGCTGCTTGTCAGAAAAAGCTGTTAACCTCTTTTTTTCACAGGGTCTCCAGCACCTGCACATCAACAAGACCATCCACCGTGACGTCAAAGGCAATAACATCCTGCTAACGACACATGGAGGGGTCAAACTCGTGGATTTTGGTATGCACTTTATTTCTTTTTAAAGCTTTAAAGGGGACCTATTAAGCTCATTTTCACGTTCATGCTCTAGGTAGGGCTGCGTGATTATGGCCAAAATGATAACCAGTATTATTTTGATCAATATTAAGATCATTATTCTCACAATTCTACATTGTTTTAAGGTCAAACTATTTTTTATTGCACTTTCATATTTAAATAAACAAAGCACTGCTTTCACTTTCATGTTGTGTTACATTCATAATTGCACTAATTTTACACAAACGGTTTTAACAAACGGTATGAGCAGAGCACACATTTTAAACATTACTTTTGCTGTCCATTATGTTCATTTAATTGTGGGAAACCAAACTGTGATTGTAATTAATATTCGTTTAAGTGTGCATCCTAAACTTAAGGCTTCCGGCAGTCATGAAATTCCTGGAAAAGTTATGAAATTAGAGAAACTATTTCCAGGTCTTAAAATGGTTTGCATTTTAGAGAATGTTTTGGAAAAGTGTAAATATACATTGTTTTAGCTATTGTTTAGAATATATTCATGGAAATTCCAAAATATGTCTGAGGCTAATGCGAAATAGGTTCGGTTCAGGTTCGGCCCACTTGACATGCTGCTGTGTTGTGCTATGGCCTATTCAAGTACTGGAATTTTTTATTTACGTGACAATGCCTGAACGCAACACAGACTCCGCTCCAACTAAGTGTGTGTGCCGTACTGCTGTAACCATGATGACAATAACTATGTCAGAAAAAATCAGAAAGGCTGTCGGGCTTGGTTATAACTGTCTCGGACTTGGGTCAAGTTCGGTCAGGAAAATGTGGCCGTGACGTATGCAGCTAGTTGGGGGTGAAAATGTCAAATGGTCGAGTAAAGTTAGCAAGCGCTAGCAGTTTGTTTATGCATGGGATATGCATGTCTAATAATGCATGGCTTTTGAACAACAAATATAACACACATCTCAAGATTGTGACAGACCCTAGCTGTGCTGGATGTAAGTTCTACACCAGCGTTGACAGCATGAGGGAAGAAGCTCTGGTCAGCCATGCTAAAGGGAAAATGCATCAAGACAACCAAAAGGCCACTCACCAGACTGCTGGCGTCTGCACAAATTCCAGGCCTGCTGTAACTAGACCAGATAACTTTATTGCTTCTTCCAGTATGGCAAGCATCGGTATAGCTGTGCAACAACTTCAGCCTACGCTCAATAAATCCATTGCCTTATACAATGATCTGCCTACCTTTTTTAAACTACCTAAATAAAGCCATGGAAATTGGGTAAAACATGATGGAAGAGGCATTGAAAGGTTTGAAAATGTATTAGTAAAAATGTGTGGGAACCCTGACACCTGTATTTTGGGTGTCTACTATGAACATGTTTACATGTTTTGATGTACAAAAAACACATTGCTATTCTCATATTGTCTGTGCTGGAACATCTGTATTTACCCTCTGTCTGAGACACTCTGTTTTAGTGCGTGTCTCTTTAAAGCCAGTCTGCTCTGATTGGTCAGTGTTTTCGGGTCTGCACTGTCATTGCAAGCTTCTAAATCAAATCATGTTTCAGCAGGAATAATGTCTAAAACGGGAGAAATTAAAAACCTTGGCAACCAAGATTACATGTACATTAGCATGTAGCTACATGTAGCAGTGTTCTTGCAGCCGGGGAATGACTGTGACAGAATATAGCCGTACTTTCTCTCGCAAGAAATCACCAATAAAAGCTGCATCAGCAAGTCATCACAACCTAACATGTTCCAGCCATAAAACTATCCCAAATCGGGTAAGAACAACATTGTCAACCAAGATTACATATTTCCTTGAGGTTAGCATGTAGCTAGGTGTAGCAGTGTGTGTAAACACTTAAAGCAACATGCCTGGAGCAGATGTCCATATAAAGAAATCTTTTGAAAGTAGAAAAAATGTTAGAAACAGAGTATTCAGAACGGTCTGAGGCCTGAAGTTTTTGCTTACAGGTATTACTTTTACATACATTTACCTCATTATTTGAAATTTCAGCCATGTTTAATATGAATATCTGACATTATAACATTAAATACATGACAGAAAATAAGGAAAAACACAAAGGGTCCCCTGTCACACCATGTCTTTTTTGCACTATCCTCTTCTAATCAGGGAAAATCATGTTATGGCTCTATTTAACAGAAGAGGGTCAAATCCATTACCTTCAGCCGCCTGCCAAATAAATTGTGCCACTAATTAGTTTCCTTGAGAGGCTGGAATAGGTTTACACAACCCGACAAGGTGGCAGACGATTATACTTTTCCATTACTGCCTACCTTTTACATTCTCCAGCAGACAGCAGCGGACATTGTTGTTATCATTGTTGTTATTCACTCTGTGTTTGCACTGATTTGCTATTGGGTTTTCTTAACCAAATGAGTCGCTCCGAGCAGCACAACCACAGTTCTCGGATTGAAGACTCACTATGGGCAAAATGATTCTGACTACTTCCAGGGGATGACTCACCCCTGTTTTCTGCAGGGGCTGAAAAAACAGCTGCCTGTTTTTATTACAAATAAAATCCCCACTCAACATGTATGTAGGTTTGCATTAAGCCTGCTAATTGTGGGCTTCTCTTAAAAGCCTTTTCCAACCATGAAGCACAAAGTGCACTGCTCTTACATAAGGAGGGGAAGGAGGGGTAATAATGGAATCACTTAATATGTGAATGTGAAGTAGCTAATATGAAGCAGGGCCATCCACTGCCTTCAGAGCAGCTTCTTCATCCTCACGAGGCTGCCAGAGATTCTCAACACCTGTTTATTGCACTAGTTTTTGAAGAAGAAGAAGAGGTTAGAGATGTCATTTAAACTGTGCTTTCCAAAATGTCTCATAAATTTTAAGTGATGTCTACATCTGGCGATAAGAGCTTCATTCTATGTTCTGATATATTTGAATCTTTTTTTTAACAGATTTGAATGACACAGAAAATTGAAAAAAATAAGGTAACTTCATTTTAAGTTAAATTAATCAACTGAAAATTAAGTTCCCAACCATATTTCATCTGAGCTCACCTGATCTGTTTCCTCTGCTCTTCATTATCAATGCGTTTTTTTAATGCTCTGAGCAATAACGCACAGCACATCTTCTTTGTAGCATCCATGTTATGTCCGCGTTACAACTTATAGCTCCTGAACACACCGAAGTTAGAAAAAAGACCACCCTAGGAGCATGTGAATGAGTGTGATATACATTAACAGCAAGTGGGCAAGTGGAAAAGTTGGGGATTCATTAACACCCTAAAAAGTTGTTCAAAAAGATTTGTTTGTCCTTTTTCACCCATTACTAAACCAAACCCTGGCTCTGTTTTATTGCATTTAACATTGAATTTCTTTTTTTTTTTTTTTTTTTAATCATTTAACTGTATGCTTCCATTCAATATGCTCCTAACTGAATGGTGGATCAAAAAACTCATCATTATTTGAACCATGCCCCCTGGTTATTCAGCTGAGATTGTATTTTTTCACAACATTTGGTTGTTCTCTTAATTTTGCTGCTTTACACTGAAAATCAACCATATCAACATCAAATACTAAATCACACAATGAATTTTGTGTATTGTTACATCCCAAGTGCATATATTTAAACCTATACAACAAATGTCAACATTTGTTCAAACACAGCATCTCACAGTGACTTAACAGCTATTTGCCACAAAAGAAATAGCGGACAAAGTACCAACATTTTTATAGTTAATATGTACAGTGACAAAAAGTTATGTTGCAGTTGTAACAGTCTATTAGCTGCTGAAGGTTGATAAATCCAAAATTAGTCAAGGTTCTTTTAAGTGCTGGAAAAGTGTCATCTCTTCTGCTGTTTAATTTCAAAATGTCATTGGAAGTAGTTAGTTCCTAATTGTCTGCTTTTACTCATGAAATTATTATAAATCTATGATATAAACTGAATGGATGTGGCATTTTAGAATTAAATTACTCAAACTGCAAAAAATGGAACATGCCAAAGATAAGAAAAGAGAATGAGAGTAGAGAGAGCAGCTCCATCAACTTGAGCAGAAATTTGCCAACATTTTTCAGCAGAAAGTGAAGGCATCATACAGTATGTCGTTGTGTATGGACAGTTAGTGGTTTTGGAGAGCTGCTACATCACAGGATTGATCTGCAGCCTTGTGTGTCCCTCTATACAGCCACTTGAGCTGCCAAAAGTTTCCTTGAAAAAGACACTGAACTGGTGATACATTATAAGTCCCTCTTGATAAGAAAACAGAGTCTTAAATCGATCTACATTAGGGTTAAATAGTAATTGAAAATGAAGATATGAAGATACATATCTATATATATATATATATATATGTATATGTGTGTATGTATGTATGTATATATATATGTATAATTGTCTTGTGTTCCTGAGTTACATATAGTTTCTGAGCTAACACAGTGTATAGCTTTTAGGTCAAGTATGTTAACATACACACACAAACACATCATACAAATCTAAATAATTGATGTAACTAACGCTCAATGAACCAGTGGAAAGCTAATGCAGCAGTGATGTGGAGAAAGAGTGGACTTCACCCACACACATCTAATATAGCTCCAAGGTTAGCTTGTTAGTTTGTCAGCACATTCAAATTTCCAACCTTAAACAATATTCAGCAATGCAAATGATTATGAGTATGAATGTGTATATATGTAAGTCATATATCTATAGATATACGTATCTAAATATGCCTGAAACAGGACCTGCCTACCTCTTAATGTTACTAGTTTTGTTACAAATAAAAGAAAATCTTGTTAAAAGGAATTATGTTGTAGAACAAGTAAAATCTTTCACTGTTATTACAGTTGAGGTTACAGTACATCATTAATGTCTAACAGAAGATATTGCATATATGAGAAGATTTATTTAAAGTTATTACAATCAAGGCACCCCAAACAACTACCTATTTTGTTGTGATAAAGAGATTTTGTTTGCTGTAGAACATCTTATCCAGTGTTTGTTCCTCTGGCTAAACTTGTAATGAATCTCCAAGATAGGAAGGGTACAGTATCTGAGGAAGTGTGCCTGAGAAGAAGTATATAACATAAAATTATTGCCAAGTTTAAACTCTCAGTTGTTTGGGGAGACACTCCTGAAAGCCAGATAGGAAGCGATTACATTTAAAGTTGTAACATTATCACTAATAAACAATTGCTGCATTTATTTTGTGCCCTAAGAGTCATTGCTGTAAAACAATCAGACCATCGACCACAACCAAGTTTCATCTCAAATATTAGCATAATCAGTGTTATCTGCTCTTTTCTTTATCATAACAAATGCATGCTAGGAGAGGGTGTGAAAAAAGAAACATTATCTTTGTGGAAGGAAACAGCTGGGTTTATCATGAAATATAAACATAATGCTGAATGCTAAACTGTGGACTTAGCACCATTAAAGATAAGGCAGAGGTAGGAATAGAGGCTCATTTTGGAGTGGAGAAATAGACGGCCAAAGCAGCACAGCAAAATTTGGTACAGACATCCATGTACCCCAGAGGACAAATTCTGTGGACTTTAAGAATCCCCTGACTTTATCTGGCACCACCCTGACACCCAGTTTGACCGTTATCACTCTATTAAACAGACATTAGTAGTGATTAACAGCATTATAGATATATGGTCAAAGGTCCCTGCTAAACTGAATAGCATGTTTAGAATGCTGTTATCGACTGTTAAACGGCAGTGTTTGTTGTTGTGTGGCGACATGTATATGAGCTGACTTTGTCTTCAGGAGGTTTAGGGAATGGTGGATATGGTGACATAGGCGAAACAGCTGCCAAGCTGCAGACCACTGTTTGAGACCAACAGACAACACTGGTTGTACTTTAGTGAGACATAGAGGGTTTTCCAGTGACTTTTGTGCTGCTGAAGGTGGGTGTTTTAAACCAAAACAAGATCAAAACCGAGTGGTCATCGTGCCTAAACCTGTTACATGCCTAACATGTTAACCACAGCGTTGTTGAAAAGTAAAGTTTTGCCAGTGGCTGTTAAGTAAGCTGATAATGGCATTGTGAACATGCTAGTCAGTGTAGCAGGAGCCTTCTAACCTACATCTATAAAGCTGACAACCACTAACTCCTTCTCAATAGAGTGATAACATTTGAAATGGGTGACGATGACGTTCACGTTCGTGCCATTGAGAACAATGTCCCTGCAACTACTGGATCGATCATGACATTTGGTACAGACATTTGTGTTCCCCACAGGATTAATTGTAATAATTTAAGTGATGTTATAGTTTTCCTTTAAATGCTATCAACAGGTCAAAACTTCAATTTGTCCAATACTGTGGTTCATCACCAAATATCTGTGACGTTCAGCCTCAGCTGTGCTTAGTGTTTATTGCTAATTAACAAATGTTAGCATGCTAACAAGCTAAACTAAAATGATGAACAAGATAAATATCATACCTGCTGAACATCACCATGCCAATTTCAAAACCATCTGGCCATTGGTCCGAGGATGATAAAACCTCTGGTGCAATGGCTAATATTTTGAGAGATCTGTCTGTAGCCAAGAAAACCACGCTCATTGTTCACAGTCCAATTAGCAACTTGAGACGGGTCCAGAGAACATTTAATCTCGATCTAGCTAATCTCGATCAAGTAGATATCTGCATATAAATGCAGACGCATTTGAAAAAAGCTAATAACAAGTTAAATCGCCATCAGACAGTAGCAGTGAGTTCAGAGATTTTATTTTGGCCAGTGCTTTTTTGCTCTTCACACAGTTTACCTGCAGGCATCCAAAATCCGTTCAAACATGACTAGTTAATATTACGAGGACTACAAACAGAAACCAGAATGCCTCTGACACCAACGTCTTGTCCAGCTTCCTGTAGATTCTGCAGACATATAGAGAGATAACTTTTTATAGAGATTATCAGCAGGTTAGTACTGTCATTGTGAGCATGTGGACATTAGCATTTAGCGCAAAAATAAGTAAGATAAGGGCTGGACTTTGGGTTGAAAGTTTGAGAAATCAGGCATGCAACACACAGTATGTGACTTACTCTTTCTCTAACAGTAAGTGAATGTCATGTCATCCACCTGAGACTTAAGTGGCAGCGAACAGATAAGATGTGGAGCCATGTCCTGTTATCGACTCTCAATTAAGTCTTTGCCAACTGAAGAATTTGGCAGCATCCAAAGACAGTGACAGATAGTGGGATCTCTCCCAGGCCGTGTACAGGGCAGGCCCAAAAATGACTGTAACATCTTTTGTTTGAGCTTGTTTGCAAGCCTTTAACATCGCTGACAGTTTAAATTTCTATCAGATATTGGTAGGTTATGACGCCATCGGGAAAAGGAAAAAAAAAAAACTGGAGCAGCAGTTTTGAAATAGCCCCGCGTGTGTAAAAACTTGCAGAGTGACGAAAACGGAGAAGGAAAAAAAAAAGAAGCCGACTCGTGCTTGCCTCGGCGGAGCTACACGCAGGCACTGCGTCACGCTAGGATTAATGGTTTTTCATGTGGAGGGGTGCATGCTACACTAAGCAGCTGAAGAGATAAAGCCCCCGCAGTGACTCATCAGAGAAACAAAATAGCAAAGAGATGGACCCAAAAAAAGCAGCGGAAGAATGAGAGGAGCTGTTCGTTCATGGGCCTCTCATGAATATTCTAATTGACAGCGTTATCTCTGTGATGATTATTAAGTGTGGCCCACCAGGCTCCACTCTGGGCTAATGTAGTGGAAAGAGAGGGTCTGTGAGGACTTTAATAGGGGGCTCTTTGTGTTTTTGTATCCTCATACACTCATATAGCTTATGTATATTGTAGCAGACGTGTGTGTCTGATCGGACGATGGTTTGTTCGCACTAATGTGGGCTGAAGTGCTGCAGTGTAGTGGTTTGGTGCGAGCGTGAGCGTATCCCTGTGTGTGATGTGTGTCAGCTTTTTGGCATATATCCCCTCTTGCACATGTTTCTAATCCCTTTCGATGTTTGCCACAGAACCGCTTTCCTCTGCATTGCTCATCCCGTTCCCCTGGCTTTAACCCACCAGCAGCAACAGAACAGCAGCATATTACTCTACTGTACCGACAGTAATGAAGTCGTCAGATAACGGGTGCACAGAATGAGCTTTTACAGGAAACAACTGCTGATGCTGTTACAGATACATTTATGTTGTGTAATGTCATCTTCTGAACAGACGCATTTCGACATCATGGGTATTTTGTCGGTACATTTTCAGACCCCTTCATGTCCTCAAAGCTTTGATGCTGCGAGCCTGACTGCTAAAACATGTTCTGCAGAGAATCAAGTTTTGCGGATGCTGTGTGATTCAGATCAAAATAATGCACGAGACGCTGTGTAAGACGACGACGATGTTTTGCAACAGCATGTCGTGCATCAGTAGATCACCTTTTGTTTGTCGGTAGCCGCTATTGTCTCGAGGCTCTGCTTTTGTCCTGTTTGCTGCTTCAGCTGAGCCAGCCCTGGGATACATTACAGTGTGGTGTAACACTGATTTGTCTGGACTGGACTGAAGTCACAATTGTGGGTCAGCATGTTCCTTGTCAGGCTTTGTACCGCACATTAATACGCATGCCCTCTGTGTTTCACTGCAGGCTCATATTTTCTGAATTTAGCCATGTCTGACTCGTTTGTTGCAACATGACCTCATCCTATTTTTATGCGTGTAGAATAAGCTAATATAAGTGAATAACTCACTTAGATACATATTGTTTTGCTCTGAGAGACAGTGAAACGATTCCAGCTGCCAAAGCCTGTTTACAGCTGAATTGTATTCAAATGTTGTTCTTGAAATGCCCGGCAAAATCACCTGCAGTCACATAAGAATTTGAAATTCAAAGCAATCTATCATTCGAAGGGAAAAACATTGCAGCTTGATGGCTGTGTGTGCATGCCTGTGTTTTGCTTTTCCTCCTTGTCACTATAGTGACAGCTCTATCAGTGGGATACGAGAAAGCAGTGCTGCTGCACCCCGCTGTTTACTGTTCACTGTGTTCACAGATCATCACTTTTACCAGCCACAAAAAAAAAAACCAAAACAAATGTCAAGGAAGTTACTGAGATAGTGCAAATTGTCTCCAATGCGAGCACGTCCTGAGAGCGAGGAAAAGTGTCTTAAGTGTGTATTCTCTGCCCTGCAGGTGTTTCAGCCCAGCTGACAAATACCCGTCTGAGGAGGAACACCTCTGTGGGAACTCCCTTCTGGATGGCTCCTGAGGTACGGTAAAAACTGGCCCATAAATGCTCCCGCAGCCTCCTCTCTTTCCACTACATTAGCCTGGAGCAGATCCCAGTGGGCCACAGTTAATAATCATCAAAGAGATAACACTGTCAAATACAATGTGCATAAAAAAAAGGAATGGACGGCCTCCATCATTCAGCCTCTGTATAATCATAGCTCAGTGCACTAGCAGTTCATATACTGACTGTGTTTCAATTCACAGTACTAGGAATTATATAGCTGAAGATTCTGATGCACAGATTTACATCCAGTGCCACTGGTCATTGCCCTTTATACAGCAAGTTGGACAGTGAGAGTTTAGAGGTCATGGTGGTGGGTAGGTGTGTAGGACATTTGACTTTTTGCTGGAGACTTAAGTTTAAGTCTCATTTTTGCAGGTCGTGGGGCACGATGTTACTATTTATTACTATTTTTTGACTGGTAGCCTACATTCCTTTCTTTATTTCAGTTCCAACATTGGTAAGGAAGTAAGACTTTTCCTCAGGTTGGCCACGTTTATATAGCATGCAAGAACACATGGGGCAAAGTATCTCAGATGCGCTTTTAGTAGGCCATCTTCGTCACATTGTAGTTTCACCAAAACAGCCCCCAGTCAATAACTTCCAATGTCACATTATTATGTAGCCTGTTGTAAGTGCAGTCAGATTCTTTTAGCACTGCGGCCATCTTTTCCTAAGTCCTTATGAAATACTCTTTACTTTTCCTTAAACTCATGCCGTTATCCATCCAGGTCAAGAAATAGTGTTTAGTAAGACACAGGGCATAGTTTTTTTGACTTATTCTTTTTGTAGCCGTTTGCACAACCTTTCCTGAGCCTCAAGCATTTATTTTAAGTGCTTAACCCTAACCATACTGCAGTTGCAATGCACAAACACTGTAAAACTGGAGAATTTAGAAAACACTGAACATTAATGCAGAGTTTAGCAAAATTGTCTACATCAACATTTTTTCATGGCTTGGTAAAACAATGTAAAAAAAAAAAAAACAGTTATTGATTCTCAATGAATGAAAGTAGCTAACTAGAATTAAGCTACTTGCCTCATACTAAATTAACACTTTGTATTATAATTAGCTTCTTTTTTTATCATAAGCATCTCTTGATTGTATAAAATAGTGGTAAAGAAGTTTAATAGATGCTAAAATTCAAAAAGGTGGCACACCGGTGAAAAAACATGAACACATTTAACAGAAAAATCAGATTATCTAGCTTTGGGAATTCAACTGAACTCCAGCTGACATCTTGATTGTGCAGTGAGAAGATTAAATGTGAGGAAGGTCCAGCATCAAGTTGTTAATGCATTTATAGCATGTAACGGCAAAGTGTTCAGTGAGAGCAGAGCAGTGTCTGGGGTAATCAAACACACACCTTTCATCTATATTTGATAAGCTGAACCCACAACACTTCAGGAAAACCGCAGCATGTAGTGGCATCACTTAATCTGCACACTTTAGCCTCAACACCGATCATGATTAGATCAGATGAACCATTAGCAACCTCTGGAGGGATAAGATGGGTAAACTCTTCTCCAACCACTGCATCCATGCTACTTTTAAATGCATTTCCTCCCAGTGTGGACGCTGTCCCCTGATTTGCCCTTCATAGACAAACCTTGCATATTCACTGGTCAAATCAAAATGGACATTTTTACATGAGGTTTGCATGCTGTGCAAATTGTGCATTAGAATATACGTGACGTATTCGGTCAGGACTCAAGGATTTTAATCTCATTTGTGTAAAATGTTCGTCACCAAAGTTGCTCAGATGGACTTTGTAGACTAGAAAGTCTTTGGTTCAAAGGTTTATACATGTCAGGAGTGAGACTGTAAACAAGGATTTATAGTATTATTATTATTATTATTATTATTATTACTAGGAAAGAGAACTAGGAGAACAACTGGTTACCATATGTAACTTCGAGTTGTGGGGTAAGTTGTGTCACGTCTGCACAATGTTTTATATTTTGGATGAGCTGTATTTCTATTGACTCTGCTGACTTATGATTTATAATGTGCTAGGTGTATATGTTTTGCTTTTATGATGTTATACTTTGATCATTTAAATTTGCCAAATAGTCTTCATGAGGTGAGATTAAACTGATTTTTTTGTGTTTGCTATGTAGAGGTATGACAGAATAGTGAGGGACTTTGTGTTTTGTTCTCCGTAAAGCGTGTGTTTGTACACTTGTGCTTCAGGACGTTTTATTGGTGATCTGGTAATGATTCATCTGTTTCTGTTGTCTGTTTACACAAGAACATGCGTATTGGGAATTTAGAATACAAATTATATTGATTTCAGACCTTTGACAATAATGGTAAACGTGTGTGTGTGTGTGTGTGTGTGTGTGTGTGTGTGTGTGTGGTGATGTGTACACATGCCTCCCACTCAGAGATGATTCATACTGTTGATTGGGTACCATGTTGCCCTAAAGACACTGATGATAGACTGTGAGTTGGTGTACTTTGTGTGTGCGTGCGTGTGTGTGTGTGTGTGTGTGTGTGTGTGTGTGTGTGTGTGTGTGTGTGTACTTTATTGCTCACAGCAGATGATGATGCTGCAGCTTTGGTTGAGCTCTGTTGCACTCTTCATCAGGTTCCTTGATATTTTCATATACATTTTGCTCTTACATGTTTGTTTAGAGTATGGTCTGTGTACATGGGCTGTTAAAATAAACTTGAATACTGACTCCCTAAAAAGAAAGTAGGCCCAAACTTTACAACTTTAGTCCAGAGGTATGCACTGTATAACAGGATATCCAGTGGTGGAATGTAAGTAGATTCAAGCACTTCAAGCACTGTATATAAGTACAGTTTTGTAGTACCTGTACTTTAATTGAGTGTTTTCATTTTGTGCTGCTTTATACTTCTACTCCTCTACATTTAAGAGGGAAATATTGTACTTTTTACTCCTTTGCATTTATTTGACAATGTAAGTTACCTGTTAATTTGCAAATTCGGATCAATTTGCAGCAATCCATTGTTCTCGGATCTTGGAAAAAACACACAACCTCCGACATGTACAATTGCAATGGAATGATCATTCAAGTCAGAATTCGAGGTTGGAAACTGATCCATCTACGCTGAGTTAGCCAACATAAATGCACCTGACATCACAGCAACATGGCGGGTCACACACTGAATGACTTTTTCATAAATTCTTACTCAGTGTAGTGTTTCATGCTGTGTTTGTGTTGTGAAATGTGCTGTAACAATGCTGTAAGTGCTGTTTCCATTCAGTTGAACTGTCCTTAGACAGAAATCATTGGATCCCTGTGCGGGACTGTTTTTCTCAATTTCTAACTATTACTGCCTGCCCCCGCAGAGTGTGTTATCTATTCCCGCCCATTCCTGTAGGGTGTGTGTCAGCTCCAGCCCGTATAAGCAAACATTCGAACCATACATACCAACAGAATACACTGAGTATCAATTGATTTAGTCTTTTTCTGTTGTGCAGGGAAAATGCTTTATTTTACTGTGGTATGAAGAAAGATATATTTACAGTAATTCTGGTGTCTCTGGGATCCAGTGTTATTATTATCATCTGTAATATTCCTGAGAAATTCCTCTAAATTTTCAACATGCTTCACTTTTTCTTGCTCCAACCACTAGTGACGCGCGGGATCCCAATCCCTATGCATTCCTGTAATTCATATCCCCGCCTCTTCTTCTGTCAGCAAAACAAATGCACACAACTTGTGCAGCTTTATACTATTGGCTGTATTTCACACTGTTATGCTTGGCACCCTCTTACACAATTTTGAGTTGTTGTACATTATTTGATTGTACATTCTTCTTTGCTAATGGCGCTGCAGTCCTCTTTTGATGCTTGTGAAGCTGAGAGCCTTGACAGACAAACATCAGTTTGGAAAATGACTACTTGTGATACGTGAAGTATATTTGAATGCTAATACTTTTGTAAATTTACTTAAGTAAGTCACTTTTATTTGTAAAAGAGTATTTTTACACTGTGTTATTGTTACTTTTACTCAAGTAAAAGGTCTGAATACTTCTTACACTGATGAAGATAGCAGACTTTTCATCTAAGGTGCTGATCTTCTGTTGTTTTAGGGGTGATAGGGGAGATTTTCTCAATGCTGTTGGCTTTAATGTTATCATTGATAAAAGTCAAATTAGAAGACTTAACATGACTGATATACTATATGTAGCTATTTTGGTAAGTTTTTCACAATATCTATATTTATATTTTTTTTATTACTTTGCCCTGCTGCTGTAGGTGATAGCATGTGAGCAGCAGCTGGACTCAACCTACGACGCTCGCTGTGACGTCTGGTCACTCGGCATCACCGCCATAGAGCTGGGAGATGGAGACCCACCCCTCTCTGAACTTCACCCAATGAGAGCCCTTTTCAAGATACCCAGGTGAGCCCCCATCACACCTACACAACAATCTATCATCATTATCAGGAGGCTGTGACTTTGACCCTGCCACAATCAGCTTAGGCCTATTCTTCTGTTCTGAATTAATACTCTAAACCCTGGTGCTGACCTGGTTCTGGCTTTAAGGTGACACTGCTAAGCAGTTAGCTTCTGCGCTGCTGTAAATGTGTTAATTGAAATTAAAAGTCAATAGTTGCTCATGTTCTGCCTTAATAAACTTTTGAACTTGGATTTTACATAAACTGAAAAGTTGAAAATATGTTTTGGAAGTAAGTTTGTGTGACAAAAAACATTGCTTTGGATGTCTGGAGACACCAGCAGCCTTATTTGTATTTATCACTCGCTACATGTGTTTCTTATCTCCCTTATTTTAATAGAAATGATTAATGATGGTGTCAAAGTAAAGAAACAACAGTGTCTTTATCCTCTTGACATCCTGCATGTTTCTCATTTGGATGCTCATGAATGTGGTGACTTCCTAATTACAGCTTACGAACTGAGAAATCAGTGCTCTTTTTGTGATTGTGAAGGCAGTCATCCATTATACAGTATTCTAGCAGCAACTGGTCAAAGCAGACCAGGTAAGCGTTACCATGAGTGTATATAATTTACTGTAATTTTTTACATGCAGTGTATTTATGCAATGGCTGGAAAATGTATGGAACTATAAAACAAAACCCATCATTTTCATACAAAAACATCGTAGCTTTTTTGAGCTTTTGTACCGCAAATAAAAGCATCAATGAATATACTTTGAGCCTATATAAATGAGGATTATACAACAAAAACACTGAGACTGTGTGAAGTGCCGTATGCCTCTTTTAGGTCTTTTTTGGGCATACGCAGTGTTTATAAATAAGACTCCAGATCCACTCTCTCTGTTCTTAGCTTTGAAATACTCTGTTATGCACTCAGTGGCATACTGGTAGTTGATGAGGTGGGTGTACTGCTAGGTAGATGGGTAGGTCACTGAGGAGGAAGTGGGTAAGCTGTACTATATATTCCAATGGCTATTTGGCTAATAGTTGGGTAAACCTGCGTATAAGCTCCACTATACTACTTCATATACTATACAGACATGTACACTGTGTAACTGTTTACCAGAGGGATCTTAAATCCACTCAGACCATTTCACTTCCCTGCCAGATGCTGCTCTGAGTCAGTATGATCCTGGTAGCAATGCAAATTTGCATTAAATATATTCACATCAAACATTTTATTGAACAAGTGTTGCAACTGTCTCAAATTCACATCACTGCCAGTATGAATAGTTTTGAAGTGAAATATTCTCAGGTGAGTGTTTCACATTTTCATGTTGATGATTCATCATGCCCCTGATGTGTAAAGGCCTTAAAACTGATCATTATGCAAAATGACTCATTTCAGATAAATATATATTAAATTACTTGATTATAATGTTGCAGCTTATGTCAGTTACTTTATATACTTAATACTTTGTATATGGAGAATCTAATCTATAACAATACACGCTCAGGTAAAGTACAAGTACCTCAAAATTGTAATCAAGTACGTTGTAAACGTGCGTACGTGTAAATGTACTGAGTTACATTCCACCGCTGCTGTTTTGTGAGGTCTGAAAAAAGACAATGCTTTAAACATATGTGTTTTCAACAGCTGAGCTAAAACAAGTTGATTTTTTTATACATTTCACTGATGCAGACTGTCGGAATATAAAGACTGGGTATTGCTGCAGTACTGCAAACCAGAAAAGCCACCTCCTGCTCCCCAACACAGTGATTTGCTTCTCGGTACAGACTGTCACCAGACAAAGTACAGTCTTTTCATTTTAAATGGCTTTTTTCTGCTTGCAGGGGCTTATCCATAAACCCCTCCCCTCCTGGCACTGATCCCATTCATCCTGTGGGTGGAGGCTGAGAGCACAGCCACCCTCTTTCTCATCTGTGTGTGTTTTGTGGGCTGAAGGTGAAAAGTAATTGTTTATCGTCTCCTGATTCCAGTGTGAGAGCTGCATAAGCACTTACCATCACTGTCGTCTTGACGGCACCGCACTTTGTCCATCACTGCCCTGAAACAGTGTGGTCCTACACACACACACACACACACACACACACACACACACACACACACACACACACACACACACAGACAGCTCCTGTGACATAGCTGTCCTGTGTGTTTGCTCTGGGGGTCGTGCTCCACAGGAGACATCACACAGCTTCCTCAGAATCTATGTGACTGCTGCAGCCAGAGCTTCAGGCTGTCTGTTCACACTCCTCACTTCCCTCCGCTCACTACTCTGGGTTCATTCGTCAAGCAGTCTTGGAAAAAGCCACACTGAGGGCACTGATTTATACACACCCTGTTTTATTTAATTTAGCTTAAACAGTACCACACAGACACAGCAGATCATCAAGGATGACCGTCATTTCACTGTTTTTAATATAATGCCTGAATACAACACAGCATATGCATCAGTACAGTAAAATGCAATTCCACACAGTGTTTACCTTTCTGATGGTTGATAAAATGATTTCTTTGGTGGTAACTGTAGTAGTAGGCACTAGATGCAGGTGTAGCTTCTCATTCCCTCTCCCCCCTGTTGTATTTACAGTATGCGGAGCAAATTGTTAGGTTGAAAAAGACACTTCTCACCATTAAATCCCTTTTTAAAAAGTAGTTGTTTTTACCTGTGGAAGGCTGAGTCTGTGCTCTGCCTTCATTGTGTTCTTATTGGTTTAGATAAAACTGTTTGGGATGGCTAAATAGCACTTTGTCCTGGTAAAGTTTGAACCTGTAGTTTGTGGTGTTTTTGTGTTGGTTTGCATCATATTGTATTGCACAGTGTTCATGGTATTTTGTCCACCACCTTGCCCACTCTTTCTAATTATAATATACTGCAATCCAAAATTAAAACATCACTGATAATTAGCTAGTTAACAACCGTAAGTGAACTTAACTTATTATATAATCGTCACCAGCGAGCAATGCATCATGGGATAGGCTGGGACACGAAGAATTTATCCATTGCATCCTCCAAATTCTGGGAAAGAAGGCTGCATTTGAAGGAGCCTTCAAAATGGGACAGCCCTGGTCACACTGATGTGACGAATCGGTCTTCAAATGCAGCCTTCGAAGGCTGCAGGCCCTGAATTGAGACACAGCTATTGAATTCATTAATCTACAAACAACGCCTTAAATGTTATTAAAATGTCTTAAATCAGTCTTTAAAGACTTAAAAATGCTCAGGCATGGGAAGTAGAATTTTATGAATCGTCTTTCTGAATGCTGCATTGAAAAATCTCCAAATAATTGATAACATTTATTTATTTTTGGAATGAATTAGTGAAAACTTCTCACATTAACTTCACACAGATCAGGATAGTGGAACTAGCAACTCAGAGCAGAGGATCCACTAGCTAGCTGCCGCTGTACAGTCGACAACAGAGGAAGGTGCAAATTCAACAAAAACTGGCTATTTAACCAAGATTTTGCGGCGTGGCTAAAACTGGTACATGACAATGCATCCGAAATTTGGTGTATTTTATGGAAAATGTTGTTCCAAACTCAACACAACTGGAATCAAGGCAGTGGAATCCCACATGCAGGGTGTGAAACACTGAATCGTCAAGAAAACCCACAAACAAATACCAAAAAGTTACAATAAACATCTGAGCAAAACTGGCCCTTAACCCAAAGTAACTGATGTCAGTTCATTTTGTTTTCCTGGTCAAAAATTTCATTCTGAGTGGGACTAAAAAAGTCTTACTGTATATTCAAACCAGAAAACCAAAAGCTTCCAAAGAGGCAAAGTGTCTTGTGGACGCCCAAGAAGCACAACTGTCAAAAATATTTGTGGCAGCTTTGGTTGCTCTAGTCGCTCATCATGTGAATCATTGAACATTAAATCGTGCTTGTCAATTTAAAGGACCAACAAAGTGGACTACTGGCTTGAAAGCACTGTAGTTGCTGCTTGCTCTTGTCCAGTCAAAACAGGTCATAGTTGGCCCACAGAAACGTATGTTTGGTCAATGAAAACAGAAAACGTATGTCATTCCTTTCAAACCAAGCAAGGAAGACTTGCATGCTACGTCGCAACATTAGCCTGCAATTCTCTCCTTTATTACTAACATTACACACTTTAAAACTCACCATACCAACCAACTATCTCCGCAACACAGTCCCAAGCATCATTCTTTTTATTTTGGTCTCTGTAACCTAACAGCGACACATTACAAAGGACTGAGTGGGCGCGAACACAAGTAATAAACTTCTCAATATCGGAACAAGTGTTCTGTAGGAACCAAAGTTACATGGCTTGTTCTCTGGGACCCACTTCATTGAAGCACGTCAGCATTCCAAGTTGTTGTTGCCGAACCGTGTCAGAGCTCATTACCATAAAGTTAAATGAGTTTTAACTTCCCTCCGGACCTCTCCGGTCACTTTGGTTGCCCAAGACACGTGGCTGACGACCAGGTCACCCAAGTCGCCGGACTCTCATTGAAAATGAATGACTTCTGCCATTTTGGAAGCTCTGGTCGCTGTTGGTGTGAACATACAGTTCGAAAGTCTTAAATCTAACTTACCTTTAGCTGTCAGAATCCTGCTATGTGAACATATAACATGTCTTATTTACTGTATATACAATACTTTGTCCACATATTATGATATACAAACAACAACAAGCCTATGTTTTCTTGTGGACATTCACCACACATACCTAGCCTCATTAGGACTGTCATTACCTGCATCTCTCTCTCTCTCTCTCTCTCTCTCTCTCTCTCTCTCTCTCTCTCTGTGTCATATGGATTACTGTTAATTTATTATGCTGATCTGTTCTGTACGACATCTATTGCACGTCTGTCCGTCCTGGAAGAGGGATCCCTCCTCAGTTGCTCTTCCTGAGGTTTCTACCGTTTTTTTTTCCCGTCAAAGGGGTTTTTTTGGGGAGTTTTTCCTTATCCGCTGTGAGGGTCTTAAGGACAGAGGGATGTCGTATGCTGTAAAGCCCTGTGAGGCAAATTGTGATTTGTGATATTGGGCTTTATAAATAAAATTGATTGATAAAATTGATTGATTGATTGATATTGCAAGTTAAAAGAGTAAAAAAACACACACACAAGCACAGGTAACACTGTCTTGTGAGAAAGACAAGGATTTGGAGGACGCTGTATGTGCAGAAGTCAAATCCCTGCTCAAAGCATCACACTCAGGAGCAGGTTAAAGATTAAAGTGCTTTCCTAATTATGCACACGTGTAAAGATTTAAGCTCTAATCCATCATTATCTTGAAAAGAGAAGATTTAAATTTGCCTCACATACTGTACAGAGTGAATTTATTACAGCACACAGTGAGTAAATATGAAGTTTACTGTTTTAGGATGAGTATAAACAAGGTACTGGAATTAAAATACATCCTCATATTTGTATCCAGGCCATTAAAAACCCTTAATAGTTATAACTTAAATGTGACTGCCTCTGCAAGACCCAGTTTGTCTTCAGGATAAGAAAAACACCTTAATAGTCACAGCATTAGCAGAACAGACTCCACATAAATGTCTCATGCATTTGCTGTCTATATTGGGTGTGTTGTGTGATAAACAGGAGATGCATGTCCTCTCATTAGACCAATTTATCGCTGTCAGAGCCAACGTGAAAAGGGCCTTGGTACATTAGCAGGCAGCACTGACTTCTCCAACACTTGCCAGGAAGCCTCTTGTAAAAGGTACTTAAAGCAGAGCGAGGAATTACAGCAAATTAGCTCATTTGTTTGCCGGATGTGAGGCCTTGTTACACTTGACCCTTTAACAACCTGAGTCTGTTTTGAATGGGATTTTTACAGGAGAAGCTTTAAGTTTTAAGATCTGGCTATATATTTGATTGCAAGTGTTACTGACTATTGCTTTTACGTCATAAAATCAGCCCTATCAATACCTCCCAGCTGCACAGGTGGAGCGTCATTTGTTAGTGCCACCGCAGAAACGCCTCTGGATGTCCTCGATGACAAATAGTTATGCTTTCGCTCCACTCTGTGCCTCGGCCTTTTGTTCTCCGGCCCACCTTCGTAAATCCCATCTCATCTTATCTTTCTATTTATCTTTTCCATTCCCTCCTTTAACAGAAATCCTCCACCTACTCTCCACCAGCCAGAGCTCTGGTCAGATGACTTTAATGACTTCATCTGCAAGTGAGTGTGGATGCTAGTGTGTTTGTTACGCCTCTGTGAATAACAAATATTTACACTCATGCATAACCACTTTGAATATAAATCTAAGATATTCATTGCACACCTCCTCCTCTACTTTTTCTCCCCTCAGATGTCTGATTAAGGACTTTGAGCTGAGACCAAATGTGCTAGACCTGCTCCAGCATGTGTTCATCAAACAGATTGTTGGCAGAGAGAAAATACTGCAGAAACAATTGATTGAACTCATTGATCTCAACCAACAAATAGGAGTCATTGAAAAAACAAGGTATTGTCCAGACTGTGTTTGCATGTTTCCTTTCCACAATCTCACATTTCCACGTGTATTTGTGACATGTTCTAAGCACTCCTGTTTGTCTCACAGTATGAGCAGAACACTCACACACCATAAAGTGTTTGATAGATTTTGTTATAAAACCCCAAGAAAAACTTAAAGCCTGCAAGCCTCCCTGTCAGTGGGTTTTATATGGTAGGCTGCAGCTTAGCTTTTGCAGACAGTATAATCCAAATTACCCTCCTTGCTGGATGTTTTACAAGCCCTGTCACTCTCACATAAACAACAGCTCAATCCTGCTCCAGCTTCACTCGAGGTGCAGGCTACACAGCGTGAGTCAAAAAATGTTGGCCCAGAAAGTGTGTATTGCCCGTACAGTCATGACATGTTAATCTTATTTCTGTCGTTTAAGCCATCATGGAAAGACAGAAAGAAGCACAGACAGTAATGACAGGTAACAAATGCCTATATGACCTTTCTGCCACAGTAGGAGTAGATGATAATTGGCTTTTTCTTATTGTTCAGTCAGAGCTGTTGTTGTAGTTGTGATCACACATGTATTTGCAGTCAACTACATGGGCAGATTTTAGATTGGTTACCTGCTTTCACCCTGCCATCATAAATATTGTTGTTTGTCTTATGAGTCTTTTTGTACCATCCTGTTATTTGACGCTGTAGTGTAACTGAGGTTGTGACCTTTGCTGTGAACAGGCTACAGCAGTTGATGAGCTCCAAACCTTCTCAGTGTTCATCATTAACTTCAGATAAATGGAGTTTTAGCAATCATGATGGGGAATTACCACCATTATCAACTAAATAATGATACATTTTATTGGATGTGGCTGATAGCAAGGTGCTACTTATCCAGTAAAGCAAAAACCTTGTGCAGTGATTTTAAATGCAGCACTAAGTTTGCGCTTCACTGCTCTTTTGATACATTTTAATTAATCCACATTTCTTTTTGCTAGTCTTTAAAAAGATTTTTCACTGGAACCTATAAAGTAACAGTTCCACCTTAAAATCAAAATATTTTTCCCTTTACCTGTATTGCCATTTATAAATCTAGACTGTCTTGGCGTGAGTTGCAGAGTGTTGGTGATATCGGCCATAGAGATGTCTCCATTCTCTCCCCTATTAAGGAACTAAACGGCACTTGGCTTTTGATGCTGAAAGCGCCTAAAAAGATACATTTGCAAAACTGAACAGCAATGTCTCTTTCCAGAAATCATGATATGGTGACTCGAGATCATCATTTTTTTTTATAGTTTTCTTCTTTAATTTTAATTAATTAGTTTCAAAACATGGACTCCAGTAATGTTGCAAAAAAATCCTGAGTGAATATTGTAGCTCTCAAAGCAGACAATGTGACTGTAAAACAACATGTAAGCTTCATCTTTTGTAAACATAACATGTTAATACATTCAACACATATTGTATGCATTTAAACAGTGCAAATTCTTACGTCAATACAGAGTGTTTCTCCATACTGCAATGCCATTAGCGTGATTTGATGACGCGTCTGATGATGTTTCAAATGACGTCACATGCGCAACGACTTCCGGGACTGGATAATCCACAGACCATGTTGTGAGCAGTTTCATAAAGGAACTGTTTTATTTATACTAAACTACACCTGCCAACTGTATCACCACATGGAAGGCAACGTTCTTGAGTTTTTCATATGTGTTTTTATTTTTTATTTTGGTGCTTTAAGCACCGCAAGCCGAGTGCCATCTTATTTCATTATATTTGAGAGAAGGCAGACATCCCTGTAGCCAATATATCCAACACTGAGCAACTCACACCAAAATAATCTAGAGTGATAAACAGCACTAAGAGGAAAAATATGTATTTTTGATTTTGGGGTTAACTGTCCCTTTAAATATTTACGTGTTTAAAGTAATGGAATCCTCCTGGTACACTCCTGGTTCCCTTCAATGAAGAAATTGTGAAAGAGAACATACATCACCAAGTTGCTTTCATATATGATCTGGTTTTACTGAGCAGAAAGGGTGTGAGGTGGTCAATTAAAATGGGGCTGAAGAGGCAGATTAAACATTTATAAATATGTGGTTGTAGTTTATTTCAGTTCGCTTCTTGCCTCCTACATGTAGAGAAACCACCACTTAGTCTCAGGAGTCTGGCAGGAGGAAGGGAACTACATACTGATGGTTCAGCATTAATGCTATAGAGAATTGTCTTTACATTTAGATCTTTATCTAGCCAAAGCTTTGATTATATTTATATTGTATAGGGTTTGCTTTAGTGAAGAGATGTACCATTTTGCCTTAGCAAAAAACCAGCAATATGCGCTGCTACAGTATGTGCTCATAATGCATTGAATTTAGATTACTTATCCTGTCATGTAAACATCACATACATTACTCAGTGAAAGCTGGTTGCGGATTCTGTGAGTTATAGGCATGAACGCATTCATACTAAAAGAGGAGGCCATATGAAGACGCAGACTGACCCAAATGAGGTGGACGACCTCGCCACCCTCGAAGTTCTAGATGAGGTAAGAGAGTTGACAGTCTGTTAAATGATAAAACTAGATATATTTCAATAACAAAACAACAATACTTGGCTATCTTCATGAGTGGTGTCATTCTGACAGCAGACACTGAGCCAAAAAGCCAAACTAGTGTAAATAATACCAATAATACAGTCAGAAACAGCACAACTCATGACAAAGGGCATCATTTCATTCTCTATTGTGGCGAAACATGACTTTTTTAGGCTGCACTTTATTTATATAATCTCACCACAAGATCCATTTTGTGGCTTTCTGGATCTTTTAAATGTAATAACAAAATCTTCCACTGAACTTTTAACCTCAGCTCAGCAAAATAAAAAAAAAAATAGAAAATAGCATTTCATGACAACTGAGCAATCTCCATCTGCTGAGGAAGACAGTGTGATGCAGTGAAAATCTTCAGAGCAGCTACTAAATGGACCTTTTAGTCACACTGTTTTGACTAGTTATTTCTTTTTAAATTTCCTTTTAAATTGTCCTCAATGATTATATTTATGTCTAAAAAAGATCTTTAGTGTCTAACTAAAATGGAAGGAATTTCTGTCTCCTTTGATATTCTCGACAACCTCTCATCCGATCAACTTCACACTTAGCGGGTGTATTGCCAAGGATCTGCGGAAGTGCAGTGTCGGGTGCAGGCTCTTGAGCTCTACAGGACGTATTTATAGTAGAGTGTTACTATGCCAGAAGTATACAGTGTGTAGTGTAATGAGAGTGGAACCCTATAAACTGATTGCTAAACGGCATGCTGGGTACTGTAATACGGTAAGAGAGACCGGAGGTGTTAGTTGTAGCAAACTCAAACCATAGACTGTAAAAAAAAAAAAACACTGAAAATACCATACACTAAAATAAAGACTCAAACATGTCAAGTATCAGTGATGTAACTTTGTTAATGAATGCTTTTAGTCTTTAACAAAAACATTAAGCATAATTTTTCCCTGATTATTTGTGCTGTGAGTGAGAAATGCACGGCAGCATCTCACAAATAACATTTGGAACAATTTATCATATCTGAGCGCTGCATTGATGTATTGAATGATACAATCAGTCTCAGTTGCCAGCGGATATTTGTACCCATCCTTCAATATGAGCAGCTCTTCTGGTATGAGGGAGGCAGTCCCGTGCTGCTGTTGTTGATGTACCTGTCCTGGCAGTGTGAAGACAGGAGAATTAATCACTGTATGACACGCAGATAGTGCATTGACGTAACAGGCGTCACATGCTTTGACTTGAGTCAGGACACAAGCTAAAGCACTACTTGTTATCGCTCATAATATGCTTTGGCAGTTTGTTTAGAAAATACTGTATATTCTACCTGTTGTGTGAATCTTTTTCAGAACACGGTCACAGAGCAGCTCCAGAGCCGCTATGGACGAGATCAAATCTACACGTATGTGGGAGACATCCTCATCGCAGTCAATCCTTTCCATAAGATGGAGATATACACCCCTGAGGTCTGTGCACATATAGGCCTTTGTGTGTTTCTTTTATGCACCTGTGCTCATACATTTGGTCAATAGCGCACTGAATGTAGCCAAGGATATCTCATTAGTGCCTCTGCAGTTCTTCAGTTGGCTGCATCCCATTTAGCCTCACCTGCACACACATCACACACACACACACACATTCCCTGCCTCTGCCATACCTCACTGACTCTATTTTCCTCCCAGTCATCATGTTTTTCTTTGCCTCAAGTTTGTCACTACTTTTCATTTCTCTCCTCCAAGAACAAACAAATAATTTACAGTATGGACAGTTTTTAAAAAAATGAAATTTCACTTGTTGTGCAAAAGAGCAAGTTTATTTTTCTTCCACATAACATCTACATCATGGTATCCACCAATACATTCATATGCATGTTTTAAATTTGCCTTTTCTTTTCATTGTCAACCCCCTTTTCTCTTTATAGTACACCAAGATGTACATAGGAGCGAAGCGTACAGCTAATCCACCACACATCTTTGCTGTGGCTGACATCGCCTACCAGTCCATGGTGTCATATAATGCAGACCAGGTAATGCAGCTGTACTCTGGTTATTATTTTTAAGCATCCTGAGTGCTGAAAGTTGCTTTTAACTCAGCTTGTTTGGGTGAATCATGTCACTTTTACATAAAAAAGAGTTTAATTGGTAATGGTGATAAAGTAATAATGATAGTATTTGTATAAAGAGGTGTAGGTTGAATTATGAGTAGCATTATTCTCCAGATTTTAATGAAACTTGGTGGAAGGGTGTAGCATGGGTCAAGGGAGAACCCATTGAATTTTGGAGCAAATTCCAAATTATGGAGCAGATGCATAAATTATTTTTCGCTTTCATTAATATTGCAAGAAAGCGCATTTGGCATTGGTGGGATAAATGCCACACAACTCCAGTTACTGGTAGTAAAGTTTAATAGTGCCAAACACAGCCAACTGTAGAAACATGATGACTCCATTTCACAATCCACATTCATGGGTACCAGTAACTCTCTGAGGTAGCCTCAACCTGCAGTTGCTTAAACCTCATGAAGAAAACATACTTTGACGTCCTTCAGTCCCTCCAGGATGTTGCGATGTTGCAATCGCAACAATTAATGCAAATTCAGCCAGTCCTCATGAATTCTGTGCAACCTTGCAATTGCATTTTTGTTTAATCATCGCAACCGGAGGGTTGCTGGCTCAAGTCCCTGTACAGACCAAGTTTGAAGTGTACACTCGTAACTGGAGAGGTGCCAGTTCTCCTCCTCGAGCAAGGCACTGAACCCTACCTGTCCAAGGCAGCCCCCTCGTTTTGACATCTGTCCATTTAATGCATGTGTGTGTATTTCAGGCCTGTGTGTGTATGACAACAGAGTGAAAAAGAATGAATTTCCCCTCAGGGATTAATAAAGTATATAAGAGAAAATAAAAGAAAAAAGCAGTTTCAGTGTTGGTGTGAGACTAATATATCTGCATTCATATGCAGATATCTATTTATAGAGATTAGTAAACAGTGACTGGTACACAGAAGAGGAAGTCTTGGCCCAGACATGGGCTTAGATTTCAGGGGAGATGCAGGGGACACACACCCTTTAATATTTAAAACATATGCATTTGACCCCTCCACCCCAGTTCAACATTAAAGTAGCAGAGGACTTATATGTATCTTACATACACCATAAAGCTACAGTGTGTAGGAATTTCTCCCATCTCACGTCTTATCATTTGACAACTGACAAGTGGCTCAACCTCACACACCTCATCCCTCTCCTTGCATCACTGCGCCGCTATTAGCTGTTAGCGTTAACAGCGGCTAACAGCTAACAGTGGCGCTGGCCTGTGATTGCATTAACTTTCTCCTTCAGCAGCTCTTTCCACCTGGGAAAGGCTACCCCGAAGTTGACCCTAATTTTTTTAATTCGCCGGTCACGTTGCCTTTTAGATTCCCTTTTGCGCCTTCTTGGCGACAAGGATTCTATCTCCCTTGATGCTGCATATGCATGATCCTGCATTATGCTAAAAGAGTGGGACTTTGTTATGCTGCAGTAGTGCCGGGGTTATAGCAAAGTGCCTCTTGTTCCTCTCCTTCACGCAGCACTGGCCTGGCTCTCAACGAAAACGCCGACGGCAGGGCTGTATGTCCCTTGCTGGCGGATGTATTCTTTAGATGGTGAAACATTATTGAACCCCGCAGACGACTTACCCGCACAATGTACAAACAAATCCGAATTTCTCCTTTTACGAGAATAAGTCAGAATATTGGTGGAGGTGATAATACACCAATGATGACATATTTATGAATGCAGATATCAATTTTTGCCAATAAACAACTGAAAATTTTACACACTGTCCCTTTAAATTTAAGCTGAAAAAGGTACATAAAAAGGTCACCAGCAAAAATCAAAATTCTCTGGCAAAAGACCTCAGAAGCCCTGTTTCATATGTGTCTCCCCCAATATTGAAATGCAACATCCTGTCTTGGCCCAGGGATCTGGATTTCTCTGTTATCTGGATATCTGCTGGCTGCACTGAAACCCCCAAAATACTGTCCGATGCCCCCGAGGGCTTATCGTCTGCTGATGAGTTCTGAGATTGGTCTACCACAAGCTCACTGGTTGTGATGATGTTGAGCTTGAGGTGATTGTCATTGCACCTGTAGTATCACCTTATGGGGAAACTCTCTATCAGTCCTCTGTACATGCCTGTTTCTCTCTGGAAATTATTCACTGGAACCTCGCATGTCAATATAGTGGCAACTTCCATTTAAAAAAAAAAAGACTTAAAACCTTTTGTTAAATTCCATCACCACATGTATTATATTATATGAGGGTTAGGGTCAGGACTGGACAGGCATGGATGTAAACTGCAACTTGACTAGTTGGCAGAGGAATACAACCACAAGTCGGTACTTGTAGTTTGTGAAATGTATGTAACATCAAATGCACCTTTTACTCAAAATAACATTCTGATTTTGACTTTTTTAAAGACTAGAAGTGTTTTATCAAATAATATATTTTCACTATATTTTGCTACAATATTGGAGTTTCAATACCTTTTGTAGCAGTGGTAAATTTATGTGTCTTTTATGTAATGTATTTGAGTTATTCTAAACAAGAAAATGTTTGATTAAACTTAGTTACAAGACAACTCAGAAATTTTTAAACCCCTGGAGTAATCTCCAAGCCCTCTGACTGTAAAAGGGGTTTACCTCCTGGGAGCTGAAGTAACCAGTGTTTTTGAATGAGACATGAGCTCTATTGTAAACAAGTGTCAAACACACAGTATCTCTCAAACCGCTCCTCTTCCTGGAACGAGTCAAAGCTTGGAAACCCCTCCTCCTCCTTCCTACTCTCAAACAGAGCGAGCTTCACTCTGCTCATACATTTCCTGGTTCCCTCCCCATTAGATCTACAGTTTGAAGATGGGTGTAACCAACATGCCATGTAGAGAAGGAGCTGCAGTCACACATTGTTTAGATCGGAGCTCAAACTAGTTTCATTTCTGAGAAAGTGAAACTCAGGCAGTTGTTGACACTGAGAGGTGAAATGGCGCAGAAAGGAGTGCAGCTGGACCGGGAAGCTTTCTCTTGTTCGATCTGTCTGGATCTACTGAAGGATCCTGTGGCTATTCCCTGTGGACACAGCTACTGCATGAACTGTATTAAATGTTTCTGGGATGAAGAGGATGAGAAGAAAATCCACAGCTGCCCTCAGTGCCGACAGACTTTCAGCCCGAGGCCAGTACTGGTGAAAAACACAATGTTAGCATTTTTAGTGGAGGAACTGAAGAAGACTGGACTCCAGGCTGCTCCTGTTGATCACCGCTTCGCTGGACCTGAAGATGTGGCCTGTGATGTCTGCACTGGGAGAAAACTGAAAGCCCTCAAGTCCTGTCTGGTGTGTCTGATCTCTTACTGTGAGAAACATCTCCAGCCTCATTATGAATCCTCTGCCTTTGAAAAACACAAGCTGGTGGAGCCCTCCAGGAAGCTCCGGGAGAACATCTGCACTCGTCATGATGAGGTGATGAAGATGTTCTGCCGTACTGATCAGCAGTGTATCTGTTATCTCTGCTCTGTGGATGAACATAAAGGCCACGACACAGTCTCAGCTGCAGCAGAGAGGACTGAGAGGCAGAGAGAGCTGGAGGTGAGTCGACAAAACATCCAGCAGAGAATCCAGGACAGAGAGAAAGAAGTGAAGGTGCTTCAACAGGAGGTGGAGGCTATCAATCGCTCTGCTGATAAAGCAGTGGAGGACAGTGAGAGGATGTTCACTGAGCTGATCCAACTCATCGAGAAAAGAATCTCAGATGTGAAGCAGCAGGTCAGATCTCAGGAGGAATCTGAAGTGAGTCGAGTCAAAGAGCTTCAGGAGAAGGTGGCGCAGGAAATCACTGAGCTGAAGAGGAAAGACGCTGAGCTGAAGGAGCTCTCACACACAGAGGATCACAACCAGTTTCTACACAACTACTTCTCACAGTCACAACTCGTTGAGTCTCCAGACTCATCCAGCATCAATATCCGTCCTCTGTGGTACTTTGAGGATGTGACAGCGGCTGTGTCAGAGCTCACAGATAAAATACAGGACGTTCTGAGAGAGAAGTGGACAGACGTTTTACAGACAGTGACTGAAGTGGATGTTTTACTGTCGAATTCTCAATCAGAGCCCAAGACCAGAGCTGGGTTCTTAAAATATTCACATGAAATCACACTGGATCCAAACACAGCAAACCCAATGGTGTTATTATCTGAGGGGAACAGAAAAGCAACATTAATAAGCAAAAAACAGCCTTATTCTGCTCACCCAGACAGATTCATTAGTTTGTGGCAGGTCCTCAGCAGAGAGAGCCTGACTGGACGTTGTTACTGGGAGGTGGAGTGGAGAGGTGAAGACGTTTTTGTAGCAGTTGCCTACAAGAACATCAGCAGAACAGGGGGTGAAGGTGGATTTGGATTCAATAACAAATCTTGGGTGTTACGTTGTGACAAAAAGGATTTCACTTTTATTTACGATGGTGTCAAAACTCCCATCTCAGCTCCTCAGTCCTACAGAGTAGGAGTGTACCTGGATCACAATGCAGGTATTCTGTCCTTCTACAGCATCTCTGACACCATGACTCTCCTCCACAGAGTCCAGACCACATTCACTCAGCCTCTCTATGCTGGACTTCGGCCTTACTCCTACGAAACCACTGCTGAGTTCTGTAAACTCAAATAGGTAGATGTCACTGTATTACCCTGTTTATAGCTTGGAGCTGATTGTTATGACATTTATTCACTGCACAGAGATCAGCTGTCAATCAACCATCACACAATTAGGAACAATTTCTGCTACAGAGCTCAATGGCTAAAAAAAATCTTACTGATATTACAAGTAAATTTCGATCTCACTCCCTCTTGACTCTAGTTGTTTGTTTGCTTTCCTGCCTTCCTGAGCTGAAAATCCAAACCGAGCGATTTTATTAACTGAAGGGCTCTAACACCTCCGACCCAGATTTTATATGCTGAATCATACCGGAAAAGCCAATAAGGCCCAACTAGTGCCAACTGTGGGGGACACACTGCAAAAACTAGGGTGACAGATGCTCACGACGGCCTGACATTGACAGCTGACAGTCGGCTTAATGTGTCAGGGCTCTTAATGTTTGAGTTTCTTTAAGTGGCGCTGCTTTCCGTGTCTGTTTGGCCATGGAGGCTATCACTGCTCATGATGATGTTTGTTTACCTGTACTCTAAATGTTTGTTGAATATTTGTGTTGTTGTATTTGTATGTTGTTTCTTTTCCACTGCATCAGTCAAAAGACAAAAGCACCAGACCCTCCATTACTGTCGATATTTTGTTCTCTTTTTGTACATTTTTAAAGAAATCTATAATCACATTTACATTTATTTGCCTGGCAGACCAAATGTTGTTGTTATTATTATTATAAAACAGTAAGTATTATGATCACGATCAATGAGCAGATTATTATTTTATACATCATTGAGATTCTGGTCAGACAAACTGATTGTGTGGATGAAATGAAACTGAACATAAATCACCAAATAAGAATCATTTACTACACTTTACTGATGGGATGTGTGAACTAACTGAGTGTTTACATGATGAATAAACAAACATGAGCGAAGTCTTTCTTCTTGTCTTCATTTCAGGGTATCATCCAAAGCTGGTGTAGTTCTTTTATCTCAGATTCTAAAGTCATTAGTTTGAACTACTTTCTCTCAGTAGCTTTAGTCATCTAAACTAAATTTCTCTTTCAGGTAGCTTTGCTGTAGTGCAACTTCTTCCAGTTTGAAGTCACTGGTAGCTTGCAAAGCTATGCTTTCGAATTACAGCCCTAATACTGCCTTCTAGTTATTACATGTTTTATTTTTAATGTCAGTTAGAGGTTATAAATATTTCAATAATCTTTGTGACTTCCTGTGTACAGTGTGTGGTGATCAGTGGGGAAAGTGGAGCAGGAAAAACAGAGGGTGCTCATCTGTTGGTACAGCAGCTGACAGTTCTCGGAAAGGTGAGTCATAAAGTCCATAAATACAATGTTTCATTAACATGGCATTAGTGAAATGCAACATTAATGTCCTTTCCATGTGATATCGAAAAGGGGATACAAGAAATTGGAAACTGCTTTCAATTATAAATAATTTCTACAAATAAGTCTTGAGTCTCTTAAATAGTTTGACAGTTTTGATTTGTGCAACAACTGTGTGTCCTGAATTGTGAACCTGCACACCCCCAACCCACTGTCAATACAAGTGTGAGAAGAAAAGCGCACTCTCAAAGCAATTTAAACATCCTATGATCGGTTGATTTGAGCTTCCAGCTGATGCCAGTCATGGTTTGCAACCACACTGAAAAGAAAGTTCCATTTCAATTCACTCTTTTCATAGCAGGGGAATGAAATTGGCAGTGGCAGTGTCACTTTTGATGGAAATAACATGAATGGAAAGACACATGGCAGACATGAATGCATCATTTCTTAACAATATGCTCATTACCTCCACTATATTGATTTCCCAGTTACTCAGCTGGAATAATGTTTTATTCAGGCTAATAATCGGACGCTCCAGGAGAAGATCCTGCTGGTCAATAGCCTGGTGGAGGCATTTGGAAACGCCTGCACTGTCATCAATGACAACTCCAGCCGCTTTGGCAAGTACCTGGAGATGAGGTTCACCTGCGGAGGAACAGTGGTTGGAGCACAGATATCTGAGTACTTGCTGGAGAAGTCGAGAGTCATCCACCAGGCAGTGTAAATATCACTTCCCTGTTTCTGTCTTTGTAATTTTCTTTCTCTCTTTTTGTCAGTTGTACACAACCTCATGACAATAACTGTTCCAACCTTCATTTGACAATGACATTAATAGAAATTTAAATCATGTCTCCGTATGTTTTCTGAAAGAACATTGCCAAGAAGGTTATTTTTCTGCGTGCTGGCCAGGGATCAGTGTGTAATAGACTAGTCTTTCTCCTCTACCTCTCCATCTGAAACTGGTGGCATTTGCCTTCAACCTGCACTTCAGTCAATCCATCTTTCCATCTTATCATGTGTCTGGGGAGTGGACCAGGTCAAGTGGAGGGGCTAGCTTATTTCCTGTTTGATCAAAGATTGTGGTCTTGCAAGTGTCCTTAGTGGAGCTTCAAAGGCAGACTCGAGTATTTCATTAGAAAACAGACACACAGTTCAGAGGGTTTGATTGGGCTGCAAGCACTGTGTGGAGCTGCACTTTTCTTTAGCCTGTTATTGGATACTATTCTGGGGAGGATAAAGAAAAGTTGTTTTTTACAAAGATGCGTTCATCTTAAGCAGAATATCTGAAATGTTTGTTAACACATTTTAATGTCATTTGGTGAAAAGTCAGGCCAATAGCTTTCTTCTATAAATTCAGCCTAGTCGAGTAGTGTTGACATCATCAGTGTAATTTTCTCCGACTAAAATAACACTAAAACCCACTAACGTCTGGCTTTTGTCTTTAGTGGGAAAGGTAACAATCTACGTTAATTTCTGGGACAGATGACTCTGCAGTAGTCACAAGTGCTTATCGGCTCCAGCTCTGTTTGGAAGTGATGATACCTGGGCGGACACGCTAATTATCGCCCCTTTTCCGGTGCGACCTGTTTGTCTCTTTCCAAGCAGCGCTCAAACATTGTTCCAAATTAGTTGGCACTGAGTTTGAAAAAGAGACTAAATAAGTAACAGATATAAAAAAGAAGCCAGCATGACATTTTCACTGGCCTCCATGCCTCTGCTGTTAACTAACCCTGTGTTCAAGAGCATTTATGATTTTGAACATGATATACCAGAAAAAAAAACAGAAAATCATACTTTTCTACTGGCAATGGGAAAAGAGTCTACCGCCTATTTTTATTGGGTTTTCCATGTTAAAAAAAAAATGTAAAATGTGTACATGCAAATTTTGGTGAATAAAGGGTTCAACAAAGCTCCTCCAGTGCTACAGGAGACATTGTACAACTGTTTTCACTGGCTGAATACTGTGGAGCCCCTAAATTGACAAAATGTTGAACAAGATTATGAGACAGGTCAAAAAACTAATATTGCTTGCTAAATGTATAAACGAAATAAAATGTGAGGAGAAATATATACTTCATTTGGTAAAGGAATTAAAAAACGAAACTAAAGAGCTTCTTGTTTTTGTCCTATACAAATAATAAGTTGATAATATGAATTAAAACTTAAATAACCTACCTTGCTGAGGCCAACTTTCAACATAAAACTAAACCAGACAGTGCATGCAAAGGTAATCATTTATATACTGCTATAGTATTACTGTAAAAAATCTCTTTAAAAGTATTTTAGCTGGCAAGCTAACGGCAATAAATTGAGACAGCCAGCATAAATATTTAAGTAACGATCTATTTATTGATGATTTATTGAGTCATATTTTTGACTGGGTTTTTTTGTGTGTGTGTGTCTGTTTTGGGACTCCATAGTGTCAACTGATCTTTATGGGTAAAATTACTGGAAAACTTAACTAAATCGGGCGTATTACTCTTTTCTTATTTTCAGACATATATACTGTATATAGAATGTTACAGTGTTGCATGTTCATATTAAACCTGGCCAAATTTTCCAATAATGAGGTACACATATGTAAGAGTAATCCCTGTGAACAAAACTTCAGGCTTCAGACCGCTCTGAATACTCTGTTTCCAATGTTTTTTCTACTTTCGATATAAGATGACATCAGCTCATGATGGATTTCCATATATGGTCATCTGCTCCAGGCACGCTACTGTTTCCATTTACATACACTGCTACATGTAGCTTCATGCTAACATCAGGGAAACATGTAATCTTGGTTGGCGTTATTGTTGATTTCTCCTTGATTTTGAATCATATTCCAACTGGAACATAACTGCTTGTGAAGAGTTTGGTTTTTAGAGTCATTACCTGCCTACAGCTACAGTGCATAGAAGCTAAGATGTGTAAGACACAGAAAAGCTAACCAATCACAGTAGACTGAGCTTTTTCAGGAGGGGGGCTTAAAGAGAAAGACAAAAGACAAATTAGTAGAAATATTCAGCCTTGTCATTCAGGTATGCACTGTCTGGGTGCTTTCTTAATCTTTCACCATGTTTTTTTCTGCTTTGAAATATTCACATGAGGTAAAACCTGAATTTCTGAGCTACGTCTTTGCGTGTTTTCACAGAGGAGAAAAGAACTTCCACATCTTCTACTACATTTACGCCGGCCTGGCTGACAGGAAGAAACTCGCCCACTACAAGCTCTCTGACAACAAAACACCTAAGTAGGTTTGACATCCCTCAGCCCTTCCCTTAAACACTGTTATTTCCTTCTCACACCAAAAACTCCTTACTGTCTGAGACCCTGATCCTGATTTTTGTGTGTTTCTTTTTGGTCTGCAGGTATCTGTGTAATGAGCACATTAAATTAGGGCCTGACATAGTGAGCAACACCTTCTACAAGGAGCAGTTTGATGCAGTGGAGCAGTGTTTCAAAGTCATTGGATTCACCCTGGAGGTATAAACTATGGCATTAATTACTGGCTGAAAAGCTGGAAGTGGCCCACAAGGTTTAACAACATAACCTTGATGCTAACATTCATACAGATCTGCTCTCACACTTTTGTATTATATATGTCATGAAAGTGCATGTATTGTGAAAGACAAGAAGTATACTAACCAGTGAGCTCTCAAAAAATGTATATAAGCTTTAAAACTAGGGTATTAGTAGTTCCTCAGGTCCACTGTATAGCATATGATGGAGCATGAAGCTACAGGCACATGTAGGCAGTCAGCTGTTGGCATTGTGAGAGCTAATGAGGCCCAAAGAACTGATTGCCTCTGGGATCTGCACGTCAATAGTACTTATCCTGTAATCACTTGGCAGCGCTGCAGGAACAACCTTCTCTCCTACAGTACGCCTTGTCTTGCATGAAATCACAGAGTGTGCATGAAGATGATCTTTGAGGCAAGGTTATCTACTTTAAAACATCTTTTTGAGACAGTAACTGGCCATTAGGAGAGTTCCTTTCCCCTTTGTGTCAGGAACTTCAGATTAATAGAGCAGTAGACAGATTGAATTTTTAATTGATTTTATTCTTTTAATACTTACTTTTGTTTACGTCTTTGGTGCTCAGTAGTCACATTTTGACATCTCAAACCTCTTCTGTGTCAGGTTTGTTAAAAGGCACTCTTTTCTCTCTCTGTTAAGCATAGATGCTAACACAGCTCATGCTAGCTAACCTGCCCATGCTAGCTAATAGACTACATGCTATAGACCTTGAGTTTAAATCAGAATCACGTTTTCGACTACAGGGGATTCGCTTCGGTGTCTGGTGCATAACAACAAACATAGTAAGAGAAGAGAAAAGATAAAAGCACATATTGCAAGACTCAAGAAAAAAAAATAGAAAAATTGACAGGAAATACAATGTAAAAAATCTGTACAAGATGTAGAGCTGTACAGTTTTGTACAGTAATGTGCAAAATATTGTCCAAGGAATGTGCAAAAGTTAACACTATATGGTTGTCGTCACACATGAACAAATGCAGGCGAGTGACCATCACCTGGTGAAGCAATATTCGCGCTGGATGTTGGTAGTGACGGGTGTGACAGACATGGAAAGCTAGTTTGCCAGTAGATACAATGAAATATGATATTATTGGCACATTTGACACTTATGTTCCATGCCTGTTTCCCAACTCACAGACAGCTGGGCAGCATCTCTGATGTGGGTCAGTGTGTGTTTTCATGCCAATATTATACAATATTGCCTGGTTAGACACTGCATCTGGTTGAGGCTGTTGCTTCACCAATCAAAGTTCACCAAAGTTAAACTCCAGGTGATGCAAAGATGTAAATTTGCTTTGCCACTAGAAAACAAGGTTTATTTGCCCCTTTGCTCGTATAGAATGAAAGTGAACAGAAGGCAGATGTTTGCCAGTTCTTATTTCCCTAATGCCTGACTGTGCCCGAAAGTATAGAAATAAAAGTATGTGAAAGTCCTCTAAACCCTTTGCTTTTATAGCACTCGCATGCAGCAATTTGTGGACAAACGTTTCCAATTTGAGGGTATAAATTACTAATTCAAATGGCTAATTCAGGATTAAAGGAGCTCTTTTCGATATTCAGAGATTCAGAGTCTGATTCAGATTGTCAGCACATGGCTCTCAACATGGAAGTGGCTGAGCTGGTGGTGCTAACTTAATTAACAGCGCTAACAAGGCAATAGTGCTGACAGATCTTACAGTGCTAACCAGAGGGAAATCAGTGAGAGGGCATTACTCTTCTGTGACAACGGTATCCTGATATCAGTGGTAACCGCCGTATGAATTCAGTGCAGAGTGGTGCAGCTGGACAGTCTACCACCATTATCCACAGAGAAGCTCAGATTACAACACAGAGAGGGAGTGTGACTTCATTCTCTGCTCAGGACACCATCACTCTACTATAAATTTACATAGCAGATAAAGGTTTGCTGCTATATTATCAAAGAATGTACCCCTAATACTTGCCAGTTTATGGACAGATGAATTTGGAGGTAGCAAAAAATTTAAGCAAGCTGCATTTGAGAAATGGGCTTGCTGACACCCACAATAACTGACTGTCTACATTCATTAGAAAATGGCAGAACTGAGTAATAATTAACCATGAATTTGCTGTGTAACAGCGACCTGTCCAAACCAGGTACCACTATGTTATAGTTGATAATGGAGTTAAGTAATAAAATAGACATTATAGTATCTTTAAATTGGTTGTGACATTTATCTGATGCTATTTGATATCACGGTAACATCATACTGTCTCCCAGCCTTGGGGGTGTTTCTACAGTAACTCACTGTCTATCACTTCTACAGGAGCTGGGCAGTGTTTACAGCACTCTGGCTGCCATCCTCAACTCCGGCGATATCGAGTTTTCTCCGGTTGCCTCGGAGCACCAAACTGACAAGAGTGACATCTCCAACATTTCTGTCCTGGAGAACGGTGAGAGGAGAGAGTGAGACATGGTGTATGATGGTGTGAAACCAAACATGAGTCTAAATTTCCTCTGCTACACTTCTGTTCTGCTCCTCCCCATTAAACTATTGCTCCTACTTAAATTACCCATCAGTGCAGACAGACCACTGCAGTATTACAGACGCATCATTACCAAGCATACATCTGCAATGGTTAGGTTTTACCGGACATTGTTTCCCTCTGGTAATATACTTTCTAAATTTAGAAATGACTGGTAATTTACAAAGTTGTCAGATAAGATTTAAAATCGAGCAAGAGAACATGAGTGTTCTTAGTCACTCGCACAAGGTTGGACATTTGCATGCCCTGCATGTATTGCTTGAACTCATTCTACTGCCGAAATGTTAACTTTCATCCCATTTCTCATCTAATGTCCCCTCAGTGGCATCACTGCTGTGTATCCGCTCAGATGAGCTCCAGGAAGCCCTGACCTCCCACTGTGTTGTGGCCCGAGGAGAGACGATCGTCAGGCCAAACACGGTGGAAAAAGCTGCAGAGGTGAGGGATGCCATGAGCAAGGCTCTCTATGGCCGTCTCTTCAGCTGGATCGTCAACCGCATCAACGCCCTGCTGCGGCCCGACAGCAACCTAGGGTGAGAACAGGAGCAGAAACTGTGATGTGGTGTGTTTGGCTGTCATGAATGCAGGATGAGGTCATCTCAGAAAGTTTTTACAGGTGAAAATGTGTGCACAATAAATCTGATCATTACCACCTCCTCAAAGCTTTGGGGTTTGCTGAAAAATCCAGAAAAGCACGAAAACTTTTCTGGCCATGCTAGTAGCTTTGGGGATGGCAGTGTCAGTCGATCCACCACTTTGGTCCTGACTGAAATATTTTAAAGTTGAGATTAAATTAAAAAATGCCTCGTTAGCCCTTTTAGATCACATCCCCGGCCATTTTGTGCATCTATTCAACAAAAAATGCCGCCAAAAAATCCAGTCCAATCATGTTTTCTTCCTGTAGTAAAAAAAAAAAAAAAAAAAAAAGTGCTTACGTAAGCTAGTACCAAGCAGTTTTAAACAATAATACCACCACATCCATCCATTAGTCAATGTGTGACTTTTAGCCAACAGAGCTAAAATTAAGCTAGCTAGCTAGCAACAGAATGCTATGCCTGTGTGTCTTTGTTTCCCCAAACTATAGTGGTTACTGTTCCTCTGGCAAGAATTTATTCACTTTAAGGAAAGGCATTTTACAGTGGACTGCCTCAGCAACTACTGTTACATGGAGCACACAATGAATTTGTGTCTCTCTCTCTGAAGGATACTACTATCCCATCAGCGTTACACTGTCAATGTGATAACATGGCCACTTTTCAACTACCAAATCAAATTCCTCCCAACATATCCTACCTGCCTGTCCTGCTTCACTCGGAAATATGTTACACATTTGTCCTCTCATGGATTACAGTTCATTCAGTGCTTTGTTTTATCACCAAATAGCTTCCAAACTAATCATATTTCCAGGAGTAGGTTTGTGAGGGACAATGTGGGACACCCGCCCCCAGCGCGATTTAATCATCAGAGACTTGTCACGGTACCAAAATTGGGACCCACGGTGCAATACCAGTGAAAGTATCATGGTTCTGAGTAGTATCACAATACCACAGCAAAAATGAGGCAGATGTGCGTTTTGTCATTTATAAAGAGATAAATCACTTATATATATATATATATATATATATATATATATATATATGTGTGTGTGTGTGTGTGTGTGTGTATATGTATATATATATATATATATATATATATATATATATATATATATATATATATATATATATATCCCACTCTGGGGTTGAGGTGAATAAAATAACTGTGTTGTGGCGTACATAACTTGCTGTTACTATCTGCAGAAAGTATTAAAGCATGAAATTCCGCATTTTTAATGTACGAAAACATTCTGTATCATAACTACACATGTGCCATTTGTAACAAACCAAACCGCGTGAAAATCAGTTGAAAATTCAGTGAGTTATTCTATTTTACTTGTGCATACAGCTCCTTCCTCAATAGAAGTGAATGCACTGTGGAGGCGAAGCAAGACCCATCCAAGATGGCGGCCGGCAAGGACGTCAGCTCTGATAGGCAGCGGCAGTCGATGCGTTTTATTTATGACTTCTAAAACATCTTCAAAGAAATCAATTTGACACAATTTGAAAAGAGGCCTTTACTAGAGATTGCTTAATTTTTGGAAGACGTAAACCACCAGTGTAGACTATTGTGATTTTTATAATATAATTTATGATATAATTTATAATATTTCTGTTCTTTTGGATACCGTCAACTGCAGTGGACATTTGGCACAAATGACAAAACCAGTAAACTTTTTAAATGAGAAATGCATTTAAATGATTTTTCTGACCTCCAGAGAGAATGACAAGGGCTTGAACATCGGCATCCTGGACATCTTCGGTTTCGAGAACTTCAAGAAGAACTCTTTCGAGCAGCTCTGCATCAACATTGCCAACGAGCAGATCCAGTTTTACTTTAACCAGCACATATTCGCTTGGGAACAGGTAAAGACAGATCAACATCCAGCCTAAACTATCACTGAAAACAGAAACGCTTTGTGAGTGCTTGAGTCCCTCCTGGAAAACACTCAGTATGCATTTTTCACCTTGGTACTAACTCATTTCCATCCAAATAGTGATAACATGCCCTCATTTGTCACTCTGCATTTTAAGAGAGATGGCAAGGGTAAAATATGCTGCTGTCTTTATTTATGGGAGAATGAGGTTGGCGATTGTCCCTTTATGCAGTCTCATGGGTGTGTTTTGCCTTGAGGGGGCAGAGAATGGTTTGCTAATGTTAAATGATTTGGTCTCACCCATGGAGAGGAGCTATAAATCATCCCCAACGAGGGTCAATTAGGAGTTGAAGACAGTTAGCGTTTGACTTAATCTCACTCTTGGGTATTGTTGGCACCAGGCCCAGAAATACATTTGTTCTATACTGCCACCATATATATAGAGTATAGGGGAAATGTAGTGGGCTGTGACATTTCATAACTTGTCACATCTACAGTAAAATAAAACAGATATGTTTCCATATATGTCAACACGTGGTTATTGTCCCGTGCGTCTGCACCCCCTGCAGATTTCCTGATGTGGTTTATTCACCTCACAGTGTGAACGTCATGCTGGAATAAGCACGCTAATTTGTGTTGTTCCCACTTTGTCCTTTTCTTCCTGGAATAGAAGTCTCCAGTAATGTTGCTGAGTCATAGGAGGAGCTCTGAGAGTCAGTCACCCTGACGTGATCAGGTTAGCTTAATATAAAGTGGAGGCCTTCGCTCAGTTTACGGGGGAGGGGAGTGCGTCACCAAGTCATACAGTACAACGAGAGGCAATACTCTCTAAATGATGGCACTCAGTTTGGCTTGTCTTTTTTTGGCTGATATCCAGTTTATGATGTCAGACATGTCACTCTTACACAGAAGTTTAGGCTTTTTGAAACTTCAAGCATGATGTTAGATAATAAAGGACAGAAAATGTATTTAAAGGTACACTTGGTATTCCTGCATCTGATATAAGAGCACGAAGTCAAAACTAAACTCGAAACATTCTCATTACTAGTCAACATAGCAGCCAACAAAGGGAAATCACAGGCCAGACAGACAGCTTCTGACTTCACAATGCCGGTCATTATACTGTACAGCAGGAAGGCTTTTTCTCTATTATGTTAACTCCTGCACAATCAATCCTACATGGTACTCCAATTTTAGGCTTGATTATTTTCCAGGTAACAGTGATCCAGGCAACAAATGTTAGATTGATTAAAAAGTCATTTTTATTTTTGTATTAGGTCTATATTGAGGTTTGGGGTGAACCAGAATAGTCCACTGTTAGACGATTCAATCTAAGGAGCCACTTTCAAGTGCCAGTCTCACAGCTGAATTGTCGCAGTAAAAAGTTATTATAAAACAAAGGATCATTCCATTATATGGTGGTGCTGAGTGTCTGATTTTACATAGAATTGCTTGACTTCTCACAATAAATGACAATATATAACCTACTTTCTGTATAAACGTACTAATCAGTTTTGAACTTATTAAGGGTTCTCTGTCAAAATCATCAGGGTGGGTTCGTAGAAACAGCTGTCTGTGGCATACAGCTTTCAAAAGTTCTGCTTACAACTACGGAAAGCATGCAGTAACCAAATCAAGCCATGTCTGTCTGCCTGTCTGTCTTTCTGTTGATCTCCTCTCCTCCCTTTCAGTACTGTGGACGGCACTGCTCCAGCACCTACACACTTACACACCCCTGACTCACAACAAATTGTGGTAGATGGGACACTTCCTGTTATAAAATCAGTTCTCAAGCCAAGTCAAGACGATAAATTGTATAAATGGGTGTTTCAACTCTTTCGTATGGTGTTTAAAAAATAAAAACTGACGTCGCAAATGGTAATATGGAGCAGCAAGCAAAAAACAAAACAAAAAACCAATCAACTTTAAGCTAGACTTGACAAATCAAACGATGTAAATTCTTAGTCAGGGACACCCCTGTGTGGACCTCTTTATTGTAAAAGTGATACCAGTGTTCATTTTTACTCCCGATGTTTCTCTCTTTTGGCTGAACAACCAGCTGCTCTTCCTGTCTGGGGTTCATTGAGCCCATAAGGACCATTTATTTGTCTCCTACAGAGATGGGTATGATCGGATTAGGAAGTCATGTTTTCACCAAACTTTGTCCTGTATTTAGATTCAATGAGATCATTGTACGCCCAATATAACAGAAAATCCAGGTGATCAGCTTGCAAAGAGAAAGGAATTTAACTCTCTTTATCACTGTGTCCGCCATTTCTGTCCAGGATGAGTACCTGAATGAGGAGGTGGATGCTCGGATGATTGAGTATGAAGACAATCGGCCCCTCCTGGACCTGTTCCTGCAGAAGCCAATGGGGATGCTCTCACTTCTGGATGAGGAGAGTCGCTTTCCGCAGGCCACCGACCAGACCCTCGTAGGTCAGTGTTCTTCAGCTCACGATTGCAGGACGTCTTTTTTTGGGTGGATTTATTGTTTACTCAATCAATCAATTTTATTTATAAAGCCCAATATCACAAATCACAATTTGCCTCAGAGGGCTTTACGTATACGACATCCCTCTGTCCTTAGGACCCTCGCGTCAGATAAAGAAAAACTGTTTTATTCAGCCAGGAAATGTTGACTATGCAGCATGTGAGAACAAGAAACTTGTGGAGCAAGGAGAGACTTGAGGCTAATTTTGTGAACTCAGTTTTTTTATATCTAAATCAACAGATCTGAAACTAAAAGTGTTTCACTGCCTCAAAGGATGGAACAAAGTCTAATCCCTTTATTGTGGCAATCAAAAACAGAAGGGAATATTAAGTGCCAGATGGAACAAGGTGTCTTTGATATTGAGAGGTATAATTACTTTTAGATAAGTTAATATGAGGTATAATCTACTTATAAGCTACAGGGTACATATTGGTAGTGGCTGTGGGGATGATTAATTGATGTATCATTGGACATTTTAGAGAAATTTGAAGATAACCTGAAGATGAAAAGCTTCTGGAGACCAAAGAGGGTCGACCTCGGCTTTGGTATTCACCACTACGCTGGGAAGGTAAATGATATTTGACTCTAATAACATAACACAAGTTATATTTTCAGCTGAAGCTACATGTTGTGCGTTGGCCTTCACATAAGTATTCTCCCTCTCTACAACACTCTAAGGTGATTTACAACGCTGCAGGCTTCTTGGCCAAAAACAGGGACATGCTACCAGCTGACATCGTCCTGCTGCTGAGGTCGTCAGAAAACGAGCTCACTCGCAAACTTGTCACCCATCCCCTCACCAAAACAGGTAAAAAGGACCGAAGTTTCTCCTTGGAGACTAGGAACAGAAATAAGAGGGAAGTTTGTTTGGTACACTCTCTTAATGAAACAGTTTAGAAGCAGCAGTAAAAGTAAAACAACAGGCTATTGTTACCTGTTTCAGCCTGGCTTTCCTCTCTTCTCTGCCAGACTTTTGTTGTAATAAGCTTGGCAGCGAGACGATCCTTTGTTGGCAGAGCAGGCTGCCAGCTCCGTCAGAATTGAATCACAAAGCCAATGATCACATAATCACTCTCTTAAAGTAGCCTTAAAGCTGTCGTATTGAGCGTTGCCGTTTCATTCCTAATCAACAGTAACTCACATTGAAGGAAAGACTGCTGGAGTCCTCTGGTGTCTGCTCCATTGTTTTCCTTAATTTAAGTGTTGCATCATCAACAGTTTTATTATTATTTTCTACAGTTATAAGTATGACAGGACTTCTAGACTGTATTCTGCAAAAAATAGCCTCATTAATTTATCTCAGCTGATAAAAATATGCAGCCATGTTTCTGTGGATCATTCCTACTTGTATGATGGAAGAAATGTGCAGGAAAAGTCACTGTTTGGTAACACAACATACAAGCTTGGCCGCACCTCCTTGCTCTGCTTGTACGTACACCAGAGCTGTGGACTCAGGTCACATGACTTGGTCTTGAGTCATCAAATTTGATGACATTTGACCCGACTTGACAAAATCAAAAAGGCATGCAACTTGACTTGAAAATGTTTGATTCTAGGGCTGTCCTGAATACCATTTTTGGGGGCATAGAAGCTTCATTGATAATTGCCCAAGAATATTCAAAACCTTTGACAGGATGTGATGAGACCACTTGAATCCGGCCCTAGTTTAGTAGGATTTGACGATGCTGCATGTGCGAGAGAAAGAGAGTGATAGCGAGAGGAAAGAGAAGGTGGAAGATGGACTAATGCACACAAATATTTCTTATAACTCAAAACACCGCACGTCAGGTCGATCACTAGATGCAAAGCAAGCACTGCCAGCCGCAGGTAACCGTCCGCATTTCATCTCACCTGTTCCTTTTCCTTGTCAGTATATAGCTTGAAATGGGGGTCAGTGACTATCCTTAGGACACTGGCCTAGTTGGGGTTCAACACTTGCCACTTCCTTTCAAAAACAAAACAAAAACAAAAAAGCATCTGAATAGTGATTTCGACTGTGATTACCATGGCAACAATTAAAGCTTGGAAACATTTGGGTCAGCCCTGCTTGATACCCCCCCCCCCCCACCCCCCTCCCACCGCCAAAGGGAAGAGAGACTAGACATCTTTCACACATGAGATGAGTCAATACAACATGACAGGACAGAGACATACAAATGAATTCTGGTGTGGTGTATTGTGCTAAAAGCTATGAAAATGCATGCCAGCATTACTTTTGTGTATTTTTTTATTTTATTTAATCATTAAGCTCAGTTGGACATGTTTTAAAAAACTTGTTTTAACAAAATAAATACAAATTTTAAAAAGTATTTATGATTTTTGTAAAGGGAGTATAATTTTAACCTGTTGTTAAAATGACATTACATTTGGTGAAGAGTGTATTATGACTTGCTTAGCACTCAAAACTCAATATTTGGGACTTGGGACATGCATGTGATTTGCAGAACAATCACTTGGTCCTACCTCTGACGTTCACTGCAAGCTACTTTGGAATTTTACATTTGTTGTAAAGGAAAAGCAGATACTTTAGCAAGCGAACTCAGTCGAGCCATCACCTACCTGTCCAACAGAAAACTGACCAGCCCCACGTCGCTCTTCTTCCCCATACTCCATCAAAGTGAAAGTCAACACCAGATTTTGGAACATGCTTTGTCCGCTTTGCTTTTTGCCTCACTGTACTTGAATTATTTTCTCTGCTTCTTGGATGCATGCTGCTACTACCTGGTCACCACCTTTTATAAGGTCCCAACCTCAACTTAACGTTGTCATTGGCTGGGGGCTGTGTGCCCATAAAGGTCCAGAACAAACTAAAAAGATAATCCAAAACATATAGGCAGAGGGCAGAGTCTCTGCAGATAAGCACACCGCCGCACACTTTTGCTGGGTCATAAGTGAAGATTGAGAGGGATTACTCCTGTATGAGTCGATATATTGTTTTTTAGGAAAATCCTGTATTGTATACCTTTAACTCTCCCCTAGTGGGTAAGGGCAGTTTGTGTTAACTGACTCTCACCCTTTCTTTGTTTATTTCACAGGCAACCTTGCCCACACCAAGGGTAAAGGCATAAACACAATGCGCAGCCCGCGGACCCCGACACGCACCATCACCTTCGCCAAGGTACTTACAGCACTGTCTGCATCATCACTGTATTATCCTCTTCATCAAGAACTTCCCCTGAAAAGTTGTTTAATCTCTCTTTCTACGCTGACCACCAGAGCCAAAAAACACAATTCAGCCTCTCTTGTCTCTGCATTTCTGTTATGAGCAACTGTAATTAGAGCTTCTTCTGTTCTAACCTGCTTTCTCTTGTTTTTTCCCCCACATCTCTGTCTCTACATTTCTATCGTAAAAGATGGGAGTGCTAACCTTATACAGTTCTTTTTCTTTCAGTGAGGTAATCAACATTCTTCCATATAGTTTGTGTTTGAGTGTATGTATTATTTTTACCCATGTAGACATCCTTACTCACTTTAGATCTCCTAAGATGTACAAATAGATGCAAATGTAGTAAAATGTAGTGTCAGTGGCAGCTCAGTCCTGTGTAGATGTTACATAACATGTTCAACCTAATTGCCAGAAAACCACGGATGTGATATGATATGATTTTATATTATTTTATAGTGGATATGTTAAAACTTTACATTTCTTTATGTTTCAACAATGCTGTGGTTAGGAAGTGGTTCGGTTTCAGCGTAGAAAACACTTCGTTGTAGTTAGGAAAAGATAATGTTTTGGCCTAAAATACCATGGCATGACATGTCATGGCACTAGGGCTGCACAACTAATCAAAATATTACCTAAATTTCAATATGGCTGAATGCAACATCCAGAATCGCAGAAGTTGCAATTTTTTCATAGAGATAAAATGTGTTTCAACAAACCTTTATAAATAAAGCACTGAGATGCTACAGAGATGCCCTAGCCTACAAATCATATTCCAGATGTAAGAAAACATGCTTGTTTAGTACAGACTAGCGCTATGCCAGACTAAGAATTTTCCTAGTTGACCAAAAGTCGTCATTTAGGGCCATTAGTCACCTAGTCGCCCGCATGTGTATGATAACAATTTGATTATTGAATTATATATTTTGGGCGGGGCAACACAATGGATTGATTCAAGGTCTGAGAAAGCTATTTTCACTGTATGCATACAGTCTGTGTGCATGTCAATGTGCTCATGTATGTGTGCAACCTGTACAATGCTGAGAGCTGAACGCATCAGCACATCCCCATCTTTATTTAATCATCTGAGTGCAGAAGTATATGCTGTGTTAGGCCTTCTTTCATATCCACTGCTGTAGAGGACTGTCTGTTTATAGCACCATGCCTCATGCTGATGACTAATTTGAGTAAAATAACTTGCACACTGAATCAAAGTTTTTAAAAATCACTGAAGACAGTATTAAAACTTTAAATCTTGCAATCAGAGCATGCAGTAATCAGCCTGAGTCTGTCTCCAATGAGCAAATAAAAACGTCCTTTAGTGAATTTGTTTGTAAACTGTGGCAGGACACAATTGCAGCGCCTGCAGGCCTGAGGCCGTTTGCTCACCTAAAAGCAATTGACAGCAGCTACATTTAAATGAACTGTGTTTGATGAGTTCTTGAATCTATTTCCATTCATCTGCATATGTTAGACAAAAAGCTCATCAAAGGCTTCGCTCTTAAGAGCCACAATGAGCATTCAAAATGCTATCAACAGTATTAGCCTGATGGCTTGCTATAAACTGGTTTCTTCCAGAAGAGTAGTGCTGAGAATTAGATGTGGAGCTGGTGAAAATGTAACGAAATATGTGCATAATAATACATTTGTGTGCAGTATTTGGATTCATATTTATGAAGCTTTCTGTGTTGTCTTTATGAGAGCAAATACTGTGTGTGTGTTTTAATGCATTTAATTAGAGCAGTTGTGAAGCATGAAGTGGATTCTGAATTTTTATCTGAGAATAACACTTCTTAAAATAATAGCTTCAGCCGACAAGTAACTATGCAGACAGTACACTTGATTTGGCACCTGTTTTTTGTTTATCCCTTTTATGCGTCTCTTTTGCAGCCTTCTCGGGAATTAAAGCTCACCCCCTCAAAAAAATGCTTGCTTCCTGTGCCTCTCGATGACACAGTTCAAATGCAAACGGTGATTGGTGATTTTTCAAAAGAAGATAAAAAAGCTTTGATTAAAAATGTAGTATACAGAAAAAATTGTAATGAAAATATGACCTACATTACAATTTTAAAGGAATACTTCACACACCAACTGACCATTGATGTGTGTGTGTATATATATATATATATATATATATATGTATATTTATTTATTTATTTATTTTTTGCATTTGAGAAAAGCCAAGTTTCCTTCATGAATTCACTTTAACACAGGGTAAGTAAATGATACAAAAATGGTCATTCAGGGGTTGAAGTATTCCTTTAAAGATGTGAATTACCTACAGGTAACTGTAGGTCAGTATCCTCATTTCGTCCTCCTGTGCTCAACTCCCTGCTTGGCTTTGTACCAAAATATTCCCTTGTATCTCAAGAAGTCGAGTGTAAAAACATTAGTCTGTAGAGACACAAACACTACACCATGAGTTATTGTGATTTTTGACCAGCTGTGTGTTTGTATGTTCAGCCGGGTGAACCTACAGACCAGCCTTACCACCCGAGAGAAACCACCAATATGAGAACACAGACAGTGGCCTCCTACTTCAGAGTAAGTTTGATATCTTGGTGTTTATCTTCATTCAAATTTAGGTTCACTGGACAGGAAGGGGATGAAAAATTGTATTTATGTCAGAAAAATGTAGTGCAGTAAAAATTGCAGTATATGTCTCTGATATGTTGTGGAGTAGTAGCACAACATGGAAATACTCAAGTAAAGTGCAAGTATCTTGAATTTGTACTGAGCTACATTTCACCACTGCACTCTTTACTCTTTCTAGTACTCTCTGATGGACCTGCTGTCAAAGATGGTGGCAGGGCAGCCTCACTTTGTTCGCTGTATCAAACCAAACAACGATCGCCATGCCAATAAGTTTGACCGGGAGAAGGTGCTGGTTCAGCTGCGATACACCGGAGTCCTGGAGACCGCAAAGATCAGACGACAGGGCTACTCTCATCGCATCCTGTTTGCTAACTTCATAAAGAGGTCAGCGGGCTCTCACTTCACACCAGACATGATCAAATGGATCAGTGTGTGATGTATTACAGTCCAACTGATTACACTGACTGTTACAGGTACTACATCTTGGCTTTCCATGCTCATGAAGAGCCGGCTGCGACTCAAGAAGCGTGTGCTGCAATACTAGAGAAGGCCAAGCTGGAGAACTGGGCAATGGGGAAGACTAAGGTACTCTATGCACTGAATGATTTGTTTGCAGAGAGCATACTAACTTGTCAACAGCAAGCTTTTATTTTGGCCTGTAATCAAGTTAGTTATGACCTGTCCATTTTCATTTTAACCAATGAAAGTGGAAATTAGCGCCGGCTAAAAATGAGAAGCTGCTCTCTGAATTTTTTGTACAGTCTTGTTTTGTAGTTTTGCTAATGAGTATCTCCGAAGTCAGTCATTTACACCAATACATCCAAATAATTTGGGTCTATGAAGGAGTAGTATGGGCTACTAACAATACAGATTCCCATTTGCAACCTATGGGGCCCTATTTTAACGATATAGTGCATGGTCCAAAGTGCATTTAAGGCGTGTTCAAGTCCACTTTTGCTTTTCCCTTGTGAAAAGGGGTTGTATTACCTCCCTTAATTAATCATAAGTGTGTTTTGGTCTCAACATAAATTCAACCAATCAGATTGAGAGCAGAGCAGTAATATCACTGCAGCAAATATCGCGGGACGTTTTAGTATCAAAACTATATACTGCAATTAGAAACTTGACAGAGGAAAGTAAACTAAACTTTTAGCTTCCTAAGTAATGTAGTTGTAATGTCCATTGGCACACGGATGCTGCAAGTTCATTTGCTACTGACACAATGTGGGTGTTGAATGTGAAAATGACAACTGCATCGGTATAAAACTAGCAATGACAGTAGCACTGCACTGTGTGCCACTTTGCACCGGGTGTAAAATAGGGCCCATGGATTTTTATGTTGGGCAGGCTGGCAATAGTGGGTGGGAGCATGTCATTGAATGTAAGTTCAAGCTCCACCATTCTTACTTCAAGAGTGACTGAGCAAGACATTGAGGCAAAGTTTAACCAAAGGTAAGTGCAGGAAATGGTTTCACTAAAAAAGGCTTAAACAGAACCCCATTGAGTCACTGTGTGCAATAACTCTGTGCAATAGCTCTGACAACAAAATAAAGCCCATATGAGCTTGCCTTTTTTACACTGTCTCATCATTATGACCACATAAAATATCCTTGAAGGCAAGGCCATGTAAATCAAGACTGAACCTTATTCATTAACACTCCACAACTCTACCAGTTTCTTGTAAAACATGTTTGCATGAGAATGTATTTGTTTGAAAACACATGCCATCTCAGTGGAGGGAGTTGTACTTTACAAGTGCTCTCTAGCATGATTTATTATAAATAAGATTCATACTTGTAGCTGAAGCCATGGTTGCTCAGAAAAGGATGTAATTTGCTGTTCCAATATTACTAAGTAAAAAAGTAACATAAATTTGACATGGTAACATGTTTTGTGTGTCCCCTCTCTCAGGTGTTTCTCAAATACTACCACGTTGAACATCTGAACCTGATGGTGCAGCAGGCCACACAGCGGATCATTCTGCTCCAGGCTTATGTCAGAGGCTGGCTCGGAGCAAAACGATACCGGCGGATATTAAAAGAGCGAGAACAGAGTGCTCTGGTGCTGCAGTCAGGTAAATAAAATGTGCACTCTGTTATCTTCCAGAACATGAAGCAGTTACTGTAATTTTAAGTTTTAAAATCCAATTTCTGTTTTGATTTTTGATTCACACTCTGCAGCTTACAGAGGTCATAAAGTTCGGAAGAGGGTGGCTGATGACAAAAGCAAAGCAAAGTTTGAGGCCTTCATTGTCCAGTTTCAGGCTGGTAAGAACAATCTGAAGCTACACATATATGATTTCATTTCATATTTACTTTGCAACAACTCCCAATCTGTTTTCACTGCCGCTTACTCATATCTAACTGTCAGTAACAGTTCTACCTCTATGTAGGTCCAAGCAAAGAAATCTCTGGTCTTACACTTTTCAGTTTCTTTAGTATTTCTTTAGTGCATGCCCAGTGTACTTAAATGGTCATGTATTAGCGTATTAGTATGGACGGAGATTATTGCAGATTGTTTTCATTTTATGATGCCATTTTGAAATGAAAATTTATGAGTGTAGCTGTAGCCTGAGATGGAATCTGTTATCCAACACAGTCTAAGCTTGGTTTAGTTGCACTGGTTTACATCTCCCTTGTTGCCTTCTTCAGTTTGCAGGGGCTATCTTGCAAAAAAGAAATACAAGGAGTTGGTAGATGAGAAGAACAAAGCTGCGACCAAGATTCAGGCTCGCTACAGAGGGCACAAGGAGAGGAAGAGCTTCAAAAGAAAACGGTATGAGAGAGGAGGAAGTTTACACAATATAGCACTGAAAAATATCAATAACAAAGATGTACCCATTTTGTTTGTAGGGAAGCCAAAGAGAAAGAGAAAGCAGAGAAGGCCCTTAAAGAACAAGAGGAAGAGACTCCTGAACCAGAGACGATCACCAGTGAAGAAAAACCTGCTGCTCCTGACAACGAAGTAACAAACGAGGAAGACGAAACTAAGGCTGCGGTGGTTCTCCAGAGCAACTTCAGAGGCTACAAAGAGAGAAAAAAGTTTAAGGAGAGGAAAAAGACAATGGCTGGGACCGAGCTAGAGTTACCACCAAACGTAGTGACAGAGCAAGAGGAGCCTACCAGCAAAGAGGAGGAAGGGGAGAAGACAGGTGATAAACAAGAGGAGAATGAAGATGAAGAGGAAAGTACTTATGAAGCAGAAGAGAATGATGATAGTGATCACACGCAGGTGCCAGAGGATGACGAACACACAGAACTGGCAGATGAAGCGGTTATTGAGGATGCACCGGCTGCAGATGCTGTAAAAGAAGAGCAGGAGGAGGATGAGAAGGAGGAGAATCATCAAGAAAAAGCTGCAGGGGAAGAGGCTCCTAATGTAGAAGAAGAAACCAAGGCTGCCACTGTCCTCCAGAGTAATTTTAGAGGTCACAAAGAGAGGAAGAGGTTACAGGATGAAGGCAAGATCCCAGCTAAGAAACAGAAACCAAAAAGTCCTACTGCTGAAGAAGAAGTGCCCACAGTGAGCAGCCCTACAGGTGAGGATGATGTGCCCCCAGCTCAAGCACCAGCAGAGGAAGTCAGCAGTGAAGCAACAGAAAAGGAAGAAGAGTCAACAGTAGCTCAAGATGCTGCAGATGTTTCTTCAAGCGATGTCAAGTCAGAGGACCCAGACGAGGCTAAAGCAGCTGTGGTGCTTCAGAGCAACTTCCGCGGCCACAAGGAGCGCAAACGACTCGAGGAGGAAGGAAAGATCCCGAAGAAGAAGAAAAAGAAGGAGGAGGAAGTTACACCAGAACCTCCAAAAGAAGAAGAGGAACAGATAGTGCAGACAGAAGAATCAGTGCCAGAATCCCAGCCGGATGCTTCTGCTGAGAGCCCAGAGGGACTGGACGAGGAAAAAGCTGCTACAGTCCTTCAGAGTAACTTCAGAGGCCATCGGGATCGAAAGAAACTGAAAGCAGAGAGGGAAATGAAAAACAAAGCAAAGGAAGAAGCTGCCAATGATGCAGAAAAGGAAACTAAAGAGGAGGCAGAGGAAGCAGCCCTGGATGTTGAGGATGTGATGATAGAACGTAAAGAGGAGACAGATGCTGAAAAAGAGAGACTGGAGGAAGAGCAGGCTGCAGTGAAGATCCAGAGTAACTTCAGAGGGTACAAGGACAGAAAGAACCTGAAGGCCAACAGGCAGACAGCGCAGACAGAAGCTTCACAACTAGAGAACTTCTCCAAACAGGTAATAATATCATTTTAGGTTGTACAGGGGGTGACAACGATTACCATTAGTCCGTTTTGATTGGTTATACATTTCAATCTATAGGTTAATTTAGCAACTCTTCAGTTCACTGCACAGCACACCACCTGGATCTGGTGGAAGACAAACAGCCAGCTAACCACATTAACAAAGTGCACTGCCCACTCTCCAGTTTATACTGACTAGCTAACGTTAGCCATGGCCTCTCTGCACTGCCCAACAAATGGGTCGGATGAGAGCTAGCTAGCGGCACTGCTCATTCCATGATTGCTGCTTGTAATGCCATCCTGACTCAACAACACTGCTGTGGAAACACTGTTCCCACCCTTTGGTCTCTCTCAGGACACCCCTTTGAGCAAGTGGCTCATTTTTGGGCTGAAAACCCCCTATAGCATCACAGTTAAGCTCTGTTGGAACAGTGAGCAGTGTCAGCAGGGCTAGTGGTGCTAACATAATTAACTGTGCTAAACAGGGTTTGCGGCTCAAAATAAACAACTTACATCCAAAAGATGTAGGCAGGGCGGAGCAAGGTTTTTATGTATTTATTACCAGTTGGAGGGTCGCAGAGCTGCACATAAAGGGGAAAGAATAGATCAGCCATGTTAAAATAGAGAAGAGCCGTGCAGGCAAGAGCCGCCTGTGTAGCAGCATTGGCTAACTAAAATGGAGGCACTCAGTGGCGCACTGCATCTATGTCCGATAACTCTTCGAGGTTACCTGGTGGAGACCAGAGGGTGGCCACCATGTTTCCACAGCAACATCATCCCGCCATGACAACGGCTTTAGCAGTGTTAATCCAGAATTAGCAGCACTGCTAGCTTACTTAGCTCCCACCCGAGTTAGGTGGTGCACAGTGCAAGCCAATGCTAACGTTAGCTAACCAGTGGAGACCAGGGGGCGGGCAGTGAGCAATGTGTTTTTCTGTATGTGAATGCGGCTAACTATCTGTCTGTCTGTCAGCAAAGCCATCAGATAATAAAGTAAAAGGCATTTACGACACAGAACATTTACAATACAAATACGTAATTTTGCATTACTTTGTTTTTTCCTCAAAAATTAACCTGTTAGTAATAGTGTCGGGCTATTGAAAGCAAAATTACCCAATCACCTCTTTAACACATCCTTTTCCCCCCACTCATATATTATTTTTCCAAATCTCTTCAACAGATCACAAAGACTTCTCAGGACTTTCTGGCCCTGCAGCAGAAGTTGAATGAGATCATCCAGGCCCATCAATCAAACCCCGAGAGCAATGGCATGTTTGTGAGAGGAAAAGCAATCAATGGCTATGCTCCCCAGATTCACCAATCAAGTAAGATAATTGAGATTATGCTCTGTGAAAAACAGATTATAAAGCAATAAATGTAATTCATAATGTTGGCGTGGATTGACCTGAGGTTAATGTGCATTTTTGGTTCTGTTTCTGAAGCTTAGGTAATTAAGGAAGACAGGCTGTCTGTCTAAGGAGGACATGTTTGTATTCTCTTAGTCTATTCATCCCTCACTAGAGACTTTTTTGGTCTTTGCTGCACTGACGTTATCCCTCGCAGACACACAGCTGAATGACGTTCATTCACCCATATAAGTCAGAGTGCAACTGTTTCATTTCCTGCTACACTGAACAAAAAAGGAAACATTATTCTTTGTAAATATAAAGGGTTTGAGACAGGAATTGCTGCTTGCTCAGTATTTATTATTTCAAAGTTAAGGTGTGTGGGCTTGTGCCTGCTTTTTCCCCACTGTTCTTGTTTTCTTTATGTTAAGAAAGAAGCAGAGATTTTATTATCGTCTTCTCACAGAGGAAGGCGATGTTATCGACGTACGCCATTCTCTTTTCTCTCTCGTGACGCTCGATTAGATCAGGAAGCTGGGGAAAGTCAAGTGCCAACACAGGAAGAGCTTCTCTACCCAATGTGTCATCAAAAATAAAATTTGATTTGCACAGGTGATAGGTGTAATTGCTTTCGGGGTGCTGAGCGGGGGGAGGCAGCAAATTGAAAGTTCACCGTCTTTGCAAAACAGAGCTGGCAGCTGAAATGTCACTGTTGTCGTGGGTTCAGGTGTCTTGAGAAAGTAATGCAATGATTATGTAATAATACCAATGACTGTCTTTCCTTAGACAGCATCATGATTATTTTGGCATTCAGTTGATCTTTGGTGACTTTATTGTGCTGTCACAGACGAACTGCTTTCCCTAACCTTGAATTAATGATTTAGTTTCCTCAAACCTAACCACAGCTGCTTCACTGTGGCTACTGAGGCCAAAAGTGGCAATCCTGGTAGATGACAAATTGAATTTTCTTTGAATTTCTGAACATTCTCAAGTCAGTTGCTTTTTTAACATAAGGCAACCTGACTGAAGTAAAATGTTGTGAAAGAGTAGCACAATAAGGAAGAGCCATACAGACACACAGATGCCAAGATATCAGTTACACACCAATATCAATGTAAGGTTGTTAACATTAGCCGTTAGCCATCAGATCGAATACCAGATCGAATGGATCGAAAGGTTCCAGGTTGAGTGTGTTGAACTGAGCAAGGTTCCATTTTATGGTTATAAATTAAACTTTTCATATGTAGGAGGAAGATTTTATTTTATTGCATAGTCAAAATCCAACTTTAACAAAGCGTTTTATTGCCAAACCGTAACTACACCTTAACCATAGTTATTGTTCTAAGGGTGATCTTTCCCAAACTTTAAACCATACTGTAGTTGCCATGCACAGATTCTGTAGGGAAAAAAAATTGTTAAAGGAACAGTTCATCACAAAATCAAAAACACTTGTTTTTCCTCTTACCTGTAGTGCTGTTTATCAGTCAAGATTATTTTGGTGTGAGTTGCCGAGTGTTGGAAAAACTCAATATCAATGTCTCTTCTCAGAAAAATAAAGGAGCTATTTTCTGTCTACTGAACTAGACCAGCCATATCACTGCGCAAATGAAGAAATGAATCTACTCATGGATGAGAGGCTTGTGCTTGTGACAGTGCAAAATGCAGACATTAATGGTGTCCTCTTCGGCTAAGCTGTAATGTTAGCTAGCTCAGTGGTGACCTGTGATCTCGTAGAGTAAAATTTTGGATTGTTGATTTGAGGGTGAAGTGTTCCTTTATTTATACCTTAACCATAGTTGTTGTCCCAAGCAGGATCTTTCCCTTACCTTAATCCATACAGTAAATCCCATGTACAGATATAGTCAAAAAGAGATATCGTTAATGCTGCCTTTGAATACAATTTATTTTTGAAAATGTACAGAATTGTCCAGTAGCAGTGGTGGGCAGATTTTGTTGCAACTGGACAGATCCAGGCTCGCTGTTTCACCCTGTTTCCAGTCTTAATGCTAAGCTAACTGACTGCTGGCTCTATCTTCAGTACTGTACAGACAGTACTAATGCTTACCAAGAAAGCAAAAAAGCATGTTCCTTAAATGTCAAACTGTTTCATTAAGTGAAATTCACTTACATGCAGTTGCAGTTGTACTTTTAGATCTGCTAATGTCTGATTTCATTTTGATGTCAAATATACGTAGAGCTAAGAGTGAAACATAATACACACATGACTCCACACAGTTACTGTTAGAGTACAGTGTTCCTTTAATCTGGGCATGTTTGCCCTTTACAGGCTTTTCTGCAGCACAGCAGCACAGTGCCTGAGGTAAAGCAGAATAAATTATCTGTGTTATTTCCAAGGGCTACTGCAACTCCCGATTAAATTATGCTTCTCAGCTAGGTCATTTCTCCATCGACAGTCCTAAGCTGTAAATTTCATTGACACAATAAACCTCATCAGAATCATTTGTGACACACACAATGAACGCAGAGGAATGCCAGTCACATTTGTTCTTCATGGGAAAGGTCGTCAAATGTTAATCACGTTTTGTGAGCGAGCGTTTCAAACAATTATGGCAGGAATTAATAAGAGGGTGTGTGAAATCGGTGGATTTAGTTGTTTGAGCAATACAGCTTGACCTTTAGATACAGTTGTTCAATATTACAAAGTTTTCACCTCCGTTACCTAGGAGCTTCTGCACATGATGGATTGCCGTGTGTTTTCCCCTCTTGCATGAACGGTGATTAATAATGAGCAACAAGCAAAGGTCATTGTAATATGTTCATAATTGCAATTACAATCACATGCCAAAAGAGGAATTTGTAACAGTAATGACAGATATGATAGATTGCAACACATCCACCACAGTGTGGATCACGTGGTGCATGAAAAGCTGCTCAGCTGGTCACAGACTCTCTCTTTATGTTCAATACGGTGCAGGAAATCAAAGTTATAGGACACTTTGATTGTGTCAAAGGTTGGTTCACATAATCTCTGTTGGAAAATTCAAACTGCCAAAGGCCTTAGGGTTAAACTGCAGTGTGTATGGAGGAAAGCTCAATAAGTACAAGTCAGACGAGTCAGAGGTCGGCATGGTGCCACATCATACTCAATAGTCTCTGTCCAACCAGCCATGTGTGTAATGATACCGCTGGCTCTGGAGCTGTTTGATCATGATGGACAAATCGACAAATCCCTGATGACCTGACTATTTTTTTTGCTACTTTTTGTAGCATTTGCCCAACCTCCACTGAATCCCATCACAGTGGAAAAAAACCTTCAGATCACTTTGTATCATGTTGTCAGGTCGCAGGTTTCTGCAGACAGTACCACCACCTTTACCAAACTTTACAGCTGGAGTATGCAGTTTTCTGGAACAGGCACAAAAAAGGCAGAATTTGAAAATCACACCTTCCTCCTGTAGCTTTCCCCTCTCTGTCTGAAGCCCCCCCCCCCCCCAGGCGACTACAGGCAAATGCACTCATTTCATACAGTAACCCCAGTGTTGCCCATACATTGAATTAAATGAATCATTTCTCATTGAACATTTGCATGCAGCACATTCGCTCAGCTCCTCCTTCCTCTCGCTCTCGCTTAGCCACCCCCTAAGCCTCGCTCCCTACAGCTATGGGCTGCTTTGCTGGGGGGAGAGCGGGCAGTGGCTCTGGGGCCGTAACAGCTTGAATTCGGCCGGTGCAAACCCCACAGCACTGGTGTTACAATGGGCTGGTGGCCAGCAGCAGTGCCAGGACTAACTAATGTAACAACAGCAGCACAGAAAGTTTGTTGATCTGGCAGGTAGTCAGGGCTGATCTGTAGCAGAGGGGAATATGTCAGAGGTCAGTGTGTAATTCGAGGCTCTAACTAGCTATATCAACTTGAATTAGCCATGGCTATGAGCCTTTGAATCCGGTTAGCAGAAGGCTCAGCTATTAGCACCCCATACTTTCCATCTCATAAACGTTTTGTTAATATTGACATGTGTTTTATTGTGGGGTTTTAGACTCTCTTTCAGACTCTTTCTGATAAGTCTATCTTCTTTGTTTGGGTTGCTCTGCAGTGTAGGCAGTTGTTGCCAGTGCTGGAATATCAACTTTCTCTGCAGGCTTCTTTGCCACTCTCACTTTTACTGAATGTGCACACACATCTGTATTTGTAGAACAATCAATAGAAATGCCTGCTCTCTGACATGACCTGTGATTGGCCAAAGCTTCCCATCATGGGCTAGATTTTCTAAAGCCTGAAAGCAGAGCCAAGAGGAGGTGCAGAAGTCTAGTTTTCTCTCAGACTACTTTAATTACATTGCTCAAAGTTTATCATGGGATTTTTGCCAAATGAGCCAAAACAAAACTGCCTACCCCAGCTGTAAGGTAGGACAGACTAAAAATAATTTTAGCAAATAGTAATGTTATGTCTCAAAGCTGAAAAGGCAGGAGATGTGGTGCTGCTTTTCTTTAAGATGCAGTGTTTTTAGACAGAAAGCCTTTGGGATGCCCGGGTGCCCGGAGGGAGAGGGGTTTAAGGTGCCGTCCATGTATCCCAACAAGTCCAGCCAGGGACTGCAGTTTCATGTCATTCCCCATCTCTCTCTCCTCTCATTTTTCTCCTGTGTGTGAAAGAGTGAAAAAACGTCCTTTGCCATTAAAGTGAAATTAATAATCCTTAAAAAAAATAGCCTCTCTTTTGCTACTGTATTTTTCTTATATTAAATTTACCACAGAAAATGTAGGAAAGCAGACATTTCCCTTTTTAACATTAACCTCAGTAAACCATGATGAAATGCAGATGCAGGACAATCATAAACTCTTTAAACTCCCCATATAGATAGACACCTATCAAAAGTTGTTAAAAGGCATTTTAGGGTGCCAAAAAAACATCATTAAAAAGAATATTGTAGATTAATAATGTGTAAACATGTGTTTGAGTTTCAGTTTTCCTTTCAGTGTCCATTCATTTGAATGCTTCCTACAGGAATCATTACCCTTCTAACTTTAACTGCTCAGCACAACATAAAACTCCTGCCTGATGTTTTCAACAATCTTTGTCACTTTTCAGCAGAGAAGAGAAAGTCTAGGACCCCCCGCCGGACCCAGCAGCCAAAGACCCTCAACACACCAGAGGACTCCACCTATTACACCCTGATTCATGTGAGTCACAGAAAAAGAGACGGAGATCGATTTCAGATATTTACTACAACAAAGCTTTGCCGTCAGCTGCCATGTGACAACGTAACTGCTTCCCCAGCTATGAGCCACCACAATGCACTATTGATTAGCAATTTTTTTTTCCCGTCTGCGCTACTCTTAACTACAAGAGGTACTGTCCAGTGTTTCTTTAGTACATTTAGTACAAATAATGTTCTTCAGCAGTTTGTTTTTAATGCTTTTTATTCAGTGTTCTCATCATGCAATTATTTGTAATGTTTCATGATTTCAGCGAACAATAGCCGAGCGCAGAGTAGCTCTTTTTGCAGCACTTAAGGTTTGTTTACAATGCTGCCAGTTCTGTTTAATTGACCTAGTTATATAACGTATAATGCATCTCATCAATAATTTAATAAATTAATAATGGAGACGCGCGATTCAACTTTTGATAAAGAGTAAGAAACTTTAGCAATAGGAAACTTTAAACACTGTAGTTTAAAAACATGATTGACCCGATAATAACTTGATCACTTCCTGATAAATTTAATGATGCAAAATTTGCTCAAAGGTAAAGAGATTTAATATTTTAGAAATGCTTCTATTGATTGAAAAGTGAATAGCTGTCACAAATGTCTTGTAGAACAGTGGTTCCCAACATGAGGTCACAACCCCACAAAAGGCCACATGAATAACAGAGGAGTCATGATGACAGGATAAACAGGATAGGAATGATGAAAAATATAAACAGTATCTGCAACAGAAAAATCTTGTTTGTGTTTGTTTTTATTAATATTTGCTTTTTCTATAAGTTACTGGACACTTTCACCTTCTTAGGCCTTTAAAAAAATCAAGTATATCCCTAATTGTTGTAATATTTGCAATACAAGACAGAATGGAAAGACAAATTTGCTCCCTTGCTTCTCTCCATTGGAGTTACCTCTCTGGCTTTGGCAACTTTCTGCCCGCCTCTCGCATTTGGCACCATGGCTACATCAAGGAGTTGAGCTGTCCATCAGTGTGTAAATGTGATTGACACAACATGAGGTCGTATTTATTTTAAAAGTGCAGCTATTTTGGACAAAAAATATAGACTTGGTAGCAAAGGCCTTATAAGTCTGTAGACATGCCAGCAGCTCTGTGAGGTTGCTGAGTCACAGCAGTTGTATGTGCTTAATGCTAATGCTAGCATGCTCACTGTGACGACGCTAATATGCTGATGTTTCACAATTTTAATTTCGATCATGCTTACTTTAGCATGTACAGCTGAAGCTAATGGGAAACAATTTGGTCACAAACCAAAGTATTAAGCAAATAAAAACAACAGTAGCCCAGTAGCACCTGGACAACCGAGCCGTGGCGGCACACAGGTATGTGGCATGTCAGAGGAGAAATGAGCTGTTCGCATTTCTCTCTTTGTGGCAGGTAACGGCCCACAAACGTCACTGCACTTTAGGGACTGTTCTTTACTTGTCAGGGGAGGAGGGTGGCTGGTTGATTTTTATTTTATTTATTTATTTTATTTTGATCCCCCCTATGTTAATCACTGATTGATGCTGTTTTTGAAGTATGAATAAGTCAATAAGTAATTTATTCCATTGAAATATCATTGATGTATTCTAGAAAAGTGATTTATCTTTTTATAAATGACAAAAGGCACATCTGCCTAATTTTTGCTGTGGTATCATGATACTACTCAGAACCGTGATACTTTCACTGGTATCGTACCGTGGGGGGTGGGGAGCGGTGGGGGTTTGTGGGCCGAGGGATGGTTCGCCCAGGGCGTAAAACTAGCCAGGACTGCCTCTGCCTAACCAAATGCTTTGGGTGCCTAAACCGAAGGAAGTAAACTTAAAAATGAAGTGTTTTAACTTCTTTGTAAGTTTATTTTAAATACTATCTCCATTCAAGGAGCAGAAACTGTATTTTTCCTGTAAAAAATTAAGTTTATTTTGAAGACACATTGCATGTAACAAGCGTAAATTGACACGCCATCACTGAACATCCAAAACTGACGCAGGAGGGTACCTAGGGTGTCACATTTCAACGTGTACCAAGTGTCTGTATTTGACAAGTTGGGATGAAAAAGTGTTCTTCTGCCAGTTCTACATGTTGATCCCCAGAAAAAAAAAAGCTGTTAGTCCAAATGAGGATTTATGTAAGGGCACCTTGCGATTCCCTCTGAATGCTCCACTGAGCCCGAAGAGGGGCCACAAGGTCACTGAGTGCCTGAGGAGCCTGATTGTGTTGTTGTTGAGATATTTGCTGCTAGCGTGGTTAAAATTTCTCTTTGGCTAACTGGTCTCAACTTTTAAACTCAGTCTTTGGGGGTTACAAGCCAAAGGTTGGGAACCACTGTTCTAAAACCACTTTCTTTTTTGCTTTAACTGAGCACAGAGATTGGGAGTGTTTGATTGACATGTAGTTATCTCTCCTCTGTTTCTCTCCTCCCAGCGGTCTGTCCAGGATGATAAACGCAAGCCCAGGAAAGAGGAGTAAGTGTGCAAGTCCTTACTTCAACCGAATTTTAACAACCTATCACCACTGTTTTTAAGAGGTTGGCCTGCTGCCTGCTTGCTTGGCACAGCGGGTCAGGAGTAATGACTGTAGCCCAGCTCCAACATAAGGACAGTGTCTGGGTCCAAACTTAATGATCTGCAGGATTACACACATCCTCTGTGAAATTAATTAGCCCCATCTTTCACCTTGGCTACATTAGCTAAACATACTGAAAATTTAATGTTAGGCATCAGGCATATTTGGTGTGGTGGTATGTAAGGTTGGTGACAAAAGGTGACTGGAGAGTGTGTGTGGATGTGTGTGTTCATGCATATGTATGTGTCGCACAGGCCACAAGGTGAGCATACCGCCCAGAGTGAGGGGGTGAAGATAGACCGATAGGGCTGTGCTGAACAAGAAGGGGCCAGGGTACTTTATCACAGCAGTCTGAAGAGACACACACACACACACACACACACACACACACACACACACACACCTTGATGATGCACACACACAGTGCGACACAGCGTTAAACATCAAGGGTAATAATTTGTAAGCAGATAAATAAAGCCAGCGATGGACAGGAGCAGTTTACATGCATCATTAGGGATGAGAAGGTCAGCAGGAAAGATTGCATCTCTGGCTGAAGCTGACAGCAGAGGAGGATGGGAGATGGGAGAGCGTGGGTGGTAAGAAGAGTGAAAACTGAAGAGACAGACAGAGGTGATGATGGTAAATGGGAGTAAAGAAATACAAAAGGAGAAATAGGGAGGCAGAGAGAAACAGCAATAGCAAACCACAGATTTCTTTTATTGACAATATTAAAGCAATGATCTATCACATGTCTGTTTTGCGCCCTCTATCTATAGATATGACACAGAAGGGATTCAGCCCTACTGCCAGCTCAATAAACCATTCTTATTTGCTATTTTCAACACCTAGTGTTGATGTCATTTCTGTGGAAAATTCCTCTGTACCTGGGAAAAGGGTGTGTTATGTTTCCGAAAGCAGCAAAAAACAGTCTGATGAAAATAATCAGAGGAAAATCCAGGTAGTTAGTGTGAGCAGTGAACCAGTGATGAACCAACCCTGGTTCAGCTATCAGGGCTGAACTGGTTCTCTGGTGTCTGAACCAGGTGTAAATAGAAATTACATAACTACAAAAGCTCAAGCTTTATCCACTGAAATCCAAAAACAAGAGCCGACAGCCATGTTTACAATAACTTCCAGGTAGAAAACTCCTGCATCATGTACATAAAATGAAATGGTGCCTCAGTTGGTTAGTGTTAAGCTACCTACAAAAGGTCCACCTAAACAAAATCACCATTAGTTTAAGTGTACAGTATACAGTATTTAGAATATTCCAAGCGTTTAACCTTGGTGTCAGACAGCCCTTTCCGACAGAAACTAAAATTGTTATCGCAAAGCCACGAGACTCCATTGACAAAAACAGTAATTTTACTTTGCAGAACACGGGAGTTGCTGGTTCACTATTGCCTCCATCAGTTTGTGTTTCCAGTAAAGCAATGAAAATATTCCAAATATATAGCTGCCATGCTATTAGATTTAGATTTGGGTTATCAAAGACGCTAGCAAAGCAACAAAATACATCAAATAAGCACAGCAGAAATGTGTGCTATATATATACACATATATAAACTTTAAAACTGCATCTATAGATGTATCTTTCAATGTCACAGTTATGGCTCAAAATGACAGTTTTAAACAAGTTTGCCGACCTCACTTCTCTACACCATTTAAGTCAAATGCCAGTTGTCTAGCTGAAAGTGACTGTTGGTGTTAGCATGACGTCATGGTGAGTCGTTCTATACAGTACAGCAGCTCTGTGAGGCTGTACTCAGGCACAGCACTGCTTTGAGCTAAATGCAAACATCAGCATGCTAACAATATTCCAATTTTTGGACGGTGTGTTTTCCATGTTCAACATTTCAGCTCATTGTTATTATTCTAACACTATTCTAATGCTAATTAGCACTAAATACAAAGTACAGTTGAGGCTGATGAGAATGTCATTAGTTTTGCAGGTATTTGGTCAAAATTTTTACCTTATCATAGCACCAGAGGAGAAGGTTTTTATCAAAAAGTTGTCAGCAAAGCTATTGTGGTCGATCCAGGGGGCTACATGGTAATCTGGACCTGATTGATTTCATAGCAGTTCTTACAATAATCATTGAGAAATTTCAGTCAAAACCAAAAATATGAACCTCATGATGGTGCTAGAGTTAAAAACATTAGGATACCTGCAGTGCTATCTATCAATCTCAATTGTTTTGGTGTGAGTTGCAGGGTGCTGGAGATATCGACCGGAGAGATGTGCCTTCTCTCCAGTATAATGGAACTAGATGGCACTCAGCTTGTGGTGCTCAAAGTGCCAAAAAATACAATTGAAAAACTCAACAGCAATGTCTCTTTCCAGAAATCATGACCCAGTTACTCAAGATAATCCACAGACCTTGTTGTGAGCAGTTTCATGAAGAACCCATTTTCTTTCTCCCAAACTACACCCGTCAACTGTATCACCATATAGGAGGAAATGTGCATCTACTGCTAGCTCACTTAGCACCACTGAGCTATCTAACGTTACAGCTAAGCGGAGAAAGATGTCATTGATGTTTACTTCTCACTCTGTCACAAGCACGAGCCTCTCCATGAGTAGATGCACAATGCCACGTGCTTTACTTCAGTGTTATTTATTAAATTGTTTTCAGTGTTGATCCAATTCTTTGTGTAAAAATGTGTTTCTATCATTTTATTCAGCCAGAAAACAGGGAGGTAATTACCATCAAACAGCATGTCTATCATGCTTCATCAGTGGGAAGATTGTGTTATTTGCAATTACAGTTACAAAGTCAGCTCGGGCCTCACTGCAGTGTTAGATCATCAGAGTTTACTGGAAAATCTCCACATGGGAATTCTCTTTTTCTCACTTCTGTGCAAATGGAGGTCAGAGCGGAGATTTAACTTCATGACAGCATCCCTGGAGCTGAGGGTGAGGCTGTGGGGCTTTATACCTCTAGATACTGTTGGCTTCATAATTAGCCTCCTACAGTCCTTTCCTCTGTAATCTGTCAGTTACTTGTCTGGCAAAATAAGTGTCTCAAAGGAAAATCCTGTCAGGACATTGACTTGAAAACATAAAATAGACTATTTTATCCTTTATCTTCTTCAGTAAATGGAAAAAAAAAATGTTTTCAAAATGACTACCAAAACACATTTTTGCTAAAAGTCGTATCAGCTTGGGAGGTCACAATCACTTGTGGAAATTATTGACTTTTTCCTTCAGATTTTTCCCTTCACTTTAATGCAGAACAGACCTATTCATGTGTTTATTTGACAGGGACAATGCACAGCTTCTTAGCTGTGCCAGACTTTGCTATAAGCTATTTACATCTGTAGCCACTGGGCAGGAAACAAAGCATGTCTGTTGTGAAAATTAACAAAAAGGCCATTACAAGATTGTACATATTGACTACACAACAGCAACAACAAGATGTTGCAACATTAAGGTGCCACAAATTCCACAAGTAGGTCAATAGGCACCAACAAAGACACAGAGAATGTGGATTTGAAAAAGCACACTGGGCACACTGAAAACATAAAGATTAAACCTCATTTTTTTGAGTATATGGTTAGACCCAAGTTTAGACCCAAGTCTAACCATATCTGCTCAGTTTTTGAAGTTTTAATAAAAGTATTTGTTCAGATGTCGAAGTAGAACCAAACAGCACCAAGTCATTTGTCAGTGTTTTACAGATCAGAGAGCAAACATGGTTAGACCACAGCCACTGAGGCAAACTGGTGTGTCATCTCTGAGAGCGAAGTTAAAATGTCATGAATGAAAACAAAATATCTTGATAATATCTAAATGATTATCAGAGATCAAATAAACACCATTTTCATTTAAAACAAGATCAGAAGAAAGGATTAAGTCAAACATAGTTACAAAAAGTGAATAAAGCAAACATTTTCCTTTCAACAGGAAATCTAGAAACCTGTGCAGTCTGAATGTTCAGCTGTTGAGTATGCAGGATTTTGGCTTGAACCGCATGATAATCTTCACTAGAATAATAAAAAATGTATATTTTCCACCACAAAAATACCTGTCTGCAGCTGTACAATAATAGAAACACTCAGGATTTTCACAAACTCGTGCGTGAAGAACGCCAGCATTAAAATACTACATCAGAAATATTAAATACAATGTATGAAGAGAAAATGTTATATAGACAGTTGGAGTTTCAAGCACATCTATGTCTAGTAATGTATCCAATCATATTTTTCAAGATAAATGATAAATTGTACCTCTGATATCCACTGCCATGTGTATTAAAATGCTTTGTTTAAGTGTGTAAGGATATTTTATAGTCTCTTTGTGAGAAGACACACCTGTGATCTACCAGGTGTTGATTGCAGTCATTTAGGAGTGGTCTATATTAAGCCTCTGTGTTTCCTGCTCTGTAAGAAGTTGGCAAAGGCTGAAATGCATCAGTCTGTTTTTTTCTTTGTTTTAGGTCTCCCTTGTTTCCAAAACTCAAATTATGTTTTCTTTTTTTGTTTGTCAGTGCATGTTAAGGCTGAACTGGTTCCTCAACGTTCCTAAATGGAAATGAAATCTTTTGGGGGCTGTTCTGAATCACATGTAGTTGCTATTTCTGCAAAACCACTTCCTATGATATGCAACCTACATTTTACTGCTTAATCTGGACATTACTTTTTAACATTGTGTATCTCAGGACAGTTATCAAGTCAATCACATTTGAAAACAACTCACAATGACCAACACCAGAACAAGAAGCTAAAATCTGAAATATAAGACCAAACAAAATAACAAACATTGACATGAACGCTCACAGCTCATACACACAAGTCAAAAAACAGCCACATTGGGACGATTCAAACTGAGTGAGTAAAGTATGTTTTTAGCCTGGACTTAAAAGAGTCAATGGAGGGGGCAGATTTGATAGGTCTGGGGTCTTGGATAGTCTGGGACTTAAAAAGCAAAGGCGCGTTCATCCCTGAGCTTAAATTCAGATAGCCACCCAGGAGCCAAAAAGCAGCCGACCTGAAGGACCTGGGGGTAGAACGGGTGGCTACAAGGTCTGCAATAAAGGAGAGGGCAGCCTGTTTAAGAATTTTTAGACAAACAGGAGAACCTTAAAATCTTAGTGAATGGAGGGTAGAGTTGGGGGGATGTGGTCCCTCTTTAGGATAACTGTCAGGAGACTAGCTGCAGTGTTCTGGTACAGTTACAGGCATAACAGTGATGACTGACTTATAATCCCAGTGTACATGAAGTTGAAGGCAAGCAAGAGTGTATAAAGGTGTGGATGATTTTGTTTTCATGACCGCCACCACTTCAGACTAGCATTTGGTATGAGTCACCAGACTATATATAAACAATCACCAAAAAAGTGATGCCCAAGTGTCTGATTGTCCTCCTCTCATCCATCCCTTCCTTCTGTTTATGCTCCAGTCCAGGGAAGCTGCTGGATGTGGATGACCACTACTACCGTGAACTGTCCACCAGCAGGTCTGAACCCTGCATCCCCACAGAGGAGACGCCACCCAGCAGCCTGCCCGAGAGACGGCAGTCCATAGAGAGGAGAGGGTCTACAGAGACGAGGCGGTCCACAGAGCAGGAACCAGCTGCTGCCAGCAGACAGACCAGAGAGAGGGCCGTCACTGAACCAGCACCTCCCAAACCTGTCAGTGACAACAGGTACGTTCTTCTCTATGTTTTTGATATACCAAATTACCATCAATGGTCCAGAAAAGAGCAACAACTCAGAGCTCTTTTTTTTGGAAAGCTGCAGAAAAATGGCCGTCATTATCAATATAACCAATGATATCAGCGTCTCTCATGCTTTAAAAGCAGCAGAGAGTTAACTTCCTGTTTTGGAGATTCAGTGCTCTTTTAGGAGCATTCTTTGGACATGAACACAGCACGTTCATATGCGTCTCACACTTTGAACAGTTTGCATCGTGCCTATTTACAGTTAGTCCTGTGCATTGTAGACAAGCCAGCTTGCCAACAGTTTGCAAGGCTGTTGGGTTAAGATGCACGCCCAAAAGAAAAGCCCAAATTTCTGGTTGAAGAAGAAACACACCTACTTTTAGACATCATGAAAGACTTGGATATCGGCAGGTTTTATGCAAAAATATCACAACGCCAACCTTTTCAAGAAGCTGGTTGAAGGAATAGAAGATGGAGGCGGTTGTGGTGTTCACTATCCAAACACTGCTTCCCTCTTTAATAAAAACAGCCACTGATGGGAAAACTTTGAGAAAAATCCTATTTTGACGCAAAGAAGCAAAATGGAACAAGAGCCAGCCGTTCCACTTTTCCATACTTTGACTTGATAAAGGATGTTAGGGCACAATAATCTGAGAACACAAGGCTGCATTTAAACAGGAATATTACTGGAATATTTATCCTTTTCATTAGCCATGTAAACAGCTTAGCAAGAATGCTGTCTTTATCAGAATAAGGGCAAAAACTGAAAGATTTCGTACATGTGAACGTACATGCAGACACTGAAATTCACATTATCATGGTTTCCATTTTTAACGAGGCTCATTTTTTGACTCAAAGGTCCTCTTACTAGCTTTCTGGGACCTTTTTAAACCACACCTCACGGTCCAGGTTGTGAATAACCTCCTTGATTTTTCTCCAGCTGTCTCACTGATTTAAAGGAGCTATATGTAAGAAATCTAAAGCAAATAGTCGTAAAATCCTCCTAATATGTCACAGAGACAAAGGAATAATGTTCATATAACATACTGATCTCACCGACAACAATCGTACAGCCAGAATATTCGCATTTAAACATTTTTACAGTCCGCAAATCATGTTTATGTTTTGAATATGTGTTTTGGCCTGTTGCGCCACCCACCGCCGTCTGCTTCGCAATCTCAGAATCCATCAGCTATCAGTGTGGCAACAATAAGCCTCCAGGGCCAACTATTAATATTTCTGGGTTTTCCGGTGTAGCCAGCAGATGTCTGGGCCAAGACTTCCTCTTTCGCTCATTTAGGCCAATCTCTGTAAACAGATATCTGCATATGAATGCAAGTAAATAATAAATAAAAAGCTAAATCATTGGCACACGATTGCCAATGGGTTCCCAGATTGCATTTCGGCCAGTGCTACTCCACACAGACTGTTTACCTGCCGCTCAAACGTGATTGGTCAATAAGAGACCTGAACTCTTCTGATAATAATTTCCTTTTACTTACAGATTCTGCAGATATCTGTTGATAGAGATTAATGTCTGTGTACACTGACTATATGATACTAGATGCTTCAGTTTGTCTGTAGGGAAACTGCTTGGACTCAGTAAAACTTGCGCTGTACAATCCAATTTTGTTTGCTAAATTAGATTAAAAGGTTGCACACAAAGCAGTGCATTTAAATCATGAGATAAAGTGAGATATAATTAATTTGTCTTTTTAAAAGAAAACTGTTTGTATAGTTTTAATTTGAAAATATCAATTATAATTCCTGACAAATGAAAGACTGCAGATAGATCGCACAACACTGCTGCTGAATGATGGATACAGAGGGAGTGACCTTCATCCTACAGACAGCTGTGAATAGAGTTAAGAATTTTAGCTGGATTGCAATGGAACCATTAGGTACTTGCACCATCAGGATCAGTGTGTCTTTCTTTACAGATTTTTTTTCACGCTTGCATTTCGCATTCCAGCCGTTCAAAATGACAAATCTATGTACTAATTTCATCTGTTTCCCAGTCCTGCCTGGTCACTGCCTCAGACAGCCCGCGCACATGATATATTGTTGCTGAAGATAATAAACAATATGAAATCTTTCCCCTGAATGTGGATCTTTAGATCTCATTTCTCATCCTGTTTTTTTTTTTTTTTTTTTTTTTGGCTTAAATCTTTCAAACCATCTCTTATTGTTTTCCCTTTTTTTCCGTCTATGTGTTTACTGCTCTCTCCTGTCGACAGGCGCTCCGTTCCCAGAATGCCCTCCACAGAGAGTCGGACTGACGACAACCCGTATGACTTCAGACATCTACTGAGGAAGACCTCACAGAGACGAAGGCTCATCAAACAGTACTGATCACACGACTGAACTTTTTTAGCCATTTGGTCCATAATCTGTCAGGATCTGAATGTGGCAGTGTGTTATCATGTGTCATGCTACATGATATGAGTATTTGATTCGTCACAGCTTCTTCATAAACCTTTGAAATGAAACAAATGAAAACTGCATTGATTATAAGTCACCACTGTTCTTATTAATCTAAAAGCAGGACAGGATTAAGTATAATGTAAATAATAAAATGTCATATACTTAAATCTGTAAATGAAGGTTTTATTTATGTCATTAGTAAACTAGACGTTTTTGCTCATGTTTGCTGTATCCATTTCCTCTCTGGTTTGGTAAATATTGTGTTTGAGGTTATATATTTAAACTAGAATTGTGTAAAATATCTAGAGATCGTGTAAATACAAAAGCCATGCTCTTTCACTTGAATACTTTACATTTCAATCCATTTTGAAGGATGTATTTTCTGAAAAAAAAAAAAAAAGCTGCTTCAGTGTTGTCACATTGTAAGAAATGTACATTCTCTCCTCTGCTGTAATCTGTTTTGTTCATTTAAACGTAAAATGTAACAAATTCCTTGTGATGTTTGATTTATCTAACATTTAGCATAGCTGCCCCCATGCAACACGAGTTCATGTGGAAGTGATGTCTCATTACCAACATTTTTTTATTGTCTGTTGTACATATTTCCTCACACAAATCCATTTTAAGAAGGTCACAAAGGAGAAGGTTATGATCTACAAGATGTTCCTCAGTAAATTCTTGTAGATCGAAACGTTGCCTTAAAAGAACAGAGAATTAATTTATAACCTACAGTGTGCAGACCGTCTTTGTGACCTGCAGTGAAGTATCCTTTGTGCATGATTGATCCCTCTCCATTTTCTTATTCCCAGCTCATCAAATACCGCCGCTTTGTCTGTGATCTCTGCGGGAGATACCGATGCACAGAGGCACCTTTTGTGGCGGTATGATACGCACCGCGCAGCTGCAGTTGTTGACACAGAGGGCAATAACTGACCTCTTCAAATACCCCAGCTTTGTCACTGGATGTCCGCGTCAGATACCAACGCACAAAGGCGTCCTTTGTGCACCAGACTGCAGCCAGTAAATAGCAAGAAAGTCCACATAGTAAGGACATGAGGGACGATGGATTGGTCAACAAACTCCAGACTATCACCCGTTGTTCGTTTCCCATGTAAAAACAAAAGTCAATGGAATTATTTCAACGAGCGTGCTAGTATGTGTAGCATGCTATGGGTGTGGTGCAGTACGGTGACACGTGTCCATAGACTGTATCTAAAGATGAATGACGCGTCTTCACTTCCCCTCACTGTACAAAAATGAAGCCAAAATATCCCAGATACGGCCGCTGCAGTCTTCTGCTTGTGACATCATTTAGAGTCTGCGGCCAGTATCGACTTCCCGCCCATACACCTGTCCGACCAATCACGAGCAACGCCATTGATAGCAAGCAATGGCTGTCAATCATACTCTCAATCCTGCTCTTTTCCCATTCAATGACCTAACTTGTGAGAAAAATAAACACTTGAACAAACATCAGAATGGTAAGAACTTCCTAAAATGACAATAACTGTCTTTGGGGAATTTTTTTTTCTGACTTTTACTTGGAGCTTTTAGTCTGGCCCACGTCGTATCGTATCCACTAACATGGAGAGGATGGGCTTTATGACCAGTACTGCAGCCAGCCACCAGGGGGCAATCCAGATGTTTTGGCTTCACTTTTGAGGGCTGTCACATTGTCCATCTTTTTATACAGTCTCTGCATATGTCTCATGATGTATGTCACATGACGTTAGTAACAAACATACTTTTTTTAATCCCAGCCATGATTTTTTTCCAAAATCAACGTGATTTTGTTGCCTAAACTTACAGAAACAAACATAAAATCTAAGTGTTTTACCTTTGCTGTAAGTTTACATTATGCCATAAGACTGTATGCATGTAACAAGCAGAAACTGTACATTTCCTGTGTATTTTAAAAAGACACAATGCATGTAACAAGCATAAATTGACACGCCATCGTATAACGTCCAAAACTGACGCAGGAGGGTAACTCGCATGTCATATTTTCAAAATTAGGTCCACTAACAAAGCGGCAGTATTTGAACACACGATTTCAACTGAAAACACTTTATTCCTTCAGGTCTTTGGTGGTAAAAAAAAAAAAAAAAAAAAAAAAGGTTGAGGATATCAGAGAGAATGAACAGAAGCAGCTGTGTCATGTTGATATCAAACCAGCCCCCTGGTAAATACCTCCTCATGTTTTCTTCCCCATATTGGCCTGAGGATTTCTCTGAGATGCAACCTCTGACCTTTATGTGTGTGACATTTTAAAGGAGAGAACCCCCATGGGGGGTGTTACTGAATCCCCAACAGCATGCTGACTGCACACACTGGCACAAAAAACTACATACAGCCAAAAAAAAAAAACCAACAACAACAACAACAACAAATGTCCAGACAAAACACAGACAGCAACGAACAATGGGGATAGGCTCTAGCCATTTTATGCATCAATTATGAATACCTCAGTCAAGATTTTTTCCCTTGGTATTTTTATTCCTCTTTAGGCATGAAAAACAAAACATAAAAATACGTAAGTACATTGAAATTCATTTTTTCAAACATGGCTTTTTCGGGGAGTTTTTCACATGTCCCATCAGGATGCATTTGAGTTTTCAGCTAAAGTTTATAAACCAATGAATTAAATGACAGATTATAATTTATAGTTTTGCTGTTAAACTAATGTGTTCACATATTTTAACATTTTCTAATACTACCCAGTGTGCTGCAAAAGCATTGAGCCGTACTCCTCAGCCTCTGCTCTCTCTGTTTCTACTCCTCACTCCTGTCTCCTCCACCCTCCCTCATTTTGGTCCTTGCTCCTGGCACCTTAGCTGTAGGAATAAAATGTACAAATTCTGAAAACAGATGAAGTTCCTCTTTGAAGCCAAACAGGCACTGCAGATGACACATTTTTTGTAACTGTGATAACTGTAGTTGAAATATAGTGATGTGTAATGCCCAGTTTAGAGGACAGATTATTACTCTGATTTTTCTCCAGATTTAAAACCAATACTTGGAAATTTTAACAAGTGTATGACTCCATAGATGTTACTAAATTTTATTTACCTGGTATAGAAAGACTGGCGAGATATTCCTGAGCTGCACAACATTTCTTGTGTCTTGTCGGCCATCTTGTTTTTGAGAGATTTGTGTTGCATTTACAAGGACTGGCCAGTGGGTGGCAGTGTATGTCATGACGCACTAGGGTCCACTTTCGGGATGTATACAAAACTATAGCATCAAAATCTGCACACATACAAGAAAATGGCTTTCAAATAGTGACCAGTAGGCTATGTGTGAAAGAAGGCACAAATATTGCTGTTTTTGAAACACTTCATACTTTAAATATTTAACACAGCTATTAATATAAGAAAAACGAATTAAAAATAAATCAGCATAAGGCCTCTGCAGATTTACTGTAATTTCATACACAAATATTACAGTATCATCACGACTTTGCCACAGGGTTCACTTTATTTTAATGAGTCTTTTGTGGCATTAAATGGTTGCAGGCGATTGCCTTCATAAATCATAACAGATGTGGCTCAGGCATGATGCCCGCAGGCTGCGTTTGCTGTCAGTCATGTTGAAACGATAAGAAAACAGGCAGAACATGTGACAGTGTTGGATTGTATGTGTTGTGATTTGTAGCAGATAATGTGTGGAATTATGGTCTGATGGTATTTCAGCTTTAATTTTCTATTTTTTGTCTTCTTTTTTTGTTACTTTAGCCTCATCCAAAATCTACAACACAGTGTCCATCCACTTTTATGCTGGATAATTGTATTTATATGCAACCATAAAAAGAGAGATCTATAGAAATTATTCACCCTGAAACAAATAAACTACAGTTAATAAACAAGTAACGGGTAATGAATACTTTTAGAGTAACGAGCCCCAGCACTGACAGCAGAGAGGAGGGACCCATGCGCACTTTACTGCATTTGAACCAAGTCTCCTCGGTGTCCCGCTGCTTCCTCCACCGGAGGCGGGCAATTAGAGCAGCCGGTCTCCAAAAAAATAGGTCTGCGGTCGCCGGGCAGATGAATTAGTTGGCATTCACTGTCTGTATGGAGGGTAAGTTTGTGCGCGCACGGGCACAAAATGTTGGGGATGTATGGAGTCACGACGCGCTACGCAACGCAGTTCGTCATGACTTGAAGTGAATCACGATGGGATTTCTTTAGTGACGTGACATTTAGGTTAGAAGCAATTAGGCATGGCTTGTGTGTGCTGCATATTTACCAGCAGCTGTGGCATATAGCTGCTTTTCACCACTTTTTTTGGGCTGCAGTTTGTTTTTATTTTTATTTCCATCCAAAGCAGGCATCTCAACGCAGCTGAACTCTTGCACTATATTTCCCATGAGGTGAGGAGAGCGTGGTGCGCCGGATTTCTCTTGGAGGACGCTGCTTTACGCTCCGTGCACCTGTGGACGCCTGCAAAAAGAGCACCGTGGACGCCTTTTGCGTGTCTTTTTTTCTCTACCATACGCGTTTTATTTTTAGGGTCTTTCACCCAGCACAAAGCGTCTATCGGATGCACGGCTGCAGCAGTCGGAGAGGTCTGGTCACATTCAGCACCACATCAGCTTTGAACAGCGCCGGGTCGTCGCGTGTGGATGGGCTCTGTCGGTCTCCGTGTCTCCAGCAGCTCCTAACTACCGGCAACAATGGCATCGCAGGGTTTCTGGTCTCTCGGCGGAGATAATGCGGGGGCCAACACCGGGAGTCAGAGCCCCAGTACGCGTGAGTGGCTTTTTGTCTTGAAAGCAGCTGTGATGGAGCGGGGCGCAGCTCTAATTCCAGTGCATTGTCTCAAACCAGTGCGTCTGGCCGAGTGAAAAACCAAACAGGCCTGCTGTGTCTATCTGCTTTACGCATTTTTTTTCCCGTTTCACCCTGCAATATGCGAGAATGTTGCTCTTTTCCTCTAACTTGCATGGCGCCTTTTGTGCTTCTGTCGTAAAGTTGGACTCCTGTGCATCCTTATTTGATTTATCCCCTCTCTCTTGCAGCCAGGGCTTGGTGCCAAGCGGCGGCCCAGAAATTATCCGGAGGAATTGGATCGAAATTATGTGGTATGTCGGAGGGAGTGGGGGGTTGGTTGGTGAGGGGGGCGCAACGTGCCAGTTTTTACCAATCGTTTCATTCACGTTCTGGCCTTATCGACAGCGTAATAAAAATATCTTAATGCTGTTTTGTGATGTTTCAAAGCGCTGCTAAATGTCGGGGAAGTGGAGAAAGCCGCCGAGCCGGCCGCCAAGCAGCCGCCGGGGACAGAAGCTGCAGGCACCTGCGGCTGCAACAAATCCTGCAACTGCACCAAAGCTGCTGTGGTCTTCTCCAACCTCTATTCAACAGGTACAAAAGCATGCTGCAAACCTGGAGATTAAACACTGCCGGACTCCTGATCTGTCTCATTGAGTCACAGCTTGGCCTTGCTTTGGATTACCGTCGTTTAGTCAGTGTAAAAATGACATAAAAAGTCATTATTTATTATAAGTGTAGTTTTTTTTCTTTTTTAAATAAAAGAAAAACAGCAAGCAATGTGTAAATTGGCATTTTGCAAATCGATTTTATTTGTCAATATCTGTTATTTAAATGTCATTTTATTGATCCGCTTTATTCTTTGTTCCCACCGCCAGTAAAATACACATACAAATTAAATAAAAATGGCAGAACATGTGCAAATTTGGATGGAATTAATCATAAAGTGCTTCGTTTACATTAAGATTTAATATGCGCAATATTCAGTAAACTATAGTGGACATTTTTGCAGTTTTTCCGGAGAGGTCACCTTCAGCAGAATCTCTTGCTCAGAGGTGTTGAACGTTGCATGAACTCCAAAAACTTACTTTAATTTGCAGACCTTAAATGTAACAAAATATGGGCTTTTTTGTCCCGTCTACAGGCCTGCAGGATCATTTCACAACATCGAAAAGAATGCATGCAAACATGATTTTATGAGACTCTTCTGCACAGAAATATAAATCACAAAATGTCTCCCCTGCTGCTGCTGCTGCTCCCGCGTTTGTTTATTTATTTATTTATATTTTATTTACAGACCTGTTACCTGCCATGGACGGCGACACCAAAACAATGACCTTCCTGCAGGAAGTTGTGGATATTTTACTGGCCTACATCGTGGAGTCTTTCGACCGGGACACCAAAGTTATTGATTTTCATTATCCAAACGAGCTTCTTCAGATGAACAACTGGGAGCTGCAGGGCGAGCCGGCCACCCTGGATGATATCTTGATCAGCTGTCGCGCTACTCTCAAATACGCCATCAAAACAGGTCAGGTCTGCAGGCTCAAATGTTTGATACACGCTTGATAAATAAGCTGCTTTATTTTTGACTATTTAAATATGCTAAAAACAGTTTCAGTGTGGCGTGTTAGGAAATATTCCCGCTTTAAAGCTGCACCTGACACATTTATGCAGGCCTAAATCCCGGCCTGCTACAATTCTTTGTGTTTAATATGTCTAAATCACAATATATTGACATATTTAATAACTCATACAATGAGGGGAAGAACTATTTATAGCACAGAGTTCTAGATTATAACAGAAAAAAATCACAAACTTGATTTTTAGGTGAATCCTATCTCCATTTTAATTAAGGTTTATCCTGCAAAAATCTACACAGTGAAGACAGAATAAAACAAAGCACAGAGCAGAAAGCAATCTGTGTTTAAAAAAGATAAAAATAAATAATGTCTATAATAAAAATCAACCAGCAAGTTGTTCTCCTCCTCCTCCTCCTCCTCCTCTTGGCCACCAGACCGATAAATGCAGTGACGCAGTAAATCTGGTTCACCAAGTAGGAGATAATAGGCTAATAACCAGCAGGCTTCATAGGCCAAGTCCATTATTCTCTCGGCACTGACACATGCAGGGGAAAATTTACAGCACAGCACAGAAACCCCCAAAACAAATACAGATATACATTATATAATTTTTTTTTGCAGCTCTTTAACTCCATTTGATCAGATTATAGACATGTGACAAATTGCATATGACAAATATAAGGACATTTTAAAGTGTTTTATAATGCACAGTATTTGTAACAATTAAAACTCCTTCTGTGAAGACATATTCTATATTATTAACTGTCTTTTACTGCCGTTCATTATCTGTTATACACCAGCATCCACTCATGGGTGCACATGAGTTATAGACAAGTTGTTGACAAATGCATTATGAATGTAACAGCTTAAACTACATTACAGTGTATTATAAGCCATTTATTACTGTAAATGTTTATTATCACAGCTAAATTGAGGAAGTTAAAGTATCAGATCAGAGTAGGATTTATTGCCAAGAATGTTTTTACTCATGAGAGATTTGCTTTGGTTTTTGGTGCCAAGATGCAGCAAACAATAAACATATTAAGAGGAAATGATAATAAAATAAGGCAAAAATTTAAGTGTCTTCCTGAGACAGTAATTGTGGATCAGACTTGTTAAGGAGACATTTAGAATTTCTTGTTTAAAAAAAAAAAAGAAAAACATTTAATTTAGTGTTTTTTTTATAGCTCCTCAGTGTGTGATGTAACCTGTAATATTAAACAAAGGTGGGGAAACTCTATTTTGGTGTTTATACCCTCCACTAAATTCCTACATTACCCATACAACACCAAATGCTTTCATTATTTCTCAAGATGATTTAAACATCACCGCAGCTGCATTTCTAACCTGCAGTTAAAGCGTCGACGAGATGGCAGTGTCTCTGCCTTTTTCACAAACTCAGCTTAAACGCACAGAAATTTCAATTTTCCTGACGCCTGATAAAACTGTTCAAATTGCAGCCATCTCACACCCCTTTCCCCCTCTTCCTCCTCAGCCCACCCCAGGTACTTCAATCAGCTCTCTACAGGATTAGACATGGTCGGACTGGCAGCCGATTGGCTAACGTCCACCGCCAACACCAATATGTAAGTATGTGGCCCCCTTGCTTCATCATGATTTTAAATGCTGATAATGATAATGACAATGAATTCCATTTCCGGTCCATCCGTATGCCGTCTGCACGTGCTGATAGCGGCTTCTCTCTTTTTTTTTTCACTCAATCATGGCAAATGAAAAAGGTGAAATGAAAGGCAGACCCCCTCCTTTACTCCCCCTCCCACCTCTGCCTTTTATCCCTCCCCCCTCACCTCCAATCTCCATGGGGATTCAAGGGGAGAAAATTAGCCCTGAAATTAAATTCAGACTAATCTGAAGCTAATTTTGGTGTGTGTTTTTGGGGTGATAAACTCTGCAAGAGTCAGCCTTGGCAACTGTGAGGCACTGCAAAATAAGCCTTAAAAGGGTTTAAAATTACTGCTGCTGATACGCTGTGTATTAGTAGGAAAATATATCAGGAGGCTCAGACTGAAAATGTACTTTTTTAGTGCAGCGAGGATGATGAAGATATGAGGCTTCTGTACAGCAGAAAGCACATTTGGTCTGAAATGTGCCCTGCGCAGTGGAAAAAGAAACGTATGTTCGTACATTTTGTTCAGAAGCATCAGTGCAAATGAAAATCTTATTGCCTCCTCAGAGTGGAAGGTGTGGCCTGTAAGACCACCGAAAATTCTGCATCTTTATCTTCAAAGAATTTGAATTATTCAGTGTTTTATCTGCCATCAATTTCAACTCTGAAACAGCCAAACTGGAAAAAAAAGTCAGTTTACTGGCTATATCCTGGAGATGAGTCATGCGCATTTTTGTGTAACAAGCAGCATGTGATGTCCCTTGTGTAACGCAGGTTCACCTATGAGGTGGCTCCTGTCTTTGTGCTGCTGGAATACGTCACTCTGAAGAAGATGAGGGAGATCATTGGCTGGCCGGATGGGCGAGGAGATGGCATTTTCTCGCCTGGTATGTATGGTGACGCCAAACCCACCACCCCTCTGTTTCACTGAAGATGGAACTGCCTCTGTGTGTGTGTGTGTGCGCTGTAATTTGCATTTTGATGATATAAATGGAACTCGTTTCAAAGCCAATTAGCATAAAATAATTTTTCCAACTTAAGCCCCCACCTCACCACCCTCCCTCCAGTCTTTAATTCCTCCCATGCTTTTCTGTCTGACACGTGGCGAGGAGCAATCACTGGAGAATGTGATGACAAAGGCCATGATTGGCTCTGACATTGTGGACAGTTGGATGCTGTGTCATTGCTCGATGCGCTCCTGATACACTGTGAACAAAGGATTTCTGTTGTTCTATCATTATAACAAACATGCACGGAATTTTTCAAACTGTGCTCTGAAGCCCTGCGTTACTCCCTTGAGACTGTGCCAGTCAGGGCTGTGATGTGGGCCTGACACTGGCTGTAAATCACTGGGTCCTGTCTGTCCTCCAGGTGGTGCTATTTCTAATATGTACGCCATGCTGCTGGCTCGCTTCAAGATGTTCCCCGAAGTGAAGGAGAAAGGAATGTCATCTGTTCCCCGACTGGTGGCCTTCACATCCGAACATGTAGGCATTTATGTTTTAATTAAACTGTCAATATGTGTCCTAATGGATCAAATAATGAACACTGACTTTCTTTAACCAAAAGTCAAAGATCATCCTCTCCAGTGGAGGAATAACTTTTTATTTTCCACATTAACCGTGGCTGTGCTTGATGTGTGTGTTATAAAAGTGCCTTTGTGTCATGTTCATACCACCAGCGCTGATATAAAGCTGACATTATGTGTGTGAGACGCTGCAGGACACAAGGTGACTGGTGTGTCTGCCACATTATATGTCACCTCCTTCATCTTTAAAGGACATTTAAAAGATGCTGTGAGGCAAAGACGCCATTTAGTGACACACAAACCTTTTAGAGCTGCCTGACCAATGTTATATTTCCAGATGTTTTCCCCCTCCTGTAACCTGGTGTGCAGACAGTTCAACATAATTTCTATTTTATTTCTTCTTTGTCTCATTTTCAGAGCCATTTTTCAATCAAAAAAGGTGCGGCAGCTCTTGGCATCGGGACAGAGAGTGTGATCTGCATCAAAGCAGACGAAAGGTAAAGTCCGCCTCTCATTTCAGCCGTATAAATATAAATGGTGTGGGAATACTCTATGGAAAATCTGCATGCAAGCTTCATGCATGACAACTCAGAGAACGCAGAGAAAGAGAGTGTTCCCCTAAGCAATGTCTGTGTCCACTCCACACAATAAAATCCTATCCAGACAGAGAATGTCTCAGGGTATGTCAACTACAAAACATATAAACTAATCAGACCTTAAATTTGATGCTAACGCTAGCTGTTGGAGCTAGCCCCATGCCTTGACCAACATTTACGTTAGCAAATGCATGTCAGCTGCGTCTTCATCCATCTCATCTGAATTACAAACTAAATTAAGCCATAACCCAATTTTGGCAGCAAGCTAGCTATGACCTGGAGGTATTACATCAGTTCAAACAAAGGATTTCATTGGTCGAGCCTACATTTCCGCAAGCGGACATCTGCTGAAAATCAAGGTCTTTCCAAATAATGTTCTGCTGGGATGTGCAAGCATTCATAAGAACCCTCAAAATCTGTTTTTGTAAACTTCTATCCAATTTTTTGGACAAAAATCCATGCTTGGTGTAAAAGCATAAAACTGCTGTATAGTAGTTCGTGTTGTAGTAGTTTTACTAGTATTTTACTGTTACTTAACGTTTCTAAAAGTCCAGAGGAAAATGTACATTTACTCCACTACATTTATAGATGGCTGTGGTTACCTTGCAGATGAAGATTTTACTGAAAATGGCACATGATTAGCTTATACAGTCAAATACCAGAGATCAAACCACTGGTTACCAACCTTTTGGTTTGTGACACCCTGCAAAACAAAGTGTCTAGTTGGGGTCCTTTTGAGGCCATAGAGGTATATACTGGATATTTAATCTGCAAACTGTCTCCCAAAGGATTGAATGATGAGATACCATGGCATGTCATCCTATAGTGGATTTGGGGATCTCAAAAGACCGATTTATGATACACAGCATAAAAGTATACAATGTTGACCGATGTGTTCATTCATAAGATAAACATTTTTGTAGATAATATTGTAAATAGCCTTTATTGTGTAAGGAGCTTGAGTTTACCATGTTTTTCCCATGTTTTTCTTGTTCCCTTGTTCTTTCGTTTGTGGGATATGTGACACATGGTGCACAGGCTGTTGTCAATTATTAAGAAATACGCCCACAGCTGATGAATTCCCCCACACCTGTGCATACCTTTGAAATGGGTGGAGCAGTTTCTGTTTAAGCTCAGTGCTGGAAATAATGGTGTTGAACACTCTTGACGAAGGTCCAGGAGGACTGAGATGTTAGTGTCACTAATAAATTGTGAAGCTGAGCAAGAACAGTGTGTGGGATTTTCTGTTCAGAGGCCCACAGAGGTAAAATTATGAAATATTTCACAAATATGTTGAGAATTTGAGAAAATTCCAGAAAGGTTTTTTCTTTTTTCCTTCTCCCAAAAATCACCTCTTGACCCCTCAAATTTATCTTGTGACCCTTTTTCGGGACCAGCCCTTTAGGTTGCGATCTCTGAACAAAACTGCCTACAGTGCCTGTATACTTAGCAGTTAAACCCAACTTTACCTCAACCAGCTACAGCAGTAAAATGCTGCTTACACTTTGATGCATCAGTATGAAGCACATTTTGCTGATAATACTTAAAGGAACACTTCACTCCCAGTATGATCATTTATATATCAGTTACTCACCCCATGTTACATTGAATTTGTGAAGAATTTTTTTTTCTTGTCTGTCTCCAAAATGAACAAAGAATCCAAATACAAAGGAAATTCTGAATGAATTGAAGTCGTAGGGGTCCACATTTTACAACAGCAAAACTATATGAAAACATTCAAACTCTCACACAACTCATGCAGAATAATCCAAGTCTCATTCACTCAGTCGTATGCTCAGTACTTCCAAAACAGATGTCTTTTTTGAAAACCTTAGTATTTAAAACTGAACAGAAAGTGAAACTTCTCAAAGCCAGACTCCATTGAGAAAAACAGTAATTTTACTTCACTGAACATGGGAGCTGTTCGTCTACCATGGCATTGATCAGTTGGTTAGTTTATGTTATTGTTTTTTTAAGTTTCAGTTTTCTTCAGGACATTTTCTTGTCATGAAGTATTTTGATATTGATTTCTTGGTATCATCACATAAGTAAAAGATCCGAATACTTACTCCACCATTAATGAATTCACAAACAACTCAAGACGCAACTGAGGCTTATTTTTTCTTTGCAGTGGTAAAATGATCCCAGCCGACCTTGAGAGGCGAATACTGGAGGCGAAACAGAAGGTAATGAGATACACATTAATAACACAAGCTATAAATACTGCAGATATTACTTCATACAGCCCTCATTTTCTGATACTCAGTTGACTGAAACCACCCTGATTATGAAACATGTTGGCATTATTATAACTGCATCAGCTGCTTTGTGTACAGTCATTTCCTGTTTGTGTCTCTGCAGGGCTTTGTTCCTTTCTTTGTTAGCGCAACTGCGGGCACAACAGTGTACGGAGCCTTTGACCCGCTCATCGCCATTTCTGACATCTGCAAAAAGTACAGCGTCTGGATGCATGTGGATGTGAGTAAAACAAACTGACCTTTTCATATGGAATCTGCATAAACATCTCCCACTGCCTCGTTAAAAACTCTGTTATTACCTAAAACGTCTGCGGTGCACAACATCTCTCCACAGCAGGGGTTTTAGTGAAGGAATACACAGAGCTCACCAGTGAGTTTGACAAATCTATTATGTCTGTCTCGCCTCTAACCGCTTGCGGTTGACCCAGATAGGAGCCAGCCATTTCCTATCTAACACTGGGGATTAGAAAAACTGGAACAGAGGCTGTAAATCATCTCCTCCCCTGACTTTGCCATCATGGGCCCTCTCACTGAAGGAACTCTATCTATTAATGAAGGTGATTTAGTCCTGACAGGGGGACACCTCTATTAAGAGGCATAAATGGCCTTATCTATCATTCCTCAACTGGCTGAGATGAGAAAAAACAACATCCTGCTTTGGAGTGTTGTGGCACCTGCTGCTTTTGTCGGAGTATGTGCTGTTGCGGGTGCAGCTCCCCGTGAAATAAATGTGCTCTGTGGCCTTCTTAGCTCTCAGTAGGAAACATTATGAGGCTGGATATCCAGAGACGCTGGCAAAAACATCCACATGAACTTCTCACATTTAGACCTTTTTGAAGCTGATAATGATATCAATGTTTGGAGTAAAGAATATATAAGTCGTGAAGAATGTTCTGACCTGCTATAGCTAATGAGCTGGAGGAACCTTCAAAGCAGTTAAATGAATATGTTGTGCTCCAAGTGCCAAAAAATATATTTGGAAAAATTCAACAGCAATGTCTCTTCCCAGAAATCATGACTCATCAGTACTCAAGATAATCCACAGACCTTGTTGTGAGCAGTTTCATGTAGGAACTATTTTCTTACTACCAAACTACACCTGTCAATCAGGTCCCAAGAAATGCGCCACACTAAGCAACTGATTTTCATAGTGGCCAAAGAATGGACTCACAACTTCTGAGTCGCTCATGTGATGCCATTAGGCCCCAAAACCTTTCTTCTCATAGACTAACATTGGAAAGGAGATGCCTGTAAATCCATGGACGCATTTTTCTGAGCATCACAATCCCCATTAAAACGATTCGTCTTACTATCAGAAGTTGATTCATTTGGTCCGATAATATTCCAAAAGTTTATAAGAGCCACATGAATAAATCACTTTATCCTCATTTAATTTAACAGATTGTTAAACCAGAGGTAGCCAGCTGGGCCTGTGTAAGTCACAAGTGCGCTTGCTCTAAGCAGTGTCGATCATCCAGGTAATTTTATACGCTGCAGACTGACGTTTTTGGCTTTGTGCACCACAAAGCAAATCTCATAGGAATGAACGGTGTTTGATTTTGAGGTGAACTGTCCCTTTAACAGCAGAGGTCTACCAATGAATTGGCTAGGTCGATATACCAGCCAGTGTACCTTAGCTAAATATGTGTAAGCAAACGTGATCACCATTTTGTTCAGCCACTAAAGAGTACTGACTAGTTCCTCATTTTTAGAATTAGGAACAAATAGAATTCTTAAAAATTGGTCATTACTGTACAAAGTTTAGCATTTGTCTTGCCATCTGACTTGTAGGGAGATCTAGGCTTGTTAAAGGTATACTGTAAAGGATTGTCGTTTACTATTTGTTTGTAAAAACACTCACTAATGGAAGTATAAGTAAAACCCAACCCAAGATTCTGTCAGTTGGCCTGTTTGCCTCACTATATTTGTGTGTGGTAACTCGTTGCAGCCTTTTAATAAAACCCGACGTCACCTGAGTGCTGTGGGGGTACACACTAATGAACGCCCCAAGCACAAAATAAAAAATAAAATGTACTTTCACATACTTCTAGTGGGTCATGAGTGATGACTGAGGGGGATTTTGTCTGTATCAGTCTATACATTGTGTTTAAGGAAAATCCTGCAGGGTATATCTTAAATTAATTGTGCTAGATTAAAATTTTTAAATATTCATTTATTTAGAAGATTTTTAAGTCAGTTTTATTGAAGTCACCTAATATCATTGCATTTCTACTATACATATACAGACTTCCCTCTGCACCTGCAGAGTCTATCAAGTGTTTGAATCGAGTCCAACTCTTACAAATGATTATACTTAACCTTCACAAAAAGGCACTCAAGATGTATTGACTCAGGGCGCAATGAACTCAAAGACTAAGTTAGAGTAAGTGTAGCCACACTACCACCCCTGGAATATCTGTCAGCTTTTTATGAAGAGTAATATCTGAGTTCAATTTTATTTAGTTTTATATTTTTATTACAAAGCCATGTCTCATATAGTGATAACACTGGGTTTATGCAAGACAACCCATGCACAAAGCAACTCAGTTTTAGACACAAGGCATATAGCATTGAGAATGATTTTTGATCCCCTAATGTCATTTAGTTTGAAGTATTCATAGGAATTTAAATGAGAGTTTAGTAGAACCAAAGCTTTGAGGCAACTTTGCTGAGGTTGTAGAGATTTGATATATTAATCACAACTGGATAGACACATAAAACACAACTGAGGTTTTGTAAAGGATGGGGAACTTTCAACGGACAGATCTTTAAAAGAACGGTCCAAATCAAAGCAGCTGAGGCCAAGATATCCTGACTTTGGTTTACCAAAATCCTGGATCCTTCATTTCCCATAATGCAAAGTCATGTCTTTAAGACTTTAAACTTATTTTTCATGTAAAATCAGTGGAGTGTCCCTTTAATGAAAATTATTCAAACTTATATGTTTCTTTGTTATGTGTGTGTCCTGTCAGGGTGCGTGGGGAGGAAGTCTGCTCATGTCCCGGAGACACAGGTGGAAGCTGGATGGGGTTGAGAGGCAAGTAAAAACGTTCTGGGGGGGTAAACACAAACTGAGAAGAAGCTAACGAGCATTTGAACCAAACAGCTAAACTAAAGTTTTTGTTACCTGCAGGGCCAATTCAGTAACATGGAACCCACACAAGATGATGTCAGTCCCTCTGCAGTGTTCAGCCCTGCTGGTCAGAGAGGAGGTACGCCTCATCGTCACATTCATACATATGAATATTTGTTTTTGGTTTTCTTGTGGTGATAATAAACATTCTGGATGTGATTCCACAGGGTCTGATGCAGAACTGCAATCAGATGCACGCCTGCTACCTGTTCCAGCAGGACAAGCACTACGACCTTTCCTACGACACCGGAGACAAAGCGCTGCAGTGCGGACGCCATGTGGACATTTTCAAGTTGTGGCTCATGTGGAGAGCTAAGGTCAGGACAAGCTAACATGGACATTTGCTTTTGCTCATGTTTGTGTGAAGTTATTTGATATATAGACTGATTTTTTTGGTGTTGGACATCCTAGTCAGTGTGTGATGTCAGCCTCTAGACATATATTTAATTATATATTAAATCAATCAATCAATAAAATAAATATATAAGATAAACATAAAATATATAATAATAATTATAATAACACCAGTGGTTTTGGGGATTTTTTTCTCGTGAACACATGTCAGGGATACTCAACCTGCTATGGCCGGGGGCCACTTTTGCAAAATGAAAGTAATTAAACAAACATTAATAATATTTATCAGATAAAATGAATCAACATTAAAAGGCCCATAACTCATCTTTCTTTGAAATTCTTTATTTTCAGATTAACAGGTTTAGGATCAGCATGAGTCAGCAAAATCAAGGCAAATTGCCTGTTTTTAATTTTACCTTTGCTTCCCTCACTCATCTCAAATCCAGTTGCAGATCAGGTGTGCACAGGGGCGTTTCTAAGATTTGAGGACAATTGGGGCTTAGGCCAGACCTCTGTCAAGGTGTCAGGGGGTCCTACCCTGGCACCTTCTACTTTTGATTTAAAAAAAAAAAAAAAAAGCATTTTGATGTTTTTATGCACTCCAGAAAAGGACGACACCTTATTTACACTTTAAGTATAACATTAATTCCCAGTGTGAATCCATTTTTCCTTTCTATCATAAATTAGAAAATGGTCAGCAGGCCACGCTCCACCCAACAATTGCGGGTCAGATTTGGGCCACTGGTCATATGTTGAGCATCACTGATATACATTAAAACTGCCTAAGCAGCAAAACATGCTGAGTTAGGGATGAGATCACGTTATGCTGTGTTAGCTCCTGCTAACCAGGCAGGGAGAGCCGGACGGTCCTTTAGAGCTGCTTCAAACAATCAGCTGTTGATGCCTCCCCACCCAGTAGGCTACCATCACAGAAAGATTCTAATTCTGTGGGAAACGCTGAATGCTGATAATAATAAGCGTGGAATTCCAAGACAACCATAAACATGGCAACATGCACCACGATTTTTTTTAGAAAAGCTGTCATGGAATCAGGCATTTCAGGCTCCAACAGTCACAAAAACAGCCTGTGTAATCCTGGTGGGGCTGAATTGGAGTCAAACCCTGAACCACAGAGTGTCTGCAGGTCCTAAAAAGAGTCCTAAAATGTTGTCGTCGTCGTCCTCCGCTTATCCGGGTCTGGGTCGCGGGGGCAGCAGCCTCAGCAAGGAAGCCCAGACAGTCCTCTCCCCAGCCACTTCCACCAGCTCTTCCGCGGGAACCCTGAGGCGTTCCCAGGCCAGCCGGGTGATGTAGTCGCTCCAGCGTGTCCTGGGGCGGCCCCGAGGTCTCCTCCCGGTTGGACATGCCCGAAACACCTCCCAAGGGAGGCGTCCGGAAGGCATCCTTACCAGATGCCCGAACCACCTCAACTGGCTCCTCTCGATGTGGAGGAGCAGCGGCTCTACTCCGAGTCCCTCCCGAATGTCTGAGCTCCTCACCCTATCCCTAAGGCTGAGCCCAGCCACCCTGCGGAGGAAACTCATTTCGGCCGCTTGTATTCGCGATCTCATTCTTTCGGTCACTACCCAGAGCTCGTGACCATAGGTGAGGGTTGGAACGAAGATCGACCGGTAAATCGAGAGCTTCGCTTTCTGGCCAAGCTCCCTTTTCACCACAACGGACCGGTTAAGCGCCCGCATCACTGCTGACGCTGCCCCAATCCTCCTGTCAATCTCCCGCTCCATCCTACCCTCACTCGTGAACAAGATCCCGAGATACTTAAACTCCTCCACCTGAGGAAGGACCTCCCCCCTGACCTGGAGTGGGCAATCCACCCTTTTCCGGCTGAGGACCATGGCCTCGGACTTGGAGGTGCTGATTCTCATCCCAGCTGCTTCACACTCGGCTGCGAACCGCCCCAGTGAGAGCTGGAAGTCACTGTTCGATGGAGCTAGGAGGACCACGTCATCCGCAAAAAGCAGGGACGAGATTCTCCCATCACCGAACCTGACACCCTCCACCACTCGGCTGCGCCTAGAAATTCTGTCCATAAAAGTTATGAACAGAACCGGTGACAAAGGGCAGCCCTGGCGGAGTCCAACCTCACCGGGAACAGGTCCGACTTACTGCCAGCCACGCGAACCAGACTCATGCTCCTTCGGTACAGGGACTGGATGGCCCTTAGCAAGGGGCCACCCACCCCATACTCCCGGAGCACCCCCCACAGGATGCCCCTGGGGACACGGTCGTAAGCCTTCTCCAAATCCACAAAACACATGTGGACTGGTTGGGCACCCTGGCGAGGATAAAGAGCTGGTCCACGGTTCCGCATCCGGGACAAAAACCACATTGCTCCTCCTCGATCCGAGGTTCAACTATCGACCGGACCCTCTTCTCCAGCACCCTGGAGTAGACCTTACCGGGTAGGCTGAGGAGTGTGATCCCCCTGTAGTTGGAACACACCCTCTGGTCCCCTTTCTTGAAAATGGGGACCACCACCCCGGTCTGCCCAGAGGCACTGCCCCGATGTCCACGCAATGTTGCAGAGGCGTGTCAGCCAAGACAGCCCTACAACATCCAGAGCCTTGAGATATCCGGGACGAATCTCATCCACCCCCGGGGCTCCGCCGCCTCGGAGTTGTTTCACCACCTCGGCGACTTCTGCCCCAGAAATTGGACGACCCGCCCCTGAGACCCCCGTCTCTGTTTCCTCACTGGAATACGTGTTGGTGGGATTGAGGAGCTCCTCAAAGTATTCCTTCCACCGCCCGACAATGTCCCCAGTTGACGTCAGCAGCTCCCCGCCTCCACTGTAAACAGTGTGAGCAAGTTGCCGCCTTCCCCCCCTGAGGTGCCGGACAGTTTGTCAGAACCTCTTTGGAGCCGATCGATAGTCTTCCTCCATGGCCTCACCGAACTCCTCCCACGCCCAAGTTTTTGCCTCCACGACTGCCGCCGCTCTCGCCCGGCCCGCTGGCCCGCTCAGACCAACCATGCCCTGTAGGCCTCCTTCCTCAGCCTGATGGCTCCACTGTCCTCTGGTGTCCTCCAGCAGGTTTTGGGATTACCGCCGCGACTGGCACCAGCGGCCTTGCGGCCACAGCTCGCAACCGCCGCCTCAACAATGGCAGAGCGGAACAAGGCCCATTCGGACTCAATGTCCCCCTCTGCCCTCAGGACACGATTGAAGCTCTCCCGGAGGTGGGAGTTGAAGATCATCTGGACAGGTTCTTCCGCCAGGCGTTCCCAGCAGACCCTCACTGTTCGTTTGGGCCTGCCAGGTCTGCGCGGCGCCTTCCCCCACCATCTGATCCAACTCACCACCAGGTGGTGATCAGTTGACAGCTCTGCTCCTCTCTTCACCCGAGTGTCCAGAACATATGGCCGCAGGTCAAATGATACGACTACAAAGTCGATCATTGACCTGCGACCTAGGCTGTCCTGGTGCCACGTGCACCGATGGACATCCTTATGTTTGAACATGGTGTTAGTTATGGCCAAACTGCGACCCGCACAGAAGTCCAATAACTGAACACCACTCGAGTTCAGATCGGGCAGGCCGTTCCTCCCAATCACGCCCCTCCAGGTCCCGCTGTCATTGCCCACATGAGCGTTGAAGTCCCCCAGCAGAACAATGGAGTCCCCGGTTGGGGCACTGTCCAGCACCCGTCCCAGAGACTCCAAAAAGGGTGGGTACTCTGAACTGTTGTTCGGTGCATAAGCACAGACAACAGTCAGGACCCGTTCCCCGACCCGAAGGCGCAGGGAAGCAACCCTTTCGTCTACTGGGGTAAACCCCAACGTACAGGCAGAGAGTCTGGGGGCTATCAGAAAGCCCACCCCGGCCCTCCGCCTCTCACCCGGAGCAACTCCAGCGAAGGAGAGAGTCCAACCCCTCTCAAGGACTAGGGTTCCAGAGCCGGAACTATGTGTCGAGGTGAGGCCGACTATATCTAGCCGGTAACGCTCAGCCTCTTCCACAAGCTCCGGCTCCTTCCCCGCCAGAGAGGTGACATTCCATGTCCCAAGAGCCAACTTCTGTAACCGAGGATCGGACCGCCAAGGCCCCCGCCTTGGTCTGCTGCCCAATCCACATTGCACCGAACCCTTCTGGATCCCTCTACGGGTGGTGGGCCTGCAGGGGGACGAACCCATGTAGCCGGTTCGGGCTGGGCCCGGCTGGACCCCATGGGCGAAGGCCCAACCACCAGACGCTCGCCCACGGACCCCAACCCCAGGCCTGGCTCCAGGGCGGGGCCCCGGTAACCCTCCGGGCCGGGTACACTTGTCCTTGATCATAACCATCATGAAGGGTCTTTTGAAATGTCCTAAAATGTCCTAAAGTCATATTCATATAAATATTCACTTAAAATTAATTCACTAGTCTTTCATTTGAATTTTTGAGGTCTTGAAAAAATGAATTGAATATAATGATTGAAATTTTATTTAATTTATCCATCCTTTAATTTCTTTTTCATCAAAATGAGTCTTTAAATCTTAAAACCTATCACTGAGCCTAATACTGTGTTTTTACTTTATACTTGCACTTACCTTACGGCAAAATGTAGATTACCAGTATCACTCTGATAAACATATTCCGACATCAAACCTACCTCTGCAGGAACCACTTGCATATCAACAGTTACTTACCTTTATACTTACCTGTAATGCTAGAAAGAAATCAGCCTTAAATTTGTTTAAAAAAAATTATGTTGATAAGGTCTTTAAAAGCATTAGATTTAAATGGTTGTTACCTGCAGACACTAATCATTTTTCTTTAATTTGTTTTGGACATTTAAATTCTAATGGATGTATTTGATTAAGTGTGTCATACTTTCTTTGATGTTGCTTTTTTACTTTCTGACATTATGAGTGCATGACAGATGTGTGAGTGTCGGGAGACTGAATTAAATGCATTTTCTGGACAATCTTGTACAATTTTGTAGCAGAAAAATATATTTTCTGCATCTTATTTACACACTTGCACAAATACCTTCAGTTTCATAATAGCCATGTAATATTATTTAGTCTGAATGAATGTTTAAAACTAACAGATGTAAAATCTTCTCTTCGACAGGGCACCATTGGGTTTGAAGCTCAGATTGACAAGTGCTTGGAGCTGTCAGAGTATCTCTACAACAAGATCAAAGACAGAGAAGGATACGAAATGGTCTTTGATGGAAAAGTAGGTCCACATTTAACTTTCCCTCTCCACAGTAATAATTCATCCGCAGCTACACAATCAGAGAAAAGCAGCTAACATTAGTCCACGCTGCTTCTTTTACCTCCGTGTGTTCGGTGTCATTATGGGTGACTTGATTGACGCGCAGTGCGCTTTTTCTTTGTGTTGGATGAATGCCATTTTTACCTCTAGCTGCAAGTATAATGTGCTGCTATTATGTTTAATGAATAGCATAACTGCCTGTAATTGCTCATATGCATATGAATAGCACAGCGTCTGAAATATCCTCCACCGAGAAGGACCACAACAGCACAAACATATGCGGGATAGATAGGGTTATTAAGCTAAAAACTGTTTTATGAAAGGAGTGCTTGGACACCCAGAGTCATTTATAGTGAAAGCTCTTTAATGTTTCAAGCCTTATTGTTTTCCTGCTGAGCCACAAAAGGCTAAGAGCATCATAACCCAGAGGGTGGTGGGGAAAAAGCCAACTCCTCTGGGCAGTGGCCCAGGTGTTCACTTGTCTGTACCTCCCATTGAGCTATTACATCAATCTGATGTTGAATATACTACGGCCGAACCAGCCCAGCTGTATAAATGAGGCTGGCGTGCATGGCTAGTCAGCTGTTGGTAATGAATGCTTTTCCACTCACTGGCAGGCAGGCAGGCTGCTCCAGCGAGGCTTCAGATGCCAAAAAATAGAGCTGTGTGGGGCTTTCAGACATATAGAGAATCTGAGGAGGAGGCAGGCTACCTGTCTGATGCCGGCAACACCTAATGGATTTCCTTTTTGAGCTTTGGAGAGCCATTTTTAAATTGAATCTTCTCTGGCTCGGAGAAATCAGTGGACTACTTTCAACTCCTTTTATCTTGTGGTATCTGTAGGATTTCAGGCGAGGATGACTGGTAAATATGTGTATATACTGCATATCTGTGAATATGAAGTTGTAGGTGTACTTGTACATCTATATGTAATATATGTAATTACAGATTATGTCTACTTGTCCATAAGGCTGGGTGGTATGTTTGCCATTAAAATATTAATAATCAAATTTTTCCAATTTCGCCATTACAATATGGTAAATGTGTGTAGAATCATGTCAGATGTCAAATTGCTGTTAATATCAATTGACTTTCATCCACTGTTATGTATTACATCAGGAAACTCTTCACATGTAAAAAATAACATGTAACATTTACATGTATACCGCTAGTAATGTTAGTTTTTAATTACAATGTGCAGCCCAGTCACTGGAAGAAAATGTTGGCATTGTACATTTTTGCAAACCATGGATACTTGTATTTGTATGTTTCATACACATGAAATCAATTATTATCAGTTATTATAATGACGGAGTTCTGATTACATGTTTATGAGCTGACATTGTCAGAGGCTGCCAAGCTGTAGACCACTGTTTGAGACCAACAATCAACAAAACCTGTTGTTATTTAGTGAGTTATTGCTGTGTCTTCTAAAAGCTTTATAGCTACAAAAAAGTTGTTGTTTATCTAAGACAATGCTGTGTCTCCTGCTGGGATTGTGCCACCAGAACTGAGTATTTTAAGTCATAATATGTTCTTTTCCATTCCATAACTAAGTGTGTTTTGTGCCTTAACATAGCCACATATTAACCACAGCATTGTTGAAATGTAGAGTTTTAATATATCCACTGCATAATAATGTATAAATGAAATTTATCCGTGGTTTTCAGAAACGTACAATGCTAACATTTATTCTGGGGATTTTGTGGCTGCTAAAACAACCCTGATGAAAGACTTAATCAAAATTGCAAAAATGCTCCTTAAAACTCACTGACTGCATAAAAATAATGGCTGTAGCTACCGTGATGTCACCCATTGGTTTGTGACCTTGCATTGTAAAGCCTTGAGTTTGGCATTTTGGTCATTGCCATCTTGATTTTTTGGAGCAAGAAGTGACCATATTTGGACGAGAGGATGGAGCTGTGAAGGAGCAGCCTGTCACCCCAAGTGGCCATGCACTTAATTATGCATAACTTAAGGCTTGATGAAATGTAAAAAAGTGAGTTATAGAAAAATGTACCCCCCATACAGTTGTCTAATGTTGAAATTAGCCACAGAGACCAAAACCATTTTGTACCAGGCTGTAAACATGTTTATTTCTGCTATCAAGTTGGGGATTTTATCATGGGGGTCTATGGGGATTGACTCGCTTTTGGAGGCAGCCTCTAGTGGCCATTTTAGGCTCATCTGCGTTGACTTAATTTTGTAGCCCCAGAGGGGTGCCACTTGTCGGGATCGGGTAATAATTATTCATGCATGAGCAAGTCTTTTTGCATTACACATAGTTATTAAATTCATTGCTAAGACAAAAACACTGATTAGAGCAGCTAAAAAACACACAACTACTATTGTTTTATAGCACTTCTCAAGTTACTCTAATAGCTTAAAGGTCGAGTTTGTAGGACTTAGAGGCATCTAGTGGCGAAGTTGCAGATTGCAAGCAACTGAATGGCACTGGCTACAGCTTGTTCAGTTTGGGCTACTGTAAGAATAACACAGCTGACTCCGCGGACAAGGACCTGCTCCGTTTGTAGATATAAACGGTTCATTCTAAAGTAATGAAAACACAACATTTCTTATTTTGGGGTGATTATTAACTAATGAAAACATAGTTCTGAATTTTATATACCATTTCTCCCAATAGATGCCCCAAAATCCTACATGGTGGACCTTTAAATTTTTATTGCTAGAAGAAGTGACAACCCTGGTGATTATAATGCCACCACTGGGGGGCACCAAAGACAAGAAATGCTCAAAATCTGTACATAGTGGCTTTAATTTTATCAACAGAATTAAAAAAAACAATCATATCATCACGATATAATGAAATTCTGCAATATTATACATATATATCTATATCTATATATCTCTCTCTATATATATAATATACTGAGCCCTGAAGTAAGTGTGCATGTTTTGCCTTGTACGGCTGTTTATTCCTCTCATCTCTTGTCGCCTCTTTGTGTTCCCACAGCCTCAGCACACCAATGTCTGCTTCTGGTACCTGCCTCCTGGGATCCGCTACATGGAGGACAAAGAGGAGAGAAAGAAACGCTTGCACAAGGTGGGTGAGCAGAGATAAGAAGCCTGACTATAATATCTACCAAAAACACCTTTCACTGCACCTTGCATTTGCCCTACAAGCCTGTTATTCCTATCCAGTGTGACCATCACATGTCCTGCTCATTAGTGGACGTCCACTTCTACTCAGGATTATAAAAATACTTGAGCATGCACGTGAGCTATACTTAGTAAATTGTGACAGTCTTAAAATACGATACACAGAGGGACAGAGGGAGTGAGACTATTCAGTTAGCTAAAGAGGCGGTCATTCAGAGGATCCCACAGCAGCAGGGGCCTACTAATTGACAATTAGGACAAACAGATGGTGTACGTGATGGCCATACAAAGAGCTCTCTTTCTCTGTAAAACCCTCCACCATAAATTGTCATAGCACATCAGATGGAGTGATTTCCTTTTGTTTTACAAAGTTTGAAAAAACACAGTGGATACGCCTCACTGAAACCGAGTGTTTGGACAGCTCGCTCTTATTCCACAGACTCTGACACTTAGACAGAGGGATGACGTTCTTCTGAAGGATAACTGGAAAGTTGTTGAAAGACTGATTAGACGGAAATCTGCAGCTGCTGATTGATTATTTTACAGAAACTGCAGCTGGACACCTGTAAGAGATTTGGAGGGAACAATGATGTGATGAGAGACAGTACTGGCCGCAGCACTGCAGCCTTTATATACTGTCAGCCCCATGATGGAAGAAAATTCTTTACCTAAATTACAATACCACAGTGGACAAATACTCTGATACAAGTGAAAGTCCTGCAGAAGTCTGCAAATGTTCTTAAAGTATCAAACACTGAGGTATTTGTTATGCAAAGTCTCCCATTTTAGAGGGTTTGAATGACAATGCTTTCAAAGTCCTGAAATGTGATTTCCTTTTTTTTTTTACCCTTATGCATACAAGATAATAATTTGTAACAAACTCGTAAGTTTCTAAGTTTTTACAGGACTTCAGGGGTTCTCTTGTTAGTTTTTTTTCTGTTGCAGTTTACAGCTTTATCATGTTTATAAGAACAAGATGGCCTTGCATAAATGCCAGTGTAGTTGAGTTAAAAATACCTGTAATGGGATGTGCCTTTAATTTCTAACAATACATCATATTTAATAAGTTGTGCAAATGTTTTGTATGTGAATCAAAGTAACAAATAACTGTAGTAGTTAAGTAAATGTAGTGAATGTAATGGTGTGGTTTACGTGAGACACAGTTAAATGCTGTATACACACTAAAAAAGCTCTAGGATTTATACACACCTACTTAAAAATGTGCAAGGGCACATAAGTAACAATATTTGACACAGTTATTACTTTGGCAGTTTTCTTTTGTAAATACGGGTCAAGAGATGACAGCAAACTGAACAAACTACAGAGCGTGCAGAGAGACCCTCATCGTCTTTCCACGCCACCGCCCTGCTGAACTCAGCTTTTGTATCAGGTTGGATGTGGTGCCCCCCTGGTGGTCACAGTATACTCATTACTATACACTAGACTACAGCACTGAATATTTCCTTCTAAAATGTAGTGGAGTACAAGTATAGAGTAGCATAAATTGAATATAATTAAGTGAATTGCCTTAAAATTGTAAATGCACTTAGTTTCTTTCCACCACAGTTCAGGCTTCTTTATACAACTGTCTACACCAGCAGATCTTAATCATCTAACTGACGTTAAAACCAACTGTGGTTGCTCAAGGAGTTAGTAAAGTTTTAAAAGTCTATTTTAAGTTTTCAACTTAATACCCTCAGTGTTAATAAAATAATAAAATTCTTGCCAGATTATGCAGGACCTGCAGGGCGCTGTCTATGAGTCACAGTTAACTTAAGCTCTTTGGCAGCAAACTGAACCTCATGTGCATATGAGTCACAATACTGCAACCAAGTGTGGTCATTTCTAATTTACTGTGCAGATCCTACATTATCCAAAATGACAAGCACCAGCCCTAACATGATGCAATAGAGAAACATATATTGAAATGTTTTCCAGTTCCAAACTTCAACTGCATCACAGCACAGAATCCTCACTGACATCAAGACTTTCACTGCTTTGCTCTCAGAGATAACCTCTCAACTTGGCGGCAGCAGTCAGAGCTGTGTGTACCAGAGCTGTGTGTCAGGTTTAGCTGTCAGACTGGTGGGAGATAATAAACTACATGCATCAGGATCACAGTGATCTGAGGAGGAAATGTGATGTGTTTAGTTGCTGAAAAAGAAAATAAAAAAGGAGACACACAAATCTGATAACAGACGCTTTTTAAAATAATAATTAAACTAACTTTAGAAAGAAAAACATTTTAAAAATTGGCGTATAAGGAGTCAAGAAAGGATACAATGAGGGGGTACAGTTGGTCATCAATGGCAATTTTTTTGCATGATGACTTTGACTAACATATTTAGTCATGTGATCAGACCTCTAGTTCATTTTCTTTGGTTTAGTGTAGAGGGAAAAAGAATCTTGTGTTTGTAACCTGCTGGCTCGCAGTGCTAACTTAATTCATACTCAACAAACTTTAAATTTTGCGTGTTTGAATCTTTTTTTTTTTCATGAAACTGCAGATTACTTGAAAAAGGGCTTTTTATACTTTTAAATTCAGTTAGCGCCAACAGAGTTCAAACTGTGTTATACTCACCTGTGGCAGTTCATTAATTAGTAAACATAACGTAAAATTGGCAGCACGGTGGTGTGGTGGTTAGCACTGTCGCCTCACAGCAAGAGGGTTCCTGGTTCAAACCTCCCGGGACCCCCTTTGTGTGGAGTTTGCATGTTCTCCCCATGTCAGCGTGTGTTTTCTCCAGGTACTCCAGCTTCCTCCCACAGTCCAAAGACATGCAGGTTAACTGGTGACTGGTGTGAATGGTGTGTATGGTTGCCTGTCTCTATGTGTCAGCCCTGGGATAGTCTGGCGACCTGTCCAAGGTGTACCCCGTCTCTCGCCCGATGTCAGCTGGGATAACAACGCAACCTAGTATGCGCGTATGTGTGGGATGCTACACTAGTGACATAAGTGACATGTCGTATGTGTATCCGAGACATTATGTTAGAGACAAAAGTACTTATTTAATGCCAAACCATGACATTTTTTTCTAAACCTAACCATGTAATTTTGTTGCCTTAACCTAACCAGGTAGTTTTGGAGCAGAACTGCAACTTTTTTTGTGATATAAAGGACATGTTTAAAACTGTAACTGTTAGAACGGTAATATATGTCATTTTGGGGCTGGAATCTACAGAACTATTGAAATGATAGAAACTGTTTGTGGAGTACAGTCTCACAACCCACTGGCTATCACCTGATGATGATGAGCCTCGGAGGCCAACAGCCAGTATTACGGGAGATCTGATGTAGCCAGTGGATATCTGGGCCAAGATTTCCTCTACCATGTGCCGGTTGTTGTTTACTTTAAATTAGCAACTTCAGACAGGTCCAAACAACAATTCAGCCAATCCCCATAAACAAATACCTGCATATGTATGTATGTAGATAAAAAGCTAAATTGTTATCAGATGATAGGTGATGGGTTCTGTGATTGCATTTCAGCCAATTCATTCCACCTCTCTTACCCTGGATGCACTGTTAACTTACAGGCCTTCAAAGCCCTCTCATACATGATTGGTCAATACTACTCTGACTAAAAAAGTGAACCCAGAATGCTTCCGGTACCAAACTCTTTAAATATAACAAATGATTTTCTCTTCCGTACCCTCAGAATTCATGCTGTCTTTACTGGATTTTTTTAAGGTGGCTCCAGTGATAAAAGCCAGAATGATGGAGTACGGGACAACTATGGTCAGCTACCAACCACAAGGAGACAAGGTCAACTTTTTCCGCATGGTGATCTCAAATCCTGCCGCAACCTTCGAGGACATCGACTTTCTTATTGAGGAGATTGAACGACTGGGCCAGGATCTATAAGACTCATCGCACCAAATCCTCCTGTACTTTTCCCCCTTGACGGATGAATTGTTTGTCGTGAATGTACTGGTAAACTTTTTCTTTTCTCTCTCTCTTTCCTCCAAAGTCGCATATTTAAGAGTATATTTGAGAAAAAAAGATCTACAGATATATCCATATATTATGTATTGTAGCTTTGCCGTGGACTGACTTGGTCCAAAGCTATGTAAAAGTGCTTCTGTCTGCCTTTCCTATAGTGTAGTAGATCCCAGAGTAGTGTAAGTGATGTAACTTTATATGTCCTTTTTGTGATATGAAATGCTTGTGCAATAGGTCGATGAAGAAGAATTTATTTTTTAATCATTTGTCATTTGCAGAGTATGTTGTTAAGTGCCAAACGTGGTTGTGTTCTATTGTGACTTTACATTTTAAACTTCTGGTTTAAAACAAAAAAAAAGCACTTCACCTTACCTCAGCTTAATCAACTGCCTTTGCATCTGCACATAGTACTCCAAGCGGTGATCTTTGGACAATACACTCTTGACTGGTGATGTACAGCAGCACCAACACATGTTAAATAAGTATCCCAACCAGAACAAGCAGTCACTGGGATTTGGAAATATGTATAAAAGAAGGCATTTTCATCAAAATTACACAACGGCAAAGTCAATTCAAAGCATTTATAAAGCCATGTCAGTTCATCGTGCATCACATCAGCCTCTGACAGTTTGGTCCGCAGCTTATGATGCTAATTTAATGTTGCTGCTTATTACTTCTAACACTTTCTATTCTTTTTACACACACTTCTTTCTAATGTATTTAAGGTGAGTAAGGCTTGTTAAATTGTTTTGTTTGACGTAACCAGCTCCATGCACATATCAGAATGGGTACCATTTCCAACCAGGCTGTATGTTTAGTTGTCCTGAGTGTGCTTTACATGTTGTAATGATGATCCAAAATGAGAATAATCAACATTAAGAGGTCACGTAAAGTTAAAATCCTTAAAATTATTATGTATTTCAAACTCAATTTTTCCTACGTTCAACGGCTTATTTAGCCATTTAAATTAGTTTTTAATTGCCTCTCCTTACAATAGTTTTAAATGTTAGTGGCGGAGTCCGCCACCACTTGGAATTCAAGTTGCATACCCGTGCACCTATGAGCTAATAGATCAAATTCAAACTTAAAAGTTTCATCTCAGAGTGTCTGTGACATTCAGAAAAAATGAGTCATTGTCTTGTTTTTTGAATGATTATGTCTTAAAAAGCAAAATAGGCAACTGCCAGGGGCCCCAGACCAAAGCCCTGAATTCACTGCATGTCAGCTGGTTCTGGTAATTTGATTAAATGCAAATTGCCACATTTAACAACAATATCAACAGGCCCTGCATTGTTAGCTGATCCATGCTATGTCTTGCAACGGTATCCCATGTACGGAAACCAAGAATGGCAGTGCCTGCAATTATTTTTTTAATGCTGTTATTTCGAGATCACAAACTAAGTGTTGTGTTATCTCTATTTCGCATTAGTTTTCTCGAAATCATGGGATAATTATGGAGAGCTCAAAGATGAGTGTCTTGTTTATTTAATCACACCTGATTTCAGTCTTCAAGATCACAAGGACACACTGCAATTTCTGCCTGTTGGACCTTAATTGAAGTACAGCAATGATGTGTCATTTTCAGCAACATTTTCATCTTAAATCACTTTCTACAGTTGTCAAGATGCCATCTATGGATGCTGGCACGGCACTCTTGATCCTCCACTCCTTTTGTTTGCTATCAGGTTGATTATCTCTTTATCTCGAGAAAACAAAGTCCATAACGACGATAAGATAATGAAATTCTTAGCTCATTATCTCAAGTTAGCACTGGACTTTATGGGAACTTGTGGCCAGTGATTGTTCTAGGCAGCTTGGTTTTGCACTTGCTGCTATCACCAGTAACCACAGGTTTTTCTAAATCAACCAGGACGAAAATTTTAAGGTTTTTAACTTCAGAGATGTGCAACCTCTCATCTACAGTACCATAACAAGAGAGCATATTTGTCAGTGTTGTTTTTGGACGAGCACTTAAAGAAAGATGGAGGATCTTAAGAAATCTGGGAACAGGGCAATAACGGTGTTATAGGAACTTCACCAGACTTGCAGCTACTGCATACCTGACATCACTTGCACTAAATCATCAGGGGAGGAGGAAGCATCCCTTAGCATTGCAACTGAGATTTCTTCTTTATTCATTCACAAGCAATATTTGGGTGTGGGTCCAATCTGTATACCCTGCAAAATATCAAAAGAAAAGGTGAATTCAAGTGTACAGTAGTTAACGATAATCAAGTTTGCTACTAGTTAGCAAAAACATAAACTAAAACCACGCTTACTGTAGGCAGGTTAGTCGATGGAAACGTGAACCCTGATTTAACAAGCAGAGGTTCTGTAGCATTTTCATTAGAACAAGTTAGAAAAGCACAATTTGCTCAACACGGTCGCTCAGTGTACAATCACTTTTGATCATAGATTGTAAATAGTATTTCAAGATGTCCTAAGTACATATATTTGTGTATACATGAGTGTATATAAGACATATAACCAGAGACTATTTGTGAGGTAAAGTTATTCATATTTTCTCTATCTCCAATATAGATTACCTGTATTTTCATCCTGTTTGTCCAAAAGGCTTTTTTCCTGTGTGTATGTATGTATGTATGTATGTCAGATACTTGACTTGGTTTGTGACTCTTCTCGCTATTTCAAAGAAAAACATGTTTCAGGGACTGGCTTTAAAGAAACTGACAGATTTCATCTTGAAATATATTCGAGTCTTGCTCAGAGACTCTGGTGTTTGGATTTTAAATGAATATGCAAAGCCATTTTGACTCTGAAGCCCTGTGTGTTTTTTTCTGTGCACAAGTGAATACTTGACGGTATGTGCCAATGTGTACCTTAGTGTGTTTGTAACTGTGTTGCCTTAGTATAAATTTGCCAGTATTGTCTAGTTTTCCTCCGAAGAGGAGGTTGTGCACTTTAGAGTATACACATGACCTAATAACGTGCAATGTCCAATGGTTGTTCATAAGTTGATGTTGAAAAAAAATTACTCAAAAATGTAACTTAAGCTCTTTGGTCTGAATGTGATATGAATCAAGGGTCTGTTGGAAGTTAAAGCAGTTCTTCTTTTTTTTTTTTTTTTTTGAGTTTACAGATATTTAGAGATAAAGTTTTACTGTTTCACATCCCCACACAGATTACCCTAAAATTTATATACTTTTTAGATTTATTATTTCTGTTTACAGATAAAATTGGCGTACACACTGTGACACAGACAACATCAGGTTTAATACAGCGACACAGGAATCTCACTGTGGTGGTCTTGGGCAACCTGATCTCACAGAAATCTGTGAAATGACCATGTTCCCTCAGGACTGCATTATGTGATGGCACGCACTGTGTTTCATTATGTGCCGGTATTACACCGAGTACTGTAACCCAACAGAATCTGACCCAGATCCACCCCCTAAACACTAAAAGCCGTTTATAGTTTCAGCATATGCATGTTTGCAAGGGTCCACTTTGGTCCATGTGATGTAAATGTCATCATCCACTCATGTCAGTGTGGATCCACTACAGTAAGTGCACATGCTCCAATCTCTTGTTCCACACTCCAGCCCAGTCCAAAACACTGCAGTCAAACCAGCAGCTGCACCACAGTGAGGTAGTTTTAAGTTATATTTTTGATAGACATTCACTCTGGATCCATCCTATGTCTTCTGTGTGACCACAGCTGTCTGCGTACGTTCAATGTGGAAAGTATGTCCGAGCCTTAACCCAAACCACTCAACAACTCACTAAATACAATGATTTTGTAAGGTGCTGGGTCACAGAATCTGACGGGTCACAAATTTCAGTGTTACACAGCAAACTGTCACAGTTTGAAGCACGTGGTCAGCGTTGTGAAATGGTCACAGTTGGTCGAACCAAAACTACTTGGTCAGGTTTAAGAAAACATTGTGCTGTCGGTTACAATAAGCATGCTTTTACCTATGTGGTTACCTAAGTAAGGAAAATTAAAAATAAGTCAATGCTGACTTTTGGTTTCACACAGGAGACAAACAGTGGTCTCTTGGGTGAAAGTCCTGTGTTTGTTTGACCCCTCCACCGCCCCAACCTGCTACCTGCGGGAACTTTGTTGCTCTTTATACAGCCAGTGAGGTTGTAACATTAAACACAGGTCTCTTGGGTGAAAGTCCTATATTTGTTTGACCCGTCGGCCTCCCCAACCTTCTTCCCTATGAGGACTTTGTAACTTGTTATACTACCTATGGGATCTCAACATTAAGTACCCCTCATTGTGTGACGTTGGCAAACCAGGGAATTCATTTGTCCACTATGACAAAGGATCCTAATTTACTTTTTATTGGCATTGTTTCCCTGTTGACAGCATGTAATTTCTACACATTCTGTACCACCGTCATCGCATAACGCAGTGCTAACAGGTCAGGGTCATTTCACATATTTCTGTTAGAACAGGCTGGTCTTGGAAAGCCAGACATTTTCTTCTCTTGCTGCTGCTGCTGCTGCTAGACTTGCTTCCTTTGCACGTGCATGCGATGCCTTGCCTATCCAGCTTGTTTGATATCTCCTATATATCTATTTCTATATATATATATATACATATATACAGTAAGTGTAGCACCTGTAATTAGCTTTAGTGTCCGATGTATAGCTTTAGCCTGTAGATTAGTGCACTGTCGCTCTAGCCTTTACATGTGATTCTCTGTGTCTTGGGCTTCCTGTAAAGTTTCTCCGTGCCGCAAGCATGCTAACCTCGCCTAGCATTGTACTCCTCTCCGCGCTTGATCTGACTATCTCTATCCTCTGTCTTTCTACTTCTTGCTTGAAGACTGTCGCAGCTCAGAACGTAGAGTATTATATCTATATGTGTAGTCCCTCAGCATGTCTCTCTGAAAGCTCTTCTCTGCTCTGCACCTGTACGACCTTTTTCTCTCTTTCTCTTCCGCTTCGCCCTCTGGTAGCAGTGACGACGTATCCTTGCGCTTTCCTCTAACGTTTCTCGGCTGACCGCTGTCGTTCTGTTCTGCGTGTCTGAGGCGGTGTGTTGACTCGTGTCATGGTGCCATAACATCACAGTTTATGATTTTCTTTTCTTTTACCAAGGCCCTTGACTCTATGGGATGTATGAGAAACAGAATCAATAGGATTTAGACTTGATTGTCCAAAAACTTGTCAAATGCAAGTGTTGTTAGCCTTTAACACAGAAGTATATAAAAAATATACCCTGGTTTCTTGATTACAGGAAATATTGTTTGTTTAGGAGAACAATTAAAACCCCTAGTACTCGGAGTGCAGTTCACTTTCATTAAATATGGTACGATTTTGAATCATATACTCTGCAAACTGCTGTGCTAGCTTCTCTCAAACATTCATTTGTCCTGAACTATATGTTACTATTGGGAAAATAGAAATAAATATTGTCAAAACAAACATTATCAGAATCTTCTTTCATTGTTTCTTTTTTATTTTTCTCAGACATACAGTATTTTCAAAGTGCGTCATACTGAGAGCCAAAAGCATGGTGTTACATGAGCAGAGGAGATTTATTTGTTACATAAACGGGTGAGTAAGTCCTTGAACAGCAAAGTGGGACATGAAAACTGGCACTTTTACAGCACTACAAGGTAAGGAAGTATCAGCGGTGCCAGTACAGCACTGGGCATGTTTATATCATCTTTCTCTGACCTCTAAACTATAAATTGATGCTAAACATGGAGCAGCACATCAGCATACAGAGGGATGGTAAGAATTGTCTATACCAGCAAGGTTTGTAGATTCTGTGTCTAAACTGGACTGATAAAAGCAAAAAAAAAGTGTGACAATAACCTTTCAAAATTAGTACTTTTATGTTTGTTTTTTTCAAGTTTACAATGTTAAACTTTGATTTGCTTTTTTAAAGGGATAGTTTACATCGAAATTAAATATACATGTTTTTCTTCTTACCTGTAGTGCTGTTTATCAGATTAGATTGCTTTGTGTGAGTTGCCAAGTGTTGGAAATATCGGCTGTAGAGATGTCTGCCTTCGCTCCAGTATAATGAAACTAGATGGCACTCAGCTTGTGGTGCTCAAAGCGCCAAAAATATGTTTGAAAAACTCAACAGCAATGTGTCTCTGTAGAAATCATGACCAGGTTACTCAAGATAATCCACAGACCTTGTTGTGAGCAGTTTCATGTAAGCACTCTCTTCTCTAGGGCTGTACCTGACTCAGGGTGACAGTGATGTTTAATTAATATATTTAACATGCCAAGTTAGCTCTCCAAGCTAATTTATGCTAACTATTGGTAACGATGGATCGGCAAAGTGCAACATTTTTTGCTGACACCAGATATTAAACAAAAGCTCGAGAGTGTATCGTATGAAGTTGCTGTGGGCTGTAAATTCACCACTTCTAAGGAGAAGACAGAAGAAGCCTCTCTTTCTCCGGGCAGCTGCCTCCGTCTCACTCAGACTCGACCTGAGTCTGGGTCTGCAGCTGCCTGTATCAGAAAGCAGTGTGAGAACAAGGAGTGCTCACTCTGCAGTTAAATCAGGGAACTGAAACAAAGTACACTGCGCACTGACTGACAAAAACAAAACTGCTCGAATATCAGTTGACTGAGTGGTCTCCAACTGATCAAATTTTCTTTCATTGGGCAGCCCTACTATTTTCTTTCTCCCAAACTACACTTGTCAACCATATCACTACGCAGAAGGAAGCATGCATTGATTGCTAGCTCACCTAGCACCACTGAGCTAGCTAACGTTACAGCTCAGCTTAATGTTGCACTGTTGCGAGCACGACCCTCTCATCCATGAGTAGATGCACGCTTCCTTTTGCTTGGTGATTTGGTTGGCAGGTGTAGTTTGGTAGAAAGAAAATAGTTCCTGCATGAAACTGCTCACAACAACTTCTGCGGATTCTGTGTGAGTTTTTCAAATATATATTTTTGGAGCTTTGAGCACCACAAGCTGAGTGTCATCTAGTTTTATTATGTTAGAGAGAAAGCAGACATCTGTATGGCTGATATCTCCAACACACAACATATCTAGACTGATAAATAGCACTACAGGTAAGAGGAAAAGTATGAATTCCCTTCACACAAAATAAGTGATGTACAGTGTAAAACATAGGACGCCAGCAATCATTTGTTTCTGTTGCACATGTAATTTCAAGGGACATAACAGTGTGCTTCACAGGAAAGTAAAGCCTATTAAATATGGAGGTGTACACCCACATGCATGAGATTAAAACAAACAAAACAACAATAATAATGGAGAAAAGAGGTCTTATCATGCATTCCACTACAACACAATAAAATAAGTACAGATTTGAACACTTTTTTTCTTCTTTTTTTTTTTCAAAAAATATCAAAAATAATACTGATAATAATGATAAAAGCATCATAGTTTAATGCTTCTTGTTCAACTCTAGTGAAAGATGTGATATTTTTGTGAGCAGCCTCACTGGCAGGTTGCTAACGTCACTCTAGATGGCACTGCTACCCCACAGTTTAGTAATGACGGCACAACAGGGAGTGTTTTTTTTTACCCCGCCTTAACATAGGCATGTCCTGCAAATGTGGAATTTTTGGCAAATAAAAATGATTTTCCAATGAGCTGTTATTTTTAAATTATTCTCTCAATCATTTCTGATTACAACATCCTTTTATGTCCAAACCAAAGAAGAAATGACATCCCAAATTATGTGGAAGGTTCCCAGATGGTTCACCTCATCTCTCCCCCTCACACACATACGCACATTATAGTAGATAAAGAGGAAAGCACCACGTGGGAGTAATCGCCATCTCTGTGACAAAGACTCGACCTACAACCAGACTGGGAATTACCCTATTTGTTTATTTAAGTGACATAAAGGGGCCGATAAGAGAGCGAGATGTACAGTATGTTTTAAATGAAACATCTGGGCTGCACACGATCAGCTGGCTCTGAATGAAAGCGCTCAGAGGAAGTGGATGGTTTTAACATTACAAAAATGACATGTAATCACTCAGTTAACCGTTTCCACGCAGTAGTGTGGGCTTTGCTGCATGAAGATGGATCAATGCAGTCATTGATCAATCTCCAACACCTCAGAGCTTCAGACTTTAATACTGTCTCACTGCTGAGTTTTCTCAGCATGTATTCTGGTTGACAACTATAATGTTCTTCCTTTACAGATATGCTGTTGAGACGTTGTGGCTATCACATTGCAGTGTATTACAGTGACCCTGTATCAGTGGTGGAAAGTAGTTACATTAACTCATGTACTTATTTTAAGTACAATTTAAGGTACTTTGCTTGAGTATTTCCATTTTATACTACTTTATACTTCTACGCCATTCAGAAAAAAAGATTGTGTTTCATGCCACTAGATTTATTCAATACTGTCAGTTACTTTGCAGATTTATAAATAAATAATTAAATAATATAAATTACAATCAACAAATAAATTACGATGTATCATTATTAATGAAGATGAGACTTTATTGATCCCTCGTTGAAATTCACAAGCTTTCCAGCAGTAAAGAACATTAGTAGAAAGTAGTGCACACATGAATACATCAATAATTATGATTCAATGATATAATACAAACGATCCTGAAATGGGTCATTCTGCATAAGTACTTTTATGTCTTGTACTTTTACTTGAATAAACTTTGAATGCCTGACTTGTACTTCAGTATTTCTCCCCCTATGGTATTGCTACTTTTACTTAAAGCTTGCGTAGGCAGTTAAATTTTGGCATCATTTTGGCAAAACTCCCATGTTTGACAAATGCAGTTACTCTTGTGGCATTGACAACAGCTACTTACATTGCAAAACAACCAGACAAACTTATCAGAAAGAAAAAAATTAAATGTTTCAATATTGGCAAAGCATTTTAGAGATGGAGAGATGATGCTGTTAATAGTTTAGCCTTCTGCTAACCAGAGCCAAGGGCTCATGGCTGCAGCTTCAAGTTCATGTTTATGTAGCTAACATTAGCTAAAGCCTTGAGTCACAGTGTGTCATCTCAAAGGGCTTTTCTGACCAACAATTTGCTGCTGCTGCTGCTGCTGCTGCTGCTGCTATATAACAGCATCAGGATGATTGAAATGAATGACTAGGTTACTGTATGAAGCGGGTGCATATGCTCCTGCTCATCTGGTCAGAGGAGAGAGCTGCAGGAGGAAGGCTGTGTTTTGTTTTGTTTTCCTTATGTTTTTTTTTCTTTTATTGATGTTGTTGATTTTTGCCTTTTCCAGAAAACTGCCTACCCCAACTTTAGGTATAAAGACCAGTTCAGACCAAGAATTCGCAAAGAGACAGGCGAGTTGAAACAGGCAACTACTTGCAACGTGCCATTCTGCAACGTTCTAAAAACCTGCCGGTTCACACCAATGCAACTATGAGACAGTGTATCATCTCTATGCAACAACTCTCTGTACTTCTGTTTCGATTTGAGGCTTTTTTTGTGGCTGAATATAATTTGTAGCTTCTTAAAATGTGAATGAGGATAGCGATAGTGAGATACTGGCTACAGTTGCATTTGTAGTAGAGATGACATGGTGAAAAACAAACAAAACGAGCATCAGTAGTCATAATAAATACGCCAGAATAATATGAGTGAGCAGCGCTAATTAATCGATCAGTGAGAATGTGTGTGTTGAGGGGGCTAAGCACATACAGCAAGCAGCAGCAGCAACCCATCATCCAACACTGGCACACTGTGAGGAAGGAAACAGAGGGTGCAGTCATTTTGACTTGACCAGCAGATTTCACTATAAGCTGATTGGCTGTTGAAACAGGTGATGTGCTTCATGTTCTAAAACCAGCTGCTGGCGATGTGACCAGCTGTTTTGCAGGTGACACCATCCGCCAGCTTGAGTCGAGCTCACACCAGCCAGTTCACACTGCTGCAACTTTTCTCTCTAACATTCAAAAACGGTTTTGTCTTGTCGTAAATCATTGGTCTGAACAGGGCTTAAGATCTAAATACTTGCTCAACTACTGTACTCTGACACAGCTAAACAAATATTTACACATGTGGGTTTAATGGATATGTATTTAGAAATGGATTGTAGTTTTAACTAATAAAGTATATATTAATTGCTGAATTAAAGATAATCTGGGGAATCCAATGAACCACATTTCTTTGGGGAAAACTCAGCTAACTGAGCTAAGCTGAACTGCACAAAGGAACTCTGGTAAATAGCAATGATTATGGAAGATCAGCAAGGCAACTATAGTGATTTCAACCCCACTTAAGTCTTTTATAAAGTGCACAGATGCACTGATACATAAATAAATGGACAAACCACGGACATAAAATATGCGCATGCACACATGTAGTCATTATGTGATCCTCACTTACAGCCCACATGGGGAGTTTTACAATCAGAGCCACACAGAGACAAAATGACTTGTCAGCTCATTCTCCATTAATTATCATCAAGGAATTACCTATGTGCACTCTTGACATCACATTTTGGATTCTGTAGGTGTCATGAGACCAAATTAATTTCAATCAACCTTGACACGCTGCCTCTGCAGACTCCGTTATCTCCCTGACAGGCGACTCTGTCTTCCACAGAGTGTAAACATGTTCATTGCTGCCTTTACAGATTGAAAATTAACTCAAGGAGTAATACTGACTAAATGACCAGGTCTGACATTTCTCAGAGATTCACCCTGCCAGCTTCCTTCCTCTTGGCGATCAGAGATGTTCCCACATGAGCAGTTTATCACTAGCGTCACCTGGATGATCTGCTCAGTGTTCACAGCAACCCCCGACCATGTGGAGCACATCACAGGCCTTGTAAAGCGCCAACGCTCTAATCCTACGTGTGAGTACACAGGGAGGAGAGGAGCTGCTCTATCCAAACACACATGGTTGCAGATAGGAGAAATGTAACAAACATGTCATGAAGTTTAAGTCTGAGAAGTTACTCTTTTCTCAAACTTTGCTGTGATTTATGAGCAAACCAACAGATGGTAAAGTCAGGGTGGCTGGCTTGAGAGAGGCTTACCAAAGCATTCTGACAGAAAGGCCAAAAGGATTCTCGTGCTTTTATAAACGACTGAAGTCTTTCCTGAAAACAGACCGTGTTCGTGTGTGTGTGTGTGTGTGTGTGTGTGTGTGTGTAGGGCGGCTAAGCCAAGCCAGATGTTGGTGTCTGTTGGAATTGGTGGCGTTCACCTCACAGTCTTCTGAGGCGCACACTGCCTGAACTCTGGCTCTGCCCTCATGTCGGGCCAGAAGCTGGTAGGTCATCTGTTAGTGTTTGGTTTCACTCTGACACTGCTCAGCTAACACATGAAAGCCTGCTCACCTCAGGGAAGAGGTCGCATGCTCGGCTGACAGCAGAAGAGGTTGCAAGCATTTTTTTTTGCCTCTCTACATGTTGTGTTATTTATCAGTTGACCAGGAGTTTGCCTCTAAGCATGGATTTGTTGGTTTGGAGGTCAAAAGACATCAAAGTTTAAAGCCTCTCAAATCATTATTTTAATATTAATAATGGATAAACCTGTGATATGAAAGGGGTTGCTGGTGGTGACACACCCTCAGAGAATATTCACCCAACTTTACAGTTGCCCTCAAGTGTTAGAGCTTCTTGTTTTGGGTTTATGACCCCCAATTTTTTACTGTTCTGATTCACTCTCACCACTCTCATGCTGTTTCCAAGCAGCTGTTTTCAGTGAAAAAGCTCAGATAAACCCAATGTAAACTACCTGCTCAGCAGCAAACAGCAGACAAACAAATTTGTCAACTAGCATTTTAAGCTAGTGCTGCATTTAGTTGCTTAAGAGCCAGAGATCAGGAGCTCTGAAGCTGAGACAAAACATTCAGAAGTCAAATGAGGCACAATCAGTCAGACAATCAGACATGTTTAAACATGTTTAAACATGGTTATCCAAACTTATCTAAAGGAGACAACAGAGGTGATGGGCAAAGTGTCTACTCAAACTGTCTCTTGTACACATCCATCACAGTTTAAAGGCCAACTTTGACCTGCTGTTCTTGCAACTGTGCATGCACACAGATTTAGTGCACAGTGGGGAATAAGGTGGTTTGGTTTTAGCTCCAACAAAGGACTGTTAACATTCCAGGCAAAGTGTTGGCTTGTTTTACAACTTTATGGCCTGACAAGAATATGTTATTAAAAATTGTCATTATTTACAATATATGCACAATGCCGCACATCACATCTTGTTTTAACTTGTGTGGTGGCATGGTGGTGCAGTAGTTAGCATTGTCACCTCAGCAAGAAGGTTCCTGGTTTGAACTAGGGGTGGGGGGTTCAAACCCTGAGTTGGGGGAGTCCTTCTGTGTGAAGTTTGCATATTGTAAGCCTAGGTTTTCTCTGGGTACTCCGGTTTCCTCCCCCCAGTCCAAAGACAGCAGGTTAGGTTAATTGGTGACTCTAAATTGTCAGTAGATGTAAATGTGAGAATGAGTGGTTGTCTCTCTCTATGTGTCAGCCATGTGATAGTCTGGTGTCCAGGGTGTCAGCTGGGATAGTCTCCAGCCCCTCTATGATCCCTAACAAGATAAGCAAGTTACAGAAAATGAATGTATGAACATCTTGCGTGTCAAGAGAGAGGTTGCGCTCCTTAGGATTGCACCTCTAAATCTTGCTAACTATGTGCCCACTGTGCACACTGCGATCTTCATTTCAACATGGATGCTGTTAAAGGAAGATTGGCTGAGCAGGTTCACCAGTATAGACATCTGTATGACTCTATTGAGAGACCACAAGGAATTAAATGGTCTTAAATTATTGGACAGAAATGGCCACCACGCTGACAAAAGAAGAAGGTTTTTGATGCAAGGTGTTGAAGAGCGTGAGATAGCTGTAAAAGCTAAAAATAGTCTCATGAAAAGAGTGGTGACCAGGGGAAACAAAGTGGCTCGGAGGCAAGCGACATCAATGTACTTTCTGCACTGAGCGTCCACAGACACGTACGGATTATGTTTTGTAATTTGAGCATGTGCAGTCAGCACACTGTCTGTGTGTAAAGTCCACGCTGTTACGAAAAACTGGGCTCCACGCAGGCATCCCCACAGGGATCCATGCGGACTCTTGCGTACATGGGTGGATGGCAACATGTATGTCACATGGACCCAGACATGTGACATAGATAGAGACATGTGGACGCATATTGCATCTAACAATGTGTTGAGTATAAACACCTATGTGCGTACTTGAGCTGGCTTGCCATTAACTCACATGAGTATAAACAAAGCTGAAGTCATGTCCCCATGTTACCAGATCTTAGCAATTATTTTAGTGAGTATAATGTTAACATAACCAAAAGGAGCGATGGCCAAAACTACGATTCTGAAAACTTAGAACTGTTCCGAGCTTAGTCATTTTTCATACTGAATTTAGCCTAGTTATAAGACGATCGATCTTTTCACCTGCATATCACCAAACTGCTGCTTTGCGTCCACTTTAATGAAATAAATGCCGGACTATTAAACTTCTGTAGAAGACTACTTAAGCCGAAGATACTCTGTTGAGCCCACTTCGTTAGTCAAAGTCAGTCGTACTCATTAGCTTCTCTGACCTCGCTGTGCACCCTGCCTGCTACCTAAGCATACACTATGTTCTGTTGCAAAGGACTGCACACACACACACACACACACACACACACACACACACACACACACACCACTCTGCTCAACTTATTGTGGTATATGCAGAGTCATTTGTATGGATGCATTCAGTGAGATAGTTAATCTGTAAGCGCCTGCCGGAGAAAGCAATTAACCTCACGGACCACCGGGGAGTTGATATGAGTGAGAGAGCATCTCTCCGCCATTTAAATATACACCAGAGGGACTCGCTCACTCACATTCAGCCAACCTATTATTCATCATCAGCGCTTTAAATGGCCTCTTCATGAAGACAGCAAGACAGGCCTCACTCCCTTCTGCATATACATGTGTATGATGCACACACACCCACACACACAGGTATTTATTTCCTCACCTAGATCCCCATGGCTCTGGAGTTTCGGATTGCCCTTGACGCAGAAATGATTAAGGTCAGCTAAAGAACAAGAAAATTAAATGCTGCATTCCTGGTGATCAGGGAATTTACCAGACACCAGAGAGAACTATGCAGAGCCCCTGCCAAGTCTGGGAAAGGGAGATACAGCATGTCCAGCATGATTATTTTCAGTGCCAGCACACGCAGGTCTCAGCTTTCCAAAATATCCTATAGAAAGTTTGGCTCATGCTACACTATCAAAGAGTCTCTTCATACAGTATTTCTTTATAGACTTCTCTCTGTTCAGTGAAATAGAAAATCTCTCTCAGCTTGGTGGTCAACTTTTTGTCAGACAGAGAAACTTTTTCATAGGCTGTTCAATATGAATCCTACTTTTATGTTTGTGGCCACTGACCTGCCAGCTCGTTCCCTCATGCATCAGTAACCTCTCTAATGAGGAGAAAAACACCGGCACAGATGGACGAAGGAGGGAAGGAGATTGCGACAGAGAAGTGGATGCGCAAGAAAGGGAGGATGACGGAGAACAACCAGCTACTGAGAACCTAGAGATATGGATGCAGGAGTATTGCACTCACTCTCAGACACATCTGCGTAAGACAAACTTCTCTCAGCATTTGAGACAATGAATCACATTCTAACTACACTAGCGGCTTGGCTCTACGGATGCCAATGTCTGTAGGTCGAGATCCATTGTGAAATATCTCAATTACTATTTTACAGATTGCCATTAAATGTTAATTCATTCATTCATGGTTCCCTGAGGATGTATCGCAATGACTTTGGTGGTTCCCTGACCTTTTCCTTAGCTCCACCATGAGGTTCACAGTGTAGTTTTGAGTAAATTGCCTGTTGGTTGGACTGCCATGAAATTTGGTGCTGACATCGATGTTCCCCTCAGGATGAATCGTTATATCTTTGGTGCTCCCCAACTCTTCATCTAGCACCAATGTTGGGTGTAGATTTCATTTGGGGGACACATATTAAACAGGGTTTTGGGTCTTCTGCCAGGAAATTTTGAGAGTCAAAGATATCATTTCCTGTCTTGTGATGAATTTTTAGGTACCATGTGTGCTTTTTCTGCATCAGTTTATGGTGTAAATATCATTAAAGTTGTCAAAATAAAACTACTTTCATTGTTTTATTTGGTGGGGGGACAAATGCATACGTTCTAAATATTAAGGAACAATTTGTCCAATACTCTGGTTTCTGACCGAATACCTGCAAAACTGATGACATCCTCATCCACCTCTGTTGTACTTTGTGTTTAGTGCTAATTAGCACACGTTAGCGTGCTAAAGCTAAAACAAGTAAGTAGAATCTAAAATGGAGCTTTTTAGCATGCAGCAAAGTCAAGTGTACTAGTTATGCCAATTGTCATTACTTATGTTTCGTGGTCATTCATGAATTTAACATTCAGGATCATTAAAGTCATCTGGCCTCACACACCTGAGTTAACCAGAGTTTGAAAAAAAATGCCACTTCTTAAATAGTGACACTTTTTTTTGTGTGCTGTGACCTGCAGCTCCAACGCTCACTCTATCAGTTAGTTGATTGGTCCGTCCACAAAAAAAAATCCCCACCCTCTGGGGGTCACAGTTTTTGCCTTAGGAGTCAAATATTTGACCTGAAGGTCAGATGTGTGTTTGTGGCTAAAGTGCCAAAGGTGATTTGCCCGAGAATTTATGGAAAGACTGGTCAAATGCCAATAGACAGCTGATTAACAGTTCATGCAAACTGGCAAAACGGGGTAAGGGATGGATGGTGGATGCATGAGCGTATGTGGTCACAACAGATTTGTGCTTGTTATATTGACATTTTGAAATCATTTGACTGTTATAAGGAAAATAAGCCACTGCATACAGAAAGACATCTGTTCCAACTCCAAGGAGAAATTTTAAAAGCTCTAAGGTCACAGTGTCTGCCTCCTTTGTGAGGATGTCTGTTTATTCTGCTGCTCTGTCCGTCACTTCAGATACATTTCCACTTGGTCAGACCCATTTAGTGTAATTCTTTACCTGTCCACTAGATGCCCTCACACTTTTCTTCTTTTTTTCCATATCATGCCACGCTCATCTCCTCACCTGCACCTCATTCCCTCATCAGCCACTCACCATATATATACTACCAGCCCTGAGCCAGGTTGACTAATGCCTTCTGTTTGTCTGACCTGCCTATTTTGGACCTTACTGTCTGTTCTCTGGATTTTGGACCACCACTCTGGTTTTGACCCTTGCATGCCTCGAGGTCCTGTAATCCTTTACAACTAATTTATTTGTTAATAAATCATTGAACTGCACTAGCTCTGACCCTGCCATCTGCATTTGGATGTCCTTACACTTGGAGCAAACATCATCTGGAGTCTCACCAGCTGAGTGATGTAGCTTTTTGACTTGAAAACAAAGTCTCAAAATGACACCGTTCAGTTTCCCGTCTGAAGAAATAAATCCAACCACTTCATGCAAATGGTTTCAAGGTTTTGAAACAGAAAGATGAAAAGATGGTTTTGAATATGGCCAGACTTAGAGGAGATGTTATTAAATCAGCGATTGTTGGCCTTTAGAACAAACTGGTGTAAGTGGTTTTTAGCAGCGCACTGTAACTCCAAAATTAAGACATTTCAAATGCTCAGTGGATTTGATTTCCGTATTTAAACAACTTAATATGATTAATTATCAAAAGAAACCAAAAAGTTGGATAAAAACTACAGTGACCTCATTACAAACTTCCCTCGCACTCCATAAATCCACCGTTGAGTACCAGTCTAACACACTGCAGAGGATTGCAGCATCAAACCTGACCACATGGTCTAAACATTTCCCTGTAGACAAGAGGAGGCCTTGGCTCTTACAGTAACATCCGCTTCTGATTAAAGCAAGCTTGTCTCCGGCTTTGTCCTTTTCAAGTCAACATCGGAGCAGACTGGGGCCAGGTTTGGTTTAGGAGGGTGTTGACCTCGCCCGGAAATCACTGTGACTGATGTGTCTATTAACATGACACCATGTTGCATTTTTTTCAGCACGCAGGAACGAGTTATGCAGATGCACAGAGTATTAAATCAAATACTTTCTGATCATAAAAATAAGTAATTTTAGACGTTTTTGATAGTTAGCTGTGGAAACAGTTGTGTTTTGGGGCTCATCAGAGATTTGTGTTGTGTTAGAGTAACTTCCTCACATACCACTGACTGTTACAGTGAACTCCAAACACAAAAAGCCTCAGAAAGCAAATAAACTCATAACAGATGCAATGCGGCGATGAATGATGTCTCTCTGTTTTACCGCAGATACGCTGGCATGCACGTCTGCAGCTCATCAAACTGCATGGCACCTCTTGTGTTTTTACCTCATAGCATTTATTTATGTAAAGTCTGAATTCTTTGGTTGATTAATTTATCATGACAGACGCGACCTTTGCCAAACTCTTTGTTTTATATGTATGAGATGAAAGTGGAATAAGTATGCAACTCATTTAAAGCTGCTATAATCAACGTATAAACATTTTATAGACAATGGATCACATGACTGATTGTATTTGAGAGGGGTTGACTGAGGTGGTACACCTGTAGAGAGAATCATCACCTGACTTTGCATGAGCGACTTTTAGCTCATTGTTTTGGTTGTCCTTCTGGTTTCAACTATCCTTAAATGACCAAAACAAAACATTTATTTATAGGTTGAAGTATTTAAATGATCTATGGGTTTGACTTAAACTGATTAAAGGCATACTATGCAGAATTTTCCTAAAAACAACAACAACAATGTAATCATGCAAAAGTAATCCCTCCCAGTTATCACTTATGACCCACTCACTTCTGGCAACTCAGGACGTTTTTCGGGTGTGTAGCCCTCAGCTATAAATAGCACTTCAGTAAGGTCGTAACATTATAAAAAGGTAGCGATCCATTAGCAGTAGCATGCATCTAAGAGGAAGCTACAAAAATCATGGACACAGCCCTAAAAAACGCAAACATAATCAGGCAGAGCACCAAGTACACAAAGCTCGCTCCAAAACAAGAGTGATTGTGGGATTGGCTGGACCCCTAAAGTCCAGTGAATGGGCCCTCCCTAAATCTTCTTTTACTTGACTTTTACTTTTGTTCTTATGTGTCTTAGGAGGGTATCAAAGCATTTGCGTACTCTTCACTAAGGTTGTGTACAAAAGGAAAATATAAGGCTCATACAATTTTCAGGAGAGGCTTTTTTTTTATTATTTTGAAACAGGATGCATTTTACTAAAGCAAAAATAAACTCAGTGTTTATTTTTGCTAGATTTGTGGATAATGGTGAATATTTTGCTTCTAAATAAAATGTTTTTATCATTGCTTATATTTAGGATGAACGTGAGTTCTGCTGGCCCCCAGAAAGCTTTCCCCCCTTATTTGCGGCCCTGATTGACTTTCACTTCCACTGCCAAGCACTGGGGGAGAGGATAGTTTTCCTTTACACTGTTTTCAGTAACAGCCAGTTCCTGCATAGCATTTTAAAGCTGCATTAATTTCTTTACTTCTTTGGCGAGTTTGGGGCAGCAAAACACACACAGTACTGCCTACTGATGGTAAATAGGCTAATGTGTTACCAATAATTTGCTTTTTACACATCCAGCAGACACACAACGACATTAACATTCAATTGTAGTCAAGCCTTTGATGTTTTTCGTAAGCACATCCACAATTTGAGCTGAGATCCAGTGAAGGTAATTACTGATGAACAATCTTGATTTCTGTAATGTGTAGTTTGCTTGGCTGCTGGTGAATGTTCCTAACTGAGGGAAGTGAGCTGGACGTGATAAAGTGGCAGCCATGATAAGAGCGGTATGAATTTTCTAAATGCTAAGGGAAGGCGCTTCAATGCCAAACTTTTCTGTGGAGTCAACTGTTTTCTAAGACTATATAATGTATATTATGGATGACATTTTTGCTTTTAATTGTTTGTATTGTGGGCGGCATGGTGGTGTGGTAGTTAGCACTGTCGCCTCACAGCAAGAGGGGTCCTGGTTCAATCCCAGGAGGGAGCCCTTCTGTGCGGAGCTTGCATGTTCTCCCTGTGTCAGCGTGGGTTTTCTCCAGGTACTCCGGCTTCCTCCCACAGCCCAAAGACATGCAGGTTAGGTTAATTGGTGACTCTAAATTGTCCGTAGGTGTGAATGGTTGTCTGTCTCTATGTGTCAGCCCTGTGATAGTCTGGCGACCTGTCCAGGGCGTACCCCGCCTCTCACTCAATGTCAGCTGGGATAGGCTCCAGCGCCCACCGAGACCCTCAAGAGGATAAGCAGTTACGTGTGTTACGATGTTTGTATTGTAGCCTACTGATAATATTTTCCTGTTCAGGGACCACAGATGCAGATTAGCTAACTCAGTTGTGTTGTGCATGGCCCCTGTTAGATAAACTAATCAACAAATCTAACTAAATCCCTGTCAATAACACCTACCATCGCATAATCATATAGCCTAATGTTAGTGCTAAGTCTAATTCTCTTAGCACCGCTGCTGCCTTTTCCCAAGTCTTTATGAATTCTTCTTCACATCTTTCCTTGACCTCATAGCGTTTTCCAAGTGTGTAGGAAAAGATATAAGCTGTAATTTTTGTGACTATGCCACCGCTGCTCTTGTCTCTGTGGATGATGTCTTCTCTTGCTCGTCTGGGTTTGATGTGTCTTGCTGGGGCAAGTAGTTTCTAATTTGCGATGCTGATCTCCATGTCTGTCTCCAGGTCTGCTAGTGGTTACTGAACCGTTGGTGGTTACAAGAAAGTGGGTAAAAAAAAAAGTAGCTCAAAACCTAAACTTTGTCTTTCAGTGTCTGAATGCTGCCATGATGGATTCCACCTCCGTGCATCAGGTCTCACAACAATCACTGCGCCTCTCCCAGCGTCCCAGAGGTTCTGGCCACTTGATGAATTTAAGTCCATACCCTCCTTTCAGCTCTAGCCTGCGCTCATTCCAAGAGAAAGTATCTGGTTCTTTAGCCGCTAGACGTTTGACTTTGCAGCTTCACCAGCTAATCTCTGATTTTGTCTGTCTGCCATTTGGTGCTAGGTGAGTAGCATAAAGTGAGCTTATCTGAGCTTTTATTGCTGGAAAGCGCTGTCAGGAGTGGATTTTGTCAGTCATACAACCAAAACTGAACTACAGAAGTCTAAATAAAAGGCTAAGAGGCCAGGGGACTGCAAAGTTAGGTGATAGCTCTCTGTGGTTAGCCCTTTCACTTTACATCTGGTCATTTGATCCAGTGTTAATATTGATTAGAGGAGCTTTAAAGACGGAGTTTTAAATATACACACACCCCTCCTTAGTTTTTTTTCTCTTTCCTGTTCTGTTTCTCTGTCCCCGTTTCTCTCTCTCTGATGTCTCTGAAACTCTTCATGTGCTGTGGGTCTCATTTGATCTACAGCGTCAGACATCTGGAGCACTGCTCCACTAAAACACCTGTTTTCAATTCAGGCAACCGACAGAAACATTTGATTGTTTCTCACAACCAGACCTTTTTTCCCCCTGCTCACTCTCTCTCTCATTGACTCACAGCCTATTTGTTATGTTTAAGCTAAAGAACAGCTCTCCTATAGGTAATAGATGGAAGAATAATTTAAACTTGATTAAGACCAATTGAGAAGAAAATACAGAGTATGATTTTCCAGGTATTATGTCTGCAATTTTGGCACCTACAGTTGTTGAATAGGGTTGCTTTCAAATAGGTTCAGTATGTTTGAGATTAAATGGAATGAGTAATGTCTGAATGTTAAACTTTTACCCTTTAACTTAATGGAAAATAATATAAGTGCACTTTAAAATCAATGTCAAGATATTGAAATTGAGGCCATGTGAGATTTTAAATGATGTGGCCCAACAGGAATGCTTTATATTATGTTAAATTAAATACATACTCTGTAATCATCCGACAACATTGTGAAATATCTTTCATCTCTGATTGTGGATTAAAAAGCTTTGAGTGAAATTTATTTTCTGGCAAAATAAATGTACATTTTATTTGGTGTTGAACAAGTATGCATGCATTGACATGTGCAGGGAGCCAAACCAAAAAACAAAAAAAAAATCACTTAACATAATGAAGTGAGAATAAAGCTGAAAAATTTCAGTGGCGGCTTCGCTGCCAACTCCCTGAAACACTTAATTATGCCTAATTGTTTAGAGGACAGAACACACACAGAGGCAATTAGGAACGATATGCATGAGCAACTCTACACAGGGAAACAGCATTTAGGCAAAAGAATAACAAAGTATGATGTTTGCACATTCCATAATGCTGTGTTAAACTGTACGTGGGCAAATAAACGTATGATCGAGGCTATCACTGCATGTTTTTGAATATCAACACTGCCTACTCAGCGCTTTACCATAAGCACGACATATTCTTAACATATTCTTATATCTTTCTCATGTCTGCATCCTATAGTGTAAATACAAAAGTCCTGTTTATAAAAGGCAAATAAATATCATCAAAAACATCAAATACCAACTCCTGCTTTTACTACGTAGCATTTGTGTATACTCATTCCTCAGAGCACTGAAGGGATAGTTTGACATTTTGGGAAATGCATGCATTCTATTTGTTTGATAAGAAGACTGATACCACTCATATGTTGGAGACTGTTATCAATATTCTCATTTAAAGGAATATTTCACCCCCCAAATGACTATTTGGATATCAGTTACTCACCCCATGTTATGTTGAATTTATGAAGAAAGGTTTGTTTTTCCCGTATGCCTCTACAGTGAACGAAGAATCCAAAAACTGACGAAATCTTGATGAACTGAAAGCATAGGGGACCACTTTTTAAAACAGCAAAACTATATGAAAACATTCATTTACAAACTCTCACACAACTCATGCAGAATAATCCAAGTCTCATTCATTCCAGTCGTATGCTCAGTACTTCTCAGACAGACCGCCCTGTCTGAAGGGGAGCTGAACAGAAAATAAAACTTAAGCCATTTTCTCCTATGAACCGCAGGCAATGTCTGGAGAATAAAGTCTGGACATTGTATTTCACACATGTAGCATACAACAGCAGACTGGCTGTGTCAGAAGTGTTCTCACCTCTTGTTTTCTGATTTCGGCCTGATCCCTGATGATCCCTCTTCTTTACACTTGTTTGTTTTCTTCTGATTTTGCCTCAACTTCATGATAGAAACATCATCAATATACCCACTTGCTCGCAGTGAATTTTCAAGACAATTACTTGCTCTATTTAAACACGAGCTCAGTTGGAAATTACACAGACTTTGTACTAGGGAGCTGGCAGGGTGAAGTCTGGTTGAGGTCCAATCCGACATTTGTGTTTTCACATACAGGTCCTCTGAGTAATGTCTAGATAACTTCAGGTTTGCAGTACATGTGTATAAGAGGCTTTATCTATGCTCTCTTCAAAGCCACACTCCATTTCCAAAAACAGTAATTTTACCTTGCTGAACACAGGAGCTGCTGATCTACCACTGCCTCGATCAGTTAGTTAGTTTGTGTTATTGTCTGACTTTAGTTTTCTTCAGATTCATTTAAGTCACACATAACACAAACTAACTGATCGAGGCAGTGGTAGACCAGCAGCTCCTGTGTTCAGCGAGGTAAAATTGCTGTTTTCATCAATGCAGTCTGGCTTTAAAGAGAGCATATAAGTTTTATTTTTAGTTCAGTTCCCCATCAGAACATACAACTGGATAAATGAGACTTGGATTATGCTGCATGATTTGTGTGAGAGTTTGTAAACGGATGTTTTGATATAGCTTTGCTGTTGTGAAATATGCCCCCCGTGACTTCAATTCATCAGGGCTTTTTTTCTGTTTTTGGAATCTTCTTTCACCAGAGGCATGCAAGAATAACAAAGTTTTCCTCAAGAATTTAACATGACCTGGGGTGAGTAATTTATATACAGATGGTCATTTGGGGGTTAAATATTCTTTAAACTCTTCCAGAAAGCAAATAAGCATATCTCCCAAAATGTTAAACTACTGTGCTAAATGCCTAACGATACGATACAAAAAGGTTTGTTACATACAGTACGTGAGTTAAATATGTGCAGGAATGTAAGGATATACATATTTAACGACTCATACAAAAGTAGGCATGCCGATGTGTGTGTACACACACATACATACATACATACATACATACATATAAAAGCACCACTGCACATGCATGTACACACACTCATACACACTGTACAGACACACACACACAAACACATCCCATGAAGAATTGGTCACTGCTCAACCAGCCGAAGTACTTCAAGCAAAAGCAGTACTTACAGTATGTTAATCATACCCAACAGAGATTTCACAATAAAAGTCTAAAAACGTAAGGAAATGTACATTTAAAAACAATAATATGACAAAATATGTGTAATAGATGAATAACATTGTTTTTCATCTACTTGTATTCTCTCTTAATTTGGTAAATTGTTGAATCTGCTCTGCAATTCAATATTGTGCAAAACTGTCTTTTTTTTTTTTTTTTTTAACAAAATGTATTAATGACAAAGACTTAATCTGTTCTTGGATCACACGGCAACCCAGAGGATTGAAATGTTAGTGCCGCCCTCGTGTTTTATCTGGTTAACTCGTCCGCGGATACAGTCCAGAGTGACGTAGACTGCTGTGCCATTCTGGACAGGAAATGAGGCCCTCAGCCCGATGCTTGCCCACTCGCTCCCTTCAGGCATATATCCAGACACCTGCTGAGCCACAGGACCAGCCTGCCCGCCCTGACCCCCCACCTGCTGCAGAGTGAGTTTTACAATATTGCAGGAGTGTATCAGCTTCAAATTCAGGGCTACGTTTGCTGTCCCTTTCTCATGGAATATAAAGTTCTTCCGGCTGTTCGGCTCCCCTGAGCGGGCCAAATGAACCTGCGGCGTGCCCAGGCTTATCTGCTGGAATGACAGCGGCTTATTCCTGACTGCTCCAAAGGGCAGACCAGTCCTGGACACGGTGGCGGTCAGGGCAGACGACACTGCTGAGGGAATCCAGATAAGGCTCAGCATACTGATCCCAGTGCTGTCCCCAAAGTAACGGATGTTGCACTGGGATGGAGTTGTGATCTCAAAGCTTAGCGTGTCCCCAGTTTCTATGCTCACAGCGCCAGAGAGGGTGATGGAGGTGTCCCTATAGTTGACGCCTGTCTTGAAGGCTTGCATCGCTTCTTGGCCAGTCCCGTTGTGGTTAGTGTAGGCGATCAGGGAGAAACCCTCTCGAATGCAGGTGTGGCCCATAGAGTAAAGCGCCTGTTGGAGGACAAACTTCACAACACCGCTTTCTGTGAAGCGCACACCACGGTTGTCGTGGGTTAGAATGATCATATAGGGGTCGGACACTGAGGTCATGCGGAAAGTGGGGCGGTAGCTGGTCTGGTAGTGCGCCAACAGGGACATCTGAGCCGTCATTGCTACGGCACCGGTGTCATGAGACAACCAGAGTAGGCTGAAAGAGGGAGTTGCGATGTCATAGAGGTGGATATCCTTGCTCTGGTTGCAGTGTTGATTCGGACTCTTCAGCAGCAGAGTAAAGGTGTGGTTCGGCTCCACCTCCACACCACTGCTGACACTGACACCCTGGAAGTATTTCCCATCTGGCTGTTCGATGCGAACCCCACTTAGGTCCTGACCCTCCTCCTCCTGGCTCCCATTGAGCCTCATCCCGACCTGAAGGAAGTTCCTGCAGCTGTGCTTTATTGCAAAGTTATGATCCAACCACACCAGGCCATGCTGCAGGAATGTCACCTGCCCCGCGTCATTGGACAACAGATCAATTCTCTCTTTGCCTCGGATGTTCAGCTGAAGCCCAGGGAAGATGTGGGTGCCAGAGGTCTTGGCAGAGGGAACTGCCACATTTCCCCTCCAAGACTGGGAGAGTTGGCTCTCTGAAGGCTGACCGCAGACGGCGTCACTGATAGCTGTGCAGGGTTCAGAAACAGGCTCTCCATCACAATCAGAACAGGCCTGGCACTCCTGCAGCTCCTGGTTGAAGAAGTAGTCGTGACCACACAAGCCCATCACCGCTTCTCTCTCAGAAACTCCCAGACACCTGAACCCTCCTGTGTAGAAAAAGACCAGAGAGAACGGAGAAACCCAAGGAGTGAAAAGGCAGAAAATGGTTCTAAAATGAAAAAACTACTGGGGAAATTCTTTCCCCAAATTGCCCACAATCAAAGGGCAAATTGCATTCATTATCAAACTAGAATTCTGCCTTGCGGTCATATGCCTCCGCAAACCAGTCAAGTTGCAGTTACACTTTACATCCATGTCTGTCCAGACTCATGTGTAACCATGACAGTTGACAATGCTTCAGATGTGGATTGTGCTGGAAAAAAGCTACACATTCTGAAACATGGATGCTACACACACATCTTCCCGGCAGCAGAGAAGATCTATACAATCACGTTATCAAGACGGAGACCCAAAATTAATGTCACCAATTCAGTATCTATCTCCCCTTCTGTTCTGAGCTACAGCTTTGAATACTGGCCAGAGTGTGTTTGCAGAATATTATGATGTCACAGTAAAGTTGACCTTTGACCTTTTGGATATAAGATGTCATCACTTCCTTATTTTTTTCTAATAGATGCTGAAGTATAAATCTTGAGTTAGGGACCACTGCAAACCTGAAGTTGACCACCAAATTCTAATCAGTTCTAAACGTTTGAGCCAAATTTGAAGATATTCCCTTACAGCGTTCTTGAGACATCGCAATCATCAGAATGGGATATATGCATGACGAAGAGACAAACTGAAAGCATAATGCCTCCAGCCAAGGCTACTGCCAACGCAGAGGCATTAAAAAACACATGCATTTAACTCACCTGGAGTATTCAGGCACTTCACTCGCTCTCCACAAATGTTTGGTACTTCAAGGCATTCATCTCTGTCCTACAATTTATACAAAATAATGTTATCATAAGTACATTTTAATGTTGATAACAGAGTTCAATCAATGTTACATTTGCACATTATCATGGGCATACACTGAAAAGTCACATTTATACAACGCTGTTGTTAACATGTGGTTAAGTTAAGGCACAAAAAACCACTTGGTTATGGTTCAGAAAATATCTTTTTTTGGCTTAACATGACCCATTTTGGGGTGCACAACCCCCCAATGGAAAAGCAGTGATGTCTCAATAAAAAAACACTCTTTTCATGTGTAAAATGCTGCTGGGATACAAGCAATGGGCAGCTATAACACACCCCATGTTTGGTGCCTAAAGCTGCTGGCAACACAGCAACATTTTTCTCGTTTGCTGGTCGCAAACAGTGGTCTGCAGCTTCGCAGACATTTCGCCTTGGAGTCATATGATCCGCCATCCTCTCCATCTCCCAGTGACAAAATCTGCACACTCTTGTGTGCAGTAGATTGGATTTCACACATACCGCACCAACATACTGCAGATTATGAAGCTCACCTCCATCATCAGAACAGTTTTAAATATAGTATAGAATTTTAAAGGACAATACCTGGCACATCCTGTCTGCAGTAGGAGAACACTGTGAGATCAGAAAGAAGCCCGGTGGACACATGGTGCACTTCACACACTGAGGTGGGTCCCTCTGAAAATCACAGAACTCCTCCTGCCCACAGGGTGAGGGGCATCCCAACAGAGGTTGAGGAAAATTAGCCTCTCCAACTACATCCATTACCTTTGTGTCCATGTCCATTTTGTGCACGGCATAGGACTTCTGCAGGTGACTGCGGGCCTGATTCTGCAGCCCCGCCAGGTGGCTCTCGAAGTAGCTCTGCAGCTCACCCTGCAGGCCCTGGAAGGACACCTGCTTGACGGTGTCCGAGAGGAGGCCATACTGTGCCTTCACCACATCCATCTGCTCGTACATGCGCCGCTGCTGGTCTAGGATCTCCCTCTGTTGGGACAGCAGCGCCTCCTGTTGGTCTGCCAGCTTCTGCTGCAGGTCACGAATGACCACCTGCTGGGCTCGCAGGGCCTCCACCAGCTTCTCCTGCCCCTTGGCCAGCTGAAGGTGCAAGATGAGGGCGTCTTCTGAGGGAACCTCATTCTCTCCTGAGGAGAAAATGATGCAGAATGAAAAACTGGATCAGACAAGTTCTTACTGTTGAACACAGCGGTGAAGGAAGTGATTAAGTGAGATTAACATTGATTCTGATTTCTACAAATAATGCTGGAACAACGTGTGAACACTTGGTGACCCCGTTTTATTGGCCTAGCTGGCAAGTGCCATGAAGGTTTCCTGTATGGACCAACATCAAAGCACTCCACATTTTCTGCACAGCTGACTCAGAAACATTTTTCCAGCTCAGTTGCTCTAGTTGCTCTGCAGATATCATTTTGGGGCTGAAGGTCAACAAAGTCCTTTTGCTTTTAGACCATAATCCCAGATCACTGCCGGGAAAGGGGGTTAAAGTCAATAAAGAGTTATGTGCATTTGGCTAAATTTCAGGCATACTGCTTTTGGTGCAAGATAATAATACATCAACTTCTCTGGAAGCTTGTCACTCAGATGTCTCACAGTGTTTAACTGGTGCGCAACTGCGCACAAGGTACATTTTAAAGAAGTTAATCAGCCTCTAATCATCTAAAAGCAACAGTTTTGATGACAGTAATGATGATAGCAGACCTGGCTTGATGTCACATGTGAGCTGGACACCCAAAGGCGCGCTGCCAAGCTCCGACGACGGATATCCAAGCTCCGGAAAATCTCCCAGAAACTGCGCGGCTCTGTCGGACAGATGGACAGGAGGGAGCTGGCTGGCGCTCTCCTCTGAACTACATCCCTCTCCAACACAAGACTTCGCAAGACGAGCTTTTGGCCGTATCCTCAGTGGCAGTCTGCACTCGATCCCTCGACACTCCCGGGTGTCATTAGCGGGCTGAAATTGTCTTACAAGAGCGGCGCAGTCCGCATCGGTGCATCCTGCAGGTAAAACTTCAGACGTTCTTTTCCGTGCGCCGCCGCCGCTGCTGCTGTCACTGTGCCGCCCGCGGTGTGGCTGCACAGCCGGGTAGGCTTCCGATGCTGCTCTTGGAAAGCTCGGGTACGCGTAGTGTTGGCTGGCGACTATCTGCGCCGCTCTCCCCTGCGCTGTCGGGTTAAAGTGCCGCGGCGGTCTGGAGGATCTGCCCCCCGGACAGTGCGCACCGGTGCACGGCCTCGGATCGCCGGTTTCCGTGCCGTAGCAGTGCGTCCCCCGGCAAATCTCTGCGACAGCTTGCAGTGACACCCAAGACAGCAGCAGCAACAGCACTGGTGTTACCAAAAGCATTTTTGCATCAGCTCTGCCTCTCTCTCCGTGCCAAGGAAGAATAATGCGCGTTATTCCTTTGATTCCCAATCTGGAAAAATCTCCAAAATTGTGTGGTTCAGTTAGAAAAATAAAGTCCAGAGCGGATCTTCTCCTCTATATCACAACAAACTTTATCACACTTGACACAGAGACTCTTGATCGTGACAGAAAATGCCTTCAGCTCCAGGGTTCGGTGAGACTGTCTCTCCTGACTGTCAGTACGGAATAAAAACATTAGACACACGCATTACCGCTGGCTCTCTCCACGCCTGACCCACTCTGAGAGCTCCTGCACTACAATGTCAGTATGTGGCATTCCTAAGACTTAATTAGCATCAGGTTTCCCCGGCCACAAATTAACCCTTCAACTCCCCTGCTCCCAACACAGGAATTCCCCCACTGGGGTGAAAGAAAGCACAATCAAACATTTTCTGAATACAAATAGTGGCTCCAATTTTCATGTTAAAAAAGAGAGATTTTATATTTTATATTGCTGAAAAATGTTCTCCAATCCTGTCATCTTTTCCCCTGATGACTGCCACTTTTCATTTCACTCTCTGTTGATTTCCCTCTGACCTTATGGCCATCCAGCTTGCAGAAAGTGGCAGTGTTTTTTCTTCAGCACATCCTGAATGTTGAGACAGCTGCTGGTCCTCAACCCAGTGTCCCTCAGGTTACTGGCCTTGTCAACACCGGGTGCCCCCTCTTTATAGACGGAGCCAGCAGAGGTCAAACTTTTGCTGAGGGGACCTATGGCAGGAGTCAAGAATGTGAAACCTACAGCTGGTTTTTGGACCCTCTCATTTTAGTGCTTCAGCACAACATGTCCAGTGGGAGGTTATCTGAGGCTGATGTGTGGTGGGTTGTGGTTGTGGGTGGTGGTTCAGATGTAAATTTCTGTTTCAATATTTCAAGGTCAGGCATGTATGGAGGACACATGCTGCCAAGAAATTTTAAAAAGGGGGGAAAAAAATAACATTATGACAATAAAATTTAAAAAAAAAAAAAAAAAAAATCAAAAATTTGATTTATTTCAAAACTTTGACTTAGAAACTCTTAATTTTGATTTCAAATTCTTGGTATCTCTTAATTTAACTTCCTTAGCACAATTTGAAATGTTGACTTATTTTCTCATACTTTTGACTACCTCCCAAAATACTGATTTACTCTGTCATAATTTTGATTTGTAATCTCATAATTTAAACAAATTATAACACTTTTGCCTTGGTTATTTTTATCATTTAGAATTTTAAATAAAATTTTGACATATCCATCTAGTATCTCCCAATTTTGACTTTGTATCTCATAATGTTAACGTAATAGCTCATCATTCTGAATAGACGTCACATAATTTAAATGTATTTTATAAATTTTTAATTGTTATCTTTAATTAGTCTCTCATAATTTGCACTCATTCTTTTAAACTTTGATTTATTATCTAAAATTTGAACATACTCTGACATTCTTCTGACCTAGCCTATTACCTCATAATTTTTACTTTGCATCTCTTAAAGTGAACTTAATATCTCCTATTTGTGACCTATAATCCAGCATGTTTTCCCTTAGATTTTCATAATTTAGCTTCTCATAATTTTATAATGTTCAATAAAAATAAATTACCTAGTATCTCACAATTCTGACTTTATATTTCATAATTTTGACTTAATCTGTCATACGGTTGATTATCTACTAAAACTGACTTAATCCCTCAAAACTTTTTTACCATTTTAAAGGATTTCAAACTTTTAACTTTGAATCTCATAATATCAATGTATAGCATTTTCATAGTAGGTACGATTAATTCGTACTTTGCACAATTACAATTACCCCTACTCCCCCACCACTCTGCTTTCATATTGGTAGTATTGTTTTGTATCAGAATATTTGATTTTGTTGTTGCTACATAGAAGAGAGTGCCAGTCACAAGATGCCAAGCCCCTACAATGGAGCCGACCTTTGCATTATGCCTCCTATTGTTTATATTTTGGAGACAACATCAAGAACGACACTCTCGCCTGCCTTTATCACCCATGGCCATTCAGTTCAAAGGATGAGATTGACGAGTGTGGCGCACATATGTAGATTTCAGAGGAGACGGGTGACGTTGAGAAATGCCTTTGCGATTCGGCTCACCAGCTGCTACTGATTAAATAGTAATCTACTTCTATGTTTTGGTACAGTTGGTGTCCACACCTGAGTCTAAACGTACCCAGATACGCTTAAGACCACCTGTCCAACAGAAGTTGGGCACGGATTGGCATACCAAGGTATGGTACACACTGTTCACACTAATCAAATGAACTGGACTTTGTGGTCAAGTGGACTTGAAGCTCAGGTTCCTGATGCTGACTTGATTTCTTATATTTATGTCGTTTCTTATAATGTTGCCTTAATATTTCATAATTTTTTTTGAGTTATTATCACATAATGTTAACTTAATATACATTTTTTCACTTAGCATGAGTATTTTTGGCAGCAATGGGCTTCCTTAGAAGGCAAGTTTGACTCATGTTAATAAAAACAAACCTCAGATTTCTTTGTTTGTTGGATTCCGTTGGCAGATAAATCTTGCCAAGCAGAGCGGGAGGGGCTGATTGGAAACTTAAATTAGTTGCATACATACAAAAACATCCAGCTGACTGCTGGTTATATTTCTCTGGTGTAAACATGCAGAGTGGATCAGCCCTTCACAGAGAAAATAAGCGGTGCAGGTGGTTAGCATGAACTGCTCCACACCACCCACTGAGCTGGAATGTATAGTACAGCAGAGTACAAACAGAGGGCACTACAACACTCCTAATGCATCACTGTTCACATCATCATCGTGACAGTTTGTCCTCTGCAGTATTAAAGTTGACAAATGCTTTAGTGTTTCCAAAGGTGTCCACTGGTTTTCTCATTATCACCCCATTTTCTTTTAGTGCAAAAAAACCCAAGAAAGGTTCTCAGAGGTGTGTCGGAGCATTCAGATTTAATATGATGGAGACTAATGGCTTAAAAGTATGCCCCCTCATATACCTCACACCGTACCATGTGGGGTTCTGCAATAATTCAAATCCTATATAAGTAGGGCTTTGTTTGTCAGCTCCTACTTTACTGGAAATGCAAAAACTTTCAGTAAAAAATAACAATCCTTTACAGTTTCTTGAATCCATGCCATGATGTATGAGCTACAGCATACATGAGCAAAAACATTATCAGTATCCACTCTGATGGACCACCCTCAGTGAGTGAAGAGTGACTGCAAAGACACAACAAAGCAGACAAATAACCCCTCTCTTTGCTGCCGACCTCCACCACTGTTAATCAGTGTATATCTCCTTGAGAAATGTTCTCTGAGGGAACTGGCGCACTCGTGTTTAGGAGATGCTTGGAGCTAATGGGAGGGCTGCCTATAGTGTCCATCTGTTTGTCAACCCCTGAGAGAGGAGAGACGAAATGAGGGTGGTTGGGACACATGCCTGTACCCCGAGTGTTTGTTTAATACATCACGAGTCATGAAAGGCTCTTGGACGTGTTCAAGGTTATTTGGTTTCCCCCGTGGCGCTCGGCTTCAACGATGACAGGATTTCGCCACAGAAAGGGTGGTCCGCCTTTCCCAGTGGAGCCGAGGCTGGTCTTCGGGGGGAAAATAGGACACAGAAGTGCTAATAATAGCAAAATAATGCAAACGGAAAGTCATATTTTCCTCTATAAACACATTAAGGAGTTGAAAACGAGGGTAGAAATGGGGGCACATTGTTCTTCTAAGCATGATTTTGCTTAAAGGAGAAGCGTGTAAGATTTGGGGGGATATGGTGGCATCTACCAGTAAGAGATGCAGATTGCAACCAGCTGAAACTTCTCCCAGTTAGAATTCCTTCAGTATTTATCGTTCAGTATTGTTTTTACCGTGAGACAAATTATCCATTGAGTTCTCTTCCTCTCCAAAACAGGCAAGGCTACTGAAACCAGAAGAAACACGGAATAAAGCAGCTTCACGTTACAAATCAGTGGTTCTCGCATCTAATTTGGAACATCAGACTGCTCACCTTCATTCTGATCCAGACGTTCAGGAGGTTTTTACTGTGAGTCGAATTATCTGCAGAGGTCTCCTCCTCTCCAAAACAAATAGACCAATGATTTAAGCCAGTAGAAACACTCATTAAGGAGTTTGAAGTTGCAAATCGGTGTTTTTCTGACACTGTTTGGCATGTAGGAAGTGGACTGCTATCCTTGCACCTGCTAATCTAAGCTCACCTTTTTACTCTATTACTTAAGATCCAGATATTAAGAAGGCTTTTACTGTGAGCTAAATTATCCGCAGGGGTCACTTTCTCTCCAAATCAAACAGACCCGGTGATTTAAACCCATAAAAAACTGAAAAAGCAGTTTTTACCTTACCTGTGAATGACCCTTTCTAGAGTGTTTGGTTTGTCTGTTCTGGGTTGCTGTAGAAACATAGCTTTGCAACATGGCGATCTCCACAGACGAGGACCCTCTCCTTCTAGATATAAACAACTCATTCTAAGGTAATGAAAACACAGTGATCCTTATTTACAGGTGATTATACACTAAAGAAAAACAACTTTGATTCAATTTCTGCCAACATATCCTTCTAAATCCACACTAAACCTTTGATGATCCTCATTCCTTGCTATTTTTGACCTTTTCCAAATATTTTGACGTCTGTGTAACGCGAGGAGGGATTAAAAAGAGATGTGAAATCTTGTTTTTTGGCCTCCCAGGTTGACTCAAGGAGAAATGCAAATAAATAGAGATATCTGTGTCTGCCTGGTCAGATAAGAGCCAGAGGCTATTCATAGCTTGACAGCTCAGCTCTCCTTGGTCCCCCCCTGAAGATAGCTGACCTTGTTGCACCACACCAGTGTCTTAAGATATTTCTTTCTGGTTTTAAGCAGAGAAAAATAATGCTTGACTGTAAGTGAAAGCAATTTCTGTATGCCTGAGTCGCCTTGAAGAGGTTTGTTTGTCTTTATTTTAAAGTCATACAGCAAATAATTTTCAATGTATGGATTGTGTGGAGGCAACACTGTATTTTTCAGAAGAACTTAGATCATTGAAACTCAGCTAGACTGTCGTGCCACCACTCCTGCCTAAAAACCTGCTGTAAATCAGTCTCAGCGAGGTGAATTATTAACCAAGACCGTCACATTCCTTTTGCTGAATCAGCCATTCTTGATCCCACCAAGACCTCGCTTTTATTTTTTCTTTACTTCCAAATCCTTCATCATTTACTCAAGTGCTTGTCAATCACCACCACGACTGGAGGTCACAGCAAACTTGACAGCAGTTTGTTTTCTCCTGCTCTGTCCACATTTGAAACACTTGCAGTACAATGCAGATAAGGTGGCTGTTAAGAGAAGGGACGGCCCAGCGCTGCCCAGACAAGACTGTTGTGAAAGTGTTGAGCTTTTCAGAAGGAATGCAGTGACAGGTCTCGACCTGAACTTCCGCATTAAGCAGGAAGAAGTCAACAGTCAAAAGAGCCAGATGCAATCCGCATCAACACACCCAAATCTGCCCGTATATGACTGTTTTCTGGTGTCAAGCTTATTTAGAAAATAATATTTTGGGAAGGAATTGATGTCCATGAGGCTGTTGCCTTGAAACTAACCGGTGAAACAAGGATTACATTTGAAAAGGTGAGTTACATGTCTGCTAAGTTGGATGTTGAGTTAACGGTGTACACCCAGAGCTGTTTTCCTCTGAGCGTACATGACATTGACTGCTCTGTGTTTGAATCTTTGTTGCTTTTAGATGATTGGGAAGTCAAAACAATTTTTCCCCTTCTGCCTGAAAAGAAGATACAGATAATATGTTACAGACTGGAAAGCCAATTTTTGTGATTAAAAGCCTCCTCCTTGACTTTTAAAAGTTGTCAAATTAAGTTGTAACAGTACAAAAATGATACAAAATGGCTATTGTCACACTAGATACTTTTGTCCTCATGAGATAAAGCTTAATTAGGTTGCTGTACAGCGATAAGGCAGTCATTAGGATATTTTAGTATAATGAAAAGAGTGTCAGTTCATATGTGCTCTTGTCTGCTTTCCAACTGGGTGGACCCAGCTCTAATTTCAGCTTGCTGTATGACTCAATAACCACATGAAACTGATAGGCTTGGCCTCTTATGTTAAAGCTAATAGCGTTGTCACTGATGATAGGAACATTTTGTACATTTTGGCTTTTTGAGATGAGATTAAATCATAGAAAAATTTGGACTGGATTACTTATAAACTGTATATCATTGCAAGAGACTGTTTGGAATGGTAGAGTAAAAATCTTTTCTGTTTCTGACCGCTGTCAAGCCAGAGCAAGCTGTGATATATGTTTAGACAGACTGTCCAATGACTCATGTGCAGAGGGGATTTTATGTAACACAAAAAAAGGTCATGTAAATATAACCTCAGTGGAAATTAGTGTCCATGTTTGATTTCTGCAAAAGCACCTTCAGCAAACACAGATACGATCTCATGTATGGTTAAATGTCAGTTATGATTCTTGGTTTTTATGTCCTCCGGCACCTTGTGTCTGCAGCCGACCCCCTAATTTGCCTACTTTACAGTAGAGTACATCCAGTTCTGTAAACACATCTGCCTAAGACCCCAAGTAAAGATATCTGAGCTGAGTAAGAGAGGGAGTTTCTGTTCATTATGGTAAACATGCTGTGCCTCGACACGGCCACTTACAGTTGTTGTCTGGTTTCCATTTTCTCGCCTGAAACTTGAGTTACACATGTGTGCTCTGAGACATATTTGAGATTATTTAGAGGGGGAATCGCTCTCTAGAGGAATGCAGAAGTCGCTTGCATGCTTTATATTGTTGACTTTTTATTTCTTTGGATACCAGAATCACGGTGGTGTGTTTTCCCAATGCATTGTGCGGGTTTGAGAGGGCGCCAGATTTCATGCCCAAGTGTTTTCAATAATATTTATAAATGCTGACGAATCACATATTTTCAGAGCGGTTTCTGGAGAGAAAATGGTGCAAAGTGGCAGCAACATACTTTCATGATTGTGTTCCTTCAGGCTGTAAACATTGTCCAAAGTGATGTGAATATGAAAGTTCATAAATACAAACTTTGTTTTACAGTAAATGTTGTTTTTTCTCCCCATATTGCCTTATAGAGGACAATCTACACATGTCATCAGCTTGTTCTTTTAAATGGAAAACTCTGCTCACTTTAGAGCACTTTATGCAAATAGCGTTAGTCATGCCAAGCTCTCTTCCAACTAAGAAGGCTCTCCATTGCTGATAAAAATCTTTTGCATGATTTCACAACAGGTCCACGTCATTTCTGATATCTTAAGCCAGTTTTTATATCCAGTGTCTTTTTTTCAATACATAGCTGGACATGTTGGAAAATGAGCCCACTTGCTTTCTTGCTGAGAGTTTGATGAGAGGATAGATACAACTCATGTCTATGCACAGAATAAGAAGTGGGAACCAGGAGACAGTTAGCTTAGCCTAGCATAAAGAGTGGGAACAGGGGGAAACAATTACCCTGCCTGTCAAAAGATAAAAAAATAGTCTACCAGCTCACTAACATTAACAATTAATATGTTGTTTGTTTAATCCCAAGGCTTTTTTTAAAGCACTGGACAAAGACAGGCTCGCTGTTTCCCCCTGGTTCCAGTCTGCTAAACTAAGCTAAGCTAATCCTCTCCTGGCTGTAGCTTCAAAGCCTAAAAGACAGGCATCTCCTCATATGACTCTCAGCAAAAAAAAAAAATAAATAAAAGTACACTTTTAGAGACCTTTAGCGACCTTTCAGGCAAAAGAAAAATACTTTATTGATCCAGTTTGAACTGTGCCAATTACATATGATGTCGGTCAATATTAAAGGTCAATTTGCATGTCAAGAAAGTTTCAGTTTGTTGTAGGTTTATTGTACTACCATTTAGTCTTGTGTGAAACAGCTCAGTGAACTCTTGTCTTGCACAATATCACCAACACCAGCTAGCTAAGTTAGCAAGCTAGCTAGGTTACTTAGCTATTTTCCTAGCACAAAAGTAACGTTACCATATCAGATAGGTTTTATCCAACGACTCCTTTTCTTTTTATCTGTTGGGTAGCAAAAGAGCAACAAGCAAGCAACAACAAGCAAGACCCGTTGCCAATGTGAGTAGGCTACATCCCGGTCTGAAACACACAGGCATAGCTCCAGCAAGAGAAACTGTCATGAAGTCAATAACATTACTTAGTTGTTTTAATTACCCCGTCCTATGCCCCACTACTTCTTGCTCTTTGCTTCAATAGAATGCCCTAGGGATGGTGCTTTTCTGTAGGCCGACGTTGAAGTTGGCTTCACCCTGGTTCCCTCATCAAAAAGCCTTTTGGATTATTGCAGAAAATAAGGTCTGTGGCAAGCAAACATTCATGGTATTTACCAGTTGGTTCAGCAAGATAGTATTCACAAATGAACACCATTTTCATGATTACTGAAGCCTAAATGCAATCACCGTTAGCTAACAGCTAACCTTAGGCTAGCATAACAAGACTATAAAGACGTGTTTGGCAAGGCTTGGTGTGATGACGTTCTGTAGTCTCAACTAGCTTTGAGATTAACTAATTATTTAACTTGTGAGCAACTCCTTTGGTTAGGACACATAGATGCTTCAAAGTTCACAAGTGGGCTATTTACTTAGATATTTTATGTCAGAGAACAAAGTCTCTTAAGCTTGTGTTAACCACAGACCTTATTTCAGGCACCTCACCAAAAAAACTAATTCAAAAAGACCCACTGACTTCAAGACGAGGGAACTGTGAGTGGTAAAATGCTAATTCATTTCTGGGTTTTAGGACTCATTCCTGGGGGACTATATAATAGTTGAGTATGTTTGAAACACGGCAAAACCTTGGTCAACCTTCCCCTTTTCTGTTGAAAAGAAAACCAAATTTTGAAGATGGTTAAAAATGTGTCTAGGGTACTTTTGTAATCTTCACAGACATGTTACATTGTGTAAAGTCACATCTTATGTCAACTACTGTTAGAAGAATGCTAGCTAACTAACTAGCTGAGTAACGTATAGCCACATCAAGAAGAGTTAGCCTTGTGACAGATCAACAACAGCAGCTAGGTTTGCTTACCCCTTATGTCTGTAGTAATGTTGAAGAGATTTGAAAACGGACAGAAAGGTTGGTTGCAGACATTTTTTTAAGATGACATGAATTATCATTGGCCAGAAAAGACCAAGGCTAATGTTCCTTTGATTCTATTATCTCTGTAAGGCTTTAGGGTTTAGGTTTTTTTTAAGGATTTTTATTTAAAGAGTAATAATAATACTAATAAATATAGCAACTTCTCATCAACCTACATCAATATCAGGTTTTAGATAAGAATTTCTGGTTCGGCCACACCCGATTTCCAGTTTAAGCTCCACCCAGTGTGATTTCAATCTCCGCCCGTTATGAGTACAGATAGGAATACACATAATTTCGTTGGTTGAACAGATACAGACAACTTGGTCATCTCTAGTAGGGAGAAAAGAAAGAAAAAGAGAATAACATAAGGTCAGCACCACGGTTTGCATTTAGTTATAAATGCCCATTATACTTTACAAAATGGGAAAATGGGACACATACCTGGCAGTGCAGGAGTAATGTTGACTGATAGTCTCTTCATCCTTGGTCTTCCATTTTTGTTGTGACCGGAAGCCTCAGTTTGCATCGTTTTGCATTGACCATGAAAGTTAACATTGTGAATACATCCTTTTATCACTTACTGTAGTCCTTCCTGTCCGCTTCTTAAAGCGATTATGTTTGACTCCCAGAAACTATGTAATAATCACTGCGCCATCCAGCTAAATGCAACAGGCATTGCTATGTTCTCCTTGTCAAGCTTGTCTGACCTAGCAACAGTAACTACGGGGGCGGGTATTATGTAATTCTTAACAGTTTTACGACAAACTATGACTTTCTTAACTTGAAATATCTTTTAAATGGACAAATGTACTATTGGTAATTCATGGCACAATTCAAACTGGACCAAAAAAAAAGTCATCAGTAACACTAGTGATAGTAGCCATGTTAGATTGTGTACTGATAATCTAATATGGTTGTAGTGTCAACAGTTTAAGGTTAACACCTTTCTGTGGCTGTCCTCTGAGTTTTGTTTGCAGTGTCACAGCTACAAATAGATAAAGTGTAATAGCCTGCTTCCTTAAATTTAATGTTGATGGGTGGAGTGAGACACGAACACAAGCGTGCACTTAGAAACTTCACACACACAAAAAGAGCAACGCTTTCCTCCATCAGCAGATGCCTGTTTGTTTTCAAGGTCTGACCAATGCTGCACTCACCCTGTCTGACTTCTCTTTACTGTATGAGAGTTGGGAGCACTCCATTTAATACATTTGGCCTCTAAAGGCAGCTGCCAGGGAGTGACCGGACTGACACAAATTTTTTCCTTGTGTGACTTTAGAAAATACACTCTGAAAGTGGCATCAGATGCTCACAGTGTTTACGCATTCTGTGTGGTTGTTCGTGAGTAAAGAGGTGACTTGGACCAAAAATCATACTGTGTTTGTTACATTGAGATCTGTTGTATTGCCGTCGTCATAGCATTAAATAAAATGTGACACCACAGGAAGAAGAGAGGAATGAAAATAACGAAGAAGTATTTAGTATAAGTTTTTTTAAATGAGCATTTAATATAAAGTATTGCATTTTTTGAGTCTGCAATTGCATAGATTGTTTTGCCGTTATGCAGAATATCACATATGTCCATGCAATTGATGTTTTCAGACCATTAATATGTGATAGAATGTGAGTGAAGGAAACAGTAGTATTAACGTTGCAGGTGGCTGTTCATGTCGCCATTTCCTACACAATTTCAACATTGCAAGTGGCAGGAAGTTCACCCATAACCACTTCCTCCTAGGGGCAATCCATTCTTGTAAGGGGTGGAGGAGTGGGCCCATACGCTAACACAACAGTTACAAAGACCGGCACATACGCCAGATACACAAAGAAATTACTGCGTGACATTCAAAGTTTAGTCTTTATGGAAATACTTTGTGCAGTAGCATCACAATCAGAAAGGTTCTGCAAGTTTTTATCATCTATAAAATCAGACGATGCAGACTCTCTTAAGCTCCAAACCCTACATGCACACGCCATCTGTTAAATGTTGGAACAATATTGATCCATTTCACATCCAAATGGGAAACATCATGTCACAGCACTGTATGAACTTTTGCCTGGAACACAATCAATCACTCCTGTCTCCTCTGCAGTGTGACTGAGGGTTTGCCCCGAGTGTCTTTACTTTGCTTTTGATTAAATCTCTGCTTTTCTTTTTTCTTTTCTTTTCACATCTAAAAGTTTACTAAACAGATTCCAAACTGTGATGAGTGAAAGCAGCAAGTTACACTTTGTTAGAGATAATATTTTCATATCTAATGTACCATAAAAGAAGAAAAAGAAAGTGATGACTGGAGATTTAGTTATGCAAACGTTTCTCTGGGGGACAGGAAATCTCATTGGTTGAGTTAAACCAATGAGATTAATGAGTAGGTGGAGCTTTTTTTTTTTTGTTTGTTTTTTTGTTTTTTTGGGTTAGTGGCTAACAGCACTCTAATGAGGAGGCCTGTAAAAAACAATGGGTAAAGAATGTGTAGCCACTGTGAGGTCTGTTATAGATGTGCAGAAAAAAAATGTTGCCTTAATTTTAACCACACTAAACTTAACAGTCAACATAACCATGTGTAATCATTATGCAACAACCCAGCCTCAGAGTTTTGCAGACCAGTCATGCTTTTGTGCTACAAACTTAGTAAAGCCACACTGATGTATTTACTGTAGGTCAGCAGGTGAGCTGACCTGGTCTTACAAAAATACAGCTACGCTTCAAGCTAGACTGTTGCAACATCATTATGTCTTTAATGAACAATCATATTTTGTTTCAAACTTTATACAAAACATTTGAATATGAAAACAGTAGGCCATAACACAGAAAACAAAAACTGTGTTTGTGTTTGCTGCCATATTCCTATCTTCGTGCCTCACCCTGTGTAATCTGCACAATGACATTTGTATAGCACTGTTCTAGTCTTCTGACTACTCAAAGTGCTTTTACACTACATGTCACATTCACACATTCAAACACTGGTGGCTGAGGCTACCATACAAGGTGCCACTTGCTACTCAGTAACCGTTCACACTCACTCATACACTGATGGAACAGCCATCAGCAACAACTTGGGGTTCTTTAGCTTGCTCAAGGATACTTCGACAGACTGGAGGAGCCGGCAATCGAACTGCCGATCTTCAGATTAGTGGAAGACCTGCTCTACCTGTGAGCCACAGTTGCCCCAATATGCTAGCCATACTCAAATGTTGGGGGTATTTTTGTAATGTAAATGTAAAATGTGCTCACATTTACATTTTTATTGAACTTGTTGTAATTGTTTTAGGAATCATGCATGACTGATATTTTTTTAAATTAACATTATAAAAAAGTCTCACCAACCCTCTTCAGTACTCCAAAGTACCCTTAGGGGTATACATACCACCACAAACACTGGAACAGGCTATTGATAGGTACTGACATCATGCTAGCAGCTCTGTGAGGCTGTACTTAACAAAGTGGTGTTACAGTACTACATGCTTACATCACATTACAGCATACTGACATATTCAGAATTACATTAGTCAACCCATTTGCCAGAATAAATGTTGGTATGGTATCTGTCTGCATACGTCACAATCGTACATTATAGCGGATGCATTGAAACTTTACATTTGAACAACACTGTGGTTAACGTGTGATTAGGTTTACAAAATCCAATTGTTTATGGTAAGGAAAACATCATGTTTTGGGTTAAAATACCTGGTTCTGGGGGCACAATCCCCGCTGGAAAAACACTGACAGGTCCCTACAAAACACCCATGTTGGATGCCTAGAAAGCCGCTGGAAACACAGTGGTGATAGAAAAGCACAACTGGTTTTGCTGTTGGTCTTGAACAGTGGTCTCCAGCTTTGTAGGTGTCTCAGCTAGGTGACATGCCATCTACCATGGTCTGCAGAGACGTAAAATGCCAACATTGTCTCTTAGTGACTCGCCAGCAATGGTAACATGGACTTTCAGCAGGTATTGTTTAGCTCAGTGTGTTGGCATGCTAACATTTGGCAATTAGCACAAAACTAAGTAGCATACAGGTGAGCATAATCGTTATTGTTGCAGGTATTTGGCCATACACCAAATTCTAATTTTGACTTGATGAAAGCATTAGATGAAAGTCAGGGGATCACAGTCATAAGGATATCTCATCTGGGAACCATGAATTTGTGTTTATTTTACTATAAAAGCGAAAGATTTGATTTCATTCAGGCACAAAAGGTAAAGTCAGTATATCACCAAAATTGGTAGGATTCATCCTCTGGCAACCAAGAATGTCTGTGCAAGATGTCATGGCAATCCATACAGTTGTTGTTGTGATATTCCAGTCTGGACCAAAATGGTGGATTTATTGGCTGATACACCAACCAACATTGCCATTCTCATAATCTTCCGTTAAGAGGTAAAATGAAACACAAATGTGTGGTTTACATTTCAAGTTAATATAAAAGAAATGTCATTTCCTGTACACAATTACTGTTTAGCTCTATAGCGTAACTAAAAATGAGGTTAGTGATACTCATTAACAGCCACGGAACCACAGACAGAAAGCGGAACTTTAATGTTCACCTGTGAGCTGTCTTTCAAACCACTCCTCAAAGTGATTATGGAGCTCGCAGTTACAGCAGCTATACTCTCTGTTAAAATGTCCTTTATCAGAATATTGTACCCTTACAGGCTCAGCCACTGTAGGGCACACTGGACCGTCAACATGCATAGGAGCTGTACAGTAGCAAACACAGCACATTACATCTCTGGAATCCGTGAAAAACCCCATCAAAGCACCACTGTGACTGAATGAACTCCCACTGACACCTTCACACTACTGGTCCTGTTCCAGTGTAAGAAAACAGGGAGTCTGTTTTGACTGCACATTCTAGCCCATCATAACATTTACTCTGAGAAAATGGGGATTCAAATAATACATGTGTGAGAGACAGCATACTGTACATAATTACAGATAGGATCTTTAGGTGCTGTTTCCCAAGAAAAACACAGTCGGGCCACAGGCTTTTTGCTGCTTTAGACTGAAAATGCAAACTGTCTGAATTCAACTACATAAATCTCCACTCGATCAGTAGATTGAAATGTTGCCATTGTATGTTTCTGAAAACCATAGATATGTTACAATTGTATGTTTCATAATGTATGATATCGACATTTCTAATGTGACATAGTTCATATTACAAGCACATGAGCTGATTTTGTCATCAGAAGATGGAGGGGATGGGAGATGGCGTGAGACCTAGGCGAAACAGCTGCCAAGTTGCAGACCACTGTGTGAAACCAACAAACAACAAAATCAGTTGTGTGTTTTCGCTAGACATCATGGCATTTCCAGGCTTGTGCAGCACAGTTGTCAGAAGAATATGTTGGCATTGTGCATTTCCTACGAATCATATCAATGTTTCTTAATAGTGTATGAGCTGACTTTATCATGCGGGGATAAAGGGGATGGTAGGTGGCGTGACAACAGCAGACCACTGTTCAAGATCAAACAACAAAACCAGGTGTGATTTAGCGAGTCATTGCTGCATTTCCAGCTTTTTAAGCACCAAACCTGGATAATTTGTAGAAAAACATTGCTGTTTTTCCAGTTGTTTTTCAGGCATGGAAAGCAGTTGCTTTTTATATAGACATCGCTGCTTTCCCCGCCAGGATAGTGGCACTTTTTTCCTGCTGGGATTGGGCCCCCAGTACCAGGTGCTTTAATCCAAACCATGAGCTTTGCCTAAACCTGACCACACATTAACCACATCCTTGTTAAAATGTAGAGTTCCAGCATTTCCTCTACATAGTCATGTGCAATTGTAACCGTCTGTGGTTTGCAGAAATTTACTATGCCAACATTTTTTCTGGTAATTGGGTTGGATTGTGCCCCAAAACCCAGGTATTTTAAGCCAAAACAAGATCCTTTCTTAACTCTAACCAAGTGGTTTTTGTGCCTAAACATCAATGCATTAACCACAGCGTTGTTTGATCGTGAAGAATCATAAAGTTTCAACATATTTCTAACATAATAAGGTACAGATGATCCATATCTGTGGTTTGCAGAAATGTACAATACCAACATTTATTCTAAATCAATAGCAGCTGATTGTACGAGTCTTGACACTTGATCAGCAATGTATAGTGAAGCTCAGTATACAAGCATGCACACCTTATACTGTCACAGTATCGTACAGTATTTCAAATGAATTGGTGTTGTTACACATAATGACTGAAAACAACTTTGTCCTTTGTAATCATGTAACGTGTTGTGAGTGCATGATTTTGACACATAATGGTCTCATTGCAGTGGTGAGTTTGAGGATCTATGGTTTAAAATAAACTGGAACTTGTGTGACTCATTCAGTGTAGCATTCAAAAGCAGGAGGGTTTCGAAGATGGCATTTATAAATATATGTCCGAATCATATCATTCTCTATTATTTTACCTCTGAATCTGACATAACATACAAAAATAAAATGATACTGCACTCTCTAGTTCAACATGTGCGACAAGATGCAACATGTTCTGGTGAAAGATGAGTGCCTGGAAGTTATGCATACATACTTTTCTTCCTTCAGTCTGGGTTGGAGATGTTTTGCAAGATAGTGTGGCCTCAGGGCACTTAATACAACTGCGCACATTTCAAAGTAAAGTAGCAGTGCTGCGTCTCACCACTGGGTGTGTAACATACACATGTGTTTAACAGTAGTCTAACCATGCAGATGGATTCACCTCTTCATTCCATACATTCCTTCACTGTCATTCGTCATGACAGCCATATCTAATCAATGGAAACTTGTTTTCTTGAAGCAACAATCAGCACAGGTCATTGATGCACGCGAACAGTGCACTAACACCAGTTTTGTCTCATGGTAAAATGTTTACACACTGATCTTTGACTATTTTTTTGAGTGTGTGTGTTTGAAACTTCTGTTGTTTCATTAAACAGATGGATGACATTGACGCCATGTTCAGTGACCTGCTGGGGGAGATGGACCTCCTCACTCAGGTGAGTTTTGGGCAGTTGGCTTTCAACACTTCACTCCACATCTTCAGGCTTTTCCCTTCTATTTATTTCTTTATTACCTTATTTATTATTTATCACTCATGATTTATTATCACAACTTATTGTTATTAAGTTGTATTGTGCCCTGTAGCTGAAATACTTACAATATACAACAAAAAATACTTGTCTTAAAGGTCCACAATGTAAGATTTAAGGGGATTTAGTTGCATCTAGCAGTGAGGATTACAGATTGCAACCAGCTGAAATTTCTCCCAGTTAGATTTCCTTCGGTACTCATTGGTCAGGAGGTTTTTTTTTTTTTTTTTTGTTTACTGGGAGCTGAGTTATCTCCAGAGGTCTCCTCCTAAACAAATAGACTAGGTGATTTAAACCGGATTAAGCACAAATTAAAGCAGTTTCATGTTACAAATTAGTGTATTATTTCCAACACTGCTTGTCGCAGAGAGGCTGCTAATTATGGTGGCTGACGTGAAAACGCGAATGGCCCTGTCTAGAGCCAGTGTTTGGTTTGTCCAATCTGGGCTACTGTAGAAACATGGTGGTGCAACATGACAACCTCTGTAGACGAGGCACTGCTCCCTATGTAGATATAAATGGCTGATTCTAACCAAACGTAACAAAATGAAAACACAGTGATTCTTATTTTCAGGTGATTATACACTAAAGAAAGCCCTTCTGTATCGACATAACATCATTAGCATTGCTGCCCATTTTCCATAGTAACTTGCATTCTTTGGACACATGTCTATGGCCTTGATGTAATAATTGAATGCTTCTGCATAATCCCTCTTGATATAAAAAAGCATTGGCTTGTTCCCCTAAATCCTACACACTGGATCTTTAAGAAAATAATATAAAAGTTATATTGCTAAGGATTGAATTATATATACATTATTAACAATTAACAATGCTATTTACCTATATATAAGTACCTATATTTCTGTCTCACAACATCAGATCTTCTTTATTTTTGCAGTAAAGCATCATTTTTTAATGAAAGATATTATACGCACCTTTCATACACCACATACTGAACGCAGCGACACATTTTCTCCAGACTGCCCACGGTTGATTCTCTAACAGTATACCTTAAATACCTTACATTTCTTCTCTAGAGACAGACGACAAACTCACTAAAACCCACCATCGATCACCGAGACACTCTACACTGTCAAGCACAACAGACACAGCAGGGGGAAACACTCTTTGTGGTCATCTAACAACCATAAATTACACACTCTTTTGGAAGGGGTCAAATGGCACACAGCGGCTAGAGATTACACATTTTTTTCTTAGTGAAAAACCCTGCTGACCACTTTGATGTTGTTTTCCAACCCACCGCTCATTCTAAATCGCTTCCATTTTGCTGGGGGGGGGGCCCTAATACAACACACAGAAGCCCTGTTAGTTGTAATACCTAAAAACAGATGTAACATTACACATGTAAACATTATACTTTCTTACATGATGTGTGGGGACAGTTCATGTTTCAGAATGTGTTGTGGATTAACTCGTGGAGCCTCTGGGGTTTGAATAGCTGTACAGATATTATATTCATGCTCTTTTAAACACACTGCCTTGTTCATTCTTCCCTGCAGAGTCTCGGCCAGGAAACAGTACCTCCTGAGCCTCCTGAGCCTCTCCCCAGCACCAACAAGGAAGTCAACTTCTCCATCGGCTTCACCGACCTCAATGGTGACTTAACATTTTGTCTATTGCATGTGTGGAAATGCAACAAAGAGCTGGCTGTTGAGCTTTTTCATGATGACAATGTGGCAGTTGTGCAAGGGCAGGATATATATCATGCTTCATCAGTTAGCCAGGAGATGATCCAGATTACTAGCAGTGACGTAAAGAAGTAGAAAAACAGCACTCAGTTGCTCAGCAGAATATCTGGCTTCTGTTAAAGAGGTGATTTCAGACGAAGATTGAGGTCAATGTACGTGCTAATTACTCAGTGTTTGCCTCTGGCTCTTATGGGCTGTAAAACAAGCAGGTTAATGTTGAAGCAAGGTGGCAGCATCTGTCATTATTACTCTGCTGTTCCCCTGTATGTCATTAAGTACTTCAGTCCTGTCAGATAATCTTTATCAGCTTTTACCCACAAGTTACTTTGCAGAGACAAACCCTCCTACATCTAACTGAGGGCCAATTAATCACAAAATGTAACCATTTTCAAACATCTAAAAACAACAGACAAGTTCGTAGCTCTCAGCGGTACTTAGCTGAATGCTAACATCAGCATGCTAATATGCTCACAATAACAAAGCTAACATACTAATGTTTTAACAGGTTTACCATGCTCACCATCAACAACATTTGCTAATTAGCACTAAACACAAAGTACCGCTGACGCTAATGAGGATACGAGATGGAAAGTTAAAGAGTAAACAGTAGTTTTAACGTGTAAAGAGGTAGCATATTTTCACATGTAACTGGGTTAAGGGTTAACTTCAATCAAAAGAGTGTTGGTGATTTTTGGGACAGTGCAGAGACGAACCGAGGTAGTTCTTGTGAGTTTTGTTCTGATTCTGTCAACTTTGAATGTAGTCTGTCTTACAATGATAAAATTACTGATTATTTCAGAGGAGTCTGGTTGGTTTGGCAAAGAGATTTGGGGGCTGTTGCTGGTTAAACAAAATACTTAACAAAAAGGTCTGTCTCTAAAAGGATCCTTTCAATGATGCAGTCACATCTAAGCCCTGTTTCCACCAAACACATATAGCACCTTTGCTGGGCGGGGTTGTTGTCACTCACTGCTCTGTCCAGCACTCACTGTATTTCCTCATTACCGGTGACACAGATGGAAGTCTGCACCTCGTTTACCGTCCACAGAACGATGCTGCATGCCGTTACTTTCAGAACAAAATAGAACAGGCTGCTGTGAGAGTCTCTCTCTATGAGATATTTAAAAATAGTGGGTTTGTGCATTTAATCCTTCTCAGGCAAGCGCTGGGGTTTAGTGTTGCTGGAGCCCACAGGATGAACACTCCACCACTCTATTTTTTTTTTTCTTCTCTAAACAAGGATTAGAATATATGCCATTCCCATAATCCGGTCAACTCATGCATTGAGTAATATAACAAGTAAACGTTCCACCTTGAAAGTTGCCGGCAGTCGGCCTTGTGAATTACATTGGGGTTTTTTTCTCAGACCACAGCTGCTGTGAGAGGCAGCAAAGCATCTTTTCATTTTGTAGTTATGGTTTACTCATGTATGTAAGACTCCACGGTGTGAGCAGTGGTTATATAAGCTTCAAAACCAGCCACAGCTCAGCCCTGAGCAGACTGACCGTCCTCTATTGATCAATCCACCTTTTAGTACCAGATCTGTGTGCTAGGTACCCCAACAGAGGGGTGATCAAAAATGGGGATGGTAAGGAACGGTTCCATTGGAAACATCCACAACTTTTCACGGTGGAAACAGAAATAATTCATACCAAACTGAACTGGAACATACTGGACTGCTTAGTGGAACTAGCTATAGGCCCTGTTAAGACCTAAGAGTCTCAGTGAGACAAAAACCATTAATAAACATTATGGAGTAAAGATGCAGCAGTGCGAGCTGGTCTATCTCAGCTTGACTCAAACTGACTAATAGTGTTGCCTATTTTACTTTAACAGTCTATGCCTGCAACTCAGCCTTCAAGTCGGCTGCTTTTAGAATGTAAGGCACGTCACCTATTTCAACAGCTAACCAGCTTGTAGCAAAGTCAGCCAGCCCAGTAAGTTACAAACTGTCACAGACTGCATGTTCGCTTGCTTTGGCAAGTCCGTCAGCTGTTGCAGACTGACTCATTGCAAGTAGTTGCAAGTTGTATTCACAAGTGGTTAATGGAAGCCTGCTTGTTACTGCCGGCTGCAGCACTCTTTCTCAATACTGGACTAAGTTTAAAAAAAAAAAGTTGTCTTCATTAGTCACTTGGACACAATAGATTGGAAAATAGGTTCCAGGTTGAAAGAATACCTTAGTTAGCCTTTATGGGATCACCAGTTACTATGATTCATCCAGAGGGGAAAAAGAAATGCCTGTACCAAATCACTGGACACTCTGAATCACTAATATTAACCTTAAGGTGCTGCTTGAGGAAAAGTCAAGGATCACCAAAGTCTGTTGAATTTATCTTCTGGAGACAACAAATGTCTGTGCAGAATTTCATGACAATCCATCAATTATTGAGATATTTTAGTTTGGACTGTTGCAACCTTTACAAGATGTAGCTAAATAACAGTAAATTTATCATTTACTAGTGCTTTAGCCCAGCCTTCCCTACAGCACCACTAGCCCTTATGCCTCATGGAAAACAAAGGAAGATGATTGAGAAATAAAAAGAAAAAAATTCTTCATTTAGTTGTTATTATAACACAGAGAGAGGAACTTGTAAAATATGAAAGTTCTTAGGGTTTAGGGAAAAACATTTGTCATTTTAAAAAAGGAACAGATGCATCCTCTACATGACTACATGAAAAGTGTTTTTTCAGGGGTCAAATATTTCGAAAGAGAGGAAACACTTTGTTAACAGTTTTGGAATATTTCTAGCAATTGTCTTTAATATACTGTACCATAGTCAGTTCTAAATAAATAAATAAATTGATTTTCCTCCAACACCAGAGTCCCTCCATGAACTGGAAGACACCGATCTGGATGCGCTCATGGCTGATTTGGTGGCAGACCTTAATGCGACAGAAGAGAAACTCGCAGCAGAGATACAAGATCTGAAGGTGCCGTCACCGCCCCCGCTAGACCTGCCGCCACCACCTAAGGACCCAAGCTCCCGCCCTATGTCCTCTCTCGCTTCCCCGGCATCACCAGCGAGTAGCACCAGCAGCAATGTTAGCACCCCAGCCTCATCTGCCACCTCCCCTTTCCCACCTCCGCCTCCTCAAGCTGCAAAGCCTACTATGGTGAGTCAGCAGGTGTACAGTTTCTAAGATCAAAGTAGCATCTCTGCGATAACCTTTTAACCTCTCTTGTAATCGGAAAAAGTCCAAAATTTAAGAAGTGAGGGTTTTAACTAAGGCTTGTAGGAGTAATAGAAAGTTAATTTTAGTTGGTACAGTGTCACGGGAAATGCCAAAAATATTTGGTAACAGATAGTGAAGAAGAAAAAAAAAGGTCTTTGCACTGTTGGGCTCTTAAAATGTTATATGCAAGAGCCAGCACATGAAGCCGAGAGAGGCACTAATGTTGTAATCTCTGTTTTATTGGTGCCGTGTCTTGGTTTACCACGTGAAAGCACTTCCTGAGCCATGCGTGACAAGACAGTATTACAACAAAAACATCACCAGTTCCCAGCATATAAATTTCTTGTGATTTCTTTTTTGTCTTTGTGGAACTGGGAAGAGTGGTATTGCTCTTATAACAGTTGGCCGGTGAGATCATGGCGAAATAGTTCCTGGACCGAGGCATCTGTTACACTTACAGAGACTCGTGAGGCGAAACAGCCGAGAGTCTGTCTGGAACAGATCAAACACATGCAGCCATGAGGCAGGAAAGAGTAACAGGATCAATACCAAAGGTTGAAGAAGGGGAGGTAAGATGTGGTAGTGGTGGGGGGGCGTTCCAGACGGGAGCTTATTGCTTTAGCAGGGCTTGTTACCTCATCCTTCTGAGGTAAAAACACCAGCTGTGCTGAGGCAGAGAATGTGTCATTGTTAGGTGGAGGTGTGAAAGATCATTAAAACTGCACCGTAGGCAGGATTTTTATGTAAAAACACACCAGAGTTATAAGCCGAGGAAAAGCGTATCCTATCCCTGCTAATTGAGATTTAGTAGATTAGATCTTGTGTCTCAAATGAAACTCTTAAATGCACGCTCCACACATGGGAAGTTATGAAATTAAAATTAAACACTGCACCTCCTGAACAGCGTAAAAATGCTACAGCCACAGAGATGAACTTAACAGAGTTAGACTTTTTCTTCTTTTTTACCTGAGGCACCCTTTTTAAGCAATAGTTAATTTTTGGAAATGCACTTATTATCTTTTTTTGACTTGAGTATGATGAGAAAATTTATTCCACTGGCACATATATAGCACGGTCGCCCATTGAAGGGATAGTGCACCCAAAAATGAAAATTCAGCCATCTACTCACCCATATGCAGATGGAGGCTCAGGTGAAGTTTTAGAGTCCTCACATCCCTTGCGGAGATCCAAGGGGAGAGGAGGTAGCAACACAACTCCACTTAATGGAGGCTTATTGGGCCCCAGATTCAAACGTCCAAAAACACATAACTGAAACCACAAAATATCTCCATACTGCTCGTCCATAGTGATCCGAGTGTCCTGAAGCCCCGACATAAAAAGTTGTTGCGCAAGTGTGCACACGTGAGCCTGGTGCACAGAGAGGCAGTTAGAGCTACAGGCTACAATGAGGCTAAAAATAGAGTTCAAATGACGTTTTTCCAAACAACTTTTTTCTCCGCAAGTGTTGTGAGGACTCTAAAACTTCTCCTGAGCCTCCATCAGCATATGGGTGAGTAGATAATGGCTGAATTTTCATTTTTGGGTGCACTATCCCTTTAAGGAGGGAAAAGGGGAAAGTTCTCTGGGGCCCAGCCACCTAGGGGCCCATGGAGGGCAGCAATGATGATATTCATCCTAAGTGAGTGATGATTTTATTTTCAACCAAAATATTCATCATTACTTATTATAGCAACAAAAATGAACATTGTATTTATTGTTGGTTTTGTACAATGTAGCCTCATATGACAAGAGGGTTTTTTTTTTATTTTTGGTACACAACCATTGCAGAACAAAAAAAATGCAGGCATCTGGCCACATGATCTGATAAATTTACTGATCTAAACAAGCAGAGAGTGCATACACATATGTTTATATGAGAAAAGCAGATTCACTGGACCAGCCATTTAAGTAAACAGTATTATGTGATATATACAGTGAATATAAAGCAACAGCCAGTTAGCTTAGCTTACCGTAAACACTGGAAACAGGGTGAATCAGCTCTCATAGCTCTGTTCAAGGTACAAATCTGCCTACCAGCACCTCTAAAACTCACTAATAACAGCCCAGTCGCCACAATAAATGTTGGCATCGTACCTTTCTGTAAACCACAGATATGTTACATTTGTACTATCATATAGCAGATATGTCGAAACTTGTTACTTTAGGTTTTAATTTTCAGTTTTATGTCTGACAATGCAAACAAAAATGACTCGGGTTAGGACAGCATCATGTTTAAGTTCAACATATCCAGTTTGGTTGCTACAAATATGGCTGGACATGTCCTGAATGTCAACTGCTGTCAGCTGCCTGCCAGCTGTCTCACCCATCCACCATCCCCTCTTTCTCCCAATGAGAACACAGCACATATATATGTAATCTAAACTACACTGTAAGTATAAAACATACAAATGTAATCAGTGGTTTGCATAAGTGTATAATGCATCATTTTATCCTGGTGCCTGGGCTGCTGATAAATGTTTTATCTTGTTTGCTTAATCCTCACAAAATACAGAGTGTTACATGACAATGATGACAGTTTGTGGTTCTACAGGCAGTTAGGCTATTCTTGGTCTGGAGGCCGGAGGAGTGACTTCCTGGAGTCTCTTTGGGTTGCGTGGCAATTTCACAGTGATGACAAGACTCTAGAAAGTTTGGCTTTTATATGCTTTTAACAAATAAAATATAGTGTATTACACTAGAGGGAAGGGAACTTAGGCGGATTTTGTTACCTGTAGACAGAGCCAGGCTAGCTGTTTCCCTCTGTTGAGTCTTTATGCTAAGCTAAGCGATGCTAACCAGCTGCTGGTTACTCATCCAACAACTGATTGTGCTGTGTGCAGTTTATTGACATCAAAGATACCTGGTACTGACTTTTCAAACTTTTTCCAGTTTATCCAGGTGTGGCTTTCACACATTGGCACTAGAGCATAAATATATATTCCACTATAATTAATAACTGATCAGCATCTCTTCTGCACTGTAACATTATATTATTATTTGTCCTTTTTAGGAGGAAATCGAGGCGCAGATGAAAGCAGACAAAATCAAACTGGCTCTTGAGAAGCTCAAGGAAGCTAAAGTGAAAAAGGTAAGACGACCAAACACTGACGTGTGCTCCTCTGATCCTACATCCACTGGCAACAGTAAACCTTTAAGACAATGTGAATTACAACTACATGGACGTCGTAATGTTCAAAGATAGTACGTACAGCTCTTTCTTTTCCTTTGGAAGAGCCATCAATCCCAGTGATGGATGGCTACTTTCATCCAGCCAGTGTCCTGCAGGACAGTTTCCCCTCTTTGGGTAATATGTGGACACTTTCTCATCTTCAAAGCAGTCAACAAATGCACGGACATGTGGTCTTGCATGCAAAGCTTCACATCAGGATGTGCAATTTGACACAGAACTGATCTAGTTTCGTGCCAGTTGCATGCCATAGTTTTATCATAGGTGATGTGACTGATGATGAATGACTGCCAGGCTCTATACTGCGTAGCTGCATCAGTGGTCTGTTTTCCATCTCAGATAGTAATTATTAATTCTCAGAAAAATTCTAAAGGGAACCAGCAAAAAACAGCTCTTCCAAATTGCCATCTGTGTGTGTGTGTTGATGCTGAGAAAACACAGACCACTGGCTACTCTCACAGGAACATCTGTCCCAGGGTTGTTAGACACAGGAAAGCAAGGTGCACTCTCTGTGGTTTCTGCAGAGTCGTCTGTGGGTAGAGGCCCTCAAGTTTCAAATAAACCTACTGGTTCCGGAGCATGCCTTCAACACGCATCATGTACTTTTAAAGATACCTGTCTTGCATGAGGAAGAACTGTAAGAGCAGAAATAATTTGATATACAGTGACACTTGATTCACATGTCAAACTCATATTGTTTTCCGGGGAAGGTTGCGACAGAGGAACATGCGATCTAACACTCTATATCCTCGTCTGATAACATCTCTGAAACCCACATTTTTATGACACAAGGCAAGCGACAGGCTGACCTTAGCTCTGTGAAACCCCTCAGCTTCCCCAAGCTGGATTTGTTTCAGATGAGAGGAAGTGTGAAACCATATGAGCCTGTGAGGAAAGCACTGCTCCACGTCAGAGAAAAATTAATCTCAGCCAACTTGGGGGGAAAAGGAGGTGCTAAGACTGCAAAAAAAGTGAAATACAATAGGGGAGGAAATTACTAAAAAAGCTAAAGAAGTTCAGCAGAATGGAGAGACGAGAGTGCTGATGCTCCAACTCTTCTGCTAAAACTAACATTAGGAGAGAGAAACAACCATTTACTGAACATGGCCTGTAATCAAACTGGATAATAAACAAGCCGCATGTGCTGCAAGGCTTAATCTGATGTCACGCTTTGGGCACCTGCTGCTGTCCACAACATGTTTTAGCTTCAATCTGTCATGCAGATGACGCAGAAAACCTCATGTTGGAATCAAGAACACTTCAATTAATGGCTGACATTTTGGGAAATAAATAACTTTTGTAACGTTCTTGAGAGTTAGATGAAAAGATTGATATCAATCTCATGTCTATCCATTAAATATAAAGCTACAGCCAGGTGACAGAAAGGTTATCTCTGTGTGAAGACTGGAAAACAGGTGTGCAGCTTATAAAGAGGGAGAACACACAGAGGCCGGAGTCATCTTCATAGTGTATGTTTCAGTTGTGGTTTATATAATACCACAAAGCAGTACAGGTTGTAAAAAATAATCCATTAAATTAAATAAAACATAACAAAAAGAAAACATGTGAGTTGTCAAAAAGCTGCGGTCAAGTCGGACAGTTTCCCAACAGTTTCCAGCAGCCATCAGTCTGTGCAGGAAGTCAGTCACATCCTGTCAGATCTGATGTCTATCTGTTCAAATGTTTTCAGACTCATATATCAGTTTGTTCAGAGTCTCCAATCGTTTTTAATTATGAAAGAGTAGCCTATTAAAATGCTTAACAGGCAATCTGTAATTTATGTTCATGGTTCAACATCGATTTTGCATAAATTCTCATGTACATCAGCATCATATCAGTTTGCTGATGCAGAGCAGATCTGTCACCTCAAATACATAGGCTAAATAAACTGTGTTTGAGCATTATGTTAATGTTTTCAGAGGAAAATATTGTCTTGTATTTCAGAGTAAATAGAAAACAGCAGCTTTCAGTAAAGATCAGTCAGATATAGTCAGGGCTTAACATCTGTACAGATGTTATTTTGAGAATCCTCAATGCTAAATACCTACAGTAAGTAATGAAAACAGCCCAATGTTAATATACAGTAGACTCTGTGATGTGTCATGATCAGTGTATTTAGTCTCTTTGACTAATAAACATCACTATCAGTCACACAACATGTTTTCTGTTAGCAGAATAAAACTTAAAATCAGACAAACATCATCTAAATCTCTGAAATTCAACAAAAATGAAAAGTTTATCTAAAATGTCATATTGTTGAGTCAACATCTAAACCAGTCAGCTGTTAGATCAGGTGAGAGCCAGGTGTTTCCCATCATTCCTTGGGTCTTTCAGTCTGTGGAGAGCAACTGCAGCACCTGGCTCAAAAACCTGCGGCCACCTCGCTCTCACGATAGTATCTTTGTCCACTTTTGTTTGACGTCAGAGCAAGAGCATCTTGAGCGAGCCTAACAAAAGAGAAAGGCCCATGGCCATAGTGCAGGTAGCAACAAGTTTCCAGCAGGGCTGCGTTTAACCCTGACGAAACATAGCAAAACACTGAAATGAAAATGATAGCGCCTTGAACAACCTGTTGTGTTATGCAAGCACACACATTTAATACAGCGGGGTTTAATTCAGTTACATTCAGTTCAAGTCAAAGGAGCTTTATTGGCATAGGAAACATGTTATATTGCTAAAGCAAATGTGAAATAAAACAAAAATTGAACATACAGCACAATTTGATTTGTATACATGTTGCTGCTGATTTGGTAATAGGCTACCTCTGACACACCCACTAAATGAGAGAAAACATATCTAAAAGCCCACTTAACATTTTGCACGTTGATCAACCTGGAAACTAGCAAAACGGTGCACTCTGTTTTGAGATTGAATGTGCCCTTGTTGTATGCTTTATTCTTAGTTTAGATAATGTGGGGGGAAAAAAGCAGCTCAGAGAGTTGTTGGTGAGGCTGTGAATAAGCTGTATCTACGAAAAATAAATTACACACAAATAAACATCTAAGAGTTTTCAAAAGAATATAAGGAGCTCAATAAGTCAACCAAAGAGAATTTAGGCTTGGCAAGAAGTTTCCAACAGGGCTGTGTTTACCCCTGACAAAACATAGCAAAGCGTGTATTTGAACAAAAATGATGGTGAGTTGAACACAAACACACTGCCTTTAGAAGGCAGGGTTTAAGTCAATTCAATTCATTTCAAAGGGCTTTAATGGCATGGTGGACATTGTACGCACAATAAGTAAAGATCTACTAGAATACATATTAGAACACAATATATCCCACAATATAAGTTATTTAGGGTAATTAAACAGGACTATTTCCTGAAACAATGAAACCCCCCTCTGTTCTTACTGAACATGGTACAGTCTGAGTCCCCTCTACTATAAAGGCCATTGGAAGCTCTCACTTCCTGTTTGGCAGTTTAAACCCCTGACAAACAGGTGACTTGGAAGGAAGATCACACAACAAACATTTGGTTGATTGAAGTTGCATATAACCAATAAATGATTTTGAAAGGAAGATTAAAGGAATGCAGTTGTTTTTAATAAACAGTGTAGATAAGGAAAGTATGCCCGCTGTTATGACCAGACTACCACATGTGCTAATGATGCTAACATCACATTTTTTTCTAACAGTTGGTGGTGAAGGTGATGATGAATGACGGCAGCTCCAAGACTCTGATGGTAGACGAGAGGCAGAATGTGAGGGAGGTGTTGGACAACCTGTTTGAGAAGACTCACTGTGACTGTAATGTGGACTGGAGCCTGTGTGAGACCAACCCTGAACTGCAACTTGGTGAGTTGCTCCAATATAGCATCTAATGTACTGTACTATTTGGTTGATGCTCCAGAGACTGCATTTGTATTAATAAATCAATCAAACTTCATCCATGTAGCAGACTTTACAAAAGTACTGTAGTTACATTTTGGAGGGAAACATTGTACTTTTCACTGCACCACATTTATCTGACAATACACACATTTACAACAAGAATACTGTGGAATTAATAACATAAATGAGATAAACATCTCATAGCATTCTTTTAAAAAACCTAGGCTAAAGAGCAAGGTTGTAAGTTTACATTTTAAGGTATAAACATTTTCAGTTGCTTTTTTACTGGCCTGAGGCATAAATGGTGCAATATAAATAAGTCAAATACTTCACAAATGGATGTAATGTGTTTCCTCTTTCTGGTCATGGTCTACAGATGGGCAGAAAACTGTAGCTGATTTATGACTTTCTTTGGGTAGACCGGAAAAAGGAGCTTCACAATAGTCTAGCCTCCTGGATATAAAAGCATGCATTAGTATCTCTGTATTACTCAGTGATAAATGTTTTTTTTTTTTTTTTTTTGGATAATATAACACTGATTTGGTGACATACATCTTATGAGCCATGGTTAAAGATGACACTGAGGTTTGTTGCCTTTTGGTGGGGTAAATAGAGAATTTAAAGGTGCTATACATGACAGTCAGAGCACAGTTTGTGTGAAAGTGGAAATAAGGTGTAACGGCCTGCCTCCAGATCCCCCCCATGTTAACACTGTTAGCTCTGTCAGCATTGTTGCCATTGCCATTGTAGCGCTGTTAGCACCGTTGGCTGTTAGCCACCAGCTCAGCCACCTCCATGTTGAGAGCCTTGTGCAGACAACCCTGGCTCAGACTCTGAGTCATTGATATGCTCTGAATGTTGTCCTTTAACTTTTATCCTGGTTGTAAAAGCTGTAAAAGAGTTTTGTGACATTTAAGCAATGATATCTAAACTAGCATCAATAGGTAGGTAGGTATCAATAGTTGTGTGTCATCAGCAAAGATATAGATTTAGAAGTGTTTGATAAAGCTGTAACATGGGCAGTCTCATGGCTGTCTCATGCATACACACGAGATGAGGAGAGTTTAAAGGAATACTTCAGCCACAGAATGATCGTTACATGCTGTGTTTCCTTGAATTTGTGATGGAACATTTGTTTTTCTTGCATACCCCCACGGAAAAAGTATGTTTACTGTTTTCCCTGGAAGCATATGAGAAAGACAAGGTTTTCTTCAGGAATTCACAGCATGACTAATTGATACCCAAATACTAATTTTGTGGGTGAAATATTCCTTTAAGACCAATGATTAATCCATCACCATTCACCATTGTTTTTAATGTGTTCTCACTAGTGGATATAGCACCATTTTGGCGTTCAAAATGTGGTCATTTTATGAAAGATTTGCAGTTTTTAACAGCTTGTGACAGGTTAAGTATCTTCAGGGGAAAATTAAAAATCCTTTGGCGCACATTTTCAGCGGCAGTTTGGAATGAATCAAAATAACTTGGTTACTTGAATACACAACCACGAAAAATTTATTTTAAGACAAAACACAAAGAAAGAGAAAAGAACTTCTGGTGCGAGTTCTTTGTTGACAAGTGATTTCTGGTAGATTTAGTGCAGAGAGACTGCAGCAATGGGTGCAAGCTGGGCAGCAAATATATTAACAGAAACAGAAAAACACAGCAGTGATAATAGAGATGGACTTTAACAACATGAGCCCTCAGTGTGTTTTTATATGAATTGTCAACTAAACACACACGCACACAATGTGCAGGGTGGGATATTTCATCCAGGTCCAGATGATGGAGTGTGTTTTTATTGGCACGATGGCAGCCGTACTGCAGTGAACTCACAATGAAACATTGATCTTACTCCTATCCATCTCTCTTTCCCATACTCTCTCTATCCTCTCTCACACAGACACATACAGTGTAGACAGGTGGGTTTAATTTGCTGTATCGGACACTGTCAGTCATCCTCTCTGTCATATGGAAATAGAAGCCTTATGATCTCAATCCTCCGTCTGAGCCGTCTGTGCTATATTTACTTCAGCTGCTGGACCTTGCCGCCATCAGATTTTCGGGTCTCTCATTACCATCTGTTTTCTCTGTTTTCTAACATCTTCATGAGATTGTTACAGACATGATTCATACTTTTAAAGTATCAGCCCTAAACATTGTGAACAGGGAGTCATTTTACGCCATGCTGAAACTGTTTTAATAAGATACTGGTGGTAAAGTCGTTAACCTCTCTGAGCAATAAATTTGACGTCAGTATTATTTTGCTTGAAAATTATATTCAAGTAATTTTATATTCAGCTACTTAAACTGTGAAACACTAAATTAAAGGATAAGCCTGGATTTATTAGTCCATACTTTCAAAAATTCCATTAGAAGTGCATTTTGCAAGACTTCCTGACCCTGTCTGTGGCTCTCTGCCCCAAACTCTGTTTATCCCGCTAAAGACTTAATCCTTAATTTTAATTATCATAAATATGTAGTTTTATTGAGATAGAAGCTAAAGTAATTCTTTTCTGGAACAGCTGGGCACTGTAGTTTGTAGCAAACATTACTCAAACAGTGATAAATAGTGCATTTGTTGGGGACTATTTTCAGCAGTGGATTAATACACATTTGGCAGATTAGTATACGCAGCACCAGGACAGTGTTTGGGGGACTTATTCACATTAAACTACAGTGTTCATCATAATGAAGGAACACATAACCCGATGCAACGATATGTCTCAATCATGTGTTTTTGATTTTTTTTGGACAACAACAAATAAATAAGACACATCAGGTTATGGACATACCGATAATACTTACAAGTAGTGGCGCCTGTTGAGTCCGATGGAAATGCTTGTCTGGGGCATACATCAAAAAAGTTTGGGGCTTCTGGATTCTGGGTGTGCAGCCCACTGAATATGCGCAGTAATGTTTCTCCTGCTGGTCCTGCCCTCGAGTTCCCACTTGGCTTATAGACTTTGCATTGTGATGATGTCACAGATTTTTAAGCCGCTTCTCTCAGCTCAAGGAAAGTTTTACAAATATAAAACCTCCATGAATCAAAAATTTATAATAGAAAGAGTTTTAATTGACCTTGTTTGCAATTTGAGGTGTTCTGTCAACAATTTTACAGTTTTCTCTTTTATAATCGTGATCTATGGTGAAAATGCTTTTTGGGCAGCAGAAGAATTTTTTGGCCTCAGTGACCACTAGGAACAATTGGAAGCAAGGTTGAGCTGCTTACTTGGGGATCTGGTAGTTTTGCACAGATACTCGAAATATATTGCAATACCCCACCATTAAAAAAAACAATAGCCCATTTTATTAATACAGGTACTTTAAGAATGACAGTAAGAGCAGAATTTCCTATGAGTTCCTGTGAGTTGCATCGATGTGTTGAAAGTAAAATGCAAACTGTATCAATGTATTAGTATTTCTAGCTGAGCTGCATGCACGAGTCTGTCTCACCACCAAATTTTGAACAGGATTGATGAGAAAAGCTGGACGAAACATTGGACGAAAGACTTAGTTTTTAGCCCATAGGCTAACATTAGCCACTCCATCGAGGGCTCCACTGTGATTCCTTTCAGAAGCTATGTAATCCAGCCTTGAACTGTGGTGTCATTTTGGATTCTTTGTAAAATTCATCCATGATGATAAATCTGACCCTGAATGTCCTCTGTGATTATTTATTCTTTTTTTTTTTTGTAGTTGTCCCCACGTCTATGTTGCTTTGGGCTGAGTCTGTAACCAATCAGAGGCTGTGTTTCTAACTGTGTGAGTGATGTTTGGCAAACATTCAGGCATAACTGACATAACCCGAGGGTGGGGGAGCCCCCCTCCTCCTCCTCGTGTCAGTGTGGGTTTTCTCCGGGTACTCCGGCTTCCTCCCACAGTCCAATGCGGGGTTAATTGGTGACTCTAAATTGGCCGTAGGTGTGAATGTGAGCATGAATGGTTGTCTGTCTCTATGTGTCAGCCCTGTGATATTCTGGTGATCTGTCCAGGGTGTACCCAATGTCAGCTGGGATAGGCTGGTTACATTTTAGGCTACAATTTTCAGTAACTGAAAACTGAAAATTTTCAGTAACTGAAAATTGTAGCATTGCTAAAATATGCCAACAACTTTGTCCAGCAACTAACAAAAAAACAAACTTAAAGCAGATTTTTTCTATGGATAGGGCTGCATAGCACACTGGACTCTTAGACACCTGATAGGTACCCTCTAATGTTAACCTCACAACAAGAAGTGCAAATAATACTGTAGATATGTAAATCACATTAGAAGAGGAACTTTAACTTTCTGGATATTTTAGGGTTTGTTTTTTTTTTGCTTTTACAAAAAAGATGTAATAGGCTGTCAAGATATAACAAATGAGGAAATGTGTGTTTCCGTTTGGTCACCACAGTTTATTTTTAACCAAATGATAGCCTATGTTTAAACTAGTTATTTCACACACTGATTTATTTAGAGCACATCATCCATTCAGAGCTTGTTGAGGTCATTTGACTCATGAGCACGGGGGAGGACAGGGTCTTGTGTCATCTCTGACTAACCACACAGTGTGACAGCTCAACAATGGAAACAGTTTGACTTAGTTTATTTTCAAATGCCTGTAAACCCCCCAGAGTGTGCCACGTTCTAACTAATATACATTTTTGCCGACCTTTAATTTTTGCTAGCAAAAAAATCGAAGCAAGTCGCGACCAATTAACACCCGCAGAGCTCGACAGCAGCACCATCTTCAAACAGATCTCTTTTAAACTCACCCATGTGCTCACCATGCACACTACTGAAACATGTGCTTAATGCAGTTCAAAGGGGATTTTACTCCGAGTAACTCACTCTAGGCAGCAAAGTCACACCATCCATTTAATGATTGTGATAGTCAAACTATAGACTGGAACCCTGGCAGCAATTTCTTTAATGCCTACCTCTGCCTCGGCTGCTAACCTGTAATTGGGGAGCATGGCTGAACTACAGTCGAATGCCCAGTGCATTGTGGAGATCTATGGCACTGAGTGTGTGGGTGGGCAGACGGCAGGAGAAGGAGGAGGAGGAGGGGGAGGAGGAGGGGGAGGAAAGTGCCCTTAATGTGTTTTCGAGGTTTAGTGCCATTTAAAGTCCTTCCAGCAAAATGGGGAGGCTTGTATTTTATTGAGCCCTCCCTTAATTCACCCCATTTGAAATAGACAATTGTACAGCTGTGAAATGGACTTTGAATCCAGCTCAGCTGATTTAAAGATTTCGTGACAGAGTGAACTACTGTACATATGGTAAAGCATTTGTTTTGACATGTTTTATGGCACAAAGCTGAAACAGAGGGGGCATGGAGAATATTATGTGAGATTAAAGACTGTTGCAGATTCTGGTTTGAATAGTAAAGCACTGTAGAGTCAGTGTGTGAGAGAGAACTGGCTTTGGAAGATTAAAAATGTCTTCAGAGTCTCTGCATTAGTGTTTAAATGTGCTGAGAAAATGTTTTTATGGCTGTGTTTATTGCAGAGGTGGGAAGAAAGCAAGTATATTTATTAAAGTAAATGATGCATCACATCCACCCAGAGCTATATATATATAGTACTGGGATACAGCAACACAAGCATCAGCTTCAATATTAAAATGCATCTCACATATTAACATATAAACAATTTAATATACTGTTAATGAAAAGGGTCTCTTTTCTGTTGGTACTTAAGAGCAGTTTGTTTCCATCAACTCTGAACTTTTACTCCAAAAAAAACTTCAAATGCGGGACTTTTACTCCCTACCATGGACACATACCAAGACATACACATGAAAGGCCCCTTCTCCTTGTCACTAGCTTTTTATGTATGACAAAAATATAACAGATTAAAGGATTCAGATAGTTATGAGGAGGAGAAAAAAAAATTAATCACAATGTCCCCTCTGGGCAAGAGACCCACATGTCGGATTGTGGGCTTTTGCAGTCAGGGCCTCTCAGATGTGGAACTCCCTGGCAGATGATCTGAGGCAGTTACATCTTTTAAATTACTTTAAAAACTTATCTTAAAAAAAGCTTTTTATTAATGTGAGCACATCATTTTATTTCCAACATCTTATCTTTTTAAAGGGGACCTCTTTTGCTTTTCCCTACCTTCTGTCATACTTAATGTAACAGTGTCAGATGTCCATATTAAACAAAGCCATAGATTAAAATATTGAGGTAAATGTACATAAAAGCAATCCCTGTGAGTAAAAATTTAAGACTTTGGGCCATTCTGAATACTTTGTTTCCTACGTTTTTTTCCCACTTTGGCTACAAGCTGGTGTCAGCTCTTGATGGATTCTTTCACATGGTGATCTGATCTAGGCACATTACTGCAAGTGTTTACATTACACTGCTACATGTAGCTACATGCTAATCTCAGGCGAACATGTAATCCTGGTTGCCGATGTTGTTAATTTCGGCCAGATTTCGGATTATGTTCCTGTTAGAACATGTGCAGTTACAAAGATTTTGGTTTAGAAGCTTTTACTGGTGATTTTTCTCGCTGTGATGACAGTGCAGGGACACCAAGAACATATGCTGCATTTATATTCTCTTGGTGCTAGTTCCTGAGCTGGTAAATTGTTCCTCTGACTTTGATGTTCTCGAGTTTTAAATTGTTATGTGTAAACAACATAGATGCTTCAAATCAGATGTATTATATTTTATTGCTCAGAGCATTTAAACAACATGGTGATGACAGTTTGAAGCTTTTTATTACGAAGTGATTTTGTCCCAGACTTGTTGCTGCAGCAGTACATCCCCTTAAACTACTACAATATTGCTTTACCTGACTAATGCTGGTCCCTCTGAGTGGACAGCAACTAGCAGTTACAACCTAATACCATATTACAAATTACATGTGAGCAAAAAATTGACATGCCATATGTTAATTAATAAAAAGTTTATTACCAGCAATCATTTACTGACTCAGACTCATCGTCTGCCATGTTTATGCATATATGACGGCAATTTTGTACCAACAATTTCCCCAACTTTCCGAGTTGTTCCAACTTAAAAAGGTCTTCATGTGACATGTCGAGGTTGGGAACTGATTTTCCTGATTAATCCAACAGCACATGAATACAGGGTTAGATGTGAAAGGCCTGACCAATCAGAGCAGACTGGGCTTTTTCAGGAGGGGGACAGACAGAGCGTTTCAGACGGAGGGTGAATTCAGGAGTTCCAGTGCAAACAGCATGAGAAAAATAAAGGTTTCTTTTTTTAAACATGAAGGCATGGAATATCTTCTAGTAGAAACTGAAAAACAAGTGTGAATCTGAAAATGTGCATAATACTGTAGGTCCCCTTTAATGATATTGCCTTTTATATTCTATATTACTTTTGGGTTTGTTATTTCCAGTTTCATATGTGGTATTATAATTGTCTGATTTTTTTTCTTTGCAGTCCTTAGATGCTTTTTCTTCTAGTTTCAACCATATGAAGTACTTTGTAATTTTATTTTTAACAGTGCTGTAAAAATGGGTTTTCCCTGCGTGCTCCGGCTTCCTCCCACAGTCCAAAGACATGCAGGTTAATTGGTGATTCTAAATTGCCTGTACCCTGCCTCTCGCCCAGTGTCAGCTGGGATAGGCTCCCCCAACTGCTCAGGGCACCTGTCCAAGGCAGTCACCTCACTATGAAATCCTTCCATTTAATGCATGTATAGGCCCTGTTTTTTCATGTGACTGAAAATGTGCAAAAAAAGTGGAATTTCCCTCCTGGGATTAATAAAGTATTTCTTCTTCTTCTTTCTTCTTCTTCTATTGAAAGTAAAAATACAAGTAAATGCTGGTAACAAAGGAAGCAGTCAGACTTTTGAGAATTATGACGTTTATTTCTTCTTAACATGTACACCACCTTAAAAATGGAACTTCATTGCACACAACTTTGATTATCCAGGATTGACACACCACAGTAGAGCAGTCACCATGCAGCAGCCTGCCACAGATATTATTGCTTGAATCATTACTCACCCTCTTTGCTGTGGGACGCCAGTTTCTGCCTCCACGATGAAGTTGGTGTCATCGTTGACTGAAATTCTTCTGATGTAGTCATTAACATGTAGTACGTAATTTGGCATGCAGCCTGGGCTTGACTGGAAATCGTAATTCAACTTTGAGAGCACTTTGTTTGCACTTGCCCTTAAGTGATTTGCCAGACCTTCTGATTTTATTTTGTAGTAACCAAGCAACAAAGATGCCTGGGGGATATGCATAAGAGTAAAAGTATACATTGGATTAAAGAATCGTAATCAAGTAAAAGTCAAAGTTAACAGAAATCTAAAAAAACTCAAATAGTACAGATACTCCCAAAAAATAATAATTAAAAAAAAAAAACAATGAGAAATGTAAGAGTTTGGCATCCCCCAGAAAAAACAAAACTAATACATCAGAGTAATTTAAAAGGTGCTATGATCGCATAAAAACACATATAATGGCTTTAATTAGATAATCTGAATACTACTATTAGTTTGCTGACATCTAAATTTGTTTTGTTTTTTTGACAGAACGGACGTTTGAAGACCACGAGAACCTTGTTGAGCCTCTCTTAGCATGGACGAGAGACAGCGAGAACAAAGTCCTCTTTCAGGAGCGGAAGGAAAAATACGAGGTTTTCAAAAACCCACAGGTTGGTCCTCTCATTGTGTGCATCTTTACATAAACACACACTGAGTGATCAGAGGTGATGTGCATGTGATCTCTCAAAAGTCCAACTCTGACAAGTTCATTATTCCTGGCCTTGGTTTGTGCAAATCTCTCTCCACATTGTTTCAGCCCAGCGCCATCTGGCTATTTTCACTGCTGAATTGTTGTCTGAGTTATGAGTCGTCTTTCTTCCGTGTAGGATGACCTCTTACATTTATGTCCTCACTGTAATATGTCAGACAAAACAGCTTTAGGCAAAAGACAGTGAGATTTTGGCATGTTTGTTGATACAGTGGGACCCTTTATAATCTCAGAGTGTTTAATGGATTCGGTCTGTCGGCAGAGACTAATAGTCTGGTTGGAAAACCGGCGAGATATTCTTATTTTTAAAGTACTCCATCATGTCTCAAAGGCCGACCTGTTTTATACAGTATGTCTCTATCAATATACACTTTCAACTTCTGCTCCCTAAACAGAGTTCCCCTTTGGGCTTTATCTAACCACAGTGAGAACCCACTTACATATATAGGCCCAGACTATGATACGAAATCACACCAGTCCAGTCACACAGGGACAAAGAGTAGAGTTCAATTGTTTTTTAAAAAACTGATAAAGATTATTTTTGTTCTGATATTTCATATGTTTAAACTGGACATTGTTCTAGAACAAAAAATAAGGGTTAAAAAATTAAGGATTTATTGTTTTATCCTTGACTGGGCTTCATTTAGATCCAATAATTTCACAAAAATACTGATAACCATCCATGTTTAAGGAAAGAGACATTAGATATATAAGACTAAGTGTTAACAGCCATGCTAGCAGCTCTGTGACTGTACCCATGAGGCACAACAGTGCTTTGAGCGAAATGCTAAACTGAGCATGCTAACATATTCAAACAACATCCTGATGTTAAAGGGACAGTTCACCCCAAAATCAAAAAATATATATATTTCCTCTTACCTGTAGTGCTATTTATCGGCCATAGAGATGTCTGCCTTCTCTTGAATGCAATTGAACTAGATGGCACTTGGCTCGTGGTGCTTAAAGCGCCGAAAAAACCCCCAAAACTCAATAGCGATGTCTCTTTCCAGAAATCATGACCTGGTTACTCAAGATAATCCGCAGACCTTGTTGTGAGCAGTTTCGTGTAGGAACTCTTTTCTTTCAACCGGACTACACCTACCAGTCATATCACTGCTCAGAACAAAGTGTGCACCTACTGCTAGCTCACCGAGCACTGCTGAGCTAGTAAACATTGCAGCTCAGCCGAGGAGGATGGCATTAATGTTTACATCTCGCCCTGAAACAAGCACCAGCCTCTTGTCCATGAGGAAATGCACACTTCCTTCTGCGTGGTAATACAGTTGGTGGGTGTAGCTCAGAAGAAAGAAAATCGTTCCTACATGAAACTGCTCAAAACAAGGTCTGTTGATTATTTTGAGTAACCAGGTCATGATATCTGGAAAGAGACATTGCTGTGGAGTTTTTCATGTATGTTATTTTGGTGCTTTGAGCACCTCAAGCTGAGTGCCATCCTGTTCCATTATATTGGAGAGAAGGCAGACATCTCTATAGCTGATATCTTTATAACTCTGCAACTCACACCCAAACAATTTAGACTAATAAATAGCACTACAGGTAAGTGGAAAAATATGTATTTTTGATCTTGGGGTGAACTGTCCCTTTAAGCAAATATAATATTTACCATATTCACTAGCCTATCTATCTTTGTTAGCAAGCTCACGTTTGTAGAGAGCACTAAACACAATGTACAGCTGAGGCTGTTGGGAATGTCATTAGTTTTGCAGGTATTTTGTCATAAACCACATTATTGGGCAATTAATATCATACAGTTCATTGCAATCTGTCTCATGTATCTCAAAATGTTTCACTTCAAAACCATAAATGTGAACCTGCTGGTGGTGCAGAGGAAAAGTAATGAAATTCATTGATGCACTTTGTTTTATCCCCGCAGAACTTTTATCTATGGAAGAAGGATAAGAGAGCTCTCAAAGAGATAAAAGACAAAGACAAGGAGTTATTAATACAGGTAAATAAACTCAAACACATGTACACAAACCACAATGAAATATGTTCTTTAAAGTGACAGTTGTCCCAGTGGGAGCTCCTCACACCGACCCCTTTCATCCCCTCTTCACCTCTGCAGGAGAACTTCTGCGGGACTTCCATCATCGTGCCTGATCTCGAGGGGGTGATGCACCTCAAAGAGGACGGCAAGAAGTCCTGGAAACCGCGACTCTTTCAGCTGAGGGCCTCAGGAATTTATTACGTGCCAAAAGGGAAAACCAAGGTCAGGGATCAAAAGGGGACATTGTTTTGTGGAAGAGACCAGACTAATACTTTAATCCAGGGATACATTCAGCTGAGCTCAAACAAATGGTGAAAGATCAAAGTCGCAGCAGATACAGAGATGTTTTTGCAATGTCAACTGAGACCTAAAGAAATATATGGTTGATTTTTTTTCATTTTCACTTGGGCTATAAGCCTAGTGTGTAGCCTTTCTGCTTTATCAGCCACGTTCCTTTTTCATGCACCGCTGAATATAACTACAGTTTTTACTCCCTGCTGGATACCTACCATATATTTACTTACTGGTATATCTTAGATCTCTCGGGAGCTCTTACTCATGAAAATACCATTCACACAGGACAGTATGTGCCTACTATTGTACTTATAGTGTTGATTATTAATTTAACAGGCAGAGAAACAGGAAAAGAAAACACTACAGATCAACTTGTAATATAATCCTTTATTTCTTTTTCAGTCATCCCGTGACCTCGTCTGTTTTGTCCAGTTTGACAATGTAAATGTCTACTATGGCAAAGACTTTAAGAGCAAATACAAAGCCCCGACTGACTTCTGCTTTATTCTGAAGGTAAGTTATCTAGAAATACGTTGTATCAGTGTAGTTTGCATCAAAGCTACACACCCTTTCACTGTGAAAATTGATAAAGAGAAGCTGCAGCTTCCCCTTAATGAAGTAGATATAAACAGTAAGACTCTCAGTTCCTTGTTATATGCGTTGTTTCACTAGTAGTTGATATGAGGCATGTGATACATACACACTGGGCTGTGGGGGCATGCTCACTCAGGAAGATTTTTCTATTTAGAGCAGCTATATGCACTATTTTTCAGGCCTTTTGGGATAATAGAATGCCTAAAAAAATCGGTGCATCATTCAGGAAAAACATGATACACCCTGTAGAGCCTAGATCCTATTTTGTATCGAGTTTTTTTCTCCTCACTGACTTGGTCAATCCATGTGAAATTTGGCACGGTGGTAGAGGGTCATGGGAGGATGTGAATGAAGCAATACTACATCAATTGGCCAAAGGGGGGCGCTATAACAACCGATTGAAATCGCAAACTTTGAATGGGTATATCTCATGCCCCGTATGTCGTAGAGACATGAAACTTTGCACAGAGATGCCTCTCCTCATGAGGAACAAATTTGCCTCAAGAACCCATAACTTCCAGTTATACAGATTTTCCGCCATTTTGAATTTTTTGAAAAACACTCAAAATCGATCTCTTCCTAGGAAGTTTGACCGATCTGCATGAAACTCGGTGAACATAATCTAGGGATCAATATCTAAAGTTCCCTCGTGGCAAAAGTTGGAAAACTTACTAAAACTGAGCTTCTATAAGGCAATGAATATTGCGGAGGGCGTGGCTCATCACATAAAGGTGTATAACATCTCAAGGGTTCCACTGATCAACACGCAACTTTGTAGGCATATGACCACACATAATCTGAGGGGACCCCTCCATTATTGACCCCATCAAACAAAATGGGGGCGCTAGAGAGCTAATTTCTTATCTAGGCCTAACCGCCATATCGATTTTTACTAAACTTGGTAGATATGTAGAACAGGAGGCCTCAAGGTGACTGGAGGAATTTAACTCTAATTGACAACTGGGTGGCGCTATAACAACAGAAAAATGCTTAAAAATGGCTAAAATGCGACCGATTGCTGTGGCTCCCCCTGTGGCCCAATGTTTTGGGGTTTTTTGATATGATTAAGTCATGGTATGGTATGCTGCTGCAATGAAGGCTAGCTGCACCTTTCCCATGTGAACTACTAGTGCGCCCCACTTTTAAGTCAATACAACATATAACCACTTTAACTATCTGCCTTTCAACGTGCTACCTCAACTACTAATGTACAGTTTTAGCCCACTAACTATCCCACTATTGGCAATGGTACTACTGTACTTTCAATAAAGCAATTGTACTATCAAATTCACAAAAACTCTGTCTGAATACATTGTTCTTCTTAATGGATTCAGTTGACTATTTAATCTGCAATTTACTATGACCTGTATCCCAAAGACACACCATGTGAAACTGTACGTGGGCAACTGTGCACTCAATGGGTATAGACTAGTCATTCTGAAACCATAACACAACAAATGTTGATGACTAGCTTTCACTTCTGTCATCAAAAAAAGAGGAAAAAAATCATCTGATGTTACTATATTAAGACACATAGCAGAGGAGGGAAGGAATTTGGCCTAAACAGCATTACTGGTCTTGAGACCTCTTTTTGTTATGCTGGATAGAGTACCCAGAATGAATGTTAGTTGACAGATCTGCCACATTTCAATCCATCCCATATTAATCTGGGCAGCTCTAGGATCCCCAACAATGGCAGGTATATGTTGTCTTTAGTACTGTGAATTGAATATTAGGCAAACAGTAGAACATTTACTTAATTATATTAGATTTCTTAAAGTTAGGTTTACACAACTTTCAAAGTCAAAGAGTGCACTGCACAACTTTCTGTATTGTAATCAGAAGTCTTGAAGTCATAGTGGTTTTCACACTACGTTACTAACTAGTGAGGGAGGGTCACACACTACAAGATCTTTTTACTGGGAGAAATCCCCAATGAGTATGTCATGTGATAGTCCCAGTCAATTAAGTAACAAAGCATTGCGAGTAAGTGACAAGGCTAATAACTTACAGAAACATTGCATGCAATAGTCCACCTTCCACCATCTCTTCCCCTCTCTCTTCCTCTCAGACACACACACACACACACACACACACACACACACACACACACACACACACACACCTTGGAAAGCACCACTTGTCTCTATCCTCAACCCATTTCTTGTACTCTAATTAGCTGTAGCTCGCCAACAAGATCCCCGACAGATCCAGATATTTAGCCTGCTAGATATCAAGGAAGCATCTGTGATGCATCAGTGAGCAATTTGCAAGCGCTTAGCCAACACCAATTTGTCTCTCATCTGGGGCTTTTGTTGGGGAGCTCCAAAAACTGTCGACAAGCGGAACATCAAGGCTAAAGTCATGTAGTGTGAACTAGGCCTTCGTAAATAGTAGGGATGTGCGCAATTAGACGTCCAAATGATTAAACGTCCGCCAGTGTTATATTCATGTACAAGGCCACACAGTGCAAAGTGTCTCGTACTTCAGCAGCATTTAAAATCTGACATGGTTGTTGAAGAGTGTGATTAAAGGCCTCAAAGGGCTCTTAATGCACACAATATTTTTGGGACAATATTTCAAATACTTAACAATAAATTGTGCTAAATTTTGACCGTTTTAAGAGTGTTTTCCTCTTTTTTGACTAGTCGACTAGTCTTAATTAAAATTTTCGTTAAGTCAGGGAAATTAGTCGGCAGGAACATCCCTGGTAAATTGCACAGTAGGATAAAAAACATTGTCACATATCATTTATCTGAATGACACAAAGTTGAAGGCATTTTGAAAACCTAAAAGATTCGAGGCTTGAGCCCCAGAAGCCACCCCCTGCTCCACCTCTGCACAGTGCATGGTGCAAGAGATGTCTATGATGCAGAATTGACTATTGCATGGTGGTTTCTGAGTCTATGGTCAGTTACACAGCTGCGTGCCTTACTGGAATTGTGGAACGCAATAAATAGTTAAATTTGAAGAAGTGAAAGGAGACAGCTTTATCCAATTTAGCTAAGAGTGGTGAGAAAGTGAACAAGACAACTTTTAAAGCAGTTCCAAGTATTTTTAAAAATAAACTACTGTAAAAGCACCATTCATTTAATTTCTTAGTACTTTCAAATTCAGAATATTAACAGTGGTGCGAGGTACGTACAGTGCTCACTTAAGAAATGCTGACTGACATGAAAACAGCGAGAATTAGAGTTGGTGGTGAGTCTTAAAGGGATGTGAAAGTCTGCTTTCTTTCCTTTCCCCTATCTTCTCTGGGAAATACTAGAATCAGCAGATACCGTTGGGCTAGTTGTTGAGGATCAAAGCAAAAAGAGCTTAGAGAGGCAAAGAAAGTGAATTACCTACCAGTGAAAGACAGAGTCCTCAAGGTTTGAGCTGAAGACGCTGCTGGCCAAGGGCAAATGAATATGACCTGTCAGAGTAAAGTGTTTGGAAGCAGGTTTCACATGGTCTCTTGTCTTTGTTTTTAGGAGTCATACAGTAAAACTTGTTAAAAGCAGCCTCGGTTGTGGTAGATGGCGATGAAGATGATACGCTAATAACTGAAGCTGTTTTCAGCTGCCAAAGTGTTCAATTAGGGTGTGTTTTGACAGATTGGTCGGGCGATGTTTATGGGCTGCCAGAGTAACTGCAGCAATCCGAGGAGGAGAGCAAAACAATTTAGCTTCATCATTTAGCTGTTTTATATTCAGAGGAGATGCCTGAGGTGATCTCTAATACCAGCCCCATTATGTTTAACTGATATCTCCACATCATGAGGGAAATCAACTTCCTCTTCGGGGGGAAACAGTTGACTCTGGGATTAATGTTAGACCCATACAGTGTGCACTGCACAGCAAATATTGGGTGTACACTTACTGGCATATATCCAACAATTAAGACTATTTAACTGCTGCTGCCTGTTCACACTCTGATTGTAGACACACTCTGCCCCCCTGTGGCACCCTGTGAGAGGAACTATGCTGCTGTTGTACACATCAAAGTACTATTACTGCACATGTGAAGCTTGTGTTAATCGCCTTATGTGATGTCACTTGAGTTGACATTGGTTGGGATTGCAGAGTACAAGTTTGCAAATGAAAACAACAACAGGGGTGTTGAGTTAGAAAGAAGTGAGTTTACCTGGCCTCTGTAGCCCAGTCCTCATCTCCTCACCTGAATCTTTAAGTGAACAATAGTGACAATATCTGTAGTGTTGTATTCAACCAAAGAAAATCTTGGTCAATTGAAATTCGACCTACTCCTCAACCAATCGATTGGTCAATGGGGGAAAAAGACTGCACCTTACCTGGGAGCTTTGTGTGTCCACCAAAGTGTTGATTTTCCTGTCACAGGGCTCAACGTTAACACTCGCCCAGGGCAAGTATGCTCTGTGTTCAGGCAAGTGGAATGCCTCAAGTGAAAAATTAATGTGATCTCCAGTGTAATATTGTCAAAAAAATTAAAAATAAATAAACTGTAACTTGCGACTCCATCTCACCCACCACTAAAGCAAGATTTATATTCATGTGTCGAAACAACACCATAGCTGCCGTAACCTACGCTGTAGCTTGTCGTGCATCTCCTCAGAAATGTAACCACACATCACGACAACATAGAACTCCTGTCTGCTTTTGTCAGCTGAAACCATTTCCCTCAGTGGAAATGAAGCATTTATTTACTTTTATTTCACAGATAAGAAATAACAAATTGTGAAGACAATAAAGCCTTCACAAAATAGCATTTTTAATCTTTTGTGTGATTTATCCTAGTTTCATGTGAGTGAAGGAAATCTCCACTGGTCGCTAGGCTAATTTATACAGTGCAAAATGCCATAGCCTTGTGCTAATAATGTTAGCATGTTATATTTGTTTGGAAAACATACTTAGTATAAGACAGTCGTTTGGTAAACCTTGTGAGTTGTAATGGAGTTGAATTTTGTAACGTAACCTTTGTTAAATGTTGCTGTTGTCCCTGGCGTCATATGAGTAGAGGAAGTCTACTAGCTGCTATGCTAATTTATACGATGTAAAATACAATGGGCTTGTGCTAAAAAAATATAGCATAAAAAAAACTGAAAAGACTACAAAATAAAAAGAGCTGGATAAAAATGAAGAGAAACTTAAAGGTTTATAGTGTAAAAAGAAAGGAGATGCTTTATTGACCTGTTTACCATTTTGGATTGTTTCTACAGCATCCTCAGATCCAAAAAGAGTCTCAGTACATCAAGTACCTCTGCTGCGATGATGCTTGGACCATGAACCTTTGGGTGACTGGAATACGGATTGCAAAGGTACATTTAATCACCTCTACACTTAATAATGACAGAAAAAAATCTCCATTTGACGTGGACTCATGCTCTGTGGTGTATTCCTTACACTTTCAGTATGGTGTGTCGCTGCATGAAAACTATAAAACTGCAGAAAAGAAAGCAGCTGTCAGCTCTGTGTGGACGAACCGCAGCACCCCATCAAGCTCCAACTCATCAATGCCCTCACCCACCATCAAAGGTAGCACGACACAAAATGCTGCCATTACTAAGTGTTTGCTGATGTGAAACAATCCAGATGTAGAGATATTAGAACAAACCTTTCCCCTGTGTGTTCACTGATGGTGTTTCTCCTTCTGTACCAGCCAAATCACCAAGCCAGGCCAACGGTCATGCTCCCAAGCCCCAACCAGGACCTGTGTCTCAGGTATAAAACTCTTCATTTTTCATGATCTTTTTTTTTTTTGTTATTATTGTTTAGTCTATAAAATGTTAGAAAATAGTACAAAATGCCCATCACATTTCCCAAATCCCACAGTGATGCTTTTGTTTTTCGTCAAGTAATCAGGTAGAATTCAAATATATTAAATTGACAATGATAAAACACTGAACTGTAACGTATTAGCATACTATTCTATGACTTTATATTTAAAACATTTTATGGCATACTTTACTAGGACTTTTATTACATTTCTATGGGATACTATACTTTTTTATACTGTTTATGACATATTATACTATGACCATTTTATTACTTTTTTTTTTTTTTTTTTTACTATACTTGTACTACAGTACCATACCATTTTTATGGTGTGCTATAGTATGCCTTTTTAACATATTATACTATGACACTTTGATGTCATACCATGCTGTAATTTTTTTAATAACATTTTATTGGCATACTACACTATTACTTTTTTAAATAACATTTTTATGAAATTCTAAAGACTTTTTTTGGTGTACTATACTATGATTTTTTTTTAACACTTTCTTTTTGACGTACTTCTTTTATTGCCTACTATAATAGAACATTTTATGTCATATTTTGCTATAACTTTTTAAAAAAAAATTATAAGCATACTGAACTATATTTTTTATGACATACTATGCCATAATGGGGTTTTTTTTATAACATTTTAATGGCATATTATACTATGAATTTTTTATGACTTTTTATGGCACACTATATATGATTTTTTTTATTACAATACTAATAACTAATGACATATTATACTACAATTTTTTAAATACATTTTTCATAAGCATACTATACTATGAGTTTTCATTACATTTTTATAGCATATTAAACAATGACATTTTTATGACTTTCTTTCTGAGATACTTTCTTTCACTATAATTATATAGCTATAACTATATTAGGACATTTTTATGGCATACTATACTATGACATGTATAAATATTTTTTTATGAAATATTACTCTATTCTCTTTATGACATTTTAATGGCATACTGTACTATGACTTTTTTTAGTTAAAAAAACAAAAAGAACTAATAATGTTCCCGCCTCTTGTACAAGTTGTATCATTATGTCATATTCTGTCTTTTCAGGACTTTGGAAATGTTCCACCTCCACCCCCACCACCACCATTGGCTGAGATCCTTCCTCCACCACCTCCAGACCCAGTCCTCCCTCCACCACCTCCTTTGGCTGCCAAGAGTCCCTCAAGACCTTCCCCTCCCCAGCGACACATGCCAACCAACTTCCCGCCACCTCCTCCTGCAATGGACAACCTCCCTCCTCCACCGCCACCCCCACCCAACGATGATGCCTTAGAGGCCCCGCCAGACTTCCTTCCACCACCTCCTCCGGCCGCTGGCTTTGGTTCGCTGCCACCACCTCCGCCATTGAACTCGCTACCACCACCGCCTCCCCCAGCGAGTTTCGGAGGTGTGGATCAGTCTCTGCCTCCTCCACCACCAGATCCAGGGTTTTTACCTCCACCTCCACCTCAGCCAGTGTTCACAGGGGGTGGAGTACCCCCTCCGCCTCCACCACCACCTCCTCCTCCTCCTCCTCCTCAACCTGCTGCTGCCCCAAGACCAGTGCGGCCTTCTGGCTCAGTGAAGAAGATGCCTCCTGCTCCGCCAAAGAGAACTACACCATCACTGCATGGAGGAGGAGGAGGTGGAGGAAGTGGTGAAGACTTCATGTCAGAACTGATGCTGGCCATGAACAAGAAGCGTGGAAATAAATAGCCTGAGACAAAGTTTTTTTGGAGTGTAAAAAAGTACGACCTGCACCCACACATGACGACCGACTTAACTCCTAACCAGGCTTGTCTTGATTTCAGCAAAACAGCTATTCTTTACATCCACAACAATACTGAACATCACCAACATGAAGCCAGCGGAGATCAATACAGACCTTATCTCTTCCAGAAAAGACAGTGATCTATCCTTTCTTTTAACAGCTTATCCAAGATAGCATTTCGCAAGAATCAAGTAAAAGACTAATTAATCTTAAAAGAATATTTCACCCACAAAATGACCATTTGTATACCAATTACTCAATGACAGCTCCTGCAGGAAAATCCAAGTCTTATTTATCCAGTTGTATGTCACTACCTCTAAAACATTACAATTTAAAGTAAGTCAATGGAGTCTCATCCATGGCTGACAAGCTTGAGGAATTTCTTTATATTGTTACATTTTTTTGTGAAAATCCATGTGTTTGGGAAGTATTGAGCATACAACTGAAGAAATGAAATATGGATTATACTGCACAAGTTGTGTGTGATTGTAAAAGGATGTTTGGACATAGATTTGCTGTTGTTAAACATGGTCCCCAATGACTAATTAATGAATAAGGATTTTTTTATGGCTCCATTCACTGTGGAGGCACATAAGAAAAAGGTGTTCTTAACAATTTCAACTCAAGTATATCAATATACAAATGCTAATTTTGCAAATGAAGTATTCTTTTATGAAAAAATTATCTGTTGTAATAAATAGGAGGTGTTATTTGTTTTTAATGACTTAAAAAATGCAAAGCTGGCATCATACTTCAAAGAGACATTTTTATAGAGTTGTACATATTGTGACACGACTGTAAATACTAAAAAAAACACTTTCCCATATACATAGTATCGGATTAGTCTTCAAATGACTAAAAAGCTAAATGCATGAATGGAATATAATTTCTTTTTGGAATGAACTGTTGGGTCTTCTTCCTGTCACTGAGTAAAACCTGCTGAAATCTGAAATGGAAAAAGCACTGGCCCTGTGAACTTAGATTCTTACAAAAACAACAGGACAGCTTTTACTGAAGCATATTTGAATTTATTTTGGTGTAAATATGGCATTACAAGAAGTATTTATCTGTGAAGCAGTCAAATTACAATTCAAGTTTAATTCTTCTGTAGCACTGAGAAGTATAATTTGTTGGTCACTGTATCCACACATGGTGAGAAATCTCAGTAGTAAAGAATATTAAATAGCCATGACCTTGACATGTTGGACCAAACTTTCCCCCCCAGCAGGAGAGAATTTATTAAAAAGACCATTAAAATGCTGGTGTGCTGTAATTCTTTTTCACTTTAGTGAGCTCGTTCAACCCAAGAGTCTCTCAGGAGGAACAGCTGACCTTTAACCTCTTAGCCCACAGAGGAGGTCTTGCTGCATAGCCTGCCTCCTCTGCAGTCTCTTGTGTAACAAAGGGAAAGGACAGTATATGATGCAGCAGCTCCATCTAGTGGCAGAAAAGTAAAAGACACTTAAAATCACACACCTTGTCAAAGAGAGGCAGAGGCATTGCTTTGATTTTGGTCAGAAAATATAAACACTTTATTTACATGATATGTGCAAGAAAACCTCTGGAACATCCAAGTATGCCACAAAAATGTCGTAGTCATCAAACATCTTAGTATACAATGCCATACAAATGGCATAAAAATTGTCATAATATAGTATGGCATAAAAATGTCATAGTATGGTGTTGCATAAAAAAGTCAGAAAAATTATCATAGTATAGTAGTAGTATAGTAAAAAGTCACATAAATTGTCACAGTATAGTATGGCATAAAAGAGTCAGAAAAATGCCATAGTATAGTACGATATCAAAAAGTCAGAAAAATGGTCATAGTATAGTATGACATAAAAAAGTCAGAAAAATTGTCATAGTATAGTATGGCATAAAAAAAGTCATAAAAATGCCATAGTATAGTACGATATCAAAAAGTCAGAAAAATGGTCACAGTATAGTATGGCATCAAAAAGTCAGAAAAATTATCATAGTATAATATGGCATAAAAAAGTCAGAAAAATTGTCATAGTATAGTATGGCATAAAAAAGTCATAAAAATGGTCATAGTATAGTATGGCATCAAAAAGTCAGAAAAATTATCATAGTATAGTATGGCATAAAAAAGTCAAAAATTGTCACAGTATAGTATGGCATAAAAAAAGTCATAAAAATGCCATAGTATAGTACAATATCAAAAAGTCATAAAAATGGTCATAGTATAGTATGGCATCAAAAAGCCAGAAAAATTGTCATAGTATAGTATGGCATAAAAAAGTCAGAAAAATTGTCATAGTATACTATGGCATAAAAAAAGTCAGAAAAATTGTCATAGTATAGTATGGCATAAAAAAGTCATAAAAATGATCATACTATAGTATGGCATAAAAAAAGTCAGAAAAATTGTCATAGTATAGTATGGCATAAAAAAGTAAGACAAATTATCATAGTATAATATGGCATAAAAAAGTCATAAAAATTGTCATAGTATAGTATGGCATAAAAAAGTAAGACAAATTATCATAGTATAATATGGCATAAAAAAGTCATAAAAATTGTCATAGTATAGTATGGCATAAAAAAGTAAGACAAATTATCATAGTATAGTATGGCATCAAAAGTCAGAAAAAAATATAGTATAGTATGGTAAAAAAAACAAGACAAATTATCATGGAAAAGGATGGCATAAAAAGTCAGAAAAATTATCATAGTATAATATGGCATAAAAAAGTCAGAAAAATTATCATAGTATAATATGGCATAAAAAAGTCAGAAAAATTGTCATAGTATAGTATGGCATAAAAAAGTCATAAAAATGATCATACTATAGTATGGCATAAAAAAGTCATAAAAATTGTCAGTATAGTATAGCATAAAAAAAGTCAGAAAATTATCACAGTATAGTATGGCATAACAAAAGGCATAAAAATTGTCACACCATAGTATGCCATAAAAAAGTCAGAAAAATTGTCATAGTGTAATATGGCCAAAAAAAAAAAAAAAAAATTAAAAATTATCATGGTATAGTAGGGCATAAAAAAAGTCAGAAAAATTGTCATAGTATAGTATGGCATCAAAAGTCAGAAAAATATCATAGTATAGTATGGCATAAAAAAGTCATAAAAATTGTCACAGTATAGTATGGCATAAAAAAGTCAGAAAAAATATAGTATAGTATGGCAAAAAAAAAAAATTAAGAAAAATTATCATAGTATAGTATGGCATAAAAAAGTCATATAAATTGTCACAGTATAGTATGGCAAAAAAAGTCATAAAAATGCCATAGTATAGTATGATAACAAAAAGTCAGAAAAATGATCATAGTATATAGTATGGCATCAAACAGTCAGAAAAATTATCATAGTATATAGTATGGCATCAAACAGTCAGAAAAACTGTCATAGTGTAGTATGGCATAAAAAAGTCAAAAAAATTGTCGTAGTATAGTATAATATAAAAAAGTCAGAAAAATTGTCATAGAATAGCATGGCAAAATAAAAGTCACAGAAACGGTCATAGTATAGTATGGCATAAAAAAGTCATAAAAATTGTCACAGTATAGTATGGCATAAAAAAGTCATAAAAATTGTCACAGCATAGTATGGCATAAAAAAAGTCAGAAAAATGATCATAGTATAGTATGGCAAAAAAAAAAATTAAGAAAAATGATCATGATATAGTATGGCATAAAAAAGTCAGAAAAATTGTCACAGTATAGTATGGCATAAAAAAGTCAGAAAAATGGTCACAGTATAGTATGGCATAATAAAAGTCATAAAATGGTCATACTATAATATGGCAAAATAAAACTCACAAAAATGGTCATAGTATAGTATGGAATAAAAAAGGTCATAAAATGGTCATAGTATAGTATGGCATAAAAAAGTCAGGGCGGCACGGTGGTGTGGTGGTTAGCACTCTCGCCTCATAGCAAGAGGGTTGCCGGTTCGATCCCGGGTGTGGGAGCCCTTCTGTGTGGAGTTTGCATGTTCTCCCCGTGGCACTCCGGCTTCCTCCCACAGTCCAAAGACATGCAGATTGGGGACTAGGTTAATTGATAACTCGAATGAAGTGAATGTGAGCGTGAATGGTTGTCTGTCTCTATGTGTCAGCCCTGCGATAGTCTGGCGACCTGTCCAGGGTGTACCCTGCCTCTCGCCCGATGTCAGCTGGGATAGGCTCCAGCCCCCCCGCAACCCTCAAGAGCATGAAGCGGTTAGAAGATGAATGAATGAATGAATGGCATAAAAAAGTCAGAAAAATTGTCATAGTATAGTATGGCATAAAAAAGTCAGAAAAATTGTCATAGTATAGTATGGCATCAAAAGTCAGAAAAAATATCATAGTATAGTATGGCATAAAAAAGTCAGAAAAATTGTCATAGTATAGTATGGCATAAAAAAGTCAGAAAAAAATATCATAGTATAGTATGGCATAAAAAAGTCAGAAAAATTGTCACAGTATAGTATGGTATAAAAAAGTCATAAAAATGATCATAGTATATGAGTATGGCGTAAGAAAGTCAGAAAAATTGTCATAGGCATCAAAAAGTCAGAAAAATGATCATAGTATAGTACGGCATAAAAAAGTCAGAAAAATTGTCAGTATAGTATGGCATAAAAAAAGTCAGAAAAATTGTCACAGCATAGTATGGCATAAAAAAGTCAGAAAAATTGTCATAGTATAGTATGGTATAAAAAAAGTCAGAAAAATTGTCATAGTATAGTATGGCATAAAAAGGTCATATAAATTGTCACAGTATAGTATGGCATAAAAAAAGTCATAAAAATGCCATAGTATAGTACGGCATAAAAAAGTCAGAAAAATTGTCAGTATAGTATGGCATAAAAAACAATTAAGAAAAATAATCATGGTATAGGATGGCAAAAAAGTCAGAAAATTGTCATAGTATAGTATAGTATGCAATAAAAAAGTCAGAAAAAAATATAGTATCATAGTATAGTATGGCATAAAAAAATCATATAAATTGTCACAGTATAGTATGGCATAAAAAAGTCATAAAAATGCCATAGTATAGTATGATAACAAAAAGTCAGAAAAATGATCATAGTATAGTATGGCATCAAAAAGTCAGAAAAATTGTCATAGTGTAGTATGGCATAAAAAAAGTCAAAAAATTGTCATAATATAGTATAATATAAAAAAGTCAGAAAAATTGTCATAGTATAGTATGGCATAAAAAGGTCAGAAAATTATCATAGTATGGCATAAAAAAAGTCAGAAAAATTATCATAGTATAGTATGGCATAAAAAAGTCAGAAAAATTGTCATAGTATAGTATGGCATAAAAAAGTCAGAAAAATTGTCATAGTATAGTATGGCATAAAAAATATAAAGAAAAATCATCATGGTGTAGTATGGCATAAAAAAATTAGAAAAATGATCATAGTATAGTATGGCATAAAAAAGTCAGAAAAATTGTCATAGTATAGTATGGCATAAAAAAGTCAGAAAAATGATCATGGTATAGTATGGCATAAAAAAGTCAGAAAAATTGTCATAGTATAGTATGGCATAAGAAAGTCAGAAAAAATATAGTATGGCATAAAAAAGTCAGAAAAATTATCATAGCATAGCATGGAATAAAAAAGTCAAAAAAATTATCATTGTATAGTATGACATAAAAAAGTCAAAAAAATTATCATAGTATAGTATGGCATAAAAAAAGTCATAAAAATGGTCTAAGGATAGTATGGCATAATAAAAGTCATAAACATGGTCATAGTATAGTATGGCATAAAAAAGTCATAAAATGGTCATAGTATAGTATGGCATAATAAAAGTCATAAAAAAGTCATTAAAATGGTCTAAGGATAGTATGGCATAATAAAAGTCATAAAATGGTCATAGTATAGTATAGCATAAAAAAATCATAAACATGGTCATAGTATAGTATGGCATAAAAAAAGTCATAAAAATGGTCATTGTATAGTATGGCATAAAAAAAGTCATAAAATGGTCTAAGGATAGTATGGCATAATAAAAGTCATAAAATCGTCACAGTATAGTATGGCATAGAAAAGTCATTAAAAATGGTCATAGTATAGTATGGCATAAAAAGTCATAAAATGGTCACAGTATAGTATGGCATAAAAAAGCATTGTATAGTATGACATAAAAAAGTCAAAAAAATTATCATAGTATAGTATGGCATAAAAAAAGTCATAAAAATGGTCTAAGGATAGTATGGCATAATAAAAGTCATAAACATGGTCATAGTATAGTATGGCATAAAAAAGTCATAAAATGGTCATAGTATAGTATGGCATAAAAAAGTCATAAAATGGTCATAGTATAGTATGGCATAATAAAAGTCATAAAAAAGTCATTAAAATGGTCTAAGGATAGTATGGCATAATAAAAGTCATAAAATGGTCATAGTATAGTATAGCATAAAAAAATCATAAACATGGTCATAGTATAGTATGGCATAAAAAAGTCATAAAATGGTCATAGTATAGTATGGCATAATAAAAGTCATAAAAAAGTCATTAAAATGGTCTAAGGATAGTATGGCATAATAAAAGTCATAAAATGGTCATAGTATAGTATAGCATAAAAAAATCATAAACATGGTCATAGTATAGTATGGCATAAAAAAAGTCATAAAAATGGTCATTGTATAGTATGGCATAAAAAAAGTCATAAAATGGTCTAAGGATAGTATGGCATAATAAAAGTCATAAAATCGTCACAGTATAGTATGGCATAGAAAAGTCATTAAATGGTCATAGTATAGTATGGCATAGAAAAGTCATAAAAATGGTCACAGTATAGTATGGCATAAAAAAGTCATAAAAATGGTCACAGTATAGTATGGCATAAAAAAGTCATAAAAATGGTCACAGTATAGTATGGCATAAAAAAGTCATAAAAATGGTCATAGTTTCGTATGTCATCATAAAAGTCATAAAAATTGTCATAGTATATTATGGCATAATAAAAGTCATAAAATGTCATTGTAAGTGAATAGTTTTATTAACTTAAAACACTTTTTAAGACCTTGCAGACACACTGTCATACCACTTAAATGTCATATACATACCTCCGAAAAATCATTCACCTCAGCTTTACGTATAGCAGACTCTGCCATCCAGTTCCTTAGCACATATCTTGGATTTATATCTGTAAGATATTTTTTGCAGTCAGACAAAGTTGTTCTTGGTAAAAACAACTACTATATTACAGAAATCTGTATAATGTATTTCCTCCTTATTTGCTTTTCTGAAGCACAATGACATGACTCACTATGAAATTTCAAGTTATTACATATTTCATGTTTAAGTGAATGTTAGTATGTAGATTCAATGGCTTACTTTTCATCCTGTGTTGACAATCCAAATCACTATCATTTTGTTGTCTAAGCAGAGGAAGCAAACTTTTAAATCCACTCTGATACAATCCAAAAAAACAACAACAAACAAAGATATGGCACAAAATAGAAATGAGAGTGTAGCACATGTTTTCAAGCAGAAAAAATGACCTTTCAAATGTTTCAGAGAAACTTGGGTGATCAAACTAACTTGAGCAAGGTCTGACATTACTGAACACCTTTTTGCTTACCTGTTGAGCCGGAGCAGGTACATGCTGAGCCAGTCAGAGAAGAGCTTGTGGGAGGACAAGTCTTCAAGAGCCCACATCTAAGACAAAACAAAAAAAAGGATACCTTTGAATCAAAACTGAACTCCTGAATAGATACACCAGTTCTGCCTATGTTTTGCTGTTGCAGCAGCAGTTTTTGTATGTGGGTTTTGTATGTTTTGTAAGAACACTAACTCACTATTCAGATAGATTGAGATAATAATTTGCAACGCTGTCATATACATGTAGTCATATGCAGCACCATTTATTCATGCTCTAAACACTGGATGGGCAGTGCAAATACCGCACAGCAATGAGTGCTTGGCACAGATATTAAAGCTGTTACTAACTTCCAAACTAAATCTAACTAGAATTACCATCTAACAGTTGTGTGCCTCTGCCAACCAGTCAAGTTACGATTCATGTCCATGTCTGTCTGGACTCACATGAAGCCATGACAGTAGAAAAAGCTTGAACTGTGGATGTTACTGCAAAGAAGCTACAAATTCTAAAAACCTGGATGCTTCACACCCATCTTCCCTGTGGCAGCACATAAGATCTATACAATCAGCAGTTTCAAGGTGGATAACCAAGATTGGTGTCACCAGTTCAGTATCTGACCAAATGTTTCCCTTTCTGTTCCTGAGTTATGAAGAGTATGTATAACTGCAGCTGGGGCAAAAACAAAATTGCTAAGTTAGCGATTAGCTAGCTATCAAGTATTCCGTTGAAAGAGTGGCAGTTAAAGTTAGGATGAGGGTTATGGTAAGGCTACATCTCGTTACTTATGAAGTAAACCGTAACTTCATGAATAATGGACTATAGAGCGGATTATTTCTGCATTTGGTCTCATATTTATTCACTACAGTGTCACAATGTAGCAGGGTTCAGATAACTGTCGCATTGGTGGGTTTGTCTTGTACTAGTTGTGGGTGCAGTTTGTAGGGGCATGTTGTGTACACAAAAATCTAAATGTGTCTGCAGCTATACATATCTTAGTTATGGTGTCGAGTAATGGCTAGAAATGTGTTTCTGCAGAACATTATGATGTCACAGTGAAGTTGACCTTTGACCTTTTGGATATAAAATTACATTACTTGATCATTTTATTCTTTTATACATACATCTGAAATTTGTCGTAGTGAGTATATGAATTAGCCAAAAGCAAGTTTTGTGAGTTCACAGTGACCTTTGACTTTTGACTACTAAAAGTCTAATCAGTTCATCCTTAAGTCCAAGCGGAGGTTTGTGCCAAATCTGAGTAAATTTGCTCAAGGCTTTCTTGTGACTTATGCCTACAGCCTGGCGCCGGTGTAAAACCAGGATTCTAACACGTTGCTGCTTCAGCTGTACCTGTGTGAAGTTCCTGTTGTGAAGCTGCTGGGATGAAACTTCGCTGAGCTGCCTGAAGGTCATGGTGAAGTCTGATTGTGTGTCCTCCATCATCTGGGGAGACAAACACAAATTAGATTGGTAGTTTAAAAAAAATCAATTTGTACACAGCCAGTGAACAAAAAGTTCATCTGAGTCTCCTAAATCAATTTAACTTGACCACATAGACTGACAATGCATTTTTCAGTCTGCGTGCAGCTCATTGTCAATAACTTGCCTTAAGCAGGAAGGCAATTAGATAGCCATCATCCTCCTCTTCACCTAGAAGCCCCAGTTTAGCTTTAAATAGCTGATGAATCCTGAAATACATGCATGAATAAGGCTGGAAAATTACTAGAATCATTGCTTGGATGAAGCATTAATGACAACATACAGAATGAACAAATCATATTTCACTTTAAGCTCACCTCATCTGATAAATATCACCATATCCTTTCAAAATAATTTTAGCCCTGGAAAAAAAGGAGAAAAACACAACGTTTGTATGTACGACAGTTTGGCTTTAAAGTGATTTTGCATGCGGCTTATGGACTCTTCTTTTACAAGTATTTACCACAATAAAAATGTTCAAAGTTAGTCATGTGCAAAAAGTTTTGTAGAAGTTGAAGTCTTTCAGTGTTGTTGCACTTTGTGCTGGAGGCAAACAGATCAATATAAGTTAGGGATGCACCGATCCACATTTTTTCACTTCCGATCCGATCCCGATACCTGAATTTGGATATTTGCCGATACCGATACCATTCCGATACCAGAGCTCTGTTTGCTTTAATATTATTATTATCATTATTGTTGATTTTATATGAGGCTGTAATAAACTCCTCTCTACAGCCAAGTATGATATGTACAGTACAGGCCAAAAGTTTGGACACACCTTCTCATTCAATGCGTTTTCTTTATTTTCATGACTATTTACATTGTAGATTCTCACTGAAGGCATCAAAACTATGAATGAACACATGTGGAGTTATGTACTTAACAAAAAAAAGGTGAAATAACTGAAAACATGTTTTATATTCTAGTTTCTTCAAAATAGCCACCCTTTGCTCTGATTACTGCTTTGCACACTCTTGGCATTCTCTCCATGAGCTTCAAGAGGTAGTCACCTGAAATGGTTTTCCAACAGTCTTGAAGGAGTTCCCAGAGGTGTTTAGCACTTGTTGGCCCCTTTGCCTTCACTCTGCGGTCCAGCTCACCCCAAACCATCTCGATTGGGTTCAGGTCCAGTGACTGTGGAGGCCAGGTCATCTGCCGCAGCACTCCATCACTCTCCTTCTTGGTCAAATAGCCCTTACACAGCCTGGAGGTGTGTTTGAGGTCATTGTCCTGTTGAAAAATAAATGATGGTCCAACTAAACGCAAACCGGATGGGATGGCATGTCGCTGCAGGATGCTGTGGTAGCCATGCTGGTTCAGTGTGCCTTCAATTTTGAATAAATCCCCAACAGTGTCACCAGCAAAACACCCTCACACCATCACACCTCCTCCTCCATGCTTCACAGTGGGAACCAGGCATGTGGAATCCATCCGTTCACCTTTTCTGCGTCTCACAAAGACACGGCGGTTGGAACCAAAGATCTCAAATTTGGACTCCTCAGACCAAAGCACAGATTTCCACTGGTCTAATGTCCATTCCTTGTGTTTCTTGGCCCAAACAAATCTCTTCTGCTTGTTGCCTCTCCTTAGCAGTGGTTTCCTAGCAGCTATTTGACCATGAAGGCCTGATTCGCGCAGTCTCCTCTTAACAGTTGTTCTAGAGATGGGTCTGCTGCTAGAACTCTGTGTGGCATTCACCTGGTCTCTGATCTGAGCTGCTGTTAACTTGCGATTTCTGAGGCTGGTGACTCGGATGAACTTACCCTCAGAAGCAGGGGTGACTCTTGGTCTTCCTTTCCTGGGTCGGTCCTCATGTGTGCCAGTTTCGTTGTAGCGCTCGATGGTTTTTGCGACTCCACTTGGGGACACATTTAAAGTTTTTGCAATTTTCCGGACTGACTGACCTTCATTTCTTAAAGTAATGATGGCCACTCGTTTTTCTTTAGTTAGCTGATTGGTTCTTGCCATAATATGAATTTTAACAGTTGTCCAATAGGGCTGTCGGCTGTGTATTAACCTGACTTCTGCACAACACAACTGATGGTCCCAACCCCATTGATAAAGCAAGAAATTCCACTAATTAACCCTGATAAGGCACACCTGTGAAGTGGAAACCATTTCAGGTGACTACCTCTTGAAGCTCATGGAGAGAATGCCAAGAGTGTGCAAAGCAGTAATCAGAGCAAAGGGTGGCTATTTTGAAGAAACTAGAATATAAAACATGTTTTCACTTATTTCACCTTTTTTTGTTAAGTACATAACTCCACATGTGTTCATTCATAGTTTTGATGCCTTCAGTGAGAATCTACAATGTAAATAGTCATGAAAATAAAGAAAATGCATTGAATGAGAAGGTGTGTCCAAACTTTTGGCCTGTACTGTATGTATGTATGCATATATGTCCCAAAAGGCAACTTGAGGTAAGTATAAGGTCAGAAAAGCAGGAAATCCTGTTCACAGGAAAAATATCATCCTGAAAACAAATATGCAACTGTAAGGGTTTCAAATTAATTGTCAATATTTATTAAATTCCAAGACAGTGTTAAACTACTAGTGCAATATACACTATCAAAAACCAGAAAGTACCTGTGATATTAATCTGAACAGCACAGATATAAATAAAGTAGATACTACTATGTAGTAGTGTTGTCACGGTACCAAAATTGGGACCCACGGTACGATACCAGTGAAAGCATCATGGTTCTGAGTAGTATCATGACAGCGAAAATTAGGCAGATGTGCCTTTTGTCATTTATAAAAAGATAAATCACTTTTCTATAATACATCACTGATATTTCAATGGAATAAATTACTTACTGACTTATTCATATTTCAAAAACAGCATCAATAAGTGATTAACATTATTTATTTATTTAATTATAAATAAATGAAATAAAAATCAACCAGCCACCCTCCTCCCCTGACAAGTTAAGAACAGTCCCTTCAGTGCGGTAAGGTTTGTGGACTGTTACCTGCCACAAAGAAATGTGAACAGCTCGTTTCTCCTCTGACATGTCACATACCTGTGTGCCGCCACAGTTCGGCTGTTCAGGTACTTTTGGGCAGTCATGACACTAAGAAGAGGACATTATTGGACCTGGAGTCGGACTTCTCTGTCGCCGGTAAGCCGTTCTTGCGCCGTGCAGCACTATGAGCCTCCGCCGTATTTGACAGGAATACATTCCCGTCTGTGTCTGTGACCCCCGTTCAACCCACAACCGGCAGGATTTGCCTTTAGTTTCTGCTGCTGGTTGAAATCTGTACTTGCACAGCGTGCTGAATGATTTATTTTGCGCGCACAAAACTTTTTTTAGTCGCAAATGCGAGTAAAATGCTCGCACCGTAGAGCTCTGTAGTGGAAAACAAATCACTGTAGCATATATAAACAAATTGAACCTACAAGTAAAAATAAATTAATAATAACCTTCAGTGCTTAAAGATACTCAATAGCTCAGTTCATACCTGAAATATCACTGGATACAAACCACTGCAGCGGCATACCGAGTGCCAGGTGGACAGCGCGCGCCGTTTTTGGACGCCGCATGGACACTCACGCTCTTGCGACTGGACTTTGATCTTATCCCACAGTAGTGGTACCTGAGGTACCGTAGTACTACAGTACTCCAACATTATGGTATCATATGTACCGTCGTGTTTTAGTACCGCGGTCAGTGCAACACTACTATGTAGCAATCATCATATCATTCCAGCAGACAAAGTGAAAGCACAGATACGGCTCGTGGATCGGAAATTTCCGATCCGTGAATTACGTTGGTATCGGAACCCGATACCGATACTGGATCGGATCGGCCCCATCCCTAATATAACTCACATATTACTTCATGTCCCCTTTATATCAACAGTTATCACCAACAGTTATCACAGTGTTCTTACTCTTTCTGCTGGTTCGTAGATAGCACAGGACTGAGAGCCAGCAAGAGCTTCTCAAGGTTAAACAGTCCGACGTTGGCCTGAGCTCCTATGCTGTATCTGCCCTCATCATCTGATGTGTTGGGGACAAAATCTGCAACAATTAAAGATTTGTTTGATATTTGACGAGAACAGGACGTAGAATCATTTCATTGAAACACAGGCATGCGTCATCGTACGCACTGGGGTTATACGACTCCATGAAGCCAAATGGTCCGTAGTCGATGGTTATAGACAGGAGGCTGAAGTTATCTGTGTTGCACACACCTGTCATGACAACACAAGAAAGACATCAGTAGATGTTGGTGCAGATGACAAAATGTGCAACCAGAACAGGTGCTCACAGGTGTCAGACATTCAAATTTAATGCCTTTAAAGATGGTTTCAAGATAATTTTAAATCAAATTTAAGACTGATTTATGTGAGTCCCATGCAGAGCTAGGTTTTTTGTAGGACATATGGTTATTAGAGTGAGTTTGGTTAATCTACATTTTGCCAATAGCTAAGTCCAAGTCTAAAGTAAAAAGACAGTATATGGGTCTGTGGTAGGTTCAAAGATTTATAACATCAGAAATGTGAACTTTCACGCAGAAGAGCTTGATTTAATAAAAGATAATTTTTTTTAAAAAACTGATAAATCATGTCAATTAAGACCTCACAAATTCATATTTAAGAGTAATGACTTAAGGCCTAATATTTATTTTTAAAAAATGAGACTTTAAAAAAGGACCTGCAGACGCCCTGTCTTACCATGTGCAAACCCAACTGACATCCACCTGGCAATCAGATGTGCTGTTTCATTTATAACTGTGGAATAAAACACCTGGAAAAAAATACAAAGCATGAAATGAGGAAGTATCTTGAAGAAACAAATAATTTACAGCATGCAGATACACAGTCACTACAGCATAATGTTTCTAGATAGTAAAAAGCTGCTTTAGTATTCACTAATCACACAGTATGACTGAATAAATTATCTCACTGAGGTTAGGCCACAATCAATGGCAGAGGAACACTTCTGCCAACTACATTTTTTGTTTTACCTAACTTACCAAATATTTATCTGGATCATCTTGACTGATTGAAAAAAAATATTCATCAATCACAAAGTCCACCAGCTTTCTAAAATCAACAGATCAATAACATCAAGTTAGAAGCTGCAGTAGAGGAGACAGAATGATATGAAAGCCCGAGAGGTCATGTGACCAGACTCACCTCAGGAGATCGATCTCTCCACTTTGAGCCAAAATTTCCAAAGATCCGATCCGAAACCATGACTTGGCTAACCGGAGAACAACGGCTCCTGTGAAAAGAAGAAAAGACTCCAATAAAACATGTGATGTAATGAAACATCAATGGTACAGTCAGCAATTTTAATCCAAAACACTTTTTGTCAAATCAGCAAATCATCTTCTCATGGTCTGCCAGCTGTCTGCTCTGGGTGTGCGCTGAGAAGAAATCTGGTGTTCATAAAGAGCCCTGGCTCTGTAGATGGGAAACTTTGCCTGCCAATCAGCAACATGGGGTTTTGTGCATAGGGCAGGGGAAAGGCCATGGATGCATTAAGAGACAGGCAGTGGGAGCGAGAGGGATGGCAAATCGGGCACATGCCAACATGCTGAATCCACAGTGCATTGTGAAGATGGCTGAGAAACAGACAAACAGGTCAGATGGACAGTTTCCTGACCCACAACCTTCCTAATGTTGGTTACATGACTCGTTGTGTCTTTGTTTACTCTATAACATGGTATGGTGGTGGGGCCTCTGAAGGAGCACTGAATGGAAGGGTATGTTTTTGGGTGTGGAGGACAAATAATCTTTCTGTGTGCTGACTCCACCCATTGACTGTATAAAAGAAGTGGACCTTGACACTGAAGTCACCAATTGGCTTGTGGACTACCATTTGAAGGTTCAAGTTTGTCATTTTGGTCAGTGCCATCTTGTTTTTTTGGAGGCAGAAGTGACCATATTTGGACAAAAGAGTAGAGCTGTGGAGGAGTAAGGGGTGGATCTGACAGACATCCTGAGGTCACTGCTGTAGTAGTGACGTGTCAATCACGAGGTAGCCAAGCCCTAAAGCACACCCTGCGTCATTATCAACTTTATCACTGACTCTAAATGAGACCATAATTTAGCACCATGCTGTGTTGAGGAAGACTTGTAACTAGCTATAGAGACCATAAACTCATTCAGAAAAGTTTATTACTGATGTCATAAATTAAATGAGAAGTAGGGTCATTTCCACATAGCCTTCTATACCTATCTATATCTATTATATATCAGACTTCTTATTGCAACCTGTGGAGTCGCCCCCAGCTGGCCACTGGAAAAAACTGCAGGTTTAAGGCACTTCAGCACTGGCTTCACTGTTCAGACCCAAAGACAACTCCTTAACACCACCTTTAAATGTAACCGATAATGAGTCAAATCTTGGTGTTGTAGTATTTTCACATGCATAACTGTACCTCTCTCTGTCTTCACGTTGCCGTTGTAGAATTGATCCCTCTTCACCGGCTCATCACTGACAATTATACTACAACAAAAGAAAGCATTATCAGAACAATAAAAGATTCACATTTCTTCCCAAACATTTCTACCTTTTCACACACAAATAAAGAGCCTATCTTTGTTAAGGTTTTAAGTTGGCAGTTCATCCCGGTTTATCAATCTTAATGCCAAGTAATATTGATCTACACATGTTAATACAGACACTGGCCTTCTACAGAGTTCTTAAACATGTCACTGGAAAAGAGGAAATTATTTTTAACAATTTTAAACTTAATTATTTTGTGTCTGGTTTAAACTTTTAAAAAAAATTGTTTTTATTGAATTTTGTGATGAGTTGAGTGTAAGTTAATTCTACATGGTCCAGCTGACAGTCATATTGACGATTTATCAACATACATTTATAGACAAAACTGCAAAGAGACTATTCAAAACTATCAGATCATTTGATATCTATTATTATTATTATTGAAAAGATTATAACATAGCATACATAGCAAATGTTAACCCCGTTTGTTGCCTTTCATCCATCACCTGTCCCTCTCACCTGGCAGCCCTGCTGGTTGGAATACCCAGGAAATGCATGGCTTCACTGCACAGGAACTCCCTTACAGAAGAGCGGATCACAGCTCGACCATCTCCTGACCTGTGTGAACATTTTCAAATTGACAATTCAGATTAAACACAGTTGCCTCTTGCTGCCATTCAGTATCACAGACATGCATTTTTTTTTCCAAAGTGAAACAAGAAAAAAGAGGAAAAGGAAGAAAAACAAAAAAAGGGTGTGCCAATAAACATACCTTGAATAAGGTGTCTTGCCAGAGCCTTTAAGCTGCAGTTCCCATACTTCTCCTCTCCTGTGGGACGTGTCATAAGGAAAATAAGTCACAGCTTTAACTGGTGATACACCTTGAATATACAGTACATTGAATATATGAGGAACCTAATTCAAAAATATTCTCACCTGTTGGTATACTGACCAAGGGAATGTGCTCGACCATCGCCCAGCTGACCTGCCCAGTACCCAAACTGATGGAGGAGAAATTCATCTGTAAATTTCACTGTCACCAACTGGGATCAGATCTGTTGAACATGATGTACACTGTCATTTTTATCTATTTCAAGTTTTCTTAACTTTGTTAATGAACTTGTTTTTGGCTGAATTTAGTGACATATCTGATGAAATGTAATAAAAAAGACAGTGTATACCTGTTTTTTTTTCAATCACAAAGGAAATGTTGTTAATGTAACTAACTAAATGTTAGTAGTGTTGAGTTTATACACAATAAAAGCATGCCAGTAAGAGCACAAACAAAAAATTAATTCATCATTACCTGATGACCTCCATATCTGTGAGCAAGTGGTACAGATCCTGACAGCAGTCTGCCACCGCTTGCGTAATGCAGGAAATCATCTGACTGAGTTACAGCCACGTCTAAATCTAAAATCCCCTCGATGACATCCTGTTGAAACAAATTTACGTTTCACATTCACATTTCACTGCAAAGACTCTCTTGCACTTCTGATGATACCATATTGTCACCTTGGAAGCTGCTGCCAGTCTTAACCGGCCTTTCAATGGGGTTGGAATGGATCTGGAGAATATGCAGTTCTTTACAGAGTGAGCAAAGTTGCCATCAACCTCGTCAATCGGAAATGCTTCTGCAGAGAGGACAGAAAGGATTGAACTAGGACAATATTACTGTGAACTTTTCTTGTATTGACCCAAACAGACATAAATCACTTTTTACCTATTAGCTTCTTGCAGGACACTCTGAATTGGTCCAGGTCCTTTAAAAGGTTTGAAACACTAATGTTCCACCTGGATTTGACAGTGTGCGGCGACTGCTGATTGTCCGCTGCTGTACTGTCATGACTATGGCAGTCAATGTCAGTACTTTGGCAGAACTCCAGAACATGTACAGATGTGAAGCTGGATGCTGCTACCAGAGCAAAGGCTAATACTCTGTAGGAGCTCTGCATGTTGCAGACACAGCGACTGTCTTGAATGTACCTAGCTATAAGCACTGAAGTAGTTGTAGATTGGAAAATAAGTTAATTATAATTTCCAGCTGGTTATCATAATGCACACAGCACTGGGGGAGGAAGTACTCTAATCCTGTAGTCAGACTACAGTGTAGATTACTCTATCCTGCATTCAAAACACTCCTTTGACTTCAGTAAAAGTAATATCAGCTAAACTGAGCTAGTTAAAGCACCAGACATTAACATATTATGTAGGTTTTTACAGTCATGTAAAGGCAATAACAAAATCAGCATTTTATAACCTCTAATACTTAGTCGAAATCAGGGTCCTTTAAAAAAACAAGACTTGGAAAAACTGATTCATGCTTTCATATCAAGCAAAGTTGATTACTACAGCAGACTTCTGACAGGACTTCCAATAAAGACCATCAGGCACCTACAACCTACTCAAACATAAGCTGCAAGAGTTCTCCTAAAACCAAAAGGACAGCTCACATCCCCTCAGTTCTCAAATCTCTACATTGGTTGCCAGAGTTTATTTTAAAGTCCTGTTATTAAATTAAAAAATCTCCACAAGGAGTTGGTCCTAAATGTGTAACTGACTTGCTTGAGCAATACAAACCTGCGAGACCTCTCAGATTACTTGGGAGTGCTCTGCTGATGGTGCCTAGGGCAAAATCTAAACAAGGAGAAGCTGCCTTTATTTATTATGCAACACAGCGATGGAAGCATTGCCTGATGGTCTGCCACAACCACTGCAGTTTTAAATACAAACTAAAACATTATTCTTGAGCGCTTTTAACAAGCTTATTCTTTCACTGTTTTATCTCTTTCTCTCTTTGTTATTTGTATTGTTTTAACTTTGAATTGTTCTTTTATATGATGTTGTTTTTAACTTCTTTGTACAGCACCTCAAACCTGCCTAATGTGCTTTATAAATAAAACTGCCTTGCCTCATTTGGGTAGTTAATTTATGCAACTACATCATAATTTATGTATTGGTCATGCTGTGTGTAAACTCTGAACCTGCAAAATAACAAATGGCAAGAGCTGTCAAATACATGCAACAGTAGTAAAGCATTACACTCTGAAATGTACTGCAGTACAAGTGTGAGGTGACATTAAATAGAAATACTCACGCAAAGTAAAAGCACCTCAAATTGTATTTTAGTATTATGCAGAATTGCCCTTTCCATCACTGGCAAACAGTCCCCTATGTCAACACTTCAGTTATGCTTTAGGCTAACGTTAGTTAGTTGTCATGAAAAGACCCTAAATTTAGAGTATTTTTCTGATTTTTAAAGTAATAACTAAAAAACGACAAAACTCAACCAGTTGTTTATTTCTAACCGCTGTAAATTAAAAGGTAGGTTTATGCGACATTACGTCCCAAAATATGGTTTGAGGCGGTAAACTGTTAGGGAATACAAGCAAAGTTGGCTACAACTAGCTAGCTGTTAGCAACCCAGCTACAGTGCTAGCCCCAAACACTTCACTACTATTTTCGCGGAAACCTAACATAAGATAAATTTTATATTTTCAGTTTAAAGAGATACAACCTTAGTTTACATGTAGCGCTGCATTCCTAGTAAAATGTTGCCTAATTTTTAAGAAATTCATTGAAGTTTGTGTTAACGCTCTGCCATATATGGTAAGCCTAATTCCGTAGCGTAAAACGTCATCAACCGTCGCCCGGTCATCCGCTTCCGGTTCCGCTGAAATATATAACCTGTCCCGATGCCCGCTCCCGGAGAACATGGCGTGCCCATGGTTAAGGCAATGCTGGCGGCTTTCTGTAAACTGTACAGGCACGAGTGTATTTGAAACGTTGTGGCATTCTAATGGCAGGTCCGTGTCGTTCTCCACGTCCTCTTTAGGACGGACATCCTGGAGCTCCGGGGCGGGGAACGAGGTGAGTTCACGGGGCACACGGGACAGGCAGTGCTGTCAAACTCAGGAAGGTCACCGCGTAGCTGTCAGCCAGCCCTGATGAATGGTGCTCATCTCTCAGTAATGGGGTAGATTGCTTCACTGCCTGTGAATTTTCCTGGCAATGCAACATGAACTGGTATTTTTCTTCCGCAAGAGTGTCACGTGTTTTGTAAGAATTTCGAAAATGTCGACTTGTTGCTGCCTGTTGGTGGATGTGTTGGGTCGTGCAGAGTTTCCTGGGCACATGTAAAGGTCAAGACCTGCTCCTGATGTTAGAGTAATTAGCCTGAGCCCTGTCCTTTACTCTGCTAGCTGTCCAGCCAAGTGTAGCCAATGTCTTGCCTTGTCCCTTTAGATTTTATTATCATTCATTCATTCATTCATTCATTCATGTGTCGCTGGCTCAGGTGTGTTCCTTCAGCTTCCTTTGCACTATTTATTTTTGCTCACAATTTAGAGAACATGACTTATCATTTGTAGTAATAATAATAGTTGTAAAAATAATTAATAATAGATATGAATAAATAAAATTTGTATGTAGGTACATAACAGATAAATGTTTATGTGTACCTGTCTCCCTTCAGCTTGTTGTCCTTGGTTTTAGCTGTATGTCTGTGTCTATCTTCGTGTAAGTTGGAACTGTGTGTGAGCACATTGAGAGTAGGGTTGCAGCAATATACTGGTTTTAGGGTGTACGGTGAAATAAAAGTTGATTTTTATATCGTGTATATTTGGTTATACATGATATTAAAAAAAAAAAAAAAAAAATGCAACTGGATGGAGAATGTCCCCTTTATTTTTGTTATTATCTAAAGAGACATTTTTCACACATACTTATATTAACAAAATGGTATTCAGTTTCAATTGTTCAACCAACAGTAACTCTTCTGTGTTCATTCCTTAAGGTTTATTCTGAATAGGGCTGCAAAGATTAGTCAACAAATCGATGACTTATCAACTATTAAAATAATTGGTGACTATTTTAGTAGTCGACTAATCAGTTTGAGTCATTTTACATAGAAAAGTACTATAAAAGTGCCCCAAAATATTCTTATTGCAGCTTCTTATGTTCAGATATTGGCAACTTTACACACTCTCCCATGACGGTGAACTAAAACCGTTTGGTGTGAGTACGAAAGAAGACATTAGATGACATAATTTTGGGATTTGGGAGAGAAAGGCCGACATTTTTCAACATTGTAACACATTTTTCGACAAAATGATTAGTCAACTAATTGAAGAAATAATCGACAGATTAGTCGACAATTAAAATAATCGTTAGTTGCAGCCCTAATTCTGACTGATCATAATATAAATTCTGTAACACCGTGATAACATGAAACCACAATATTTTCTGAAATAGTCATACCGGCAAAAAAAAACCCCAAAAAACCTCATACCGATGCAACCTTAATTGAGAGCGGCTTGAAACCAGAGTCAGTCTCATCTTATGCATACATATACTTAGCCAGTAATGCTTAATCTGATTCCCATAACAAAACAGTTACTTTCATAGATGCTAAAAAGAGTAAAAACTACAAAACGTCCCCTCCACTGTCCACAAAAAAATGAAGCAGAAATCTAAAATCAGGATCTCAGATGTTATTGTTAATCTTTTGTAATTTGCACGAATACCTTTTGATCGTTTGGCAACCTGTTCAGGGTGTACCCTGCTCTTGCCCAGTGTTAGCTGGGATAGGCTCCAGCCTCCTGCAGCCCTGTACTAGGATAAGTGGTTACGGATAATGAATGAATGAATGACTGAATGTAGTTTGTATGCTGTATTACTGCAGTTAACTGTTCAAAGTTGCTCGCTGTGAATTACATGCACTGACAGGAGGGTCTACATATGTTTAAAAGCCTTCTCCAAGCTGCCAGGAATAAAATTCTTGGGGAGAAGCTCTGTTGGCTTAACAGTATTTAAATATATACAGTCTAAAATCTTTTGGTGTCATGTGCTTTTGTTCTTTCAGGGGCATCCATCGGCACTATCAACACAGATAAACCCCCAAACTTTAAACTTTACCACATGTCTCACCAGGTAAGTTGTCCTAACTCAAGGCTTTGCACTGCAACCAAACTATTTACTGAATTCTTCACATAGTATTTCAACAGCCACCTCACACTGACAAACAGGTTTTAGCACACCAGCAATTTTGGTTAGAACTGACACAAACAGAGTGTTGTACCACAGTGATCAAGATATAAGCAATTTCTAATAAGATAGATATACATACTGTATACATAGGTATACAGTATGTTTCTGATTTCACAGCTTCACTTTTTGTTGTTGCCTCTCTCTGCAGACACAAGTCACGGTTGCTGAACCCCACACTACAATCATGCTGCTGCAGAAAGAGCGTACACAGTGATGCAAAGCCGAAGGACCCCTTCACATTAGCCCAGAAAGATTTAACAAATTTATATGATGACATCAGAAAGGTACGTTTTTCCATGACAGGAAGTGTGTGTCTCTCCATGATAAAATAATGGGCATTGTCAGCTAACATTAACAATCCAGACAGCATAGATCTTATCCTGAGTCAGAGTGCCATCTGTCTATCGGGAGTCTGTCTGTCACAAATGCTTTGCTTTAGCTTGGATTTGACCTTGCAGCTGCAGGGACAGCTCAGTAAACAGACTATGATAGAGCCAAATGAAATAATATTGGTTAGAAATTAACAGAAGACTGTCATGTGATTTTTTTGGCAAATGTATTTGCTGATTATGATGAAAATAAAAGTGTTATCACTCTGCCTGACAGGAAATGTTTGTACCCAAAGAAGAGCTGAAGTCTCTGCTTGACTACTACTTTGATGGCAAAGGCAAAGCCATCCGACCAATGATAGTTGTCCTAATGGCCCGGGCGCTCAACATCCACAGCAACAGATCTGGGTAAAATCTGATCACTCCACACTTTTGTATTTCAACAATATTACGCTTTTTTTCCATTTACTGCTACTGTTAATTCAAAGTGACCTGTGGTACAGAGTAAATGTGCATCACACCCTGTTGTAACTTTTGAATTATTATATGAAGCACAATCAAGGGTTTCATGTCATATCATTCACTGGAATTTGTTAACTGTTCTTGTCCTCTGTAGAGATCTGATCCCAGGTCAGAGGGCCATTGCTATGATCACCGAAATGATTCACACTGCCAGCCTGGTGCATGACGACGTTATAGACGGATCCGATAAACGAAGGGGAAAAAGAACAATCAATGAAGTGTGGGGTGAAAAAAAGGTTAGGGAAATAAAATCGGTTTAAAGACCTTTCCCTTTTTCTCCTCCCTAATATAATATTTTCTACGACTATATACATTTTTAAGGATATGAATATAATCTGTTTTCTCTCTTCCAGGCAATCTTAGCTGGAGATTTCATCATCTCAGCTGCCTCTATAGCCATGGCTCGAGTCGGTAACAACACAGTGGTGAAAGTGTTCTCCCAGGTGATAGAGGACCTGGTGCGAGGTACAGCAGTCAAATTATTCAGTGTTTTTTGCCATATCAGTCAGTAATGGTCTTTATTAAAGGGACAGTTAGCCCCAAAATCAGAAATACACATTTTTCCTCTTACCTGTAGTGCTATTTATTAATTTAGATTGGTTTGGTGTGAGTTGCTGAGTGTTGGTGATATCGGCCGTAGAGATGTCTGCCTTCTCTGTAATACAAAGGAACCAGATCTACTACTACTACTACTACTACTACCACATCATCTACTCATGGATGAGAGGCTAGTGCTCATAATAGTGCAAGATGTAAACATTAACGGCATCCTTCATGGTTGAGTTGTAACATTAGCTAGCTCGGTGGTGCTAGGTGAGATAGCAGTAGATGCACTCTTCCTTCTGCTCAGTAATATGGTTGGCAGGTGTAGCTTGGTTGAAAGAAAATAGTTCCTACATGAAACTGCTCACAACAAGGTCGGTGGATTATCTTGAGTAACCAGGGGCCTCATTTATAAAGCTTGCTTACGCACAAAACGGGGCTTGAAAGTGGCGTACGCCACTTCCCACGCAAAGGTTGTTATTTATAAAAATAAACTTGGCGGGAGAATGTGCGCACCTGTAAGCAAACTCTGAGTCATGAGACAGATCGCATTCATGAGGTGATTTGCATGACCATTTATGGTTGAACTAGGGCGTGTAGAGGGCGGAATATGAGGCGGATCTGGGTGCGCACAACTCCAGGAGGTCTGATTTATAAAGAAAACATTGCGTGCAAGTGTGCGTGCGCATAGTTTTATAAATCTGATTATTTTTTGGCGCACGCTGTTTTCAGCTTTTGGGCGCACGTCAACTTTTAGTATGAATCCTAAGCACTCGTTTATAAATGAGGCCCCAGGTCATGATTTCTGGAAAGAGACACTGATGCTGAGTTTTTCAAACATATTTTTTTGGCGCTTTGAGCACCACAAGCCGAGTGCCATCCAGTTCCTCTAAATTCCAGAGAAGGCAGACATGGTTGTTATCGCCAACACTCTGCAACCCACACCAAAACAATAAAGAGCACTACAGGTAAGAGGAAAAATATGTATGTTGGATTTTTGGGATGAGCTGTCCCTTCAAGGTTGCACCTAAAGATGTGCTAAGCTGTTTTTTTTTTTTTTATCACAATGGAAGCAGTAACATGTAGCAATATCTGTAAAAAAGCATTTGAACTTCAGACTGTCAGAACCCAAAATCTGCTTATATGTCCATTAACAAACTTCTTTATCCAATGTTTGTTTATTGTGCTTCCAGGTGAATTCATGCAGCTGGGCTCCAAAGAGAACGAGAACGAGCGATTTAAACACTACCTCGAGAAAACCTTCAAGAAGACGGCGAGTCTTATTGCAAACAGCTGTAAAGCAGTATGTACGTTCTGTTTCCACACAAATATCTCAGCGTTGGAGAAAAGCTTTGGCTTCTACACCAACTGTTTTTTTGTTGACTGTCTCCTCTCTTTGTTTCAAGGTATGCGTTCTAGTAAATTCTGATCCTGAAGTTCATGAAATAGCCTACCAGTATGGGAAGAATGTTGGCATCGCATTTCAGGTAGGTTACTCATTACCAGCTTATTCTATTTAATGTCTTTATGTCTTGTGCTGCTATGATACTTGAATTCCCCCTCTGGGAATCAATAAACAGGGTTCCTACGAAAGTATGGAAAAGCATGGAAATAAATTTGATCAATTTCCAGGTATTAAAAAGTATGGAAAATGAAAAATAAAGTATGGAAAAATATTTATATTTCCAGACTATTACCACTGTTCTAAAATACTGTTTTCTAAAATAGAAAATTAGGTATTTCCAAAAATAATTTAATCAATTTGGATCGTGTTTTATGCCGGGCCAAGCAGTTTGTGTGAGAGCAAACGTCTCAGAAAACATCCTGCCCCTTTTACCTGATTGACAAGTGGTATGACCAGCCCCCCAGGTATCAAGTTTCACTCCAACACTGCACCTTAAACAAGAAGACGAGTTTCACGTGGTTCACAGTGGGTAGATGCAAGATTTTGGATGGATGGCTTGACAATACCGTATATAAATACTGGGTGGCCAAGGATTCCCAATTCACACACAGAGCTAGATGCAAGCTTTGTGTGAAATCGTTTGATTCGATTCTGAGCCACATGGAAGGAAAAAACACACACGTCTCTTTACGGAATTGCTTGCATCCAGAGTCCCAACCTTTTTGCCTCAGCCCAAACATTGAACTTACCTGAGTTTTTATTTGCATGCCATTATGGTACTTGGCTACAGTCGCCTATTAAGAATAATTAAATATGATGTGAAATATGATACACTGATATATTTACTCAGATGCTGCATATTCTCCCCCCCCAAAGCTCCAATAAGAAAAGACAAGAATCCCTTTTACTGGAAGGACATCCTACATTTGTCTTTTATCCAGAACATAATAGTGTGTAGAATTAAACTATGTCTAAATGTTTCTGTGGGTTAATTTGTCCGGTAGCTGGTGGATGATGTCTTAGATTTCACATCAGGAGCTGGTCACCTGGGGAAGCCCTCGGCTGCAGATCTCAAACTGGGCTTGGCCACTGGACCGGTCCTGTTTGCTTGTCAACAGGTGAGATTAGCATTTCATTTGATCAGATGTGTGTATGTTTTCATAGAAAATGTGCGTCTACATCTCAAGTGGGTTCGGCCTTTACCTCATTTTCTTTGTCTTTGCAGTTTCCTGAGCTCCATGCAATGATCATGAGACGTTTCAGCTCTAAAGGAGACGTAGATCGAGCCTGGCAGTATGTCCTTCAGGTATGACCAGTAACACACTGCAAACCAAATTTAAATTTGCTGGTTAAATCAACTAAATGTAAAGCCATAAAGGGTCTTAAATACAAGTCTCTACCTCAACAAGACTTCTCCTTCATGAGACATTTGTATGATAAATTAGGGAACATAAAGATTGAAATTAAGGTTGTGAACATTGTGTGACCAAAACAAGATACTAAAACCTTACCTAAGCCTTTCAGTTGGTGATGGAGTGGGGGATTAATTTGCATAGAGCTCTTTTTGAGGGGTTGCTGATGCCAAGACTGATATACATATTTGCATGATTAACAGTACAGCTCAGTGCTCTCTACTCAAGCAGCTGAGAGTCACAAAACGCTCCATAAATGCAATCAGGGGAATGTGTTTACCTGTGAAAGTGAAGTACAGGGTTCACACACATTTTTACCACTGAATTTCAAAACTTTTCCATATTTTACCTATCAGTACATATCGACTGACTATTTGAAACGGTTTGAAAATGAATTTTCTGCAGTATCGATACACCGATACTGGCTGCGCTTTCTTGCTCTCTTATTGTTAATGTTTCCTACAGTCGTACTGCTGCTCTCTGCCACTCAAAGAATAAACAATACGGCGTTGGCATGTTCCAGCCAAATGTCAAATGTTTGGCTGCAGACATACAGCCAGTGCAGCCAGGGTCTTCCTCTTTCTTGAGCCATGTATTATTTGTCGTTTGAAAGCCATACATTATTAACATGCATGTGCATCATCCTCCATTTAGAGTCACCAATAAACCTGCATGTCTTTAGACTGTGGGAGGAAGCTGGATCACCTGGAGAAAACCCACGCTGACACAGGGAGAACATGCAAACTACCGAATAGTTCGAATCTCCCACCCTAGGTTCGAACCAGGAACCCTCTTGCTGTGAGGCAGCAATGCTAACCACCGTGCCGCCCCCATGGAACATATTTTGCCTAATGTTAGACAAGTTTTGGGATTTTTATGAACATTGTAAACAATATCCAAAAGAATGTATAATCAAATTTGTCTAGTACATTCTGCTAATTCAATAATACTGTAATTTCTAACCTCAATGTAATACTTTGAAAGATATCGATATTCATTACCATTGTCGATACCACAAAGAAAAGCTGACAATGAGGGCTTTAAATGTAAAATTGTTATTAAAACATAAATACAACAAGGTGATAACATCATATGACTGTATTGACACCTTTACAAATATTCAGAATCAATCGGACACCACCAGGAATTTCATGACCGTGGGAACCCTGGAAGCAGAACTTTGCCAGCACAGAACATAAATGCTCAGTAGATAACGTGACAGCACTTCCTTCTTCTTCTGTTTCAGAGCGACGGCGTGCAACAGACCAAATACCTGGCTGAGCGCTACGGTCAAGAAGCCATCAGGCACATCAGTATGCTCCAGCCGTCGGCAGAGAGAGACGCCCTCATCAGGCTTACTGAGATGGTGCTTACCAGAGACAAGTGAACCTCCACTGCCGGGCTTCACTTCAGGCAGCTACGTGTGGAAAATCAACTCACCCACATCCAGTATCAGCAGTGATGGTTTGGAAAAGAACATTAAAAACCTAAATGAATGGATGTTGCTGTAAACTGCAAATCCAGCTCCTCACTGCATTCAGTACTGTAACTGCAACAGCCTCTCATTCTTAAAACTGGCCAACTGACTGACAGTACACGCTAGTGTTGAGCTGTGGCGGCTTTGCAAAATCTGTGTAATTCCAAATGAAATGGAAGTGATGCACTGTCATTGGTGTGTTTGTTTGGATCTGTGTGATTTGCTTTCAAGATCCGTCCACACCTCAGAGGCCAAACAGTCACGTGTCTTTTGGACTTATAAAATGTTAAAAGGTTACTTAATACAACAACAAAGGCCTTAACAACTACAATGACTGTGTACTCAATAAACCTACAATTATGCTTTTTTTTTTATTTAAACCAAGTCTTCGCTCTTCTTTGATTCCCTTAAAGTGACCACACATGCATGTTGTACATAGAATTGTTTATTATAAAAGACTGTACATTAATTTTTCAATCAACATATTATATGTACAAATGAAGGGCGGACAAAGATAGATTTCAATATTTCTACCCATGAAATTGAGCTGGAACATGTTTTATTATTGGAGATTTCTAAAGCAAACGGGCAAAATATCAAGGCATAAGCTGCAGTATCCTGAAATGGTAAATGCTCAAAAATTAGGTCATGTTAGATGGTACGTTCGAGGGTCAACAGAAAACAAAAGTGTCATTAAGATGATTCCTAGACCTGAGTGACAGCTGATATTGATTGGCTGATTTTTACTCGAGTTAAAATATGTACACCTGTGCAGCCCAGAGGATTTCATGTTCAGAGCATTCAACATGGTCCTTGAACCCAGAGCAGGTTATTGTTGCTTTGTGGAGGCTGAGGAGGTATTAGAGTTGTTTGTTGGTCTACATTACATCTGAATTGTCTCATGGCAGTGTCAGGCACGGCAATTCAAGCCCACTTATCACTGCACGCTATCACTGCTGTCTATCAGAAGCATAGTCCGTTATTGCCAGTTACCAATGGATCCTACAGATTTGATGTAGATTAGTATAAAGTTAGTAACAGTGATGTGACATAATCTTTAAATGTTTTATAATAAGCCAAAAATGGAATGTGTCCTCGTGCGTCAAAAGAGATCCAAAGGCATGAAAAAGTAAATTCCATTTAATTTTCATGATTTTAAAAGAATACTCCACCTCCCTTATGATTATTTGTATATCAGTTACTCACCCAAAGTTAACGCTGAATTCAAAAAGAAAGCTTGGTTTTTCTGCATACCTTCATGGTAAGCGAAGAATCCAGAAACAGAAAATTCTTGATGAACTGAAATCATAGGGGTCCACATTTAAAAACAACGAAACTAGATTAAAACATTTACAAACTTTCACACAACTTGTACGGCATCATTTATCCAGTCATACACTCAGTTCTTCTCAAACACATGCATTTTCTCTGAAACTTAAGTATTTAGTTTCACGTTCTGTTTTAAAGCCAGACTCCATTGACAAAAAGTGATTTTTATTTCACTGAACACAGGAGCTTCTGGTCTACCACTGCCTCTATCCCTTGTTTGTTTTTGTATTTTTTGTGACTTTAGTGTTTTATGGGGTTAGTTAGGTTACACCAAAGTCACACAATAACAGAAATAAACTACCAATTAATAAGGTAGCTCCTGTGTTCAGCGAGGTTAAATTACTATTTTTGTCAATGGAGTCTGGCATTGCACACAGCATCGGTAAGTTTCATTTTCACTTCAGTGTTAAATAGTAAGATTTTAGCAAAAATGCATGTGTTTGGGATTTTTTTTTAACAGAACTGGATAATTAAGACTTGGATTACACTGCAACAGTTGTGTGAGAGTTTGTTAACAGATGTTTTAATATAGTTTTGCTGTTGTTAAACGTGGACCCCTATGACTTCAGTCATCAAGAATTTTCTCAGTTGTTTGATTCCTCCACTTGAAGCGTGCAAGAAAAAGGTTTTCTTCACAAATTCAGTGTAACATGGGTGGAATAACTGATATACAAATGTTCATTTCGGGTGTGAGGTATTCCTTGAAGTTAAGATGCAAATTGGCATTTAGAGGGTGAGACTGTGGGGAAGCCTGAAATTTACTTCAGAGTCTATAAAGTTCAGTGATTTCAACAGTGTAATAAAAATTAAAAAGGTGAATACATTTACAACATAATGGAAGCATAATGGCAATAAACTTAAGATTACATTATATCTCTTAAAATTTTGCATGCTTAAACGCCAAGACTGATCTTCAGGAGTATTTGTTTGTCTTTGAAATACCATACACAGTACTTAAATTTGTAAAATTATTGACAGGCCATCTTATTTTACGAATGAGCCTGATGGAGTCGAGGAGGGCGCCACTAATGAAAACTATCATATAATCGACATTCACTGAATTCACATTACAGAAACCCGAGTGGCTGCAGCTCACATTATATACAACAGTACAAACACTTCGACTGAAGGTGTTTACATGACATTAACATTTAATTTGTTCCATCACACCTAATACTCAAAGGATTCAGCTCTGAATCCCTAATAATTTTTGTCTAGGCAAGATGATGTCGTACATCCTTCAGCTGTGTGACCATCGTCTTTGAATTCAACCGACGTGAGCACGTGCAGTCCAATTCTTTAGAAACTTTGCTTTTTTTTTTTTTTTAACATATTTCATAAATGTCCCCAACCCGCCCATATAACACCAAAATAAACTAAATAGATATTACTTTTCATTTTATTTGCAATCAGTAAGGGAAAGAACATTCTGTCATATCAAAAGGAGATCATACAGTTATGTCTAGATGCGTCTCAGGAGTCAAGATTGCGGCGGTCAGTCTCTCAGTGGATTATGATATGACTGAATAAATAGGCTTTACTGTTACTGCAGGTCCCTTCAGTCGGCGTAGTGCATGATGGACTCAACATAGTTGCCGGGAAACAGTCCGGTGATGCCGTTGGAGACGCCCTCAAACCAACCGTCGTCGTTCTTCTTGATGACATAAATGATCGCCCCTTCCATGAAAGACAACTCGTCGTCTTTGTCCTTGGTGTAGTCGTAGATGGCCACCACTGAAAGCAGGAAAAGAAATGTTTATATCAGTAGGGTGTCTCCAATCTAAGACTATTGAAAAATGGTTTGTGCTCCAACCTTTCTCGACGTAGTTCTTGGGTGCCCACTGTGGGTCACCATCAGCGTAGGGGTCGCTGTACTGCACAACAGCAGCATCCTCCTCCTCGTAATCAACTGGAGGAGGGGGTGGAGGTGGAGGAGAGTCGTCAAACATGGGTATGTCATCTGGAGGTGGAGGGGGAGGTGGAGTAGGAGTATCTGCAACTGTTGAACAGACACAACAAATTAGAATTTTCTCATCAGGTTCAAAACGTAAAGGATCACTGGTCAACGTGAGCCTGGTCCTGGAGAGGGTGGCGGCTGAATCATGCAGAATCAATGATCAGACATGCAGAAGAGTGTGCATGTAAGATATATGAATATTAAATGATCATGCAGGCTGCATCACTGTTAGGACTTCCCATAGATCACTTAACATGATGATACACTGTATGTTTAAGCCACCTAAAGGAATAATTCAGATCTTTTGAAGTAGGGTTGTATGAGGTACTTATCCATAGTCAGTCTATAGTCATTATGTCAGTCAGCACGCCCCCGTTTGGAGAAGCAGACAGGAATACTGACACAAAAGATAAGCAATGTATTGCCGTGAATGGGGGCAGTAGCAAAACACATTTAAGCCACCTAAATAATTCAACATCACAGGGTTTCCACGTTCATGGAAAATTTGTAAATCTTAATTTCCAGGCCTGGAAAAGTCATTGATTTTTCCTTTTGTGTAATTAAATTATGTAAGTAATCTTCTCTGGATAACCATCCCAAGTAATTTTACATAACGACCAAAAGGTTTTCTATAGCTTTAATGTGACGTTCAGTTTACCATCACGTACACTATTTTTCCCCCCACGTTCTGTTGCTCCCTCCATGTATGCTAGCTAACTTGAATTTTGTTTGAATAAAGTTTGAATCTGATAGGTCTGACTACAGCCAGGCAAATGGGGTAAGAAAATATTGTAACCTGTAGGGTCAGGAATCCCAAAGTTTCCATACCTAAGCCCCACAACTAACTTTTCAAGTGTTGCGCTTTTTTGAGATGAAGCAACTGACATGGGCAGCCATGGGCGTTCTGTTGTCACTCACAGTGCCAATGTGCACTTTAGTTTCATTTTAACTACTCTGAAAGTAAAGTTACTAGCTTGAAGGTACAAGGCATTCTTCCTCACGAACAAATTAACTGATCGACCAAACTGTCAGCTGTTAGTCCCCCAAACTGAGAGCTCTAGACCGCCTCCAATAACATAAATACCATTTTGAGTAAAGTAAACTACACAGTTCTGTTCCTATTCTACATTGTAAATGGTCATGGACATTTTATTACGGGTCTTCGAAAAGTAATGAAAAGGCTTTAAAATTATTGTCCATTAAATATGTGGGAACCCTGATACAATTTAAGTGTTCGCTATATTTAAAATATATTTTCACTGCGGAGTGGTTACAACACATGCCATATAACTGCGACCATAAATGTAACTAGGCTCTATTTCTCGGCCTTGGGACATTTGTTGCATGTCATACCTCTCTATCTCTCTTCCCCAAGTCCTCTGTCAAATAAAAGTGCGAATACCCCCCAGTTATATTGCTTCAGACTCCATTAAGGATAAACTGTAATTTAATGTCTCAGAACACTGGAGCTGCTGGTCTACCGCTGCCTCGATCAGTTACTTTGTTTTTGTTATCATGTGACTTTGGCATTTAAACATTATCAGATTCAACAAAGTCACACCATAACACAAACAAACAAGCTAATTTAACTGATCGAGGCAGCAGTAGACTCCTGTGTTCTGTGAGGTAAAATTAGTTTTCTCATTGCAGTCTGGTGGCTTTAAGAGAGCTATAAAGCGGCTCTAGTTCCCTGCTGGAGAGAGCTGTCTGACAGAAAGGTAAAACAGTGAAAATATTCTCAATAAAGCATACACTTATGATTTTTTAGGCGGCCAAAATAGATTAAGCTGCCCCCGTCCACAGCAGCACATTGCTTATTTTACATGGTGGTACTCCTGCCTGCTTCTCCAAACTGAGGGTGTGCCAACTGACATCTACTGAGGGTAACCCACTGAGTATGGATAAGTGCCTCATACAAGCCCACTTCAAAAGATCTGAACTATCCCACTAAGTGGTTTGTTTATGTTGTGCTCCTCTTGTTGTGGCTCTGAAACTTTCTGGAAACACTTGAATGATCTGATGATTATTACATGCTGTGTCATGCTATTTAGTAGGTTAGAGGTTTGAATGACAGCATCCACAATGAGAAAGAAAACTATAAATAAGGTACACTGACAGCTTATATTGAACATTTTATCCAACACTATAATTCCTAACTGTTATTTGTTGCCAAGTATCCAGAAAAGTTTCTTTCTGTCACGTAATAACTACAGTCATACTTCGACTGTAATATTTGACTGTATTGCAGGTTTTGCTCCAGCAGGGGGCAGCAGAAAGTCCCATCTTCTGTAGTTCTGTTTTGCAGAGACCTTGGACACCCCCCCCCCCCCCAAACATTATCATTCACCTCAGCTCAACTCTGCAGTGCTACATTCAGCATATGAATACCAAACTTCAGTCTGTGATAAAATCCCCTGCATGACACTAAATCACTAAAAACAGTAGGTGGCAGCCTCAACAATCTCAGCGGGTTGCCTCTCCACTGCACATATTTTAAAAAGACATTTCTACAGCCCAGAAAGGGAGCTATGTATTATACCCATATTGCTACTAAGAAACAGTAACAATGTGGTTTAATAGCTGAGGAGATAAATCTGTCTCCAAACAGCAGATAAAGCTACTTAAAAAGTTACATTAACCATGACAGGACTCCAGTGAGACACATTCTTGGATGGTTCATTGCTGCAAAACGACTGTATTAATTGTTCTCGACAGACATGAAAGGAAGAGGATGAACAGGCACAATGCATGCTGGGTGTTCTGGAAATTGGCACAGATAAGGAGGAAAGAACATCTGAGCCTCTTCACTTACTGCTCTCCTGCATCCTGGCCACAAAGCCAGTCAGAGGTATCTGTGGAGTCAGCTGGGGCATGGGGGGAGGAGGAGGAGCGATAGACACTGAAAGCACAGCAGAGAGAAGGCAGGGCAGACAGAGAGACAGAAAAAAAGAGAAAGCCCATCAGTCACCAAGAATGTACAGAAGACAGTTAAGAGTGCACCCCAATCCCAAGCAAACACAACACTGACACAGATGAAGACACAAACACACTGCGAGAACAGAGTGATGTGCAACAGAGACAGACTGAGAGCTGAAGTCAAATTAATTAACCTGTCGGCTCACGGAAACTTTATAAATTCCAAGTTAGATTTTTTAAGAACATTTAAAGAGGAAAATTATTGAAAGAAGAGATTAATTAATTCAACTGTCTGAAGCTGCATCACACTTAAATGTTGTGAGGTTAAAAGGTTCAGTGACGTCTGTGAGTGTGATGAGATTCCACATGGTGTCTGGGGATCGCCAAGGTCAGAGGATGAACTGCAGATTTGATTCCTGTCAATCAGACAGCTTCTACTCAGGGCTCTTAAAGAAGTGAGGGCTGCTGGTGACCAGAGGGGGGCGCTGTTTGCATTGGAAGTCCATCAACCGCAATCCCAGACAACCCGCTGAACTCCCCTCAAATCAGTTGTAGTTATGTACAGAGTACTTTAAATTCTTTTCACACTTTTTAGATCCAAGTTAGAGACGATCGGACTGATCGACAGGCAGAACACACTGAGCCCAGTGCTTCTGTGAATGCACATGTGGCCTGATGATTATCTTACGGAGATGAGGCACCTGAACCCCATTTACACCTCGCAGAGTAAGCATGTTAATACCAGATGTAAATGCACGGCAAACACATTGTGACCAGAATACTATCTGCCACATCTGGAGGTGATCTGGCTCGCAGTGTGAACTGATCTCAGCCAGGTGTGAATCCAGTCAGTGTGACCACATTCTGTAGGAAGAAAAAATTTTTTTATTTAACGCTTTTCATTTTCTTTTCTTTTTTTTTACATGAATCCTACAAGCACTTTTGTTTGTTATGAGATAAAGGCAACCGTTTATTCCTTTGCTTAGACTGCACAAAAAGTAGTGCTATAATGTTAGATTTACAATTCAGATTTACACAATTGTACTGTCCCATGTATGACTAAGTTCTTCAATTATCTGTGTAACGGAAAGAAAAAAAATAATCAGACAAAGAAGGATCACAGGTGTCCCGATCCTACTAAAAAGTTTAATAAAGAAACATACTGAAGGTTTGATCCTGGTCAAAACCAATACTGGATGTTTTGATCTACTCTAAAATCGTAATCCTGTTTTCTTCTGAATGACCCATTTGAAAGATTTTATCAAATCTGGACAATTGGGCCCATGTGTAAAAAGGGACTTGTTTTTAGACAGTAGCTAGTTGTAGATGAGTACACATGATGTACAGAAAACTACATTTACAGGTTAACTTCTGACTCTGCTTTTACACAAGGCCCAAAACTGTTAACTGTGCATTGTTAGCAGGCATCGACTGTCTGGTTTGTATCTGCTGTAGAATCCAAGGACGAGGCATTCAGCATCAATACCAAAGACATCCCCGAGTTAGATAAAAAGCCTGAGTCTGCGCTTTCAGACTTAAAAGAAAAAGTCAATCCTGACATGAATGCAGCCTTGACCTTCAGACAGCAGTGACTCACTTGCAAATATAAAATACTGTTCTGTTGCTACAAAGGTTAGCTTTCTTTAGTTTGTGACTGTGAATGATTTGGGAAAGAATGTGCTGTTTTGTGCTTCAGTGACAGTTTAGGATTTGTAAAGCAGGCTACGGCTGGAGACAGAAAGACCTTACTTGAGTTCTGGCTGTAGCCAGGAGTGCCTCCATTAATATGAGGCTGTTGCTGCTGCTGCTGCTGCTGCTGCTGCTGTTGCTGCTGTAGTTGCTGCTGCTGCTGCAAGGAGAACTGGGAAGTGACCGACGGCGCCCGGCGGTAGGTGCCCGTGGCCGAAACCATAGAGACAGAGGAGTTGGAGGGGTTGTGCCGCGAAATCTGCCGCGAGATGGTTCCAAACTGGGACATTGGAGCGGGGCCCAGACCAGGCCCAGGGGCCACAGCTAGAAACACCCAGAGAAAGGGAAGGAGGAGGGGAAAGATAGACAGGACCAAAGAGGGGAAGGGGGGGGGGGGGGGGGGGGGTTAGACAGAGGAGGCCAAAAGGGGAAGAGGGGGGGAAAGAAGCACCCATGAATCATCAAGATCGTAAAAGATAAAGTGAGCTTTTAAATCCTGATTAGAGCCCGACACCTTATGAGAAGACAATCAGTGACCAATTTAAGGAAGCAGATGAGCTGAGGAAGCAACACAGATTATTAATTGATAAAACAAAGATTTATTTTGTGAGGGTAAAATGAAGCAGGAGTCCCAAGAGGTCATCTGAATAAATCCTGCACCTAAGGGTTCTTTAGAAATGTAGCACAGGGGAAGAGTCAGTGAGAAAAGAGAAGCAGCCACAGAACAGACAGATCCTTCAGCTTTCAGCGGACCTGACAGTGAAAATCGCTTCTTCACACACTTGTCAAAGACGTGATTATAAATGACTATTTGAGCTATCGCAGGGAGGGGGAGAGTGCATGACCGAGTGCACACGTCATTACACCGGCTGTCTAAGAATAACAAATCATGTCTACGTATGAACAACACAGTTATTACATCATTAAAAACTCGTGAATATTGGAAGATTACAGATGCCATGTGTGTGGGAGAAAACAGATGAGGGAGAGAAGACTGATTTATTTTGTTCTGCTTGAGTATTTCCTGTTCACATTTCTAGATAACGTGCTGTCTCTCAGGCCCTGCTCTCAGATAGGGCTGGGTGGGTCCAGAGGAAGTAAAGATTCAGAGGAACACAAGAGCAAACAAACTTCTGCAAATTGTCACTGGCAGAAGTAATTATAGCTGTGCATTGATGTTCTGAGGATGAAACCGGCATGTTTCAAGTGATCATCCTGCTCAAGATTAATTCCCTCAATCAGATAAAAAGCAGCCAGCACACACACACACACAAACACACACACACACACACACACACACACACACACACACACACACACACACACACACAGACACACACACAGACACACACACAGTGGCTTATACAGCTTTGCAGAGCTCTGACAGTAAATCAAAACCAGTATCTTTCAGTGATTCAGAGTCAATACCCCACAAAAATTAAAGCTACATTAGGCAATATTGAATGTTTGCAGCACTCAAATGGCTGTTTGAATGTTTTGGAACTTTAGAAATCATATTATGTGACATCAGCTGTGAGTCTAGCGGGCTCAGAATTGAGTGCTGGCTCACTGTTTCGTATTTCAGATATCAATTCATCACTAAATGTGCTAAGTTCTTTGTAACTTAGACACTACTAGCTAAGTTGTGATTTATTCAATTCAGGTTGCAACATTAACACTTAAAATGTGTTATGCTTGTAAAGGTTTTAATAATGTTCAAACCTGTTGCTAAGAAACATGTAGTGCCGTCCATTTAAAAGCAATTAACTGTGATAACAGGAAGTCGCTGTGGCATCACAACCTTCGATTTAACTTCCAAAATTCTACTTATATGTCAATGCATACATGGAAAAATAGGTGTGTTTCAGAGTTCGAATCAGTCCTATTTATTTCATACGAGGAGGAAATAACCAAACATGCTAGCTCGGCGAATGATGTGGACATGGCGTTTTGTAATTTGATTTTTCTGAAATTAAATTTAAAATTTCTCTCTTATCCTGATCAAATGTCGGGTTAGATATGTTGACCATATTCAATTGCTTACTCTGCTCCTAAATCTTAACAGGTCATATATTAGCAAGCTAATGCTAGCTTTCTCAGTCGCTTCAGTTTGTGAATGTATATAGAGATCTAGACACAGTTGAAGGTGTGGCCCTGTTTGTTCCAATGAAAGTTGCTTAGTGACCTAGGAAGCCAAAAAAGTTTGACTTCCCAGGTTAAAGAAAAATCATCTGATCTTACGCATCATTGGGCATAAAGAGCAGGTGGAGTACAGACTTCGCCAACTGAGCAGCTAACCTCCTGTTTAGCCCTTTGCTAACTCAAATGGGGATAAAATGACCTGAAAAATCTTGCTGCTATTCATCACTTTAAAAATGTTACTGAACCAAAGGAATCAAATACTAATAGTTAAACACGTCATGTTGCGAGGGGTGTGACGCTAAAAAAAAATGTATCCGCCGATTAACAGATGTCTCCTTCTCAAAGTAAATATGTGGTAATGATTCATCTCTTTGTAAGAGCTCATGTAAGTGGTGCAACCTGTTTTAATGTAGTGATGTGTACATTTTTTCATTTCGTAAACAAAGCTGGTGCAACCGGCTCAAGATCTGCCTTTGTGCACATACAACAGTCTTAACTACCAAAGTGGTTTAAGATGGAATAAAAGATGTTTTGCCTGATGTAGCTTTAACGACAACAGTTTCTGGTAAAAAGTAAAGGACCAAATGTAACATACCTGTGCAAAAGAAGTCTCAAAGCCCTTGAGGTTAATTCATTTCATATCTTTGTATGAACATAATTCTCACAATCTACTTTAATTTTATTCTTAAATTGTGGTTCTGTCAATGCAGATAGCCTGTCTAGCAATACAGCAGCCTGAGGTCAAATGTAAATGGACAATTTTAGAGTTTCTGCAGGCAGTTATTAACTTTTCCCAGGCCGTAGGTGATATGAGACTTCTTTTTTTTAGCAAATTATAACAGAGCAGGGAAGAATACGGAAACACCACCACCACTGAGAACTGAGAAACATGTTACATGTAGAACTGGATGGAAAATGTGAGACGCTTTCTCACATACTATGTAACCTGTTTCAAAATAGCAGCTCATATAGAGTCTGTTCACACTGCAAGATCAGCAAGTCATTTCACACAGCTGAAGAATCTGGGGATCTGACTGATGGGCACAATGATCTTATAAGCATGGGAAGTTTTGTGCTCTTGAACGCTTTAAATTCAAAAACTAGAGGAAAATATATTCAAATAAAGTTTGGAGAACAGCTGCATCCATTACTGAAGCCTGAAGGTAATTTTCATGTCAATTTAGCGAGATTTGTTTACTCATCAACTTGCAGCAATTAAATATGAAACTATGTAGATGCAGCCCGATTTTTTGCACAAAACTCCTGCATGATAACATGACTGCACAGGAAGAATCAGACCCTCGTTCTTGCAGTGTGTACAAACAGTCAGACACCCATCGACACCCTTATTCTTGCATCTCCACCATAAGATCGCAGCAGATGTGCCGATTATCCACCATCCCGATAGCAGAGGCGACAGTAGCCTTGGAGCTCGAGGAGTCTCACCTGTGGGTAGCGGTGGTGGTGGCGGAGGTGCTGGGGGGCCGAGCCCGGCCATGGGAGGAGGAGGAGGAGGGGGTGGGGGAGGCGGAGGGGCTCCCGGGGGAGCAGACATGGGCGGGACTGAAAAGAGTATTTACATTAGTAACCATTTAAAGCAGAACAGGGTCTGCCCTCGCCGCCTCACGCTGTTACATAACATCACATCACTTTACTCAAGAACCCTTTGAGGCCGGAGGAGCGCTCCGACTTTGTCGAGGCGCTGCACACACTTGGACACACTTCTTTGTGGTATGAATTGAGTGTTTCCATGGCGACCGGCTTGCAGGGGAGAGCTGTGGTTAGTTCTGTGCTGCTAGCCCGATTCTGGTGCCGAGGTACAAAAGCTGCTACAGGAAAATATATCTTGTTCTCGTTCTGTCTTTTTGTTCTTCTTCTTGTTCAGCTCAAATCTTTTGTAAAAGTTAAAAGCATCTATGGCGTGTGTATGGTGTAATGCAGTACTATGTGTAGCTTGTGCGTTGTGCAATGTGGGCCTTACTGTTCCACTATAAAAGCAGCAGGCCTAACGCAGCGTGGCCTATTTACACAGTAGGATAGAGAATCAGCTGTGCTTGGAACACAATGGGTCTGCATAATCCCTGTCTGGTAAACATAGGCTTTGTGTAGCGTACTCTTACTATCTGCAAATACATGCTACATTTACACCTCATGAAGTAACACCTGGTAATAGTATATACATGTATATTATATCTAAATACATGAACTTACTTCCTGATGTTTGTTGCTCCAAGTTTTTAATTTTTTTGGCAAATATTTTGAACTAATACCTTATTTTCCTTGTTGTCTACTGTTTATATAAGCATGTAAGTGAACTCTGTCAGAGGTATGTGCAGTGTGCAAACAGCACAGCCTGTTTTCTCATCATTGCCTGTCAATGTTTAAACAGTGTTATCTTATTTCAGACAGGTCAAACAGTACACACTTTCAAGCGTAAAAACAGTTTTAGGGATATAAATAACAGATATTTGTTGTTTTTAATACTCCAAAGTGTTCCTTTAACCAGTGTTTGGAGCATGGCAAAGGGTTACAAAACTCTTAGCAGCGCTGTAAGGTAGGGTGGGGGAGGATTTATGGCAGGCTTTAAAAAATGCCTGAAGTCCATTGAGTCCAATCCTGCCCTCATTTAATATCAGCAAGCTGAGTGGCTGACTGGCTTGTGGTAACAGTCACTGCATGATGTGCAGATAGCAAAGCTCACCTGGTCCAGAGTTGGGGATGGAGGGTGTAGGCACGGCGATGGGAATGCCAATACCGCTGCTGCCGCTGTTCTCCCTGCTGCTGCTGCCCCCGCTGCTTCCACTGAGGGAGGAGACAGACAGAAGAGAAAGAGGACATCGCTTTATTCAGGGCAACCTGCTCAGAGTGCACAGCAGGTAATGCTGCAGATATACCCACTCTGGTGCATCTGTGCTAATGTCCTATTTAAGATGATTTGCCTGTATAACTTCATATTGTCATCTATCTCTCTCACACTAATTGTTTCAGTCTTAGGACTGAGCTGCAGAGAGAGACACACCCAGGTGAGCGAGACATGAGTCACTTTACTGAGGAATTTTGGTCAGAATCAGTCACAGAATAAAACTGGATGTAGTCCAGGATTTTTTTTTTCATGCATACCACCTAAAAATATCTTCTTGTACATCCTCCGACTTCCCCGAAACACTTTAACTAATCTATGGTAACTATATACACTCTGTGAATTTAATTTTAATACATTTTAGCTTTGATGTGGCAGATCACATCAGAATGGAGGTCACCCACAGGCTACATTCAGTACAAGCACTTTGTTGTACATGATATGAGCCAAACAATCTATTCAAATGTTGTAGCATCAGTGAATTAACTAAAAACAACTGAGACATATTGGCATTAAAGCTTTATGAGAGCAGTGTTCACAGATGGATAAGAGGTAAAATATAGCAAACTGTAGTCACAGACAATACAAATACAGCTAGTCTATAGCTTGATTAAGTGTTAATAAATGGTAAATGGACCTGCACTTGTATGGCACCTTTCTAGTCTTCCAACCGCTCAAAGCACTTTTTACATTATGAGTCACATTCATCCATTCACACACACACATGCATACACTGGTGGCCAAGGCTACCATGCTAAGTGGCACCTGCTACTCAGTTTTTGTTTTCTTTAACACACTCACACACCGATGAAACAGCCATTGGGAGCAATTTGGGGTTCAGCATCTTGCTCAAGGATACTTTGACATGCAGACTAAAGGATCCAGGGATTGAGCCGCTGATCCTCTGATCGGTGGACGACCCGCTCTACCTCCTGAGCCACAGCCAATCAATCAAAAATGCACATGTGAGTGTGTATTTCACGTTAATAGTCCTAAAACACGTAAATATGTGTGAATTTATCGTTTCTTTCATAGGTGATAAACCACATATGCATGTATATATATTCATCATTCCTTATTAAACATCAGACTGTTGTTTTAACATGTCGTACATGTTACATGTTATGTAAAGATCAACTGTTAAGCGTGTCTATGTGTGCAATTTTCTTTCTGAAATTTATGCCACATGATAAATATGTTTCAACTGTGACAAATTCCCTTGTGCATAAATGTATTTATTTTTTTTTATCTAATTTTATTTTTCTTTAGTTATACATTACTGTGAATGAATATCCTTAGGCTCTGGGTTATTTATTTAACAAGAAGTAATATCAAGGTGTCAGTTTGTTGTTTTTGTTTTGTTTTGTTTTTTTAGTAAATTTTAATTTAAAAAAAAAAACATGTTATTTGCATATAAATATCATAATATAGGAGATTTGGGTTATCATAATACTCTGTTCTAAAAAGCTGCACAAGAGTGACAGTTAAAGGGCATGATTAAGAAACAACAAATAACTTTAAATCTGGCTATTGCATCCTTATAAGTAATAACTGTTACAAAAAAACCCTAATTTTGTCAGTACTGCCCATCTCCAGCCTGTGAGGATATGGGACATGGGGGTGTAATATTTATGTCAGCTCTGCAGTGGTCTGTATAAGCGCCGTTTCACCCTGTGTGTGACCCTGGGGCTCGTAGATCATTGCCCCGGCTGACTAAATCCCCCCTCCCGCTTTCACTCTCACTCTCTCGCTGGCCTTGATCCTCATTTCTGCCCCAGCCCCTCGCACCCCACCTCTCCTTTCCTGCTTCTTTCATCCCTACTTTTCAACTGATCCATCTCCCTACCTCTCACCCCAAACCATCCCTCGACCTCTTCCTCTCATCCCCTCATCGTCTGAAAAGTGACTCCCCATGCCCCTCACCCCCGTCTCTTCTGGTTCCTTCCACCCCTCTGAACCTGCTCCCTCCTCACCTCCCCCCCCCACATCTCTTTATCCCCTTTTGCCATCATCCCCCTCTCCCCTCTCTTCCTCTCTGATCCATGTCAGTTGAGCCCCGGGGCGCTCCAGGCACAAACAGCAGGGGTTACCCCTCTGAAGGATGTTGGTGGCGGTGGGAGCTAAGTGTCTTTGGGGATAAAGGCTAAACAATATCATGCCATCCCTCTTTTGAAGTCAACGGTGTTCTTCAACTCCCCCATCTGCATGTTATGGATTTCTCCAGTCTAATCCCTCTATAACTTCAACAGTTTCTTCACTAACCCATTTATCTCTTCCACAGCTTTTGCTTTCGTCTTTGTTTCAAAGCGCTCGCTGTGAAACAAAAAAAGCACTCCACTCCATCTCTCCACCTTCCTGCCTGCCTGGCTCATTCAGCCTCCACTCGACACAGCGAGCTGTTTATAAATCAGCCGTCTGTAACACACAGCGAGGCTTTAAGGAAGTTCCAGCTCACTTGCTCACAGCTGACAAAAATCCCTGGAGCCAATAAAGAAAAAAGCCCCCATTCTCAGAGTAAGGAACAAAATGTTAAAACAATATGTAAGTTATGTGCTTAGGGCTTTGTGACATGATATGATTTGACATAAGTGGGGAAAATAGACTTACAAAGTAGCCCTGAGGATAATCTAAGATAAAAAAAAAAATTGTGATTGAGGCTTTAAATAACCCGAAGCACAAAGAACATGTGAGTTTCTGCAATCTAGCATAATCATCTAATGCAAGTTCAGCTCGGGGCTCCTCTGAAAAACATTTTATATAAAAGATCAATTACTCACGATGAGCTTGCAGATGTTCTATACTTATTTTCATGTTGAAATGTGCAAAGTGATCAGCACAGAAAATGCACCTAAAAGGCAGCTAAACAAGATGCTAATGTATATCCTGCTGGTGCAAAATGTGCAAACAATAAATACAGGCTAGTTCATGTGTTTAACTTTTGAATCTACATATTTGAAAAGTCTCATTTAAGAATGCAAAGTCCAAAAATGTAAAAAAAAACAAACAACAACAAAAAAAAAACAAATTAAAATTAAAAATGGAGAGACTGAAAAGACTGCAAACATTTTAAAACTTGTTTTAACATGTTTTTTAGTATGATTAATTGATTTTCAGAGCATATAGTGTGTTTAAATGTGTGGTGTTACACAGGGTTGGAAGTTAACATTTTTGTCCACTTCCCACTGTGGCTGTTGGATTCCAAAATCTAGCAGCCACTTGCATATTTTACTAGCATTTGGCTGGTGCTAATTTCCAACCCTGGCGTTGTACAGCTATTTGGACTGAGTGGCTGATTTTGTCTGTTTTGGAAGCAGCTTACCGAGTCCAGCATCAAATCTGTTTAAGTATCTTACATACTGATAACAAATTTTATTTAATGACCATTTTGGGGGCACTTAATGTCTTTATCAGAGAACCTGCAATAGGGAAATAGGAAAGGAAAATATGGGAGACAGATGAGGACATGCAGCAGAGGTCCCCAGCTGAACACCAACCAGAGGACGTAGTCCATGGTCAGTACCATAGTTAAAGAGACCCTAATTACATTTAATTTGGTTTAAAATTAAAGGGTGAGTTTGGTAGTTTTCAACCTGGAAACTATTTCTCATGTTTTTGTGTCGAGGTGACTAATGGGAACAACATTTTGAAATTGGTCCAGTATTGGAAGAGACCACTGCAGCTGGCTGCTGAAACAGACTGAGATGTATTCACTCGGGGCGTGTGTGCACCGTCAATGTACATCCACTAAAAGTACTTGTTTTTGTCACTAACAGGCTCAGATTGTTATTCTAAGTGTCTGACAACTTACAGTAAAAGGATTCCTACAGAGATAAGCCCCTTTTACACTGCCAGATTTTCCGCAAATGTTGGGCCGTTTTGCCGGCAAGCTGTGAGCATTTAGACACACAGAGCCGGATTGGCGAGTTGATCTGAGGTGCCCAATTTTCCGCCTCATAGGGTAGTCATATTGGCGGAACCTTTTTGGTTTAAAAAGAACAAGGCGCCCTTCCGCAACGGGAGGGGCCCTTGAAGACTTGAAGACAGGAAACAGCTGATAGCAGGAATGAGCGAGCAGCTAGTAGCAGGAGGGAAACGTAAACCTGACAGACACTACAGTAAAGATGAGCAACTGAGGAGACAAGGAATTGCGCGCCCTCTTTGGCCTCGCAAACGAAGAGGCCATTAACCGTCATGGGGACGGTGAAGGATGGGCCAACTTATGAGAGAATCACCGAAGGACTGACCAGCCGCGGCTTCCCTCGGAGCACACGCTGAGCTACATGTTTTGTTACTTGCTCACGCCCCCCACTGCCCTGAAAAAGGCGCATTCTGTATGAACAAAAGTAGGCAGGCAGCATTTTGCTGCACTCCCCGATTTTTTTTTATACTGCCAATGCTGAACGAAGACTGATTGGGCTTTCCTGCAAATTTGCACAATTTTATGATATTAAATTACTGTTTTTTTTAAATGGAGGGGTTTAGTGCTAGCAATTTCAGGGCTGTTTCTGGTTAAACAAAAAGCATCTTACTCTTCAACAAGAAGGTCTTTCTCTGTATGGACCCTTTCAATAATATTGTGAGATGCTTAAAATAACAATCTGAGCCTGTCAGTGACAAAAACAAGCACTTTTAGTGGATGTACATTGACGGTGCGTATATGGGTGGTTACATTGCAGCCTGTTTTATGGCTGCTCGCTGCAGTGCTCTCTCTTAATGTTGGACCAGTTTCAGATACTGTTGTCCCATTAGTCACTTACAAAAAACATGGGAAAATAGAGGCTGAAAAATACTGAACTTACCCTTGAACAAATAATGAAGGAGAGGAAGAGCAGATGGTAGCTGAGTGAGGTTTTTGGTTGTTGTGGAAAAACAGCTGCCACAATTGATTTTAAGTCAGTTGTTGTATGCTTCATCTAACCACCATCTTAAATGCAGTTAGATGCAAACTGTGACTGTGACAAACAGGCTTTCGTAGAACAATGATACCTGCATACGACAGTGTAATCCTTCCCACTGAAAATATGAAATAATAACAGCAGGAACACAGAGATGCCTGTATTGAATTTAGGCTTCAGTTGAGGATGTCAGAGACTGATGAGCTGAATAAGCACAGCCGACTTCAATCCTGTGTAATCAAATAGTGATGCCACAGCAATATTAGCTGAAGCAGGGTGGGTACGGCCCAACGCTGAGGACAGCACCACTTTGTTAAAGGGACATCACGGTGGCTTTGAACCACACATCAGTAACTGTGATGCTGCTTTAAACATCGGAGGCCACTAATTACAAGAAGTCCTGGAAGTTTGGGTTGAATTGATGAAGAAGATGAAGAACTTCTGTGTGATCGAGCAGCTCTGTGTAAACATACATGAGCAAGAAAGAGAAGTTGGGGCGAGGGAAAATAAAATTGTTGTGTAATATTTATGGGTGTCACAGTCAGCATAACAGGCTTTTTAGCTAATGAGGCAACTTCACTCACTCGTAACTCAAACTTGATGAAAGCGTCCCCCCGCTTCCTCTGTGCGCAGACTTCTGGGTAACAAACCTTGAGAGCCGTGTTCAAGGGTTTCCACGCTGCAGTTGACTTAGGGTTTTTTTCTTCTGAAACAGCACTTTATATCAGAGGCTTTTACAGATATTAATATCAAAGTGATTCAGACCGCGGTAGGAAACCCTCCGAGCCTTGTCTGACAAATGCTGGATTTAGTGAAGCGGAGAGGAGGAAGAGGTGTGAAAGTGCTGAACTAAATGAAGAGATTACAACTATCAGACATGGAGGGGACCAGCGCTTTTTTGGAGAGATGCTTTTCCCACATTACTGAAACACTCAGTACACATTTAGTGCTCAATTTAGAGGTGTAGCTGGAACACTAATTCCACTCATACCTATCCAAAAATGGGGAAAAAAGCCTGAAGTATCGGTCTCACTCGCCTTTAAAAGCTGTGCAAAGTTGATTAATATTTCAATTGATAATTTTAGAGACTTTTATCCAAAAAGTTTGTTGCAAAGTTTGGATCTCTAACTTCATCATATCAGCAGGGGGCAGGGTGCTATCAGTTTGATGTTATGAGGCAAATACTGACTCCACATTATATTCTGACTTCATCAGTTGATGCAACTTTGCTTGAGACCTTTTTAATTTGCTTTGAGCTATTTAGCTTTAAAGTTGCTTCGTAAAGCTGTTTATATTAGGGGTGCTCCAACTGATCGGCTGATATTTGTCCTACATAGTTTAAATGGTGGTCTGATCTCTACAGGCCGGTCAGAAGAGCTGATCAGATGACACAAAATGCGCGAGCCAGTTCTTCTATGTGTCCCGAAAATGCAGATGAAATATTGGTTGTAATACTGGTTGGCGTGTATGTGCACGTGTGTGAGTGAGTGTGTTGCAAGTGTCGGTTTTACGCTCAGTGACACTGATGTGAAACCAAAGCAGGGCAAGTAATGATTTATCCTGTGTTTTTCATCAGATAATGATGAGATAAAATCTTCTGTGAAACAGGTTTGACTAAAACGACAAAGCTATTAGTTTTGGCTCGACCACAATGACCGATATAATCTGATGACTAAAAAGTCAACGGTTTCACTTTCAACAGACTAAGACTAAAATAGTTACAGTTTTCTTTGACTGAGATAAGATTTAAATGCCACGACTTTTAGTCAACTAAAACTCAAAATAAGACATGGTAAAGTTGACTAAATATGATACAAAATAAGAATATTTGACACAGGACTGAGAATGAATTAAAAAAAATAGCTGATAAAATTGTTATTGGCTGATACTGGTTCCTGCAATCAGTGATCCGCCCCAAAAATCCAGATTGGAGCACCCATAATGATATGCAACATTTTGCACACACATTAAGTTCTTATTGGTGTATTGTGATTCTGCCACTACCTTGGTTGGATACTGTAGAGTAATTGTTAATTTTCTAAAGTGTAATTTTACTACCACTTCTTCTGTGTACTCTGTGCCTGCTGCACAAATTGCACTTCTGTTTTGGGAAACATTTTCTGTTGCTCTTCTTTAATGTTTTCTTTACTTTATTGACTTTTTCAAAAAAAAAAAAAAAAAAAAGAAGAAGATTTAGGTTAAAAAATGAACCTAGCTTGACTTTAAGTAACATGTCAGTGTGTGTGTGTGTTGATCTGTTACTGCAGCTAAGCTCATCTTTACAGAGTATGTGTGTATCCACATTTTTCTGCAAACTGCAAAGATTGTCCCACTGTGTCTGTTACACAAGCCAGTATGCTTCTTTATTATTATTGTGTAAGTCATTTTTTCATTATCGATTAATGTATTGATTATTTTCTGATCAATCAATTTATCGTTAAGTGTTTAACGTGTTTTATAATAGCAGTAAATTACATTACACTAGCACAAAGCCCATGATGACACCTTCTTCTTGTTTGTCTCAAGTGACACTCCAAAAATATTCAATTTACAATGTAACAATACAACAACCTTACAATAACCTGTAGAGCTGCACTGGTTTGTGTGTGTGTGACAGACTGTATGACTCCGCTTTTCTCATGTACCTGTGTGTGCGTTGCCTTTGGTTAAGCGATGCCGTGCGTCCGGGGCTGTGCTGCTGGCCATGCTGGCTTCCTAGTCGGGCGGGGCTGGTCATATAGTCGTTGGGCACCGTGGGCGGCTTCACCGGCTCCAGGGTCTTGTAGGATGTGTTGCGTCTGAGGCAAATAAATAATAAATCAAAGACAGGAATGATCATAATTCAGTGCAAATCCCACTATTAAAACTTGCGAGGGCCGTGTTCACTAGAGCGTAGTAAATCCTATCAGTTTACCCAGCTGGATGCTGTGTGCTACAGGCTGCATGTGAGTACATCACAGTTTACTCTTGGAATTAATATCTGATTAGTGTCGCTGACTGCTGCTGCTGCGCATCAGACCACGACAGGTGTCATCGAGGTGTGAGGGCTGTCTTACACTAACAGGTAAAAGTTTTCTTTTTTGCCTGGATCCCTTTAACTCTGGCTTCGCTAACATCACTTTTGTCATTTCAGATGTGTAAATGAGCCAAAACCACAATCACGAACACACTTGAGTTAAAAAATAATGTCCCAGGGCATCCTGAAAGCTCAGTGGGTAATGTTTGTTCACTGTGTTATTTCATGTTACTCTTCACCAAACATTTATTCATCAAAAAAAAACAAACCCACAAATGCCAAAAAAATCATCTTAAAAGATAAATAAATGTCACATGTACTGTAACTGCATGTTCTTGTATCGCCCACACAAGAGCTCTGTTTTTGTCATTCAGCATTTGATAATTAAAGGATTAGTTTTCCTTTCATGGTGACTGAAATGGAAATCTTTACCCGAGCGTGCCGCGCCCTGACATGGGAGGGCTTGGCGGCTTCTGGGTCGGCGGATTGGTCCTCGATAGTGTTCCTCCTCTGATTGACTGGTTGTTTCCATGTTGCTGTGGTTAGAAGAAAAAAACAACACATATTTAACAAACAAATGACTTCAGACTGTGTGGGTCAGTACTACTGAGTGAAAAAAATCAAATGCTATAGGCTGCCCAGATAACAACTCTTCAACAACACAGATTTGTATTTCAGTTGGTAATATTTGAGGAGTTATGTAGTGCCACCCCAGCTTGTGTTTAACTCAGTCATAGGGTGAATTGCAGGTTAAGAACCTCTGGTTTGTTTCAACAAGGCTTCTTGCAAAACACTTGTTAGGACACACACAGTCTTAACAAGCAGGTAAAAATCCAATAACTAAAACCTTGAATTTAGCAATATCTGGATTTACAGTATTTCAAGATCCACTTAACTGTTTAGTCTTTACCAAACACCCAGAATCAGAAAACCATTTCCTCTCTTAGTTGTAGTGCTATTTATTAATCTAGATTGTTTTGGTGTGAGTTGCCTTCTCTCCAATATGAAGGAACTAGATGGCACTCAGCTTGAGGTGCTCAAAGCGCCAAAAAAATACTCTTGAAAACTCAACATCAGTGTCTCTTTTCAGAAATCATGCCTCGGTTATTGATGAGAATCCACAGACCTTGTTGTGAGCAGTTTCATGTAGGGACTATTTTCTTTCTACCAACACGCCAGGCATATCATTGCGCAGAAAAAAAGTATGCATCTTATGGCTGGGTACTGTTTAAAAAGTAACCATACCAGTACCCTAAGTACTTCATTCAATACCCATAATGTGAATGGAGTGGCGTGTAGGACAGCAATTCAGCAAAGATTTTGGTAGTATCTTGGAATCTTTGAACTGCCAATTCAGTCAAATACACCACACTAAGCTTCACCACACCTCACCTTACGGGGTGTAGCTACAGCTGTGGGAGTGTGAGCTCTGTGCCTGGGACAATTGTGAGAGTCTGTCCAGCTGCAAGCACAGTGACAGGGTTAGCTGTTAGCATCACACAGCTAACGTTACCTAATTGTTATAATGGGTTTAACGACAGCGTTGCGCCATTTACGAGTTCATGTTGTTGTTGGGACCTTTAAATGGCTCAGTGTCAGATGTTAGCTGCTGCTGCTATGTTAGCCGGTGCTAACCAGGCAGATGTTGAACTGACCATTCGCTGTCACCAGGTGAAAAGTGGTTCTGGAGACGGCAGCAACAGAAAGTTTGCTGATCTGGCAGTAAGTTGGAATGATCCGAGATGGGACCCCTGGCACAAAAAGGATCTAATGCAATTGACTGGAGAAGTTTCAATACTGTTTGTTATTGGGTTATTTTGGGCAATATCTTAAAAGACTTTAGTACCAATATCCAGCTCTAGTGCATCTACTGCTAGCTTACCTACCACCACTGAGCTAGCTAATGTTACAGCTCAGCTGAGGAGGACGCCATTACTGTTTACACCTCATGCTCTCACAAACACGAGCCTCTCGTCCATGAGAAGACGCACACATCTTTCTGCACGGTGATATGGTTGGTAGTTTTAGTTTGGTACAAACAAAATAGTTCCTTCATGAGAGTGCTCACAACAAGGGCTGAGGATTATCTTTAGTAACTGTGGCGTGATTTCTGGAAAGAGACATTACTGCTGAGTTTTTCAAACATATGTTTTTGGCACTTTGAGTACCACAATCTGAGTGCCACTGAGTTCCATTATATCGGAGAGATCCATACAGCTGATATCTCCAACACTCGGCAACTCACACCAAAACAATCTAGATTGATGAACAGCACTACAAGTAAGAGGTAAAATATGTATTTCTAATTTGAGGTGAACTGTCCTTTTAAGGAAAAAGAGTGTTTGCTTTCTCTGGGTAGCCTATAAGGATTTTAAATAAACTATAGAACATGTATGGGCAACCGACTACACAACATATAAAGTGAATGACAACATACAAGGAGGGTGTTACGGAGCGTCAGGCTGTGTTCTGGAATAGGAGGACTACAGTACAAGTCTGTTAATGGGAATAACATGGGAAATGACCACAATAATCACATGTATAGGGATTTGCTATGAAAGGGAACTGGACGTATCTATCAATAATACATTACAGTAGAATGGGTCATGTGATAAACCAGGCTTACCTTGGCTTTTAGCCACTTATGAAGGCGAAGGAGATAAAAGACAGAAGAGAGAGACAGAAAGAGGGCATGTCAAAATGGCCATGTCCAAACAGATCAGTAGAAGTCAAAGTACAAGCGAGCAGGAGAAAAAATGATTCCTCGTTGTATTTACACTGAGTAAACATTTAGTAAGACCCCGGCAGGTCAGTGGTTATAAGTCATACCAGCAGAGGAAAACATTGTGGCTCCTGACTGCTGCTCCCTTTACTCAGACCTACAGTGCCACACCCTGTGCCACAGTCAGACTGGAAGGAAATCACAGGGATCTGATGGCACAGCTATTGTGCAAGTGAGACAAGTTTTATCCCAATAGGGTATCTTTGTGTATCAAAAGGCTGTCTTACAGATATGGATTTTAAGTCTGCTGAGCATATATGTGTTTCTTTGACTCCATTTTTTTTGTTCAGATCCAGGTTTGGACTCAAAACTGAGATTATCACATTACTGGCAGCGATAAAAACCACCTTTGTACTTGTGTGGGCTGCTGTCAAAGAGAATATAGAGCCAACAGAGCAGTGGGGTTTGACAACTGCAGAGTCAAGTGGCTCATCTATAATGCAGCTTCCCCAGTGGCCTTTACAGAAAGCACTGTAGCATCACAAGACCACAAGAGAAAGAAGATGAAACAAAAAAGCAGATTCATGGCTTGGGTCAGCATGAAGCGATCTCTGCCTCTTTAAAAACAGAAAACACCTTCAGCTGTGAATGGTTAATTTCACATTCAAATTTCACTCTCCCCAGGTTATCAGAGCCAGACAAGATTCAATTTACAATTTAGGTCATGCTGGGAATGCAAAGGCCTACTACCGCCTTCCCTTATCTTCCCAGCTAATGCTGTATCTGTGTTTTGCTGCACAAACCAGACTGTCTGTGTGGAAATGCTTTAGCAACGTCTAAGTTGAACTGTGGGACAGACAGGTTCAGATTAAGGTCATTATCAAGTCCAAAAAGGCTTAGCATGTCGAGCTGGGGGTGAAATCTAGAGCAGTGCAGTCTGTCGGAGCTGGGTGAGTCTATCTGGTCAACATTCAGTATAAAGGACTCAAACACTTCCTGAGATTCAGAGTAAATCCCAAAAAATATTTAGTCCAAACAAGATGACAGTGGCTAATGTGTGACTATTTCATGTTCAAAAGTGTCAAAAAACCCCAAATCAAAAATTTCAAACTGGGAAAGTTTGACCGACATGGTGCCATTAGCTCCTTAAAAATGTGACAGACAGGATCATTAATTAACTACAATACTACATTTTTCAGCAATAGCAATTAAATGTATATATAGTATATTTTCTGTACTTTATTCTAATATATTACTTTTTATTGTTGGTGGCAGGGTCCGCCATGTCCACACAGGATTGACACTGGCTTCATATGCACAAGGGGTTCACTGTAAACGATCCATGCATGTTATCCAACAATACTATATTTTATTTTGTCCCTAAAATAAGCTCAATTTCTTACTGTTTACTCTCTTCACACCATAACAGAGCTGTCTTAAATTACTGCTGACACAAACTGAAAATTTTCCTACTGCTGCTGCTGTTTCACATTTAAAGTGTTCAATTAGCAAACACAGGGTGGCTTGTGTTGTGATGCTGTCACTGCAAACCCAGTGTATTTGTCACCCACAGTTAGAGCTTAAATGCATCTACAAAACAAGACAACACTCTATTGGGGCATTTTTCACAGCAGATTAGTTGTAAATACTGCATAATGGAACAAGATAGATGAGCCACAGTGAGTTGTTAGATGGAGAGATGCAGGCAACAGGCTGCACACCCCCAATTCCTCAGCAATGTAACAGACTACTGATACCATGTGGAATTTGTGCAATTATTTTTGACTGCCTTCTTTATCACAGAATGAGTTTGTTTGGCTGCACTGTAAACAGATACACCACTTGCTCTTCTTGTGTATTTCTAAGCTGTTTGCTGTAGCATTTAACTCTTAGAGCCTGGCAACCACCACACTTTCCACAGTTACCTTGGGTGTTCCATCTTCCACCATTTCTGCTACAGGGGAAAGTAACTGTAAAAAACTTACATTGATACTCTTCAGCCCTTTATACACAGAGATCATGCTATATGGCCGCTACAAAGTGTCTTCTTCATGCCACCTTTGCTTATACAGGACCAAACAACTGCGGAAACATGCCACTAAGCTCAGCCTCCCACTTCTAGTTTCATGCCATGTACAATCTCCAAGCGCTGGGTCGCCCACATAACACATCGTCAAAATGTCACACCCATTCGGTCCTACCGGCTCTCCTTTTTGCACATTTGTTGATTTGACGCTATTACTACCTCCACTGCCGGCTTAAAGGCAAAGCACCTCAGTCTCCTCCATTCTGTGATTGTGCTTTTTAGGTGACATTTCTGTCTTGAACAGGGAGTTTTTAAGGGTTTTTGAGTACAGGGGAAAACAGAGGCGCAATCCTCTTCCTGTTTGGTTGCGCAATGGTTGACGCACTTCCTTTGTGCTGTAAATCAAGTCTTTATTTTCCTCAGTTCTCATGGATGTATTTGGAGAACTGGATACAGAATTGAATGTGGGACCCTATGTGTTCCTATGAGAGTTGCTCAGTGGCGCATGAAGCCAAAATGGTTCAACTGCTGTGTATAAAATTACCCAGATGATTCAGGTAATATCTGCATTACTTCCACACTGTACGGCCCATAGAGCAAGCGCGCTAGAGACTTACGGCGGCCGAGCAGCTAACTTTGGCCGGTTGACTTCCGGTTAAAGTGCTCCACTAACTTGAATGGGGATAAAAAGATTCAAGTTGATTAAAAAAGATTTCTTGCAGCTCTTGTAGACTTTCAAAATGTTATCGGACTGAATGGACCAAATCCTGATAGTGAAACGAGTCATTTTCTGGGGTTGTGATGCTCAAAAAAACATGTATCCACTGAGTCACAGGTGTTTCTTTCGCCATGTTAGTCTATGGGAAAAAGTCTTTTTGGGCCTCAGGGCATTTTGTACAGTACCACTGTTTGTCTGCTACGAAAATTGGCTTCAAACGTCAGCACATCTGGGGACCTGGATCGTACGTGGTGGCAGAAAGAATAACAAAGTGAAAATGAGGCTTATAGGGACCTTCTCTAAACGCTGATGGTGTCAACATTCTATAGGCAAATACACTGTGCAATCAAAGACTATTTCCACTTTAAGACAATGGTGACTTGCTGACCTCTGTGCATGCAGGCTGTCATTACTTTTTCAACATAAATTTAAAAAAAAAAAAAAAAAAATTCCCCCTTACCCAAAGTCTCCCTTTAAACTAATCTTACAAACTCATAACTGACACAACACAAAATATCAACGACATGCAATCTAACTTCAAACACCTGACATCATCCCCACTGATTAGATTAAACATCAGCTGACTGGAACAATGAAACTCTAAAGCTAAAAAACATTACGTCACTATCAGTGACGCCTTCAGAAGCAGGAACATCCTGATCTGTCAGCTGTGAGTTTTCATTTATTATTGACATGATGTTCAGATTATCTGCCCGACAAATTTCACCTTCTCTGTTCTCTCAGTTCCTCTTTTTTCTTTATTGCTTCTGATCTGAGAGCAGCTTCTATTCAATAATGTAGGTGAGCGCTACATGATGTCTCTTCTCGCCGTTACAACTCATGCTCTCTGTGTTTAACTGTACAAACACAGTGTGAGGCCGTAAAACCCATTCAACATTTAGGCCAGTGCAAACGCTCAGCTACACATAACGAGTTTCACAGCTAACTGAAGGCAATAGACATGATTTAAACTCCCATTAAAGTATTGATTCTGGTCAGTAAGTAAACCATGGTGATAGATATTCTATACAAGCCGGGCCTCTGACAGCAGCCATCACAGGATACTATATAATATGGAGTATTGATGCTGAATATTGATTGGCTCTTTGGGCCGTGACATGCATAGACGAAAGGAGGTGAGTGATGCAGGATGGCTGCAGGAGCGTGTGTGTGGGTGTGTGGGTGTGTGGGTGGGTGTGTGTGTGTGTGTGTGTTCCCCATCACATTCACTCACTAACGGCAGCATTCATAAAGACATCTAAAGGAGAAAATCCGCTGAGATTAGGCTCAGAGTAATGTGTAATGTTCTTAAAATAGATGCATCAAACACTCTCAAGGCAGCCATGAAACACGCTGGTTTCGGTAATTTGACACTATTGTGCAATGATGTAGTGGTATTCTAATTTTGAGCAACTCTTCTGTTTAGTCTAACAGTTGAGTCAGAGCTGTGGATGATTCATTCGAACCTCATGGTGATTTTGTATTCTTTTTGCCCTTAACACAAATCAAATGAATTTGTAATTCAAAAAGTATGAATATCATGAAATCATTGATTCCCTACCTTGGAGACAGCAGCTGATTAAACACCTCAAAGTACATTTAGTAGCTGTTCTGAAGCTTTTAAACACATCACATGATCTTCATCAGCACACAGAGCTCCCCTGCTGTCATGAAATTGTACATTGGTATTAAACCCCTGTATCATATAGGCTACATACAATTTAACAGCACTGAGCAAACTGGGGCGAGAAACAGCTACAGTATCAAGAGAGACTGGTGAAGTCTTGTTGTGTACTGCACTACTGGGTAACAATAAAGAGTGAAGAAGGGTTCTATAGATTTCTATTTGCAAAGAGCAAACAAGCTTAAAGACAGCTCTAAACTCAGCATTTGAACAGGGGAGGCTAAGCTAACAGCCTCATAGCTAGCTAGTTTCATATATACTTTCATACTAAGCATACAGACATTAAATAGGTGTCATTTTCTTAATTCATTCTTGGAAAGAGACTGAATTAGCAAATTTCAAAAAATGTAGAACTGTTGCTTTAATACAAAATAGTTACTGTATGTAAAAAAGAAAAAGGTCTTCTTACAATTAAAGTACATAATACAGTGCTCCTGGGGTGACGTTTCTCTGTAGGGCGATGTGGAAGTTAGCGTCACCCTGGTTCCCTTGTCAAAAAGCCAATGGGATTTTGTCGACGGGATTTTGGATTATCGCAGAAAATAAACTCTGTGGCAAACAAATGTTTATGATACTTACACGTTTTGTTCAGCAAGATAATCTTTAAAAATGAACACCACTTTGAAGAGTTCTGAAGGCTAAACACAATTGCCAGACGTAAAAAGCTAAAGTCAGGCTATAAATTAACACCACCACCATTACATGACTTAACATCATCACCACAACAAGGCTGTAAAGCTGTGTTTGGAGTGATAACGTTCCTAAGTCTCATTTAGCCACTTTTTAGCAACTGCCTTTTTTAAGACACAACAAAGCTTCACAATTCATGAGTGTAGTATTTAATGTTGTTTAACAAAACGTTAAAGTCTCTTAAGATTTTGTTAACCACAGGCCGTACCTCAGGCATCTAACCAAAGAGCCATTCCAAAAAACCCAGTGATTTCAAGACAAGGGAACCCGAAGTGCAAAAATGCTAACTCATTTTAGGCTTTTAGGGCTCGTTGCTGGAGCCACAACACTCTGTAAAGACCTGGCCCCTATCGTGAGAAACACACCCAAATAAAATCTTTCACTACCCATTAGCCAGCACACGCTTCCATCATGACGGAAGGGTCCAATGTAATTCTCTACACGGTAAATTGAGAGTGACACAATGGCTTTTATCCTGCCTTATCAATGCCTGTAACGCTACGGGACGGTAATGGCGGGCCTCTAATCCAATCTGTCTGAAAGCTGCAATTGATTGGCTGATTGATGTGACAGAGGACGTTCGGGGGGAGGGCGATGATCACGAAAAATGCCTCTGGCCATCAGGAAATGATGTCATTACCGTCACGGTCAGGACGACCCAGTGACCCCTAAAGTGAGCCCTAATGGCAGAGAGGGAGTGAAAATGTCACTCTTGGATCATCAGTTTATCACATCAAAATCAGCTTCTCTCCTGCCTTTCAGATTGTACTGACATGAAAATAAACTACTAATCCAATTCTAATAACGTCATTCCTCGGCAAAGGTTTAGAGAAACTGGAGAACGAGATTACGAGGGCGGTCCGGGGCCTAAGTGCCTTTAAAAACGTCTCCCAAATTTGTCCTCCACTTGCCATATTCACAACACTCTAAGAATAGAGCTATTTTCTGAAAGCTGTATGATGTAATCACTTTTTTAGTTCATCTCCACCCCCAACCCGTTCCCACCAACCCACACTGAAACATATTCCTGTAGGGTCAGAAAGGGTTGCTTTCTGAAGATGAAAGAGAAAGCACAAGAGATAGAGTGTGAGCGGGAAAACAAGTCAAAGTGGGAGAGAGGAGAGGAGTGAGATAGGAATACCTCTGGCAAGAAAAAGGGGGGGGGGGGGGGGGAGAAAATTAGATGAAGTGGAAGAAGAAAGTGGAAGAACAGAAGCAGAGGAACTGAGTATAGAGAAATCTGATTAGGGAGCAGATCCAACCAAAAACGTATAGAATATCAGGAAATTCTGCTTACCTTGACGCCATGGCCAACGTCGTCCAGTACAGTGTAGTCAATGGGCTTCCTGATGTACCTGACAGGCCGCTCCATGTTAGCTGGCGCTATAATCTTATGGGTCCTCGACGTGTTCTTGTTGGTGGTGAGAATCCCAATTTCCCGCCTGGCCACCTTCTCTTTATGTATGTCCACAGTCTGTAAATGACAGTGAGGGCAGCAGATGTGATCGATACCACGGTGGAGACACACAGACATACAACACAACAGGGACCTCTGGGACTCAATGAACTTGTCATACAGCATCTTAAGAAGGTTTAATTAAATCATGAGGCTGTGCTTTTCATCACTAGGGTCGTAATCTTTTTACAGCGGCCAGTGCACACTAATAAAATCGATTGCGGTGGAGATGAAGGCCTGAACAGAATAATGACAGAGGCATGTGCATCTCAACATTTCTGACTTCAAGAATTAATTAATGTGAATGAGTTTACTGGCCATAAATCTGGATGTAAATCAGCAAATTATTAGGGATCAAAATACATAAAAACATAAAAACAGACAGACTGATTAGTTAGAGCTGAAAGTGATGTGATGAAATGTGACTGAAGTGATGCAACTGACAGAACACCCCTTTCATATTTCAGAGAAATGAAATTAAGTCTATTGTGTATTTAACTCATATCCTCACAGATTTCTATTAACAAAAAAAAATATTCTTTCATCTTCCTTTTGCAAAACGCTTGGGCCAAATTGTGATGCATTATTTATGCTCCTCAAGAGTGTTTTCCTACTGAAATTGCACCGATGTTCCATTAATTACCCCAGTCCCCTTTATAAAAACTAATTACTTTAAAGATACATTAATGAAACCCTGCACACTGCTGGCACCAAATGACAAAAATAACTTATCAAAAGACTGAACTCGGAAACCATGCTACCCTTTTTCTGATACACTGCACAGTGCATGTTTGCAGCCAAGGTTTGATCATAAAGAATGCTTCGTTAGGGCTTTGAATGAGGCAGCAGAAGTAAGGTTATTCAATCTGGATTTATATCAGCCTGACCAATTTATCGGGTTAACTCCCTTTCCCCCTTTCACACATGCACTGAAACCCTGACCTTATCTAGACATTTCCCGGAGGAGCTGTATGAGAGACCGCAAATGTCCAGATCGGCTGGAAGGGACTTTAACCTCCTGAAACCCATGCTTTTGTTTGGTATGTATTTTCAATTTCTCCCAGCTTAATTGGGATTCTTAGGACCTGGCACAAAAAACTAAGCAGTGTCTTTAAACAGTAAGTCATTTTTGAGAAAAAAGGGATGGATTTATTTTTAATAGCCGCAAGTGTGTCACAGAGTTTTAAAAAGTGCCTGAATATACAATATATACAAACATTGCGACATTTGCTCATTGTTTTGTAACTCTATGGGACTGTTCAAAACTGTTAATTTCCATTCCTGAACAAAGCTTTGCAAAAAAAAATGCAAATTATGCAACATATCTAAAAACCTTGTGATTTGTTCATTTCGTAACTCTGTATGTATTTTTGTTGCTTCATACTCCAGTCTAGGAAAGTCCTTCTGTCTATAGGGACAGTCTGCCAAACCTAATTGGCCTGATAAAGTCCTCATGTCCTCAAACGAATATTTCCTAATTAACAGCATTTCTTACTATTGGTAAGACATGATTAAACATAAATTAACAAGTGATGATCATAACATTTGATCAGGTCTTGTATCTTGTCCACTTTTGTGTTGGGATCAGCTGCAGACTGGCTTGGCAGAGATTGCCGCCATCTTGCTTTCAAATGGATGACTGTGTTGTGCTTTTGCTACCACTAGATGGCACGTAAAAGTGTCTACGAATGAGGCAAATAGGTCTAAGTTAAGCAGAACAAGGTATAAGATGCAGTAAACCCAAAATGTGATGTTTTCATAGAAGGACGCACTTCACCCTGCTAGCTCCCCAGTACAAAGTCTGTGTAATGTCCGATTGAGCCAGTGTGTGACCAGAGCAGGTCAGTGGCCAGACAATTCACAGCAAGTGAGTGGGTGAGTTGATGACGTTCCTATCATGCGACTGGCGCGAAACTGGAAGTTTACAAACATCCCAGGGTAAAGAAGAAGGTTCATTTACACTAAGATGCCAACAGAAGTGTCTAACTAGAGAGACAAGGAGATTTGGGAACTCTTGTCAAAAAAGCCTGTCACCAAAATTGTCAAATTCAAGGACCTGGAAGAGAATTGGCTATTTATGATGTACTTATGAACCAGCTATGTTAACAAATATTACAGAATCCTGCCTCTTGCACGCTCTACCCAGGTGCTACCCTTCGCCTAAACCAAACAGAGTATGTCCAGTTGGTGAGAACTCATCTGACATGGACAATGTCCAGTTGTCCTGCACGGACAAAAAGGCGACTTTGCCCAACATCCGAAGAATCAGATCCTGAGATTCATATGAGAAATGGCTTTATTTTCATTATGGATTTACAATTGCTAATGGTTTAATTGTCTGGCCTATAAATGTCAGGAATTTGTGAAACACTTCCATTATAATTTCCCAAAGGCCAAGACGACATCTTCTAATCACTTGTTTTGTCTGACTGACAATTCCAGATCAGAGATATTCAATTCACACTCTTATAAAACTGAGAAAAGCAGTTCAGAATATTTCATATCTTTACATAATCAATGAATACTTGATCATCAAAGTAGTTGACCACTAATCCTCTGCCAGTCCAATTCCATAAATGAGGCATATCTACTATTGCTGTAAACACCACTGTCCACCAACAGTCTTCTACACATCTAAATACCATCACACACCACTGCCTTTCCATTCCCTCCTCTGCCTCCACACTCTCACTGTGCCGAGAGGAGCCCAGGAGCAGCTGCCCTTCCTCTGAGAGATGAAAGGCTGCAATGTCTGCTGAGGGCAGACCAGTAAAACGATGGTCTCTCACAAGGGGGAAGGAGGCAGCGACCAGCGCCAACAGAGGATTCCTTTCATGCCAAAGGGATCTGGAGCTGGACTGAGCTCTGTCTCTGTCCCACTCTATGGACGACTTCAGCCTTCAAGTATCGCTCATCCAACACTGGTGGAACTTATGTGCAGTCCAGCACAGCGCAGCTATCTCTGGACAATATCAAGTCTAGTTTTAAACTCTGACATTAATGAGATATAGGCCTGAGAACTGACAAGCTCTCATGCAGAGTGACGCAAAGCAGACTTAACTTCTATCAGGACACGCAGGGGTAAAAGGAAGTGGATTGTTCAAAATGACAGAAAAAGGAGCAATCAATATTTCATAACAGGCAAAGTTGCTCATACATAATTGCTCCCACTGAGACTTCCCGTACAAAGGGGAAACATCCGTTCTGTTCCAATGCCCTGTTGTGTCAGTTTAAATTAAGAGGGATGACAGAGCGTGGACTACAGTCATCTTTTTCTACCTGAGCTGGGCTGCAAGAACACGAGAGGCTCCTATTATAAAAAACAAAAGTGCAGTGACAAAGTCTTCCCAATGAGGCGAACAAACCGATGTACTAATATTCCATTTTAGCAGCACTTCAAACTCTAGTGTGTAAGGCCTCCCCTGTGATTGGATCGGAGCTAATAATTTGACTCCACAGCTCAGAGATAATGCCCAAATTTCAAGCTGTCATAAATCATGATCGTCTGGATATAACTAAGCCAAAATCTAATCAGACCTTTTGGTTTCCATTTGCAGGGGAGTGATTGGGGTTCAGCGATGGACCCAGACAGAAGGAGGAATGAGGAATCGCTCAATCATTCTAGGTCAGGTTTTACTTCCTAGAGAGAGCTTTAAAGGGAAAATTCAGCATTTTTCAACGTGGACCCTATTTCCCAATATTTTTGTGTCAAAGTGACTAATGGGAAAAGCAATTTTTTGAAACTGGTCCGGTATTGAGCAAGAGCGCTGCAGCTGGCAGCCATGATACAGGCTGCAATGTAACCAGTTGGAGCATTTGTGCCCCACTAATTTGCGTCCACTGAGAGTGCTTGTTGTTGCCACCGACAGGCTTGCACTGTTACTGCAACATTGTGGAAAGGATCCCGACTGAGATGGACCTTTTTGTTAAAGATAAAGGTAAGGTAAAAGTAAGGTGAGATTGTTTTTGTTTAACCAAAAACAGCCCCAAAATTACAATTGCAAAACCCACCAGACACAAAAATTCCTATTTATTTAAATGGAGTCTGGATGGTTTGGCTATAGCGACAGTAAGGTCAACTACTTAAACTATCAGGTTTAACAAAAAAGATGATGATTTTTGACCAAAGGATCTATCTCTGTAGGGATTAGTGTTGTCAAAACAAAAAAACAATTTATCAGTACATATCAATGTGAAATATTTAAAACGGTTTCAATGCTCATTTCCCACAGAATAGAAAGGTTAGTACCAGCTGCACTTTTTTGCCCTCTATTTTTACTACAGTCATTGTGCTGTTCCCTGCTACTAACCAAGAAAAGATAAGTCCTCATTGTCATGTTTTAGCCTCATTATATTTATATTTTAATGGAGATTTTAACCTGTATGCCCTCAATGCCAATTTTCCCAGTGGTATTGAAAATGGTATTGAATATCAATATTTTTCTAGGTATTATATTGAAGTTAGAAATTCCAGTATTGTGACAGCACTGGCAGGGACTTTTTCCATAATGTTTTCAGACACTTGTGATAACAATGAGCCTGTCGGTGGCAAAAACAAGCGCTTAAAGGGGTGGGTTCAAGTTGTTACATTGCAGCCTGTTTTGCAGCTGCTGGCTGCAGCACTCTCCCTCAATACTGGACCAATGTCAAAAATTTGAGCTCCTTTAGTCACTCACACAAAATTTCACCTCACTATGACCCCAACACACCAATGTCTTCTCTCCTGCACGACTTTGGAAAGTCATGGGCCATTGTTATCATGAGATATTATGTGGAAGAGGTTCTTGTCAAAACTATAAAAAGAGGAAAAGTCCCCACCAAAAGAAACTGCTCCTAAACAAGAGAACTGTTGTTGAAATATTGCAGCTAAATTGGGAGTGCATCTGGTCTTGGCTTAGCACACTCCCTTTATCAGAGAGCAGCGTGTGGACAAACATCATTGCAGCTGGCAAAGGGGGGAAGTGAGAAGGCGACATAGGGTGAGTTAATCTCCTTCCTGTATGCAGAGAAAACTCCTCTGCTGTAACTGTGGAGGCCGATGATACAAGTGTTCTCAGAAGGGCAAATTCAAAACCACAGCGAGCGGTTGCACCCTGTCAAGGGTGCTTTGCTAATCCACTGACCGTTGCCCAAAGAATGCCAAACGGATCCGACAAAAATGCATAGGTCTAAATGCAAAAGCACTCTGACTCCTTTTGATCGACCCAGGGTGAAGGTCCAATACCTACTTAATAATAGCCTGTCTCTTCCCTCAGCTGCTTCCTCTAACTTTTCAACTGGCACTAGAGGTGTTTACTTGATCCCAATAGTCCATGTGTTCACTGGAAAGACACTGAACTCAAGTAAATGTTGCCAAACTGAAAGGTGGATGATTCACATGTGTTTTCAACCACTGTCACCCATATGTTTGAGGCCTGTGGGTGTTTTTCTCAGAACACTGAGTAGTTTTGGCTCTGCTGTTTGGCTTCTCCATCAGCGACAGGCTTTTCAGATTTAAAGGGCCTCCTTTTCTTGCTGCTTTGTCATGTTTTCACTTCTCTTTTTACTCGTCGCCAAGTCTTTCTTCCACTCAATTATTCTTCTGCGTCCTTTTAAGTTTCGTCTTTTCTCTGTCCCTCTAATTCCATCCAATTCTCCACACACCCGCAGAGAAGTCACCCACCTATATGACTAGTGTGAGGATCTAGGTCATACAATGGAGCTGCTGCCAACACCATCATCATCACCCGCATGTTAAAGCCAGACAGAAAAAAACAGCCAAAATCACTTTGGACTTCTTCTCAGTTTGGGATAAGAGTGAGTCAGCGCAGCGGTTGCCACGATGAAAGATTCTTGTTGTGTTGTTAGTAGCAACACATGCCTAAATATTTGTGATTTATTTTCTTTTTCATCCAGATTGTTGCCATTTTGGTTACACTTGGAAAGCTTGCAGTTCTAAAATGGGACACGGGGTCAGCTATTGTAAATGTTTGAACTTCAACACCCAGGAATCTGATGATGTCATATCATGTCACTTGACAAAACACTGACATGTTTGCCGACCTGGGCAGTCTGGGATTACTTTTTGGATACTGAACAGATGATGGCAAAAATATCTAGTGTTGTATAATACAGATAATTCCTCTGCTTAACATACCGAATTCATGACTTGAGTTTGTTAATGTTTGCCTGTCAATTTGCCTTAAGAAGTGCAGGATGAATGATGTTGTCCATTCAGTCTGACTAGAAGATGCATTTCAGTAATGAGAAACTAGAGAAGGCCATACTGAATAAAAAAAAACAAAAAACACTTTGGCACGGGAACTTCGGGATTAATAAATAAGACTTTTACAACCCAGGGGACCTACTTATTACTTTGATATCAAATCTATGCAATACCATTTACCTGTTCTAACTTCTTTTGTAGTCATTTCTTAGGTTTGCAAAAGGGTTATCACTTTATTTATGTCACTTAAGCACTCAATGACAACAGTTAAAAAGGCTAGGAAAATTACCGCAGACTCCTCCCATGTCCTGTTGTCAGAATACAAACTGCTTCCATCACATAGACGCCATAGGGTTCTCATTAAACACAGAGAGGAGATACCAGAAAAGGTATAAAACTCTTTCATCCCATTGTCAGTGAATTTCCTAAACTCAGGGGAAAAGGAGGATGTATAATAAGGGGCAGTGTCGCATGTATTTAAATGCACTTTATGTCTCTTTCTGCGCAATGTATGTATTTTTATGTGGCAGCCTTTATATTTAAGACAAATTTCCCTGGGGACAGATAAAGTAATCTTGAATCTTTTCAGGTCATTCTGTGCTGTGTCTCTCTGCCTTCATGTAACTGTATTTGCTCTGCCTTTTATTAGAACATTGATAAGCATGTACTTCTGTTCAGAGGTAATAATATGATGATATACATTGTTACATGCTATACATGTTTATAAAAATAAGTTTTCTACTGTGGCATCAAACACTTTATCATGTCTGGATGTATTAGTCCATTGTGGGCAATGTTGGAGTGCCTTATGGTAATATTAAATATTAAATTGAAGTGAATATTTTAACATCAATATAATGAAAGGCTTTAATTTCTCAGGTATTTTAATTGCTGGATTGGTCAAATTGTTGTGACACTGCTGTGACCTGTTAACAAGTTGTTTTCCAGAAAATGTATGACATCACAGTAACGGTTGTCAGTTTGTAATGGGCAACGATTTGCAGAAATTGGCAATCAATTCTTGACCTTTTTGCCATCAGCGGCTACCGCTTTTTAACATACAAAAAACAGGGACAACAAACAGCAGTCTTAAAATGAAATACCATTAAAAATATTTAAATATTACTAATACAAGGGATGGACAATATTGGATTTTTTGCTGATATTCAATATGCCAATATATGACAACTTTTTTTGGCTAATAAAAGATACTGATATTGATATATCAATATATTATGGAAAATTATGCATCTTTATTCCCCAAATCCTCTGACTGAATATATGTTTTTATCTGTAACCTTGTACCCCAGTTTCTTTATTTTTATGTGTATTTTAATTTATGTAGGCCTACCTATACCCTGGTCCAAGACTGTGTATTTGTGTTTCCATTGTGTAGTACTACTATTTCACTGCCTGATTTATATGCTATGCTATTAATAAAGAATGTTTCCTTTAGTATTTGGAAAATCCCTATGGAAAATAATAATTCACAGCCTTCTGTTTTCTCAGGGTGTTGTTTAACTTTCTGGTGGTTTAAGAAATTTCTAAAACAGATGTAAAACCTTGTTTTTAAAGCCCTGACAAGACCTGCAGTGGTCGAAACATGTTGGCTCCTTTAATGATTTAACCACTACAATAAAGGCTTTTTAATACTTCCTTCCTCGTTATCTACAGTTTTGGAGTGCCTGGATTGCCTTCCTATATATCCTGTTGTTTCCCATTCCCCATGAGCGCCCGACACAAGGTTTTGATCTACTTTTGATTATACAGAGCAACCAGTCGTGTCTCTCTTTTTCTAAAAAACACATATCTTGGTTTGTCATATCGGCATAAATCAGCATTTTGGCCGATTCCAATATTTCATTTTAAAGCCAATGTTGGCGGATACCGATGACGTGCCGATATTATCATGCATCCCTAGTCGAAATGCATGCCAAAAGAAAAGCATGCACCTCTGGTCAGAATAAGAAACACAGATACTTTTAAACATCATGAAAGACTTGGACATCATCAGGTTTCTGGATATGTGCAGTTATTGCAACACTGACCTTTTCAAGAGGGTGGTTAAAGGATAAAAGAGGGAGGCTGTGTCACCTTTGGAAAACTCTGAAAAAGAATCCTATTTGATGCAAAGAAGCAAAATGGCACAAGCGGCTCCAGCCATTCCACATCGCCATATTTTCACGTAATAAATGACATGTTAGGGAATGTTAACCGGAGTATTAACTGCTGCATGTAAATGGGAATATTAGTGGCATATTCATTTTCATTAGCCATGGAAACAGCTTAATAGGAATATTGTCTTTTTGTGAATAAGAGCATGACAGCATCAGCATGATAAAGCTTTCAAAAGTAGCACTAGATTCTTTCCCCCAGTGAACTTCTCTGACCCAGCTTCTCTCCTTCACCCTACTGATTTACACTGCTCAGACTGGGTGGAGAGTCAGGTCTGGTTGGAGAATTTGGAAAACAGGTCACACACTGACAGAAAGCGTCCACACAACATCAGCAAACTTGGCATAAATCTCTCGGTCCGGTGGCACGGCCAATCAAAGCAGCAGGGGTGGAATTTCGAAGCCTGACGCAAATGTAACTCGACAACAAACACACACTGTTTTGGAGGGTGAGATAAGAAGAGACTAGAAAGGGAAAAGAAACGTCTGTAAACTTTGATATGGCATTGAGACAGCCGGTTTCACTTCAACACATGAAAAAAACAGCCTTTTCAGCGCTTTGGCCAGCGCTTTGGCAGACTGGCTGCAGGATGATATCCTCCATAAAATGCCAGCTATGCACAAAACACACGGACTAACAAAAAAAGCTGCACAGCATGTGTACTGTAGGCGTAGTAGGGAGCTTACACACAACATGGAGGAAAAGCCTGCAACTAGACAAACACACCCTACATACCACTGTGTCTGTGTGCATGTGTGGCTAGCCAGACCAGACAAATGTGCCAATGGTTAATGATAGAGTTCAGATAATTATAAGAAATGTTTCAGCACACTGGCAGCGAGGCATCTTCTCTCTGCTCCTCTAAGATGCCACACACACACACACACACACACACACACACACACACATACACACACTGAAATGTACACAGTTCCCATGGCATGCTGTTCAAGAACATTAGGACATGGACTATTTTTACTGGCGTGTAATATCATAAACCAGAACTACACATGATTATGAAATAAGACATGCCACAAGGTCTTATTAATGGCCACTCTTGGCTGAGAGCTAAGATAAGCTTGTCTTTACAGCAGTCCAGGAATTGGAAATCCTTGTTCTGTGGGATTACGAGGAGATAATAACTATGAAGCACATGTCTGTTAAACACATTCGAACCCCAGTTTCAGGCTTACTGTGTGAGAGGATTTATCTCAATAGTCGGAGCTGCCAACAGGTGAAGACAGCCTAATGAGGGCATTAACATCTCTCCTTCTGACTGATACTTTTCCATGAGAAAGTTGACTCTTTCTTCAGCAAAGCCCCCACTTCACACTCATGGTTACCCACATTTAGCCAAGAGAGAGCGGATTTGAACGATTTGTGATGCTCAGTGTGTAGCAGCAGTTATTTTATGATGAAGTGCTACGAGTGCTGAGGTGTGCCTTTTTTCTGCTGCGCCCACTTTCTCTCAACCTGCCGGATCGACTTCTACTACAGTTGTTTCCTACGTTTCCTGAAATAACTTACTCAGAGAAGGGTCCTGAACAGGTTGCTTTTGTGGAATCTGGAAACACAGACACACGTAGAGCTCGGAAACACGATCATTCAGCTGTGTAATTAAGACATCCAGTGGTTATGGTGCTAAGTATCCTGCTGGTGGAAACATTGGCATCCCTTCCTTTAGTTACAGTGGAGGTCTGACTGTATGACTGTTAAATCTATGGAAAAAGACAACAAAAATGTGTCTGTGCAATTTTCTTTTTCTACTTATTATTCTTTGTTGTCAATCATCTCATGACCCCTCGTGCGGATCTTGTGACCCCCAGAAACCACCGCTCTAGGGCACCTTGTCCTAGATCTGAAGCAGTAAACTTCCGGTCACATGCCTGCTCCTTGAGCCTCCAGGCTGCAGAAGCTCGCAGTCTTCTGTCTCCTGTTTCTCACCATGACAGGCCTCATCTGTAGGAGCAGCGCAATCCAACACTCCCACCTCTGCACTGAGCCAAAACGGCTGTTGAAGCAGAGCGAATGCCTCTTTGTCTGCTCTGTTTCTCAGCGTGATTACAGCCAGCACATCTGAAGCCCGTCATCTGCAAAGTCAAACGTTGTCCAAAGGCCCTTCGGTGTGGCTGTTTCTCTGAGCAGTTAGTGCAACACGGAGCATGACGGAGCTTCCATCCACACTCGGAGCCAAAATGGGAGGTCAAACGCCCCGCGGGGAGTTCTCCGTTTGGCAGCTTCTTGTTAAACATCCCTCAAAAACCGGATTCCTCTGGTAAATCTAACAACCCATGTGTGGCTTGATGGAGCCAGAAGCAGAGGTTGTGTGAGGATGTTAAGTGTGAAACCTTGGAGGGATTGTCTCTCCCAGCAGAGAAAAAAAAGCCTCTATTAAAAAAAGAATCAGGATGCCAAGGTCGACACTTTGTTTGCTAACACAGCACATTTGGAGACACCTCGGCTGACTTTTGCCAATCTAACTTTTGGGCTGCAGCCAAACAGCATCCTGACTGTGCTCTGAAGTTTACATACGTGCTGAGAGTGAGCCTATATAATGCCCAGACTTAGAGCCAGACAACAATACAGTTAACAAACACTAAGAGCTGAATTTCAGCCACAGATTGTGTCTTCTGTACAGGGAAATGAGTTTTTCCTAATCAGCCTTGTTTATTTGGAGCTGTCAAATAATTGCCTACAGTATTCTTACATAGGGAGGAACTGCAGAACAGAGGTGCAATGATTAGATGTAATTGCTAAGGGTTGTTAAGTGGGAAAGAATGCACTGGTAATGATGATGATGCTCTGCGGTGGGGGAAGGGAAGGAATAGCAGGAGAGGAAGTAACCACAGAGCAGAGGAGCTGATGATTCACTGAACTACATCAGTCACCAGTCATTTCACATTTAACCTCTATTCATGCAGGGCAACAGTGGTGATGATCAGTGCGCTACCACACAACTCACACAGGAACAGAAAACTTATGAAAGGGAAATGCAGCAATGCAAGGTCTTAAAGGGAAGTGCCAAATTTATCAGATAATTAATCACATAGAGATCGACAATAAGGAGATCCTGGACCTTACCGTCTCCCCAATTTGCAGACATTTTCGGTTGCTATTCTTCTTTTTCAGTTAGCTGCTAACTGCTATTAGCTGTATTTTAAATCTCTCAGCAGTGGAGTGCACAAATAACATGTTGTCAAAACCTCCTAACTGCCCCATCCGTGGTCCCATCCTGCTGGCTGTCCCTTTTATACAGACGTCTTTTCCAGCACGGTTGCTACCGCGGCTGCTAGCTTAAAGATGAGACAGCTTTGTCCCCCTATTCTGCAATCATACCTTAAATAAAAAACAGTGAGGTGGAATGACAGTGTGACATTCTCATCTTGAACAGGCAGTCAAAAAAGGGTGTGTGTGTTTGTAATTTGAGCTTCTTTTTGTGGTAGCTGGTTCAGCTATACATGTATGTTACTGACCATGAGCCTCTGTGTGTGTATTCCACTGGCTAGCTACTTCACTGTGCTCATTAGATGGTCTCGCCACCGTACATCCAGACAGCATCATTATGGAAGTGAAGCACCCACCCTCCAGTTTCCCCCACATTAACACTGTTAGCTCTGTCAGAAATGCTGACATTGTTAGCACTGTTTATGCTGCTGGCACAGTTAGCTGCTAGCCATCAACTCAGCCATGTTGAGAGCTGTGTGCAAACAGTCCCTCTGAATTATAAACACTCTCATTATCCTTTGAGTTTTGGACCCTCTGTTGCATGAATTCTGGAATATTGTGATGGACATTTCTCACCTTTTTTGTGACATTTAAAAACAAAATGATTTATGTATCAACTGAAAAATACAATTAACAGTTTAAAATATATGAAAAATAAGTTTTATCACAGTCCCAAAGGGGAGTGTGTGAGATTTTTGGTGCTCCATACCAATATCAGAACCAAAACACTGTACAGAGTTGCTGATGAAAAGCAATGACAAAATTATTTCTTACCAAATCATTTTTACAAAACCAATTTTCCAGTTGAAGGCTTAACTGCCTTCCATTAGAATTTTTGTTAACACTTCCAATCTCCCCCCTACTGACTCCCATTAGCTGCTTAGGGATGAGGATGCTGCCAGAAGTGTGCTACCAATATCACAACATGTTTCAGCAACAAAAAACACTCACACCAAAATGTGCAAAACAGAGCTGCAAATAATTATTTTCAAAATTGATTCATCTGCCATATTCTGTTGTGTATTTTAATTGTTTAATGAATTACTTTTTTTTTAGTCTATAAATTCCCATTGCAAGTTCTTAGAGCTGAATATGTCATTATCTCTAGACAAGTTAAAAATAAACGCTGCTGGCTTCAATTTACAAAATTATTAGCTGACTGTGTACTGCAAATTCTTACACTTGAGAGACTTAAGCCTAAAAATATTTGGCATTTTCATCTCATACATAATCTATCTTCCATCAATTAACATTAAAACAGCAACAATTTGTAAAATGGATTTATTATCAAAGCTGTATAATCAGGAAAAAAGGCAAATATTTTTTGGATCTCAAATGTTGGGGTTTTGCATATGTTTTAGATCATTTTAAACTATATTTTGGGTCTCTTATAACTTCATTTAATAAACCCAACAAAATTATCGACAGATGAACAAAAATAAAATCACGAGCTGCAGTCCCATCTTAAATTAAAGGCATATATCTTTGGATTTCATGTTTTCTAATCCAAAATAATTCGAGACACTCTCAATCCAAACTTGCCACTTTCCAATATCTGACCCATGTCTTTAACCTTTAAATAACTACAGCCTCAGAGGCAATGGACCACACAAAGACTCAGCCACACACACAGACACGACACTATAATCCACTGAGAAGAGAAAGAGACATGTAGACTATGTGTAAATATCCAGCAGTGAAAAAAGAAAATACAGACAAACTCTGCATGGAGCTCTGCATTTCACAGCCAGGCAAGTGGGAGAGACCACCAGGAGAGGCAGGAGAGAGACCAAAATACACAGGCAAGCAGAGGGATCAGCAGGAAACACACACACACACACACACACACACACACACACACACACACACACACACAGAACTATAAGGCTTCATTTCCTGTTTGGATGAGTGCCATTCTGCCTCGATGGGAGGTCAAAAAGCAAGCACTGCAGCACACAGACGCAGCCCTAAGTCTGTGTGCTGCATGTGTGTGTGCGTTCTTATCATGGCACTGTACACACAAAAGCAGCTAACGGCATGCAACTGCACATCTGAGGATTGAGGACTGGAATGAAAAATAACCCAAAAACAAAATGCGTGCCACGCTGAGATCATAAATACAAACAGTGGGCTGACTCATGTGATCAGATAAGAATATTGTGTAACAGCATCTCAGTGAACCTCACATCTGTGACTGGCAACACACTGGGAGTGTACAGTAGATGTGTCAGCTGCTTTCTGCATCCAGCCTGTTGTAGTGCTGCTTCATCACTGTGGTCACTGGGTTCAAGCAGCACACGGGCCAGATCCAAATGTAAGTGCAAAGCCATTTAACATCATTGTAAAACACAGCTGTACTGGCAAAACAGTGAGCTGTCAAATGGATTTTCTACAGTAAAAACATCAGTTATTTTACCCCCACATTAGATATATACACACTCAAATCTGACTTCATTAATTAACTAGCGGCCAATCTGCGGTATAATAATAGCTTCACTGACAATCTGATAAAGAGGGATTCACTTCTTACACTTCAAAATAAATGTCAAAACAAAACAAAACAGTCTCAGTGAAATACTAAATAAGTAATGATGCTCCCATGTAAGGTTTCGCTGACCAGAGTTCCCCACAATTGTTGCCTGAGCTTGACTCAGTATTTCCTCCACAACATGGAGAATGAGACAGAAGCGGAAAATTTAGTCATTTGTTCTTGCTAATAATGTTCCAAACAACAATTATAACAATTAACTCAGAATTGAGGAGGTTTTCTGAGAGGGTGGCAATAAAAATTGCTTTGACCACTTTCACATCAATATGGTCATCATTTTTAGCTCAGCATATGTGTGGGTGTTGGTGTGAATGCATCACTGGCTATTTTAAGGTCACGGGTCTTCAAGCTCAAGTCATCAGAAATGATTTCCTTTTGTATTTGTATCTCATCGCAAAGACGTGCATGCACTGAGGATGTGACCGTATATCATAGGAGTTACTTTTACTTGCAGCCCTACTCTTAATTATCAAAAATGTACCTGTTTTAAAGTCATTCAGACCTTTATTATTATGTCTTCGAATTAGCATAAATTCAATCCTAAAAATGTATGAAACAACCTTTAGTTTATAGTTTCACATGAAAAACATTTCTAAGATAACTTCTCCAAAAGCTTTTGAACTGTATATAAGTTCCTCATTATTATCAATTTTGTATTGCTGTGAAAACCGACAAATTTTTTCCTCAAACAACTCACCAAAAACTACATTTTACAAGATTACATTGAACACATCGTGAGAACATTACAATTTATCCTCCACCAGCACTCAATTTTACTGAATGTAGCTTGAACGCAACATAATGTAACCCAGTAGTTATGCTGCATTCCATTTCCCTCAGAAGTCAGAGGTCGGACTTGGGAATGACGTCACATTCGAGTCGATCACGTTACAGTACAAAAAAATCAGAAGACCAACATGTTGGTAGCAATACCAGTTCAAGCCAGTTCAGCCATTGTTAGTGATACTGGTTAATAACAATGCATTACACCGCATGTTGCACAGAATGGTGTGTCTGACTGATGTAGTGCGACACAAACCACACAGAAGAGCTAATAAACGGTATAATACTACAGCTTTCACTGCTGTTAATGCATAGAGCCGCCATTTTGGATTTTGAGGTTGGGATTGGTTAGGTTCGTCCAACTTTCCAAGCCAGATATCCAACTTAAGGGGGCGCTCCAGTGAAAACTTCTGCCTGGGAACATGGAAATTATGACTTAGTGCAGCTGCCAACTGCCAACTGCTAACAGCTAACGTTAACTAGCTCTCCTCCTGTCAGCGTCAACATGGATTTGTTGTTCACAATTAAGCATTAACAGGGAAACATATTTACAGCAAGTTCACTATGTCCTTTCGTCCTGAAGACGTCCTGGGGAAGATCACTGTTCATCCCAGACACGATTTCCCCAGAATGACGGAACACTGTCAGTCTTGAGCCCTGCTTTTCAGTAAGCAAAAAATTGATGTGACCAACAGAAAAACATCTTACTGATAAGGTGATGGCAGTCAACAAGGCAAATATTGTCCATTACCGATGTGTGGCCGATAAATCGCTGCATCCTTCCTATCACAATTTGTTTTCATTCCATGTTTGCTAAAAATATTCCAAGTGTACCAAACAGTGACCTCTGTATTGTGTATCGTACTGAACTATGAGATGACTGCAGGCCTATTGTTGTTCCCTGAGCATGCACAAAGCAACAATATGTATTCTATTGTTGTATCTACTCTTCTTCCTGTTATTCAGAGTTTCTCTAAATAAGGCTGCTTTTATTCCATTGTTATGTCTTGTTCCCCACACTCACACTCCCTCGACGAAGCTGCCACAGGCTCTGAAACTATGACTCTGTCAAAAGAACGACAGAGGGTGGAACAATGACAGTTTCAGATTTGAGAACTTTAGACTTCAGAACTTCCAAATACAGCTCATGTGTAGAGCTACATACCCCTGGGTTCAGTTTTATAAAGCTTATGTGGTGCAGATCAGCGTTGAGGAAGAAGCTACTCCATTAAACTTTAGATATCAGGGAAACATTTTAATCAGGACAGAGACACTGCAGCATGTACATAAGGTTATATGTGCATGATCTCCCACACACACACACACACACACACACACAAGCTATTCTCCCTCTCTGCCCTTTCTATTCGGGGTATCACAGAGAGGTCCTCAATGTGAGACATTTTCTTCCGCCGGAGAGACAAAGCGCTCCCTGTTCGCAGCCTCTTAGCAGCCACTTCACACGCAGCACAAGGTGGAAGCCCCGCGAGCTACTCTATTTTCCCATCAGCCCTTCCGCCTCACCACTGCAGAGAGACCCCGGCTCGTGAATGGCAATGACAGCAGGGGAGGTGACGCACAAACAAATACCTGTCAGCACACACACACTCACAAACACTCAAATATTTGTGCATCGGTAACTGCACACACAGATTCAAGCACACACGTTTCGCTGCAGCCTGACCCTGACTCCCACTGAATATCAGCGAGCAGCTCAGGTGAAGATACTCCATACCTGATAAACACAACAAACTGTTTCAAGTGCACTTTAATTAATGAGAGCACACGAGTCATAAGATTCTGATATTACTAAAAAACAGTTTCTGCTGGCAACTTGATTAGGGTTTTAACAATCTGTCAAGTAGTTTCCAACCTGGAGTTTGACACTCACAGTGTCAGTGTGATGAGTTGCAAAGTCATTAGCAGGATAAGAAAGCAGAAAAACATATTTGTTCAACACAAAATTATATTAATTTTTTTAGACATTCATCTAACCCTTGCTTACTTGTTTCAAACTTCCAAATAATTTGGAACACTTCATTTGGACCTTGAGATGGTTTATAGAGTACTTGTAACATTTCAACAGCTTATTTATTGAGAGTCAGCAATTCAACGGTTTTGCTTTATTCTGTAGATGTTAGACAGATTAATTATAGAGATAGGTGATAATTCATGAACATACCTACATGTTTTCAGAATAATTAAGTTGAACTTGAACTATTCAGTAAATTATTTTGAAAATATGAAAGTTGCTCAGTGATGCATGAAGCCGAAAAAGCTCCCGAGCAAACACAGTAGAGACTAGCCCAGCCAGCTGCTTCCAGTTTAGCATTCTGGTAACTTAAATGGGGATAAAATGATTTAGTCTCACAGCTCTTCTAGATTTACCAAATGTTATCAGACCGAATGAATCAAACCCTGGTTGTGAAATAAGTCATTTCGTGGGGGCTGCAATGCTCAAAATAATGTATCCACTGATTTACAGATGTCTCTTTCCCGATGTAAGTCTATGGGAAAAAGACTTTTAGGCCCCATGGCATCGCGTGACGGGCTTGGGGTTTGTAATTCCACTGTTTGGCCACTACGAAAATTGGTGTCAAAGTCCTGCACACATCCTGGTGACCTTAACAGGAGACATTACATCACCCAAATTCTAGCTTCTCGTCAGTGAGCGCGTTTACATGCACACTAATAAACCGATCATTATCTGGTTTCTGGAGTTACCTGATTATTCAAGTGGTCATGTAAACAGCATAATCCGATAGGCTTTATCAGATAAAAGCCATTACCTGATTACGAGAAATCAGATAAACACACCTAGCTTTTTCCCCAATAGTCAGATTATTCAGTGCATGTATACCCTTTAATCTGGTTTCTTTCGGGTTTTGCTATTTTATACTCCCACTCCACTACATTTTAGAGGGAAATATTGTACTTTCTACCCCACTACGTTAATCTGACAACTTTTGTTTCCTTTCAGATAAAGATTTTACATAAAACAATATATTTTTATATTCTCAGTGTTTAAATTGTCACTTTTATTTTATCTTACTTATATGTTATGCACTTTGTGTGACAAGTTTATATACAATACACTTGTATATTGCACTTTGCAGTACTTTTACTCCAAATCTATCCAAAGTATGTAAAATTGGCTCCACATTGATAAACTACACATTAGAATGCTCTCACATGTATTTGTTAATGCTAAAAACAAACAGTACTGTAAGAATATAAGCTGTCAGCATGATGAGTGCTTTATTTTGCAAATATATGACTTGCGTACTTTTTGAGGTTATGAGTACCTACTGTAACAGGAAGTTTGAGTTTTATGTCATGTACTTGAGGAGAAATCCAACTGAAGGACTGAATCATGTAAACTAGGTTTTTCTGATTATCAGATTATTGAAGTGCACGTAAACGTGTTAAATCGGATTATTACCATTACCTGATTATTCCCAGTTCTCTGATTATTGTGCGCATGTAACCGTGCTCATTGTCTTCCTGTTCGCCTTAGAATTGATTTAGAGATTTTATCGATCATTTCTAAAGCTTGTCTAGGTCTGGCACTAAGCTACACAGCAGAAATGTTGACCTTGTATGAGCCAGTTCGCAGCTTTTGACGCTCAAGTAGGGCCTTTCTGGCTGTTTTGAAGTCCAGACTGAAATCTAAAGGTGACCATGCTTTTGCAATCAGGGCTTCTCGTCTTGGAACGACCTGTCTGAGGAGGTAACATTTGGGGAGTCAGTAACTTCTGTAAAATCACTAAAACCCAACTTCATAAACTTACTTTTATGTGATGTTGTCTTTTTTGGATTTCATTTATTTCTTCTTTTTATTGCTCTCATTTTTTGTTTGTATTTATTTAGATTCACACATTGCATCTTGCCTTTTTTTTTTTTTAAACTCACTTTGTCTGGCTTATGTTTGGTAGGACTGTTTGGCCTTTTAGGTATCCTGTTACTGCTTTTGCTTTGTCTGACAAAGTACTTTGTAAACCATGTTTTTAAATGTGCTATATAAAGAGTCATTATTATTGTTGAAGAAATTAACTATTGGTTGCAGCCTTACATTTGTTTAATTGCACTTTTCTAACACAGTCTTTTAATGGCTAAAGGTATTTAAAAGATTCAAACTACTCTTATGATTTTGGCGCATCTTAGTTGTTCCCTTTTTACCCCTTTAAAAAGACAGCCTTTGTGTCTTCCACCACAGGCAGAATACAAGATAAGGTATGCTCTATTAGGGTACAATATAGCACACTTGACATCCAGCTCAGAGGGATACCAGTTCCAGGCGGAGAGATGCCACCGCTAAGCTGACACACCCTGACCAGAGTGAACCCCTTGTAACTGTGGGCGAGCTGAAGGAAACTGCCCTGACGCCAGGCAATGTCTCACCACACACTGACTGACAACTTAATGTAAGAGAGCCTCGTCATGAAGCATCCCAGCTTCAGGGATGGACAGAAACTGGACTACACCATTAACAGGAGGACTGTGGACAGAAAAGAAAAAGCTGGTATGATTATGTATAGCCTAGTAAATTCTGAGGTGTGTTTATTATTCGTGTCTCGAGGATAAAGGAGTCATGCTCGTGTTTCATTGGTATTCACCTGAGAAAACTTCCTTTCCACTGTTAAATCAACATATATCCTTGGAGCTGCAGGCTTTTCTCTCCATTACACATTCAGCAGAACGCAACGTTGGCCTCGGGGGCCGCTGCTAATATCATATCCATGAGTAGCGAGGGCAACACGATAATGATCCACCTCTGAACCGGACGGTGGAGAGCAATAAAAAACACCCACACGGCCTGCAGATCTCGCAGCCCGGTCTCTTTATTATTAAAACAGAGATACGCTTCATTACGGAAAACACATTAGGACCTCGCCTTGTGCTTTTACATAAAACAACTAGATGGAGATGAAGATGTTGAGCATGCAAGGGACATTCTGCGTTTTTAGAGTTTTTAGAGTTATCAAGGCAAAGCTGCTAAATCATTCAGATTTCTCAGGGACAAGTTATGCAAATAGGGATGGCGTGTTTTTCTTGTAGCTGCGATGACTACAAAGTGGAAGAAAATTAGTTTGTACTTTGATTTTTTTATTCCAGATAGACTTCAATTCATAAAACAAAAAGGAGAAACCAAAAAGTTGGGGAAAAACATTTCTTTACTGACCATTAGCTGACCTAACGTGACACCATGTAGCTCACCATCACCATGGCTACGCCAAGTACACAAACGCTGGCATAAATATAGCAGAGGAAGGATGGAATTTCCCACGCACGAGACAAGAGAAGGTGATGAGCACTTGCAACAGAGACTGAAGTCAAACAATGTAAGCCAGCTTGGAGTTTACCGGGTGGCGCTGGCTCTCTTCTTGTGATCTAAAGCACCATATCTAACTGTGTTCATATGCTATTCCGACATGGCCCAGGGGGTTGTCATGGAGACCAAGGCAGGCAGTGACCTTGGTATTGGCTGAATGCTATTTGTCAGGATATTGACTCAAAACCTGGAGAGTAAATATGCCTTTTTTTGGCCTCCCTCTCTCTCTCTCTCGCCTTTCTTTGCTCGTCATCATCCATCTTCCATTTCCTTCAGCCTTTCCTCTGAATTGCGGGATCCCTCTCTCTCTCTCTCTCTTTCTCTGCTCTCTCTCTCAAGCCCTCAAGTCTCACAAGTCCTCTTTGCTTCCATTAGACTGAAAATCTGACCTTCAGTGTATCCTGAAAGAATTTCTGGCGCTCTTAGCAAAGCTCTGTCAGAGGAAAAACACCAGATAGCAGACATGGGAAAGACAAAACTAAAAAGAAATATTCCTCCCATTCCATCACAGCAAAAATAAACAGCAAATACCTCTCCTTTTTTCACTTATTTTCTAAGTTCGGATTCAGCCATGACTGTGTTATACATGTGTTCCAGGTTTGGTGAATGCCACCCACTCCTAATCTACGAGGTGCCACATGGCTGGAGCTCTTTGTTTGATTTGTCTGAGCTCTTAATGCCTTCATTGGATGAGCGGCTGGATTTACCTGCACATGGCAGAATCCTCATGCTATAGAAAGAAAAAGGTTAGGAAAGGAAAAACTACAAAGCCACAATTTTCAATACATGTTGAAGTTAGGAATGACGTGATATAGAAGTGAGCATTACAGATATTAATCAGGGTATATCCTCAATCATGATATAATACATTTTCTGGAAATTCAGTTGAGAAATTGGTAATGATTAAATAACTAGACAGGAATGTCTGTTTTTTTTTAGGTGATTCAATAGCTGAAAAATCTAAATATGTCATCACATAAATGCATTAATTATATGCTCTTTGATTTCTAAAAACGCTGCCCACGATGCCCTAATTCAACCACCTAGTGTAGCTTCCAGTGTATTAAGGGTGCAGCAAAACCTTTGACAGTTTATTCCTATTTTGCCCATCATAAGCCTAGAGCTGGGTTACATGGCCTACATGATAATGCAGCATTTTTAGGTTATATCATGATACACTGTAGGTATCTCCTGATATTTTGAAATCTTCTCTGAACTACTGTAGACTACCAAAATACCAAACTACAAAATAAAATACAGTTACAATAAAGTTAAAAAAAAGTACCTATTTTTGTATGATAAAGTTAAATAAAGTATTGTTATAATAAAGTCAAATAAAGTCCTGTTACAATAAAGTCAAATAAAGGCCTTTTATGATAAAGTGAAATAAAGTACTATTATAATAAAGTTAAATAAAGTACCATTGCAGTGAAATAAATCAAAGCAGAACCACTAGTGCTTTTACTTTGAAGCATACAGCTCGTCTCAGGCTGGAAGTGTGTCAACAGTTAGAAGTTAATGGTCAGGAGAAAGTTAAACTGTTACCGCAGTGCATTTAAACGTAAGGATTTATTCACCAACAACCAACAACTCTCTAGTTCACATATTAATAATCTTTGCAAGTCACACTGGTGCTCCATGGTTGCAAAATGTGCAGGTACAAAAACACATGTCTCGCCTGCTAACACACTATATGACCTAGGAGAGAGAGTGATGTTGATGGGTGGGTGTGTGTGAGATGAATCATGCTTGTGAGTCTTGTTTTTTTGTGTGTCTGAGAGGGAGAGAGCCATAAGACAGTGGGAGAACTGAAAGGTCAAATTGAGAATCATGCTGGTGGCTAAAAAAAAAAAAAAAAAAAAAAAAAAAAAGACGTGACAATTTCTAATGTGTTTGCAATATAGTCATTTTCTATATATAAGATGCTACTACTGGCTAAAAGACAGACCTATAAGTATGTCCCTATGTGCGTTAGGGCTGCTCAGTAATCAGTTGTGCAGACCAATAATTGCAAGTTAGATGGATTGTGGTGAAATGTTTCATAATGCTTGTGTGCCTCTGAAGAAGACAAGGGCACAAAAGAAAGAAAAACAGACTCGCAGTCATTTGGCCAAACACACAGACAGTCAGACACTTGTGTAAGACTGATACACCAATAAAAGGAACCATGGATATTACAGAAGGACTCATACTGTGTTTGAAAATAACAGAGTCTGTGTAAAAGTGAAAGGAGAAGTGGGAAGTGCGGAGCACCATTCTTCACAGCTGTATGGTCTGTGGTGTGTGTGTGTGGGTGTGTGTGTGTGTGTGTGTGTGTATCTGTGTGTATTTCTGACCTGGGAGATGTGGTTGATGGAGGACTCCATGCGCCGCAGCTGCGAGGCCTGGATGTCCAGCAGCTGCAGTACATTGTTGGCTAAGGCATTGATCTGGTAGGCCACGCTGGCCAGGGACTGGGTGGTGTAGGCTTTGGTCTCCTCCAGAGCTTTCCTCTTGTCCTGGGCCTGTGCACAAAAAGGGGTTAGAGAAAAAAGGGAGATGAAAAAAAGATGGAAGAGGAACCCAGTTATTGTTCATATCGCATCACATTCGCATCTATCTTCCAGCCCTGTATCCAGGTCAGGTTTGTGGTGGATTCGGGCCAATGGAGCAGCCAAGACATCCTTTTCCCACCACGACTCTCATTCCCTAGATACCACGCTCTCTCTGAGGGGATTTGTGATGATGTAACCCATCCTGCAGCAGCCATATTGGAGGCTCCGAGAACAGAGAGTGAACAGCTGACAACATTTCTGAATTTGGCCAGCTTGATAGAATACACTTGGCATATTCAACAATACACTGTCTAATTTCTGCCTTTGTTACTGAGAAAATATTTTGCTTGTGAAAATTTCAAACTGCACAATAAATAACATCTAGAAATTATATAAAAATGTAGCTAATGCTGATTTTTTGGATAGCTTCTGATAATGTTTTCTCTTTTTTTGTAGGCACACACCAAAGTAGCGTCACAATGGCAAAAAGCCAATGGGATTTTTCTATTGGATTTTTGATTACTACAGAAAATATAATAATATATATAATATAATATCTGTGGCAAACAAACGTTTATGATACTTAGACCTTTTTTCCCACAAGAACAAATGAACACCACTTCTATGATTTTTGCGGTGTAAATGCAATCGGCAGAAGTAAAAAAAAAACTCAAGTTGGTGATGAACAAACTACACTAGGTCATGTGGCTTAACGTTGCATCTACAGCAAGAATGTAAAGCCGTGTTCAACATAATGAGATTCTGTAGTCTCATTTAGCCTTTAATAAATCACATAAAGGCTTCAGAATTTACAAGCAGGGTATTTATTGACGCATTTTATGTCATAAAACAAAATGTGAAAGTCTCTTAAGCTTATGTTAACCATCTACAGACCATATTTTAGGCATCGAACAAAAAAAAAAAAAGCTCACTTAAAAAAAACGTCGACTTCAAGACAAGGGAAACGGAAGTGCTAAAATGCTAACTAATTTCCATGTTTTATGACTCATTCCTGCACCAGTCTATTATCTGTGTTGTATAAAACTCATTGCCTGCAGGCTTTAACGACGGCTCAGAATAAATATGGTAAAATATGGCTAAAAGTCTCTAAACATTTCCAGGAAACTAAACTGTTCACTTGTTTGGCATTTAAGTATGTTTGCTTGATCAGAAATGACAAATGCTAACAGCTAACTGCACTAGTAACAAAGAGAAGCTGTGTATTTAGCCATACTTTGGCAAAAATATATATGTTTAGCAAATACTGAACATGTAAACAGACAGAGAGGAAATGAAACTATCATTCAAATGTCGTTTGTGAAGTTTTGCTATATTTTGCTGCTACTATTGCAAATTCAAAGTAGGCTACAGCTAACATTTTCTGCAAAGAAACAAGCTAACATAGCCAAATAAACAAAGCCAAATTGCTAAAAGGCAGCTAACTAGCCAGCAAGCTAATTAGAAAGAAAGTAGTTGGTGCTTTTGATGCTTATGGGAGTTTGCAGCTATGTTAGCTTGTTTCTTTGCATTTAGTAGAAACTCCCATAAGCATCAAAAGCACCAACTACTTTCTTAAATTAATTAGCTTGCTGGCTAGTTAGCTGCCTTTTAGCAATTTGGCTTTGTTTATTTGGAATTTGCTAGGCAGCTAACTAGCTAGCAGGTTAACTTCTAAAGCGACTGCTAGCTGCGTCAGTTATTAAATGTGAGCTTACTTCACCTCTCAAGCCTACGTGCCATGAATGTTTGATACTAAAAACATTTTAGTGGATTATTCCTGAAATGTATTCAGCAGAAACTAAGAAGCATTAGCACCAGTGTGGCTGTTTTATTTAATTAGCCTACTGGCTAGTGTTTGTTTAGGTTGGCTGAGCTGACACAAGCTACAACTCATAATGCTTTAAGACAAACTAAAGCTTAAGTTTAGTTTTCCATGATAACCTACAGAAATATACAACTGTCAAATGTAGGCTATTTCTCCTATTTTAACCTGGTATGTTTAGAAACTATTGAGTGTGTCAAACCGCTGCTCAGTAACAGGCATTCTGACAGTTACAAAGATACAAAAAGTGGCTAAACCAGAAAAACTGTGGTGATGACACTTTCTTTAGAGCCACCTCACATCAAAACAGGCTGAGGCAAAGAGCCGAGCCTCAAACTGAGCCATCATGTTTGATCTTTGTGGGCTGTTCCCAACACTGCTCGCTCATAAAGAGAAGTCCAAAGAGCGCTGCCTGGAGGGGCGACACTGGGGTCTGATAACAGGCTGCCGTAGCAGGGGGTAGGTGGTGGTGGTGGAGGAGATGATTACTGGTAGTAGTGGTTAGAGGGCAAAACAGAAGAAAGAGAATCATATGAAGACTAGAGTATGGAAAGACAAAGTGAAAACAACGACGTCACTGCGTGTCTCACCTCCTCTGGCAGCGCGTAACTAATTCAGAAGCAATCTGTATGGCTAAAAGCTCCTGACCTGGAGTGCTGCCGTGCTGGTTAGCCTCGGCCAGGCGAGGAGACGACAGCTTTTAGTTGTGTTTCTTTTAGTGGGAATCAGAGCAGCAGATGTGTTGTGCGATAACAGCCTCAGGAAGGAGGAGAGATTCCTCCAGAGGGCTCGGAGCAAAAGGCCATCTGTTGAAAGCACGTTCATTCATGTGCACACACAGACACCTACTACTGACGCTGCAATATGCAGTATGAAACATGGAGTAGCAGCTGCAGGAAAATATAGAAAACAAAAATAAACAAACAAAACAGCCTTACATCCATGACAGCGATTTCTAAATTGCAAGAGGTTGCAGTTTTTGCTGTTTAGGGACATCTCAAACAGCTTACTGGACAACATATGCTTGGCTGTGCAGGACTGCTGGCCTACATACCAAGCTGCAAGTCAGAGATGGTGCTTGTGTTGTTCACACTGTGAGAATTTCTCAGCATTAGAATTTCTACCATGAATCCATTTTAAGTAGTATTTTTTGTGAACTGTAATGTCAAGAAACAGCACAATTAAAGGAGCATTCCAACAATTTTACCCTAAAGTTCAGTGCAGTTATCATGATGTTTACTATATATCCAGTGAACTCAGTTGTAAAGTGGGGTTCTGGCTTGAACTTGTGTGACAAACTTGGGGTGTGGAGTTTGAAAGATGTGGGTGTTTATCATGAGGCAGGGAGGGAGGTTCTAATGAAAGCATGTACTCTGACCCGCCTCATCGTTCTGTATTTAAGATATGATTGTGAACTCGGGTGACAGAGTTGTCCCACCTTTAGGCCGGCAGCAGAGGAAGTAACAGTGCTGAATCCATGTCTGTGTGAAACAGACAGCCAGCCCGACAACATTGGTGCCATGTTTTGACATCATGTTATGTGTGCAACCCACTGCCAGGAGATTTAAAAAGCAACTGAAAATGTCCACAAATTGGAGGTCCTTGCTGTCTGAGCAGAGTACAAGATTAACCCCTATATGACAGGATGGTAAACATTATTGTTGTTATTGCCTTGATATGTTGTTCTTATTGTTCAGAAAGTGCCCAACACTTTGAAACATTATATGTCACATTAAAGGCCAACGCTGTTGTGTTACGTCACACCCGTTGTGCCTCTTTAGCTTCCGGAATGCTGGCATGCTATCTGAAATCACACACTCGGGCGGTATTATGCTGAGGTTGTTTGGTACTAGTGTAAAAAGCAAAGCCGGCGTAATATAGGGACTTCGTTGTGGACCTATTGTAGGATCAATGTGTAAAAAGGGCTTCTTTAACTTGACTTTTTTAATATCTGGCAGCTGCAGAGCAAAGACATTCAGCACCACTGATGCCGCCACGAATGCTCAACTGTGATAGGTAAAAACATTCTGCATTAATTTGTAGAATCTCTGAACTACTGCTATTTGCTGTGATTTGCAATCCATATTGCAACTTTAATATAACCAAACTGCACATTTAACTTAGTTTTGTGAGCATCTTGCAGCTGTAAAGTGCACAGACAAACGGCATCATTGATGCTTCAGTGCACAAATGCTGAACTGTGATGTGTAAAGAAACACAAATTTACATCCTGCATGTCCTTAAAAAATATTCACTCAAGGAAGTCTATGCTTCCACACAAAGCTCAACATGTGATGTTGTTTAGTCTGTTTGTCAAAGGCTGCATTTTATATGTTTTAATATGTGTCCAATCCAATTTCACACTTATCATGTGTGAATGCTTGCTTTATTCCACAAGTAACAAAACTGTCTTTAAGTTTGAGCCAAAACTGACATCATTTCACATAAGCTCAAGGAAATAACGAGTCTTTTTCTGCAATGACAAGACCACGATGAACAAACACTTTGTCTTTGACCAGCTACAAGATGATACGGCTTAAGATGACTAGTCTTCTCTGTATCAGTTTCAAAGTTGAAGCTGTTAAACTATGCCCAAAAACTGGAGCACCAAAGACTTATAACAGGCATGTCATCTACTACAGTTTCTCAGTTTCCATTTCCCCAGTGACACAGTGACTACAACCACAATGAATCATATTAATTGGTCAGGAAAGCTGATACACTGAATGGAAAGAGCTGACCGGGGCTGTCCCCTCCTTTGCTGGTTTACATCATGAGGTTAAATCTTTAGCCTCGCGTTAATCACACAACTGTAATTCTTCAAATCCAGACCTCTGCCAGCACGATCAGTTGCACAGGTTTCTTTTAATTTCTTAAACAGAGGATGAAATAATCTGAGCTAACATGTCAAAAACACGCTCAGCTCCTAGAGATTTTTTTTTGTATTTCAGGACAAACTGATCCAGACTGCATTAGCTGCCAGAGCAGTGATACGAGGTCAGTGGTGGGCGTTGGGAGGACAGATGCGACACTTGATTGCACTGCCACTGGCGGCATCTTAGAGCCGTCTGCTCTAGTTAAAGCCCCCGTCGTCCCTTCACTTGTTCATGCATCAGAAGTCAGCCGTCCACAAATCCTCAAACTAACCAGATTTTATGTTCAATTACCCAGAATCTTCACTCCCTGTGACATCCATCTTCAGCTAGAAGGACTACAGTAGATATTAAAAAAAACAGAACAAACAGTGCTTGACACATTCACCAGGAGAGCAGCAAAATGTGTGCTTGCTCAGTACAAAAGGTAAATAACAGCAGCGGAGAGCCGAGCGTAGTATACCGCAGCAGGAGATGCAGAGAATGAGGTGAGCTCCCAGAGAGCTTTAGCGCTCCTGGGGCACTTTATCTCATATTTCTGAGCTGAGTAATGACTGAAAGAGACTGCCGAATATCCAGGCAGTAGTAGACAGGCTGTCAGCACCTCAGCTGGGTTTAAAAAGGGAGTACGGAGGAATGCACGGTCCGTGTACACAAAGCAAAATTGTAGCTGGCAGCTGAGGCAAGCTAGATAATCAAACAAGCTCTTAGAGACAGCAAAAAGCACAGGGCCAGTGTAGCAATGCTTGGCTGCAGACGCTGTATGTAAGCATGTATGTGGCCTGATAGATCTGGGAGCAAGAAGGGAGTGGCAGTCACAAGAACAGATTTGTTTCATGGGAGGTTTTTGAGGCACTGAACTGGATAAATACTTCCAATTCACGCTGTCACCTATCCAGTCTGGCAAGATAACGGCCGACAACCGCCACTGGAGTGCAAACATGATTTATTTATTTATTTTTTTTAACAAGGTGGTGCATTCCTTTACTGTCAAGGCCCGCTGGCTGCCTTAAGATGGTAGGAAGGAAAGGTCCAGACTTCCTCCCTGAGGATAGAAACACTGTTCAAGGGTCAGAAGAGGCGTAGCTGCCTCTCCACCCAGAGGCCTGAGCAGAAGTAGGAAATGGACCAAATGAGTAGTCCTACTGACTCCCTTACATGACTAATGGAAGATCTGGGGAAGTGAGACAAAATACCTAAATAAAAACTCAATGAATCAACCCTGTAAAGTTTGGAGCATGACAAAACCTCTTTACAAAGGGATAAACAGGGATTTGAGTTTTAAAGTTATAGTGATGATACACCATTATATGAAACTAGAGGACCTTAAGTATACACTGGTATCATCTATGTCATGCTGACATGGCCACTTTCCAGGAGGTCCCTTAAAATCTCACCTCAAGGTATCTCAATGAAAATGGGTTTTATGGCTACCCACAATCTCCCCCTTACAGACATGTCCACTTTATGCTAATCCCATGCAGTTTTGGGCAAAAACTAGAGTTGTTCCGATACAGGTACCAGTATTGAAAATGCCTCTGATACTACCTTAAGTTCTGTATTGGGAATTGGAGAGTACACCAGTCTATGCACTGATCCGACACCACAAATTCTTCTTTGCCACTCTTAAAACACTAGTCTACATAGCCAAGTTGTTCTTTGCAGTCACTGGCAACTACTGTTTTAGAGCACTGAAGAAGAATGAATTTTTGATAAATAGTGTAACGTTAGCAAAATGTCAGATATTTGGCATTTTCTATGGCATTTATTTCTAAACGTATTTGTTGATGTTTTACAAAGGGTTTAACCTGAGCCATGCCATACAATGATAGCAATCATTTCACATCCATACAGGGTCAGTAGTATACAGCTGTTAATTTGTTGTTACTTCAAATTCAATGGTACTGGATCGTGACTCAGTATCAGCTGATTTGCAAGCTCAAGAATCTGTATTGGGAAGTAAAAATGGTATCCAAATATCCCTACCAAAAACCACGAAATTTTTGCAGGCAGTATGAATGTGTTATTTTAGCCTACTGTATTAGAATATTTTTGCGTACTGGGGTTCCTAAACAGTCTTGGAATTGCATAAATTGGATATGACTGAAAAGCTGAGATTACCAGTATTGTGGATTCAATGAGTCCAGTTTTATTAATGTGTGATGACGTTAGTCCCAAAAGTAGCCATTTAATTTTGGTGAGACCATTTAAAAAAACAGATCACTGTATAAAATGACCTATTGTGATCTCCATGATAATCACAGTGCAGTAAAATTTTACAGCCACAAATTAGAGACCTTGGGCATGAATGGCTTTCATAGGTATGTTGACCATAGCAGGGTTTCTGAGCAGTTTCCAGAACAGAAGTGCTAGCTACCTCTTTGCCGAAAATTGCAAGTTTTAGAGAACTCTCCAAATGTCAGAAGTTTTTAATACCAATTGCATTGCATGGCTGCATGGGTTTTTCCGTGGGGTTCCTCAAGGTCTTGGTGTCTTAGTGTGGCATTTTGGAGGGATTTTTTGCTATTTTTTATCAATACTCACAGGTAAAAAATGCTTAAATCTGTGTAACAAATGGTAATCAGCCCAACAATTGCTGCAACAATCTTATTTGGCATGAAAATTGCGATTATATATTTTCATCATAATGTTCTATACCCATATACACTCGAAACTTTGAAGTCTGAAAACCAAAACATAATGTTTAACACAGAATTCTAACTGAAGAAAGTTGACACAGTGCTGAACTGCATCTCAAATAAATCTTCAGGTTCCCTGCTTTCAGATGACGTATGTCACTTCTGTGGAGCATATAATGTGAACCTGCTACGTCCCACTGAAAATCTCCTGCCCTCCTTTAAAAAACAAAAAGCTGACAAGCACATTTGCATTTATGTGCTCCCACTTGTCCGGAGGGGAAATGCTCTCAGAACGGAAAAAAAAAAGAAACTTACAGGAATGTTTGGAATTCTGCAACATGTCATTCGTCTTCAAAGTTTCAAGTGTTGCTGGAGAGCTCTGCTACAGTGTCAGGAGTGCATGGAGCTATGAAAACAAACATGCTGCAACGGACCAACCCCAGATTTGTTTTAGCTGTGAAGTGGACGAGTTAATAAAGAAATCTGAGGTGAACGTTCCTTTGAAAGCGCCTCAGTTTGTGTGGTAACTTGTGTAGTCAGGAGCAGAATGAGTGTAAATCCGACTGGAAGGTTGTAGAGCTTACATGGCACTTTGTATCGACCGCTGATCGCTGCAGACTGGACGAGGGTGAGATAAGTGAGACAGGAGGCAGCTTACAGCTAGTGCTCTGTGGGTTGTTATATTGATGTAGCTGTCTGACATCCAGCGGCTGATTGGGAATAAGGTGGAGCCAATGAACATGAGATCTGACCCAATGTAACTCAAGCTATTTCCTTACTATTTACTTCCTCCTGCCATAGAACAGAATGATATATTATAAAACAGATGGAGGGTAAAACACTATGGTCACTTTGCCAGTTTCAATACGTCATCTAGTGAGTTTCTACTCCTGCTAGTTCTCTATTACAGCGATTTGAAGACATAAATTTGATCAGACATGATCACATGAAAGGACAAATTCCAGTATTTGTCTCATTCTCTTTATTTTTGACCATTTCTTATACTACTGGTATCACGGTATCATTTTATTCACCACTTCTGTGGGGCTGCAGCTAACGATTACTTTCACTTCAAATTAATCTTCCAAGTATTTACTAGATTATCTGATTAGTTGTTTGGTTAAAAAAATAAAGACGATTATGAAAAAAATATTTTATAAAAAATATGAAAAAAAAAGTCAGAAAATTATGGGTTGTTTGACCACAACCCAAGACATATAATTACTGTCATGGATGAGTAAAGAAACCAGAAAATATTCACAGTAAAGAAGCTGGAATCAGAGATTTAATCAATATCAAATTAGCTGGCGTACAATTAAATGGTTGACTACTAATTGGTTAATCGCTGCAGCTCTAAATGCTCTCTCATACTGATTTGGGAGATGTAAACTCTGCCAAGAACAATATTGATTGGGGCCACTGGGCGCGTCACTTTTTAAAAGATCTAGTTCAAACAAATAGGAACACTGAACTTGCTTGAATTAATTCAAAATAAAACAGTTGCATTTTCAAACACAGCAAACAGCTTTACCTTTATCACCAAACAAACTATGGTGTTGGATCAAAAGTGCACAACACAGCTTGCTAGTTTTCCCTCTTTTGCGTTAGTGAAAATAACAATAGGCTAGTTTACTGATTGGGCATGAGGACAAATAAAAGGTCAGATGGAGAGTTCATTTTAGGAGCAACCCCTGCTGTTACTCTTATACTTATTTAAATTTACAGTCACAAACACATTATTAAATACCACATTCAAAGCAGTTTGCAAGGTTTAGGGTACTACTTTCTGTAGGAGGTAGGGCGGAGAAAAACTGACTCTTGGCTGCATCACAATTTTCTCTTTGCGTTTATTTCTCAATGCAGAGAAGTCAATACATTCTCCAATTTAAAACCCAAATCTCGACATTACGATCACCTATAATAATTCTGTAAGACCAGGCTGCACGTTTCTTACAGCTGAACCGACTGGATGGTAAAATTTAACATGTGAGTTGTGTTTACATTCTAAGCTAAGCTAACTTGAGTTTTGGCTGAGCGTGAACTTATGGAAGCATTTTGGCTTTTATGGCATCAAAGAGGAAAGGAACCTGGACAAGAGCCGCACTATATGAAAGTAAAATTGTTTAAATATCACATTGTTGACCTCTAAGTCGCAATCCAATCAAATCACGAGGTGCCTAGAGATTCCCAGCCCTAGTAGGAGGTAGGGGTGGGGAAAAAAAATTGATTCAGCATAATATCGCGATATTTTTGTATAGCGATATCGTATCATCACACAGTGCCGAGTATTTATTTTTTTAAATAAACTTCAGTTAGCCTACGAGAATTATATATTCAATTGCTTTTTCAGTCCACTAGATACATTTCGCTGCTGCCCACAAAAAAAAAAAAAAAAAAAAAGTGAAATAACAGACTGAACATTTTATCTTATTATATAAAACATATCTTGACAAAGTTTTTCTTCAGGGACAAAATTTACAGCCATTACAGTTTAATCACAATATATCGCTATATCTTTTATGGCAATACAAGAAAAAAACTATAAAATCGCAATAATATTGTATTGTGACCTAAGTATTGTGATAATATCGTATCATGGATCCCCAGGTGATTCGCAACCCTAGAAGGAGGCTCATTTCCCACATCTCTACAATCAAGGTGGTGACTTAAATGTGATATTTGCTTACTACAGATATATTTGTATCAGCGGAGTCAACTTAACAACAAATTTCAGTACAGAAATGTAGATATAAAATTCAAGTAATTTAGAATCAGTGTTACGGTTCATTCTTTAACACCAGTGAGCTCTGACGGGTTTTGTTTTTTTTTTTACTGTAAAATGTCCTGCTGAGAGTATATCTTAGTGACAATTCAACTTGAGCGATTCAAAATGTTCATTCATACTATGCATCTTATTTTCAAAATATAGCGCCATTAAATGTTTCAACTGTGAAATATTGATATCAGTATATCAAAAATGAATTATCAAATCAAAATGCACTCTGAGAATAAACTCGAGGTTGACAAATACACGGACTTCCCTTTAACTTTACAGATGCTGGAACTAGTGCCAGTACGCTTTGTTTTTAAATAGCATCAGTATGATCTTAATAAGACTAACTTATTGGACACATGTCCCGCCATGCTTAGTGGGACTTAAATGTGGATGATAACAAGAAACTGAGCTAGATAAAGTGTTAAATATATGGGATTAATCGTAGAGAAAACTGCTATACGTATTGATCTTAATAAAATGATGTATGACAACCTCTTCAGTAAGTATCCACACGTTTAAACAAGAAACTGTGAGAAACTTATCACCTACAGAAACCACCTGAGGAGACAGACAGGGTAGTGAAAGTGACACTGGAACATGTTTGGAATAAGGAATAAGGAAAACCTGCAGACTTAACAACTTCAATCCTTCCTTGAGCTAACTCTTAGTTCTTTAAAAAAAAAAAAAAAAAAAAAAAAACCTCAGCAGTACGCTACGTGAATTCATAATTCCTCTGGGGCAGATGGAAGCTGACTGAAAGGCCGTAAGGTCTACCTGACCTTGAAGAACTGCCAGCGCACAATTAAAAATTCCTTCAGTATGACAGCGAAGAGACACAAAGGGGAAGTGTGCACATGGGGGAAACTCATTAACCTTTCCTGAGTGACTTGATAATTGGTTCGTCCAGGCAGAAAGTCACTGCTCCATACCTCAAACAACACATTTAACTGATAAACAAATAATCAATCTTCACAGGATCTGAGAGTTGGAGGAACGGCTATTCCTTTGTGCTGGGTCACCCTGACACAGAGGGTGTTTGGGTGTAAGTCGCACTTCTCTACATTAAAAGAAGAGTGCGAACAATGCACAAAAACCTGGCACATCTTCTGTATTAATCCAACGACAAGCAGACTATTTTTGTCTGGAACAATGATGTCAGTATACATGTAATTTTCCGAAACTCCTACTCTCTAACCCGACTGTAACAGATCAGTCTGGACCAAACCAGCCCCGCTCAGCTGAGGGGGAAGGAGTGACAGGTGGTCAGAAAGGATGAATGGGCTGGCTGGTAGGCTGAGAGCCGCTAGGCCTCGCCATGCTGGGAGAAAAACCAGGCCACTCCGCAGAGAGAGAGAGAGAGAGAGAGTTGGAGAAAAAAGGACAGGAAATGAGGACTCAGGGTAACCCAGAGAGACAGAGCTGTGTGCAAAAAAACTGCCACCTGCTCTCTTCCAGGGAGAAGAACTCACATTAATTCACAGCACAGGACAGGTACACCAAGGTTATATGACCAGGACATGAAGAGGACGTGTCTCTTCTGTCGTGAGATGCTACCTGCATTGATTAACACATAACAGCCCCCATTTCCAAACTGCTAATTTAAGAGCAGAACTAAAAGCACAAGTGGGCACCATGCTGGCTCAGCAGTCACATGCCCCAAGCTTGCAACACTGCATCTGATCTGGTGTTTGAACTCTTGGTTTGCCATATGTCTTACTTCCATTTCCCTATTCCTTGTTACTATATGTGGTTTCCTTCAACCTTTCCCAAAAATTTCTGGTAATGGCAGTGCAATTACTTAAAAACAACGCAGCTAACGATTAATTTTATTATTGACTAATCTGCTGACTATTTATAGGATTAAGCCTAATTGATTCATCATTTTGTCTAAAAAAATTGTGAAAATGCTCATCAAAATTTCCCAGAACCCAAAATGACATCCTCAATTTGCTTTAGTCCAAACAGCAGTCTAAAACTCAAAGACTGCTGCTTTTGTTTGTGATTTAAGATAGTAAATGAACAATTTCTCATATTCAAAGAGCTGGAACCAGCAAATGTCTGATGTTTTTGCTCAAAAATGAAACGATTCATCTATTATCAAAACAGCTGGCGAATAAATTTCTCTCGATTAACTTATCTATTAATCACCACGTCAGTTGCCAACTATGGTAAACTGTTCCATTCTTTAAGACCTACATGTGTTTAATGCTGTCTTAAACGGGCCATAAAAGAACCTTATTGCACTAAAACCAGGGCTGTAAATTAACTTTTTGTCTGCCTGCCAGTGTGGCTGAAAAGACTTCAAAATCTTAAATCTGATGAAGGCCACAAGCTGAAACATGTTGGTCCTACAATCAAGTTGTTCTAAATACTACAAGTGTTGCTGGAGTTTCCACGCCCAAGATTTCAAAATATACCAGCCACTCAATAGACAACCTATGGTGTTCTTTTGGCTGGTGAGTGAAGCGAATATAGTAGCCACGTGCGTATCTTACCAGCATTTGGCTCATGTCTGGTGCCAATTTCCAACCCTGAAAGTCTTCTAGTTCAAGAACTTTTGGTCCGTTATTCAATTAGTTGATGATTACTGGTGTTCGATTTATTCATCAGTAACTATGTTTACATGATCATAATATTCCAGTATTTGCCCTCATTCTTAAAAGATTAAGCTGTTTACATGGCTAACAAAAATGAATATTCCACTGATAGTCCCATTGCTGCCGTGCATACTCAAATTAAGGTGTTGTTTATCACATCAAAATATGGAAAAGCAGAACAACTGGAACCACTTGTCATTTTGCTTCTCTGTGCCAAAATGTTTTTTTTTTCTTTTTAAGTTTTCCATCAGTGGCAGACTTGATCGACTGAGCAAACTCAGCCTTCCTCTTTCATTCTTTCAACCACCTCCTTGAAAAGGTCAGCATTGCACTATTTGCGCATATCCAAAAACTTGCTGATATCCAAGTCTTTCATGATGTTTGGTTTAGTTTATTCAAGAAGAGACAGTGGAAATTAATAAATACGCTTGGTATAAAAATGCCAGAATTAGCCAAGGGGCTATTTTTCATCCGTAGTCCCTTGGCCATAGTGTTACACAGGGCTTCCTAAAATACAACTAAGCAAAAACACAGAAATAAACAGGGCGTACCATTTAAAACAGTTTTTTAAACACATTGAGAAAAAGGAAAAGAGTGTTTCTCCATCTGACCAGAAATTTGAGGTTTTTCTTTTGGGCGTGCATCTCTATAATGAGTTGATTTGTGAACAATGCACAGAGCTGACTGTAAACAGAAAAGAGGCCGTGTGTTGTAAACTGCGGTAAAACCCCAATTGAGACACATATTCCAAACGTGCAGTGCACATGTCCAAAGAATGCTCCTAAAACCTGAATAAATCTGACATATGCAACATGACTTCATCAGAGAAAGCTGCATTCAGAATAAGGCCTGACTCAGAATATCCAAACAGAATGTGTTGTTTACATGACCCGCATCAAATTCAGAATATTATATTCGGGATTTTAGTGACAATGTGAACATAGTCATTGAAAATGTTCCATATTCATAATGCAAGGTTTGCTGCTTTTCTGTGTTTGGTATCAAGCTGTCAATGAGAGATTTTTTTCCTGTATAATGACTTTTAATAGATTACAATATCAATTGATTAAATGGGAGACTAATTTAGAAAGGAAATTAAAGATTATAAGCAGCCCCAAAGCTAACGAAATTATAATTCATAACAAGCAATACTTGGTCAATGAGTAAATACGTTAAAAAAAGGACTACAAATCTGACCAAGCTTTGGCTACAAGACATTTTTAAATGAGGTTGTGCTTCTCAGTGCCACGACCAGAACATCTAGAGCTACAGCAATTGATTAATCCACATATTATTCAATCGATAAATAGTTTTGTCTATGAAATGTAAACAAAACAAGCCCGTGGCAACATCTTCAACATGCATGTTTTGTCTGACCATCAGTACAAATCAATGATATTCAATTAACAATCATATGACAAAGAAAAGCTGCACATTGTCACACTTGAAAAACTGCAACCATTGAAAAAATAATCGTCACAACAGTTTCAGATCAGTTTTCTATCAATCAACAAATTCTTTCAGTTCCAGAAATATCAAATACAGCTTGAGCACAACTGAACTGTATGACTGCGTTTAACAAAGCAGCCCTCTCAGTGTGCCATGACAGCATGGACAGGTGGCTCACTTTGCATACAGTGCACATGTCCTTGTCTCAGAGGTTAAACAACCTGACTCGCATCAATTAAAAAAAGTGAGCAAAACATTTCAAGGAGGCGGCAGGGATTGTTTTTTAACCTTATATAGTTAGAATATACAGGAACATATTAAAACACTAACCCCCACATTAATCAGAATAATCTGTGTACATGTGTCTTCATTTGAAAGGGTGGGTTTCTAAGGCTCTATTATAAGCCACTTCCTGACACAGTGAGAAGGCATTTCTAGGGATGTCAAGTCTCTGGAGTCAGCAGGGCAAACAGGAAGCATAGCCCTAACCCGTCAGTGTGTCATATGCCACACACACACACACACACACACACACACACACACACACACACACACACGTCAAAACACTCCCTTGGACCAACAAAAGTCACCATCAAGTTGAGAAAGTAGGGCAGTGATCTGTCCTTGGTTAAACGCAGCTTTCACCATCTGCTTCAGTCTGCCGAGTCCACGCTGAACTCTCAGCGCCTCCATGACAAGAGCAGCGACAGAGAGGAGGAAGGAGAAGAAGGAGGGATGGAAATGTGAAGGAGGAGTGCCGAACAGGACGAGCTGATTCAAGCTGAGGCATGTTGATAAGTGCTGGTTCAGTTCAGAGTGCACAGAGTGTGTGTGTGTGTGTGTGTGTGTGTGTGTGTGTTTCTATCAGAGGCAGACAGAGAGGAATTATGAAAAGTGCACTGTTAGTGTGACACTCACTTCACACAGAGCTCGCAACGTGCGCCGAAAAGCTTCAAGTCCAGATTTTTATTTTTTTTTTACGTCAGCGCTTTAAAATAAGATGCTCCAAATCGGTTCAACTCATGAAACACAACTTTTCGTAGTTAAAGTCAGAACAAATATTGTGTGTGTACATCCATGCCTACTGTCCTCTATCCACAGCTGCATGCCAACGACATTTGAAGAAGTACTTTTTGTGCACTTCCTTTGCAGTTTACATCTCATTAGTTGGGGTCTCAGAGGAGCGCTTTGGTCCCATGATGATCTAAATACTATTTTTGGAGCTTCTCCTGTTTACTGAAAGCAAACACTTTCTTTTCAGACCACACTTTGACACTCAATGTTAGCATTACGTGTAGAGTCTGGAATGTCTAAGCACCTCACAATGCCATTCAGAGGGCTACAATGGGATTATAAAATGATCTTGCTGCATCAAAATTTGTGATTTTGATCCATAACTTACTGTGTGACTATTTGTTATGTTTAAAACACAGCATATTTTTAATGATTCATAATTAAAAGAGGAGAGAATTCCCACACTGTCCTTTAATCTTCAAGTAAAAGAACAGTGTGCAGGACTTCTCTTCTCTTGCACACCTCCTTCACACCTGTCTACAAGAAACTGAAGGTGTGCATGATTACAATCATTGGTCAGCTTTCCTCCATTATCTTTCATTATTACAGTAGCAGTAGAACATAAATATAATGCACATGTTAATGTCTGTTATGTTTCATCATCCAAATAGTGCAGCCTAAGGAATGTACAGCCCAGTCTTACAACTCTGTTACAGGCAATCATAATGCCGAAAACTGGGCTTAAAAATTACGGTTTTCTTTCAAGAGAGATTCCCAATGCATCTAAGAATCAATATTCCTCCACCCTTAATTACCTACATCTAATTTCTTACATAAAAAAACTACTCCAGGAACTAAATACGCTTTTAGTTCTTTATTTAGCAGGGATGTAGTCCACTGAGTTTAAATGCACTTACTGTTTGTCGCTTTGGACTAAATATGGTCCGAAATGAACAATTAAGTAGTCAGTATTGGCCGTAAAATCTAGGGCTGAGTACTGTTATAAATTTAAAACCATGTGCCAATACCCTAGTATTGGCATAAGATGTTGATGGAATAACACCTCAGAAAAAAGTCTGGCAGGAAGTCAAGGAGGAAGGGCAATGCATACGTGCAGGTGAGATACTCAGTGCAGCTGCATTTTTTTTCAATACTGCAGATAAGCAAACACAGGACTATATGATAACCATCCATTTTATATCATGATATAACACAGTGTCAGCACACTGCTGCAACCCTAGCCAAAACAATACCTCAGTTGTCATAGCTATATCAATGCCACGTGGGATTTCTCTTTTCTTTTTTCATTCAAGAAAAAAGCCAAATTTCTAAAATGTCAATATATCATTTGTAAAACTGTCTCAAAATTGTAAAATTATGATTAATTCAGGAGGGATATTGATCAAGAATGGGTAAACAAGACAACACTACAAAATATAGATGTGGCATTCAATGCCACCTCAACAGTTTTTGATTCAATACCCAACCCTAAACAAATTAAAATGGGGGTTGGTCAAATGTCACTAAAAATAAGTACAAAATATTGACAAATACATGTCACAACATTTTAGTATTGACCTTAAAAACAAACACTAAGTATTATTTCAAATTTTAAAAAATAGTGCCAATACAGTACCCAGGCTTTGCAGCCATAGCAGACTTTTTCCCATGTGACAAAATAAGTCAAAGTTCTCAAACTGTATCTAAAGAAAGGCTTCATGACTTCTTCAGATCATCAAGACTAAAAAGAACTACAAACCTGACCTGACATTTAACACCAACGCTTCGCTAACCCCTGACACAGACACATTTCTGTCAGTATGTAGGTTCAATACCCATTGCTAAATAACAGTAACAGTCTTGTCATTCCTTCAAAACTTCCAAAACGCTGTCACGCTGATTTATACAAAAGTAAACAAAATTCCATTGTTTCTGCTTTCATGAATACTGTGTCACTGTGGGAAATCACTTTGTAATGCCTCGATCTCGTGGTATAAACACAATCCATAACAAGGAAACGCCCACATTTATTTATTTCACTGTATCTGAACCACAGACTGTATATAATTATACATAATTACATACTGTCACTGACCTGAACTATCATGATAAATAAGTGCACAAAACTTGAAAAAGCAGCAGGGGGAAAAAGAAGCTTCATCCACTTCATTTTAAGGCTCATATATAAGATGACAACCTTCTCGTCCTGTAGTGTTTGTGTGGGTTATATCTGGCACAGAGCTTCAGAGCCTCACCACGCCAAAATCATCGGAGGACACGGAAGAAAACAAAATTACAGGGAGTCCTTGGGGAGTACAGCTGGAATAGACACACCCTCTGAAGCTGATATGGTGGGCTGTCTTCCTGCTGAAAAATGTTTCCCACCAACCACTGTTTGTCTGTCGCTCAGTTTGTTCTCGGGGCTGTTTTTAAGAAGTGGCTTACCACTGAGATATTAGTGTTCAAATCGAAAACACAAAGCCTCCTGTGGCCACGGTGACACCACTGTGAAGGTATGAAGCTAAGACACATATTTACTTTACTGTAGCTCAAATGCAGGAGCTTAATACTTAGCTACTTGATCATGAAAAGGACTTTAAACATGAACTCCAGGACAGATGTGAAGCCTCATACAGGCCAGCACAGATTAAAGCAAGCCCTGTTAGAGTGAGTAAGTTGAGAAGGAGAAAAATCAATACCTCCAACCTTTATTGACCAACTAACAATGGCTTTACATTCCTCCCTCTGCCTAGTTGCAACCCTGCAAATCCTGCTCTTCTCACCATTAAGTCAAGCTTTCCATGCATGTAATATGCTTTAACGTGGCATTATGTGTTGTTTAATGGTTAATATAATCATGCAGCACCGATTAAAGCCATGCACTGACATAACATTTGCACTGAGCGCTTACAAGTCCATAATGCAGCTCTCCATTGTAATATTCCTGTAGTAACCCAATGGGACTTTTTGTGGTATTAAATGGTGAGTTTAATGACCTTATGGAATGTAATGGACTGCTATGTTGCTATAATATTCATGTAGACTTTGCAGTGTTAGTATGACATGGAGTTTCCCACCAGTGTAGTTATACATTTCCAGGCAGTGTCAGCATCATTTAAAGCGAACAAGCCGCAGTAAGTTTCCCGCTGGCGTCTTTAAAATTAAATAAAATAGCGGAAAACTTGGTGCTGTAAAACAAACAGGCCTCCGTATCAGCAGTGAGAGTGGAAGCAGTTTCTGGACCGAGCCTGTGTAATAATAAAAAAAAGTAGACACACCCTCTGTGTAAACGGGATAAATGTGATTAGGGAGGACCGAGCAGACAAAAGATAGCCAAATGTCCCATAGTTTTAAAGGCATCAAAGTGTTAGAAGAGCTCCAAGCTTTGGGCGGATGAGTCCAGCTTCTTTATCCACATTTCCTGTCCCAACAACCGACTCAATCCCGAGCTTTCCGCGACAAAAGGAGTCTGAACATAACGTGGAGGCTAACTCACTTACCTGGACATAATTGTTCTCGCAGTAGTCCGCTACTCTGGTCAGGTTTTGGTAACTCTCCACAAGCGCTCTTTTACCGGCCGGAATCTCTTCCTCTAACAACATTTGTAGCTCTGCCATCTTACATCTCTCCGCAGAGCCTCCCTTCCCTCTGCCTTCCCTTTGATTGAAACAGCCACCAGCCCCAGCTCTGCCTCGAAAAAAAAAAGAAAAAAAATTCTCCGCCTGCTATTGTGGGATTCCTGCCCTCAGTCTGGCGTCACCTCCACCCGGAGATCGTCTGTAATGGGAGGAGCAGTCGCTTGGTGCTTTAAAAGTGGGACCAGTGTTTGTGCTGCAGTTTGGGCCGGAACTACTAATAATGTACAAATAATTATGGAAGTAAATGCTCGAATAAGTGAATAAATAAATAAATAATAAATAAATAAATAATAATAATAATAATAATAATAAAGACTTTTTTTTTTTTACATCAGTTGATATGTTATATATTTATATATTAAAATGTTTATATTAATACATAAATAATTATATAAGTTAATACTTTAAAAATGTAGAATAATAAACATAGTATGTATATCAATTATAAAAATAAAAGTGTTATGTGGAATGTAAAAAAGAATATATAATAAAATGCTAAAATAAATTAAAGAAATAATTATATAATTTAACATTCATATAAATTAATAAATTAATAATTATAAATTATGAAATAAATTATTAAATAATTATATAATGTAATGCTCACATAAATAAGTAAGTCAGTAAATAAATAACTAAAAATAAATATATATAAATAAATATATAATAAAATGCTGAAATAAATAAATAAATAAATATATAATTGAATTCTCAGATAAAGAAGAAAATAAGTAAGTAAGTAAATAAATAATGATAAATAATAATAATATAAATGCTGAAATAGATGAATATATACATAATTATCAGTTCATACTTAATAAATATATAATTATATTTAAAAAATGCTTATATTCATGAATAAATAATAATATAAGTTAACACTTAAATATAAATATGATTATATAATAAAATGCTTAAATAGATGAATAAACAAATAATTATCTGGTGAAATTCTTAATTGTCACCATAAATGAATAAATCACAAATTAAATGAGACATTAAATATATAAATGTATAAAATTTGTCTGTGTATTTATCATAGACTGTATAAAAATATGTATTTATGTATATACTTACACATCTGTATATTGATGTATGCATTTGTACATTAATTGATTTATTCACATATTCATTTGTTTACACATTTATTCATCTGTATTTTTATTCATTTATTCTTTCATTTATCCATAATGTAAATCGCTACAGCAGTTATTATTATTATTATTATTATTATTGTTGTTGTTGTTGTTGTTGTTGTTGTTATTATTATTATTATTATGATTATTATTATTAATAATAATAATCATAATTATAATAATAATAATAATAATAATGAATTACAATTTTAGATCATGTCGATTGACTAATAAATTAATCGACTAATTTCAGCTCTGGATATCTTACAACTTGTGGTACTCGAAAATAAAAACAAAGTGAGAGGTCTTGCTTTTCGTTCCCGTCTACTTATCATCATCCGTCCAACTGAAGAAAAAAAATCATGGCTCCCGAGTAGAGCATGATGGTAAATGTAGTTTTACTCTGAACTGTGGGGATTCATGCTATTTATTCAAGATTACGTCGAAATATTTTTACCATATCATTCTTATTTTTCACTTATTAATAGTTTTTTAGTTTCTCACTGAAACCCGCTTTCAATAACATTTCCACCAAAAGCGTTATAGTAGCCGAGGAGGATTTGTGGGGATTGTAGGCAAAAGCGAAATCCGGTAGAAAACCACAACTCCCAGAGTACACCTCAGCCAAGCCTCATTACACTGTTCATGGCGTCTGGTCGAAGGCTAAAGACAGGTCGCCGTCTGACAAACAGATAGGCCGTTGACTTTAACGGTAAGTATCATCGGTTTCGGGCTTTTCCGTCGACAGTTTGGAAGTTTATTTTGTATTTAGCACAGATATGTTGACAGTTAGACGTGTGTCGCAGAGCAGACGATGTGTCCTAGATACACAACAGCCTCCTACTGGTGGTCACAACATACTGTAAATACAGTAACTGCCAAGTTTAGCTAGTCGCATTAGCATTGCAAAAGTCTGGATATACACGCCAGAGTTGTATCAAGAGTTAGCATATATGCTATTGTGGACATTTTGGCATATTTTTGTTCTCGTGTGATGTTGCAGTGGTGTGTTTGTTTACTGTCTGTAGGTTTTGTGTTGACTGTCTCAGTGTGACACAATGGAGGTGGAGAGTGTCAAAGTGGAAGATGAGAGGCGTTTGACAGTGCTGAGGTTTGAGGCTGCCGTTAAAGTCATCAAGAGTTTAGCCCCGGATGGTAAGTGAGCAAATCAGTCTATATGCATATCATTTAGGCCAGTTCAACCAGTTCACGGCTTTAACATAAGGGCACAGGCAGAATGGTGTCAGACCTAGCTTGGTGCAGTGCCACAGCTTTGGGTGTTGTGCGACTTAAAAGGCATAATCCACTTTACTAACAGTGTGCAGAGATTTATCTCATAGCCTGCAGTCAACAACTCCATGCAAAAATCACAACAGTCACTTTTTAAAGGTCTAGTGTGTATAATTTAGGGGATGTAGTGGCCTCCAGCAGCGAGGACTGCAGACTGCAACTAGCTAAAACTTCTGCTGGTTATAATTTATTCATTGATTATTATTAAGTAGGGTTTTTAGGTCTCTTCTTCTTCAAAACAAACAGGTCAGGTGAGTAAAACCAGTAAAAGCACTAAATAAAGCAGGTTGCAGATGGCCTGCTAGCACAGCACCTGCAAGTGTGTGCTCACTTTATTTTGATCCAGAAGTTCCGGAGCTTTTTACTGGGAGCTGAATTATCCGCAGAGATCTCCTCCTCTCTAAAACAAACAGATCAGGCATTCAGTCTGCTGAAAACATTGAATAAAGCAGTGTCACATTACAAATCAGTGTTTCTCTGATGCTGTTTTGGATGTCAGAGGCAGGTTGCTCACCTAGTACCTGCTAATTTATCATTGGCTTTTTTTCTCAGATAACTCAGATCTGGACGTTTAGGAGGTTGTTACCAGGAGCTGTATTATCCACAGAGGTCTCGTCCTCTCTAAAACAGACAGACCCAGTGATTTAAACCACTAAAAATACTGAATAATGCAGGTTCATGTTAAAAAACTGGCGCTCTCTTCGCAGAAGGGCGCTAACTACAGTTAGCAATGCGAAAACATGAATGGCCCAATCCAGAGCTAGTGTTTGGTTTGTCCAATATGTTTCTGCAATCTCTGTGGATGTTGCACAGCTTCCTATAAAGATATAAATGAAAGGTAATGAAACCACAACGATTCTTTTTTTCAGGTGAATACACACAAAAGAAAACAGACTTATTATGTTTCATTTCTGCCTCTATATCCCACTAAATCCTGCACACTGCTCCTTTAAAGTCTGTTGTGTCTCAGAGACTTTGCAGATTTGTAAGAGATAGGGAAAAAGTAGGCTTATTGTGCTTATTAAACATTTGTTTTGCACATTTTCAGTATAAAATGTCCTCCATTTTCCTCAGGTCCCTTTCAGCCGTCCAACGACATGATGCTCAAGTTCTACAGTTACTATAAACAAGCCACTGTGGGCCCGTGCAATATACCCCGACCTGGCTTCTGGGATGCAGTTGGCAAAGCAAAATGGTAAAGACAACAAGAAATGCACAGTCATTCAGTATGTTTTTATTTTTGCCCCAATGCGTTCAGGTTTCTCACATGCTTTGTTGGGAACATATGAGTGTATTTAATTACAGTATTTTCTGTGGTTCTTCTGTTTTTTACTTTCAAGAATGATTCTCCTGTAATGGTCAAGCTGACGAAGACAAGTTTTATGAATAACACAGTCTTCAAGGCAAATCATGACATTTAATCTGGATAAGCCACTGTTGGCTGAAATAAAAACAATGTTTAACTTGTGCATGTTGCACAACATGTTGCTTCTGGGCCGCTTCAGTCTTACTGTGCAAAACAAGACAGAGCCACATGCACTCCACTGGGTATTTGTGACCCACAGCGTCCCCCATTTTAGTCTCCAGTTGTGTTAGGTGATCTGTGGACTCTTGGAATGTAACCTCTTACCCACTAGGCTGCTGTTTCTCTCATTACATCAGGGTGGGGTTTCGCAAGTTCATCAGGAAATTGTAAAAACACCTAGTGAGGGAATAACTCTAGTTACTGCTGAATGGTTTCTGTCGGCCTTTGTCCCTCAGCTAACGGAGGGCATATTGACCTCCAATAAAGTGGCCTTGTTGACAAAGTTGAAAACTGGCACATGAGTGTTCAAAACCGATCTTTAGGATGTAGATGTTTTACTTTTTTTTTTTTACATGATTAAAGGATGTAATAATGCAGTTTATTTATTTATTGTTTATTTATTCAGGGATGCTTGGAATTCTCTTGGAGATATGCCAAAAGAAGAAGCGATGGCAGCGTATGTTAATGAAATGAAGCTGGTATGTTACTTTTACAGACGATTTAACAGTTTTATTATATAAGAATACAAGTGATTTGATAGACAAAACTGTGGACTCATGGACTGTCACTGACATTGCATCTGTTGCTGTGTTTGATGCAAAGATCCTGGAGGGTATGCCCATGACGGACGAGGTGGAGGAGCTCTTACGCGTCCTCGGCCCGTTCTATGAGCTGATTGACGAGAAGAAAAAGATCACACAGATATCAGACCTGAGCACAGGTAGGTTTGATTCACATCTCACTTTGTTTGTGATGTCAGAAACAACATGTGGAGCTTAACCTTTTATAATTTGCCTCTTGTCATATGCTCAGCCCGTTTGACACAGTTTGCTAGGCAACTGGAAGGCAAGTATATGACTGAGTCTGGTGGTATAGTTTAGTGCTGGTCTGGTGTTGTAGATCAGACGCTTTTGGTGCTTGTTGTTATTAGCAGTCGTGTCATGCATGCTCAGTTAGTGCTATAGAACATGAAGCTTAGCACATTCTTTGCCATCAGAAATAGATGCTTTCATTTGATAGAGGTAATGCCAAACTTAATGTGTGCTTAGTTGGCACTGACTTTAAAATTGTGTCTCTCAACCTCATGTAAATAGATTATTTTGATTTAATTATAAAGTAGGGAAAGTATTATTAAAGGAGAACTGTGATATTTTTCAAACCAAACCCTAATTTCCCATGTTTTTGTGTCTAAGTGAATTTTTGAAATTGGTCTGTATTCCAAGAGAGTGCTGCAGCCAGCAGTGGTGAAACAGGCTGCAGTGTAACCATTAGGGGCGTGTTCACGCCAACAATTTTCATTCATTAAAAGTGTTTGTTTTTGCCACTCACTGGTTCACGTTATTCTTTTGAGTGTCTGGCAACATTACAGAAATGACCCGACAAAGAAATTAAATGTTTTTCCTTCCCAATTGCTTGTTCCGAACTGTCTTGTTAAAGGAGATGTTTTGCTTTGAAATTAAATACATTTTTTACATTGTTAAAATCTTCGTAATTGTCAGCCATGACATTAAAAATCTTCTAGATTATAACACGATTTATAATAAGATTTGCTTTCTGTACTCTAACACAAACTATTACTGGCACTTCTCTCTTCAACGGTCACTTGCATTTCTGTCGTTTTCTTCCGTCACCTCTTGTGAGATTTCAGAATGAGTCTTCTCGGTAGCTAGACTTAGACACCAAACAGACCGGAGCAAGTGAAAGGTACGGGAAAATGTTTAATTTTTCCATATTATCCTTTCTGTAATGTTGTAAGACACTAATAAAAAACTCTAAACCTGTCAGTGGCAAAAACAAGCACGTTTAATGGACGTAAGTTGAAGGGGCGCACCTGTGCCGAGTGGTTACATGTTAGCCTGTTGTCTGCGACAGGCTGCAGCCTTCTCTCTCAATACTGGACCAAAAACAATCGTCACTTAGACACAAAAACATGGGAAAATAGGGTTCAGGTTGGAAAAAACCCTGTATCGCTTTAACATTACCTCAAAGGAAGCACTGTCTTTTGGGATTTGCTGTGTTGGAATTAAATCCATTTTTGTTGCTCAGGATTTGGCACAATGTTGAATTCAATGCCGTCAAAGAGCGTCACAAAGAGCATCGTCAGAACGATGGAAATGAACGGCACTCTGGAGACCCGTCCTGCCAGGCTCAAATCAAAGGAAGTGAAGAAGATGTCAGAGGAAGAAATACAAGAGGAGGAAGAAGATGAAGATGAGGAGGATGAGGAAGAGGAGGATGAGGAAGAAGAAGAAGAAGAGGAAGTGATAAGGGACGTCAAAAAAGGTGACAAAGTTATAAAAACTACATCAGAAAATAATGCAAGAAGAAAACATTCAGTGAACGTAATTTTGTTTGTTGGGGTTTTATTTCAGATAAGAAATCAGCAGCATCACAGCCTAAGAAGAAAAGTTCAGCCAGGAGACACAAAGTGCCGCTGTCAAACGGTAAAGTGGCCAACGGGGTCACCCATCTGACCAATGGGAGTCATTCCAGGGCCGCTCTGAACAGTGACAACTCTCAGGAGGGGTCAGTTGGCGAGCCTGTGCTCAACGGTCACCACACAGGTAAGAAACACCGAGTTCCATGATGGCACGTCCTGTTCTAGTTTGAAGTCCCAATGAAACACCTTCTGCACCATGACACATTTCCCATTCAAGCTGAATATTCATGCAGTATACAGCAACAAGAAAGATTTAAACAAAATTATTAGCATTTGATTGGACCGCTAAAAATTGGGCGGGCTTAGACTATAGTGCAGTGCAGAGCTACAGCATACTGTTGGCTCTACACACACCTCCCACACCTGGAGCACATTCAATCTGAACTGTTCAGCTCCAGGTGGAACAACATGTTTTCTTCAAAATGCTTTGCAGTGTACTTAGAGGTATGTTCGGTCTCTCGTCATGTGGGTTTGTTGGAGCTGTTCCCAAATCAGCAGCAACGTGTGTATAAAGACAGTTTGCTTGCACAACACAAAAGGGTGTTCAGCTCTACAGTTTTCCATTTAAATAAACGCTTTGCCACATTTTGTCGGGGCTGAACGCACCTGTGTTGTTAGATCAGGAGGAGGACGAGGAACAGATGAAGGCATTAGACCTCACCTGCATTGTTTTGGAAATGAAAACAAAGGTTTTGCCCATAGATATCGAAACACACATATCTCCCTATCTCTCCCTATATTGCTCTTTTAGCTACTACAGCCCACAAATGGTCTCATTTGATTGGATGTACTCTTGTAAACGGCTCTGAGTGCAGCATAAAGGCCTTTAAACACCGGCGGCATGACAAATTAATGACATGAAAATGCAAAACACTCACCTGCGAATATTTTGCATCAAAACTGACAGCGATTTGAATTTGCAACAGTCGCAACACTTCTTTAATAAAAGATTAGAGTAGATTCATTTTGAGTGAATTTTAGTTCCCTCTGGTTAACAGTTACACAATGTCTATGTCTAGGGCTTTTATTGTGAAAGGTAAAAGGAAAGTGACTGGTTCTGGTATGGGCTGCATCTGTCAAGATTGGTAGAAGCAATAAAGTTTGCATTCTTGGTTTACACAAGCCTCCATGTTGCTGTTTGGAGATGCTGCTCCACACATTGTCTTTATCATTTTTGTCCTTTCTCATAAAATTCAGAGTGCCGAGAAACACAGACAATCAAAAGATCTGACATCGCTGTGATGTGACGTCTGTTCCGCGCAACATGATTGGTTGATGTCTTTATTTGTGCTGCAAAAGTTTTGAAAAATCAACTCCAAAAAAATATTACACCGCTTTTTCACTGCATAACATTCACGTTCTGTGTGTTGAAAAAATTTATTGACGTGTGTATTAATTGCACAAAAAAACCACAGTGCTGTGTAAAGGCCATAGTCATCAAACATTTTAAGACAGGGATTTTGATTTTAAAAATACTCTGATAAAGATTTTTTGGCATATATTTGGCATCGAACAAGAGATATATTATTAATTAAAGCAGCATTAAAACTGGGAAAATGTACTTTGCATTTCACTCTGTCTTAAAATCTGGCATTAGTAAATGTCCTGTCCTGTTACTGAGGACTCTGTACTCACCTCACCCGCTGCCTGTGACTGCCCGTGCTGGTGTATCAGCGCACCATGTGATCAGATAATCTGCTAAGCTTCATTCCCAGAGCTGTGGCAACTCAGCAGATACACTGAATCTTAACACTTTACACGTCAGCTGCTCCTGGGACAGTTTTAATGGACTAAACTAATGGCTCCCCTGAAATGGCACACAAAGCCCCCAAATAAAGTAAACACTGCCTTTCCTCCATGTCCCTCTGTTAATGATGGTGCAGTTTACTCTGCATTAAAGTGCTTAGCTTTTTTCCTCTCTATTTGTGCCCTCTGTGCTGATCTCAGATCCCAGTGTAGACGTGACTGGTCCCAGCCACCTGGCCAGTGACTCAGACAGCGAAGTCTACTGTGATTCTGTGGACCAGTTCGGCCAGGAAGAGGCAAGTAAAAACTGAAAACCACTTGTGCAGTGGTGGTTGCTCTTGGTTCGTCGTTGATTAATTTTTAATGTGCATCTTCTCCAGAATTCGGAGCATAACCGCTCTTTGGACGACCTGGAAGAAGAGGAGAACCACGTTCTTCCACCTCTGGAGGAGCCACAGGCAACACAGGAGCTCCAGGAGGACGTTCACGGTGCACCGCAGGGCATCAGGTGTGGGGGAGAGGACGGAGAGAACAGTGGAACAATGTCACAGAGACAGAGACAGAGACTGAATGTAGACATGCCGAACAGCTCTTTGGTCAGAAGAGGAAGAGGTAAGGTGATCCTCATAGGGCGTCAGTACTTTGGTTTGACTGTGTTTGCAGTCTGCATGGCGTTCTGAAGAGAGCTACTAAACGTGTACTAATTATGAATCATTTTTAGGCTCCAGGTCTCCAGGCCGCGGCTCTGGATCTCTGATGCCTACATACAGTGGCGGAGATGGGGACGGGGACCGCTGGGGAGGATCAACACCTGGGGGGAGCCTGAATGAGCAGATAGTTGTGGCATTGACGAGGCTGCAGGAGGACATGCAGAGCGTTCTGGAGAGGCTGCACACTCTGGAGGCTCTGACTGCAAGCCAGGTCAGACGAGTCAGACGAGTCCGTCCTCTCACTCATTAAAGGAATAAGGGCCCCAAAAACACCACATTTTGTTCCACCTTCTCAAATATGAATATATTTTGGTTTTATTTGTGTTTACAATAGGAATTTGAGGAATAGGAATTTTTGTGCTGTTGTCAAACAAGATAAGCAATATAAATATGTCAAATGCTTAAACAACTACCTGAGACTACTTTCAGTGTTTAACTAGCAAATAAAGGAAGAGGACAGTATTCAAAAATGACATGTGTAGCACACTAAAATTAAGTAAACCTGCCAAAAACTAGATGTATCCTAATGATATTTCTGTAAATTAAGTAGTTTTATTCCCATCTAAAAATAGCTTCCTGGGGCAGACAAGCTGCATGCTGTATGTCACTCCCTCTCTCTCTCCCCCCTATGACAAGAAGTGTCAGTGTACACGGACTAAAAATCAACTCAGGTCTGGCTAAGTTGTGATTTCAGTGTGCAGATGACGCCTTTTAGAGAGAAGATAAGGGGTCTGTACTTTGGTCTTGTCAACAACACACTGCAGACAGTTACTCACTGAAACATTCATACTTGAGTGGTGTCTACCTTTTCCTCTGACAAAAAGTATAAAGATTTTTTTTATGTCTCTGCAGGCAAGATCAATGTCTCTGTCGCCAACTTATGCATCACCTCCAGTGAATAAGAGGAGTCAGGTAAACTGTTTACAATACATCACTGTTTGTTCTTTGACTGATTAAGAAAGAAAGCTTTCTTTTTATATCCTACACCAGCTGAAATAATGTTTTGTGATCATTTGCAGGAATCTAATTAATAAATCAGTACTTTGACGAACCAGTTTTATTTAAAATAATGCTAATTCTTATTTATTCTTCACCTCAGAAACCATCCTGGTGGCCTTTCGACATCTCTCCGACCAGTTTGGCCTTTGCTGTTGTATGGCCATTTGTGGTTCAGTGGCTTATTCGCCTGTATATGCAGAGAAGGAGAAGGTATTATTTTACTGAAATTTAAAGGAATACTTCACTCCCCAAATGACCACTTAAATATTTGTTGCTCATCCAGTGTAACTTTGAATTTGTGAAGAAAACTTTTTCTCGCATACCTCCAGGGAATGAAGAATGAAGGTGAAAATTCTTGATGGATTTAAGTCATAGGGGTCCACGTTTAACAACAGCAAAACTATATCAGTTCATCTGTTAACAAACTCTCACACAACTCGTGCAGTATAATCCAAGTCTCATTTATCCAGTATGCTCGGTACTTTCCGAACAGACAGCCCTTTCTGATGGGGAACTAAACTCTCTCAAAGCCAAACTCCATTGACAAGAATGGTAATTTTACCTCGCTGAACACTGGAGCTGCTGGTCTACCACTGCCTCAATCAGATAATTTGTGTAACTGTATAACTTAAGTGTTTTAAAAGGTTAGTTTAGATTCACCAAAGTCAAACAGTAACACAAACAAACTACAGATCGAGACAGCGGTAGACCAGCAGCTTCCCTGTTCAGTGAGGTAAATGTCTGTTTTTGTCAATGGAGTCTGGCTTTGAAGAGAGCATAGGTAAATTTCACTTTCAGCTTGGTTTTCTGTCTGTGTGCAAAGTACTGAGCTTACGACTGGATAATGAGACTTGGACTATACTGTATGAGTTGTGAGAGTATATAGTTTTGCTGGTGTTAAACATGGACCCCTATAACTTTAATTCGTCAATTAAATTGATTTTTGGATTCCTTATTCACTGTTGAGGCATGCAAGAAAAAGTTATTTCATGAGTTCAGCATTACACAAGGTAATTGATTAACAATTGATAATTTGGGGGATGAAGTATTCCCTTAAAACTGCAATCTTCCACCATTTCTTGCATTACCCAATGTAACTCATTACATTTCTCCTTCTTTAATAGACGGACCAACTGAATCTGCTCTCACCCAAACACCCATGGGCATAGACGATAATGAGGAGTCCTCTGAATGTCTGGTCGGGTTGCTAATGGCTGTAACTCCCCCCTGCTTAGACCCACAGCCCAGTAATTTGCTTTTGCACTATAAAGAAGGCACCTAGAGTAATGAGTGGGAGGACGATTTCTCTTGAGCGTGTTGTAAGGTGGATGTGAAATCAGATAGAAACATGAATGTATGGGCTTAGAGCCTGTGATGATACAAGCTTTTTCAAGATGATACCACTGTACTGGAATATTTTTTTTCTGTAAACAAAAGGTTTGTGTTGAGAGGGGGAACCTAAAGTTGTGATGTTAGCGTATTTATAAACCAACTACAGCAGCTTCCCGATTATTTCCATATCTAAGGCTGTGTTGCACATCATATGGGCCTGATACTTTAGTTTGAGTATAAATGCTTGACGTGGTTATAAATTGTCACAATTCACTTTCATTAGACGCCCAGGCAATGCTGCTATAATAAGATGTTGTAATAACTAGTTTAGGCAGGAGGATTGAATGTAATTATATATTGATGTGTGTAATTCTTTTAAATTCTGAGAATATGTTAATATTTATTGCTTTTAGCAAGTTATAATGAAGGCATTGTTGGCCAGATTGCAGCTGTGTGAATGAGGTTTATGTTTAAAGTGACCACTAAATGTTGTTTATGGAAGCGTAATGCATTCACTTGAAAGAAAAGAAAATGTAGAGATAGATAAATATATATTTGCCCTGTTTCTCTGAATTGACGATATTATTATTATTATAATTTTGAGAAAAGTTTTATGACACAAAAATTACACTCTTTTCCTGAATTAACGAGATAATGTCGTAGATTGTCATTTTTCTGAAACATCCAGGTAATTTTATAAATTCTCGTTTTTACTGAATTCACGAGATTGTGTCAAAGTCTCATTTCTCAGAATTAATAAGATAATTACATCAACTCTTGTTTTTCTAAATAAATGAGGTCAGGTAATTTCACATTTTTCTGAGTGAACAAGATATTTCATCAAATCGTCCTTTTTCTGAATTTACAACTTAATGACGTAATTAACAACATTCTTAAATTATTGGGATTAAGTTGTTAATTCTCGTTCTTGTTTTTCCGAATTAACGAGACCATGTAAAATTCTTGTTTTCCTAAATTAATGAGACATAGTTCAAATTTCTCTGAATGAAAGAAATATTGCTGCAAAATTACAACATAATGTCGTAAATGTTGTAATGTCTTGTTTTTCTAAATTAACAAGCTCATGTTGTAAGTTCAGGTTTCTCTGAATTAATGAGATATAGCCATAAATTCTTGTGTCTGTAAATTAACGAGATAATGAGGTAAATTTTTGTTTTTTTTTTAATCTACAAAATTATCTCGTAAATTTTCATTTTTCCATATTAACAAGATCATCTCGTAAAGTCTTTTTTTTTTTAAATCAGAGATAATAATCTAATTTAGAAAAACACAGCAGATTTTTTTCCTCAAGTGAACGAACATATAACGCTTCCGTATAGCTTTGTATAGGTTAGACAAGGTTAGCGAGACTTCTCATCACCTGTCCTGCTGCATATCAGTCTGTGCTTTATGTCAAAGTGGACTCCACTTTAAATTGTTTTCCAAATAGAAGAAGTGCCTCAACATCATAAGGTACACTCATACTGTAGGTGGTGTTATGATTTCTTACATTAACACATTGTAGCATAACTGTTCCAGTGCTGGACCAAATGAACATGAATCATAACTACCCAGTGAGCCATAAGGTGGTGAGACTCTCTGACAACCTCATCGTCCACTCAGCTGATTATTAATGCATAACACTTGTCGCTGTCTGTGTTGTTTACGCTGTCACGTTTTTCTATATTGTATAATTTTAATGTGTGATGTAATATGTTTGTACAAATAATTGTGGAAAGATTTTGTGTGAGTGATAGTAATCCTTAATTGTTTGCAAAGCAGTGTGACCTATGTAAATTGTAAACAAATAGCTGTACAGTTCAGATGAAAATGCAGTATTTTAATTGCATTCCCATGTTTTATTAATATAGAATACTATATCATTTACAAAGGTGTGCATCTGCAATAGCACTAATCTTTCCAGAGCCATTATGTTTTAATAAAAAAGTAATAGTTTACCTTTCTACTGAAATGTACTAAGGCTTTCTCACCCTCTCTGCCTGTGGATAGAGTGGTGTTTGCATGTGATAATCCAAGCCTCAAATAAAGTTTTCATAAAGCATTCATTTGTCCACATTACTTCAAAGACACTGTTTGACATTTTGGGAAATATGTTTATGCTATTGTCTCAGAGTTAGATGAGATGAAAATGCTTTCATGTTTGTACAGTAAAGATGTCAGGGTTTCCAGGGGTCCTTGAAATCCTTGAAAGTTTGTGAATTTGAGGGGGAAAATTAAAGGCTGTGAAAGTTTCAGACATGACATTGGTGACTGAAAATTTATATTTATATATCAATTTATATTTTTAAGTTAATTTTAAGTTTTAAAGTTTTATATTTTTTTGTGCAAGAATATTAATTGAGGTTCTTTTGGGGTTCTTTTTTTTTTTTAACAATGTTGCTTAGGTTAAGTTGAACTACCCCCAACTTTTACTTTAGCAGCACTTGGCTGCAGCCCAGAGTGGCAGCTTTTCATAGACATTGCATGGGAGCTCACTGCATGCTGCATTTTTATATTACTACTACTTCTGCTGTCTACATGTTTCTCTCCCAAGTCCCATGTCATTTTTTAAAGCACCACCTACATCAAGAAAATGTGACATTTAAGTGCTTGTTTGAGTGACTGAAGTAATGCCATGTTAGGTCCTATAATTGAAGGGAATAAGGCGGGGAAAGTCCCTGAAAAGTCTTTGAATTTGATGCTTTAAAAAGGCACGGAAATGCTGGACGTATCATACAGGTAGCAGACAGTTAGCTCAGCACAAGATGGAAACAGAAGGAAACAGCTAGCCTGGCTTAATTATAAGGTATCAAAATCTGCATGACTATGCCAACAAATAGTATCTCCTATAAAACTACAACGTTTTACACTTCAATGTTTATATGAATAAAAAAGAACACACAATATAGACCTGCTTTGGACAGAGCCAGAATAGCTGTTTTCAGTCTTTGTGCTAAGCTAGCTAGCTAACCAATGCTTGGTTGAATGCTTTTTAAGAACTTTTAAAGATATTTTGTGAGGAAATTGATACTGACAATACTGGACAAATCATCTTTTTATTATTCAAGCATTGCAGGTAAGAATCAAAGTTAGTAACTTGCTGTATATGTGATCCCGTGCAGAGGTATGTTTTATGTAGGAATATGATTATAAAGCATGTTAGGTCAAACTACATTTTGCTGACATGTAGTGCAAGTATACAGTAAAAAGTATTATGTTAAGTGGTAGGTTTAAAGAATTGTAACATTAAAGATGTGGGCTTTCACGCAGAAGAGCTTGACTCATTTTAAGAAAAAAAATAATAAATTTAAAGATTGATAAATGAAATCGGACCAAATGTTTTACACAAACATTGGTTAGGTTTTGCAAATTTAATGTAATGACCTTTAAGGCCTGCTATTTCTAAAGCTTGATTAAAGACATCTTAAGACCTTTTAAGGACTTGCAGGCACCTTGTTTATCTGACAGACAAATAATTTAACAAATTGTCCTTTAAACATGCACCATTTAAATTTACATTTTATCCAAATGTAGTCAGTGATGTTTTTTCATTCAGCAGAAAAGGCACAAAGAACATCATGTTACAAACACAATTTTATTTGTATTTTACTTTTTTCTCAGAATGCACAACATAAAATTTTACGAGTACTTGGGAACCTAGTTAACTTATCTAAAACATAACTAGTAGTGTTGGAAATGGACAGGAGATCACATCAAAATTACAAACACAAATGACATAAAAGCAGCAAAAACTGTTCACAACATGACACTGAATGTTATTAAGAAGATTTACATATGAAACACATTATTGATGAATATATTAGCTTGTTTTTCTTCAGTACTGCACCCATCAAAGAGCTAATCATTTAGGGGGCCTGCCCACCCAGTCTGCCCAGAGCAGGGGAACATTACAGTGATGAACAGTACAGCAACAAATGGAGTGCATCAGCATGGAGAGTTAACATCAGGCAGTAAGAGCCACATTCTCATACAAAGTTATCAACGTTTAATCAGTATACCAGAAATTAAAGCCTATCATAAAGTAAAGCAGTAGCAAATATGATTTTGCTAGTATAAGGATCTAATACTATGTAATATGGCAACATTAAGTTTTAAAAATGTAACAAATTAAGCAGTCAACAGATTCAACTTTCTTCTGACTCTTCTGACCGGTGATTGCACAGAGGTAAAATGTTTTTTAAAAATATACAACCTTGAACAGAGAAACAACCAGAATCCCCATCATTACCATGTATTCATTTGTACAATTGATTCAGAGTTTTTCTACAATGAAAACACACGCCTCATTAACAGCCAAAATGTATTGACAGGCTGCTTTTCTAAAACTTAACTGTTATGACTAACTCTACAGACTGAAGCCAGACACGGCAATATTCTGAGCGTTGTTTCTTGCATCAAAGTACGAGGTGTCGGTTTCATCCTCTGGCTGAGGGATGAAAGGCATCGGCTGGTTCTGCAGGTTGTCCCAGTCCAAGCCCTCAAACAGAGGGTGACACTTGAGCTCTGGTAGATGTCCAAATAAAAATAATCAGAACACATTAGATTTACACACACACAACAGATGTTGAAACTAGAACCCACATTAGTATTTTTTTATGAGATAAATCCCTGTTACTTACAAAAGGTCTAATCCTTAGCATTTTTAACCACAGAAGTTTGAGCAAAGTTCTAATATACAACTTGAAAAAAACTCCCAACAGCGGAGATCTTGATATTTATGTCAGGTGGAATTCATGAATTTCGTGAAGGTCTCAGGAACAACAGTGTTTTAAAGCTGTGTTAGGCAGGTTTATTTTGGCATCATTTGGCAAAAATCCCAAGTGGTCTGAGAGAAAACTAGACCTGCAACTAGACTGCTCCTCCTCTTGGCTCTGTTTTTTGAGGCTTTAGAAAATCTAGCCTGTGACAGGAGACTTTGGCCAATCACAGGTCATTTTAGAGAGGGTATTCCTATTGGCTGTTCTACTAAAGTAGGAGCACATGCACGTCCCTTTGGTGAAAGCCTGTTTCAACTGCAGAGAATCCTCCAGAAAGAGTTGCTATTTCAGTATTGACAGCAACTGCCTACACTGCAAAGCAACCCAAAAAGAAGACGGACTTAGAGTCTAAAAGAGAGTCTGACCGAACAAAATAATGGCTGTGACTTATGTAGCTAATGTTAGCTAGAGCTTCGACTCACAGTGTGTCCTCTGCCTCACTCCTCACTGATATAGACCACCTCAACCGCAGCAATCCAAACCCAGCCAGCGCAAACTCCAGGTCTGGGAAACTGAACAGCCCCGACTCCTCACCGGATCAGCAAACTTTCTGTTGCTGCCATTACACAGGTGCTGCCACACCCTATGCTGGGGGTTTGCACTGGCGGAATTTAAAGCTGGTGCAGCCACAGACTAAAGGTCTGTCTCCAAGCTGTGGCCCGCTCTCCTCCTGAGGAAGCTGTCCACAGCAGCAGGGAAATGAGGCGAAGGGATCATAGGGTGGTGAGCTCGGTTGTTCTTGTCTCATTTGTGGTCTGATCAACAGAAACAGGGCTGAGTGAATGCCCTGCAAGCAGCTCTACAATGAAATTAAATAAATCAGTGTATGGGAAACACTGGTTATGGAGCGCATGATCATCTGGTAGGTGGGGCTTAGGAAAGAGTGGGGAGGGCTGCAGAAGGAGGGTGTATATTTTGCCTGTTTCAGATTTCTATCCACCGCAGCTTTCAATGTTGAAAATTAAAAATTGAAAAGTGGTCCTAACCTTTAAGACCAGCTCGTTTTGTCATGTCCATGGTCAGGAGGATTTCAATCGCATTTCTTGAGTTTACAGACAGTTCCTCCTCATCCTCAGGCCAGGGAATATCTATACACAAATTGACAGTGAGGTAGTAAAGGAAGCAACAAAAACATGTCATTAACATAATCAATTTTGTTCAATGAAAAATGTAATATGCCTTTTTTTGGCATGCTGATCATCAAATACAAGCTGTGTGTCAATTAAAGCAGTTTGTGATTTAGGTATGATTGCTCCTGTGAAAGATAACCACACCCACCTCTGTTGAGAATATTCTGGAAGACCAGCTGAGGCGTCTCGTCGTTGAAAGGTGGCACACCTGTGAGGAACTCGAAAAGACACACACCTAGCGCCCACCAATCCACCATGAAGTCTGGATAGAAGCAGAAAGGTCAAGTCATACAGCTGCTGGCTTCAAACACCAATTTCCACTGTGATTCCTGTTAGAGTGTGCACTAACTGTACTGCAGTGGCAGAAGCAGGGACTAAGTTAGGTTGAGGATAGAGGGATTGGGTTATGGGTATAAACTCAGTTTCTTTCATTCGCCCACAAGTAGCCTGAATTTTCTGTAATTATCAATCACATGTCACACATAAACCTTGACATTTGGGTCTAGCATTGTAGTTTTAAGTTATTTTTCTAGATTCAGAATTACAATTGTCACAATCATCTGATGTTGAGTTCAGAAAAATGATTGACAGCTGATGAATAAACACTGCCACACAGGATCATTCATGTCACAGCCTGACTGTCCATGAATTCAAATAGCAGCTACAAAATGGCATGGTGCAACTGACAGGAAATATTTTAATGAATAACAGCATGTCAGATCAATAGGTTATTATTAGATGACATTTTGCATGTCAGTTGCTAAATGTCAGAAGTAAAGCCAGTGCCACAGCACATTCACTTTGTGCCACAATGACCCCAAACCTACACATTTTAAGAGCAGACAAACCCCTTTGTCCAGTTAAAAGCACATCAGCCTGACTCCCCAACTGTTAACAATGGTGTTACAAGCTTAATGTTATCTTAGCCTTTGTAATCACACATAAAATGCTGCCCCCGTCCCTCTGATCAGGCCCACAGCTTGTTCACCATTCCAAGGGGCAGAAACAGAACCAGTGGGGAAAGGAAAATGGGGAAAGAATCAGCTCATTTCCTCTAGCGTATTAGCAGGCTGGGTGAACATGCAAGCTCGCTTGCACAAACAGGAATATCGTTATAAACTTACCACACTGTAAACGTCCTGAAACTCAAAGAGAATTCCTGTCACAAATACTACAATGTCAACCATCCAAAGTCAATACTATCAGGCTCAGTTGGGCTATTTTTGGGTTGTTGTGGTACTTGGAATTTAGCATTTTCTTATCTTACCATGTGGTTTTCCCAAGAGGAGCTCTGGAGCCAAATAGTCAGGAGTTCCTAAAATGGGTGCACCTTCAACCGGCAGTGCACCCCTTCTGACACTCTTTGGGGTCCTGAAGGGGGTGTGAGAGGTCGACATGGGCTGAGGAGTCTGATGTGAGATGGAAATAAAAGGAAATGTGATAAGCATATAATCCAATTGGGGCATGGGTATGGTTTAAAACAGTAGTTCCCAAGTGGTCCAGCCACGAGATCCAGAGCTCTCCTTCGTCAACAGTTCAAGGTCCACACAGTTTGATAGATTTACTGTCATACTTGTGTTTGACCATATTGTCAAACTAGTTTGCTGTCTTTGGCAATAAAAGTTCTATGCCGGAAATTCATTGTACTTAAAAATAAAGTGTATTTTTTACAAAATTGACATGTTTGCAAGTCACTTCTAGTCCACTCAGCATTGGACCACGGCCCACTAGTTGGGAACCACTGGTTTAAAAAACTATAACACCAGTACCCTTAAAGAGATACAAATACCAGTAGACTACTTTATTTGATACCTTTTTTCCCTACTTCATTCATTACCGATCATGTCATTCATTTGAGAAAATTAGATATCACAATATTTTTGACCAAGTACCTTGATAATTTGTGAAAGCATCAATAGTCAACCCTACAGTATCGTATAATATCTACATGATTTTTGATTAACAATCATCAGTAATGTGGACATAATGACTAAGGCCCTGATCACACAGAAAGCATTTCAGCAGCTGAAGACGTTTGTGTTGTGACACACCTCACGTTTCTGCACTTGCGCATGGCGTTTTTGATTTTAAAGGCGGCGGGTCCTCTGTGGTGGTCATGACAACAAATTTGAAGTTGGTAAACAACAGAGGAGAAACATGTGGTCGCAGCTGCTGGATACCCAGAGGCAGCAGCTTGTTAAACTGCCCTGGAGTCATCCTAAAATATACAAGGAAGCAGCCATCATGGAGGCGAAGCTCCTGGACTGACTGGTGGTACTCCCCGTGATCCACCCTCTTTTTTAGGGTCTCATGTACCCACAAACTACTCGCTGACAGCCTCTCACCCTCAACCAGACCTACAGCAAGTACCCTCTGCCTGTCCATTTTAGGAACTATCTACTAATTACTGTCAAATAAATAACATAAAATAAACAGTAGTTTGATTACATGGGAAGGTTAGGGTAAGGAGGTGAGTCAGTGGTTGCCTAGCAACAATAAAAAGGCATTCAATCAAAAAAAAAAAAAAAAAAAAGAACAGGCAGTGCGGCACCTTTCTATGTGATCAGGGCCTAAGTGGATAAAGGCAAATAGAACAGTCTGGTAAGTTCAGAAAATGACATCACTTTACTGTAATGCAGCCTTTAAAACCAGGAAAAGACAACACCTATGATATTACAATATCCAGAACCTAAGACAACATCTAGTCTCATATCACAATACCAATATAATATCAATATAATGACCCGCCCTAATTTGAATAAGGAGTTCTACAACTGTATAGCCTGAGCAAAACCTTTGTTAAACTGTGTCCTTGTATTCTTACCTGATTGAGTGAGCTGTTGGAGCTGGGTCTTTTCTGCACTGGTGTTGCATTGCCAGATGCTGTGTGATAAGAACCAGTGGCGGACAACTCCATAGCCTCAACAGAACCAACGCTAAATCGGGACACCCCTGACATGTTGGAGCGGTTAATGGAGCTACAGTAGCTACGGAAAGCAACTACATTTCGTGGCTTGAGGAATGAGGGGGATTGTGCAACACCGTCAGCCAGAGCAGGGAGCCTGTTAAGGAAGGAGCATTGAGATCCTCTCTGAGAAAGGTTACCAAGTTTAGGTGTGTCAGTAGTGACAGCAGATGGAGTCTGTGGGAGTGATTCAGTGATGGATGAATCTTTTTTTTCCTCTTGCTCCATAGATGACACTGAATTCCTGTTTATGAAACACTTGCTCGGCTTGAGAAGTGCACGGCTGTCAATAGTGGGAGACGTTTCATGCATAGACCCGTCAGAGTCGAGGCTCAGGCTCCTGCAAACGTCACTGTTCCCAGTTAGTGGTGATGTGAAACTTGTATGTGACAGGTCTTTGGCTCCGTCTTCAAACACGTCCTCTGTTGGCTCCTCCAGTTCACTAAACAGACTTTTGGCCACAGCAATGGGACTGGAGCGCTTTGGGATCCGGTCTTTAGCTGACCCAATCTCCTCAGTGGAGGCCATGAAGGCACCTATTTGAATGGTGGAAAATGTTCCAGTCAGGCCGGTGTGAAACCTCGCAGCCTCTTCTGGAATCTCGTAGCATCTCTTATAGGCCGCATTACTCCTCTTGGCTTGGTTGTCCAGGAGCTCAGGACTTTTCTCAACATCAGAAAATGTTCTCTTTGTAGATGAGGCTGATAGACAAAAATCCTCCTGAGCTATGGAAACAGACTCCAGTTTGTTGGTGTGAGGTCTCTTTCCTGTGAGATGGCCTGGATCTGACAGATTGCTGGTGACCTTGGCAGAGAAGCCAAAGGTGGCCACTTTTGTGGGTGAAGAGTCTTGTTTGGGCCCTTTGGACTCAGAGTGCCCTCTGCCCTTGTGTTCATTAGAAGGTTCATTTTCTTTCTGAAAGGGGATAAAAAAAATTTCTATCACAATATGGAACAAACAAATCTGAAAGACCAGTATAAGAACTGGAAGTGACATATTTCATTTAGTTAGTAACAAAAGGCCCGCTTCCACCGCAGGAACTTAGGGGTAATTTTACGGGGCCAGGGCTGTTGGTGCATGTCTCCACCACAGGAACCACCCCTGAAGGACAGAGTTCCGGAACTTTTACAGGGGCTAAACAAGTCCCTGCCTCGGAGTAGGTACTCAGAACGGCCCCGAAAAACTCCTGGGTGGGGCTTGGCTTACTTGGCTTACTCAAGGCGGGATGTGACGTCAACAGAAAGCGACAAAATAGTTCGGCATTTTTAAAACTCAGCAGATGAGGAGTCGCATTTTTAAAAGGAGTCGTAAGAAGAAAAGCAAGAAATGGAAGACAAATCGTCGCGCAACGATTACGTCACATCCAGAGCCCGGTAACTTTACAGGAACCTTCCTCCTACTGCGCCCTCTCAGTGGAGACACGGCGGTTGAGAGGGCCGAGTGAGAGGACTTTCCTGTAAAGTTCCTGCCCCCCAAATAGTACCAGGAACTTCTTCAGTGGAAACGGGCCTAAAGCCAATCAAAGTCCAGTCCTTTGAAAATGTTATCTCCTTACATCTGCACCAGCTGTTGTGTGTAACTAGACATTTTATATGACCCTAAAATGTCTGCAATGGGGAACTATTTTCACCCTCTGAGACCTAGCATAGACCAATTTTTTTCTTTTCAAAGGGAGACAGGGAACCTTTAGAGGTAGATGAAAGCGGGGAGCCTGAAGATTAATTATAGATGCAGCTCAGCACTGTGTGTCAGTTTTTGGTCATAAATGTGAAATAAACATTGTGTTTTGGTAAGGCGCCTCTTCATATTCTGAAGGTTTAGACTGTTTAGGGGCGTAAACATTACATTGGAGGTATATGATGGCCATTCCCATGCTCCATTATGTCTCATAGGTGGTTGCAGCAGTTTTTGGGTTGAAACCATTTGTTACACAGATTTGGTGCTAAATTTAAACACATTTTACCCCTTGAGCATTGATAGAAATGGTCAAAAATCCCTCCAAAATACCACATTAAGATATCAAGACCTTGAGTAATGTCATAGGAAAACCAATGCTGTCATTCGGTACGAAAAACTTTGGACATTTGGAGAGTTATATAAGAACTGTATTATTTAGCAATTGGATGGCAAGCACCTATGTTCTGGAAACTGCTGAGAGACCACCTTAGTGTTACCCTGGAAATCCAGAGTTCTTGCTAGAGCACAATTTGAATTTGCTCAGCGAATCACTCTGGCAATCAGTAATGATGCTCATTACCTATGCCCATGAAACCGAGCTGCACCAATCACATCAATGTATCTGATATAGGCAGGCCAGAGGCGAGCTAAACAGATGACGACAGCGCTGCAATGACGAAGTCCGGAATCAGTCAGTAAACATTGCAAGACGGCTACGGATGAACACCAGTTGTTTGAAATGGCTTTGGCCGCTACAATGAACGAGTTGGACTTGGCTTCTTCTCTAAAAGAGGAACAGAAGACGGCGCTCGAATCTTTCCTTTGCAAGAAGGACGTTTTTGCTGTTTTGCCGACCGGATACGGCAAGAGTCTAATCTACCAGTTAGCTCCGCTGGTAGCGCTCTGGATACGTCACCCCGTGTATTGTTCTGATTGGTCATGTTGTTATCCAATTGCGTGCAGTAGTATTTAGAAATGCATGCTTGGTGCCACCCCTGGAGCTGGGTCATTTTCATTACTCATGGCCAGACCCTAAATCCTTCTAGATTTGGGTCTGGATTTCCAGGCTACCTTAGTGTCAATATACCTCTGAAAGCCATACATCGTCTGAATGCCCAAGGTCTTTAGGTCTTCACGAGGCTGTGATTACCTTACAGGTAACAATAGGTCATTTTATACAATGAGGTCAAGTTTCAAAAATGGTCTCACTACAATGAAATACTATGGGGACTACTATGGGGACTAACATTGTCACACATGAATAAAATTGGGCTAACTGAATCCACAATAGTGTCAGTTTTTATGCAATTCCAAGACTGTTTAGGGACCCAGTATGCAGAAATATTCAAATACAGTTGGCTAAAATAACACGTTTGTACTGCATGCAAAAAACAGCATGTTTTTTTTCCTAAACTGTCTGAGATTAGCATAAACTGGACATGTCTATGAAGGGGAGACTTGTGGGTAGCCATAGAACCTGTTTTCCATTCAGATATCTTGAGGTGAGAGGTCAAGGGACCCCGGTGAAAATGACCATGCCAGTTTTTCCCTTGCCAAAATTTAGCCCAACTTTGGAGTGTTGTTTAGCCCCTTTCCCTACAAGCTAGTCTGACATGGTTCAGCACTGGAGGACAATAATATTGGGTGAGATTGCTGGCGGTCCCACAGGTTTCTGAGATTTAAACTAGTTAACAACGTTAAATGACTTAAATCAAGATTTGGGGGCAACACAGTTGGTCAAGACTTCTCGAATCAAAAAGTAACCTTGTGTGATTGACTGTAAATTGCTTATAGTTGTAGGTTTACAGTCACCAACCTCCTCACACTCCCACAGTGGACTGACGTCACCCTCAGTGTCTGTGATGCTGCCTGCACTCATCGTCTCAAACCTCCTCCTGGTCTTCAGCAGTGTGGGGGTCAGATTTTTAGCCAGGTTATGGGGACTGAACATCATGTTGCTGCTTCCTGTGGAGACAATACAGATAAACCAAACACATCTTAATTTCCAATATCTCACCAGAAAGCTATACTACGAACCAGCCACCAGTCATTCCACAATGTTAATGAATTAAAACAAAGCACAGTATACCTGTTTTCCAAGAGTAGCAAGCCGGTGAGTACAGCTGATCTTTTCTCGTCATCAAGGGAGAACCAAGAGAACCTGTTTTCTGCTTGATTTTGCCACAGGACATGGGACTCGACACAGCAGATGCGCTGCAGTGACGCCTGCCTTCTCCTGCAGGTGAATTCTGTGTTTGACCAAATGAAGAACAAGTCATGAATCAACACAAACTATGCATAAAGTACTCAATTAGGGCATCTCTTAATGCTACTTCACTTACAAATCCCAGGGAGCTGATTAAGGAGAGGACTTGGCCCGGGGTGCGGAAGTAATCTTTCTTTGGTTTAGCCAAGGATGGAGTAGTGAGGATATCCATAAGACTCAGCTCTGATAGAGAGCACAGATATACAATAAAAGAAATATTAACACATTACAAGTGGTGATGCTAACAGTTTGTTCAAGTGTCAAGATGATGGGACATCATACCTCTGTCGAGCTTGACTTTAGAAAGGCCGAAGTCTGTCAGCTTGATGTGACCTTCGTTGGATATCAGCATGTTGTCTGGCTTCAGGTCCCTAAAAAGTTAGAATTCAGGTCAATGTCCAGGTCACACAATAAATCTCACCCATTAACCAATCAATCAGTGCTATACACTAGGGCTGATAGATTAATTGCATTCAAGCCAACACTGCAATACTATAGAATGCAATTTTAAAACTGCAAAAGCTGCGATAAATACGAGGCGAGTGGTCGAGCCATAGTCAGTGTGCACTTTAGTTTGTGTTATTCGTTACTGTAACTGTCTGGAAACAAGTAAGATTCATATTTATGTATCATATAATATGTCTACACCAGGCCTGTTGTTCTGTATGCTTTGTTTATCTCAGTTTATTTCAGATTTTATTTATGTGAAGTTTAAGGGTTATATCACATGTTCACAAGACTTAAAGTAACAAGTGATAAAATTCTACTGCAATTGAAGGTTTTTACAATCAATAGCTATAAAAGATATGTTATTCATATCACTTCATCTAGTTTCATCATATCATGTAGGGGTGGGGGGAAAAGATCAGTACAGCATAGTGTCACAATATGTTGTGTGGCAATATTGGACTGATACACAGATGCAAAGTATCTTTTTTTAACATAATTATTAATATTGTGAATATAAATTTAAATTTTTGGTAGCTTACTAGGATAATACAATCAATTGCTTTTTCAGTACACTAGATACATTTTGTTGCAATAAAAATGACTGAAACAAGAGACTTTATTTTTAACACTTTCTTATTAGATACAGATGTTTACAAAGTTCTCATTTGCAGACAGAATTTACAGTTGAAAAAAGGTAATAAATTGAAATATATGTTATCGCATGTTATAGCATATTGCAAAATGTTAAAAATTGCTATAATATTGTATCGTGACTAAAGTATTGTTGTAATGGGAACACCCATTAACACCTATACCTGAAAGACCAGTTTTGTGTGTTGTATCCAATGTTGATCATACTAGAATGATTTATTGCTTGTGTATAGTAAATAATACAGAAGATAGGGGACTTGAAAAAAATCACATACCAAATCACAATTACAACATTGCCCCCCCCCAAAAATCGCAATTATTTCCCATATCATTCAGCTCTATAATATACACATTAAGAGACACCTAAGGAGACTGTACCTGTGGATTATACCATGTCGATGGAGGTAGTCCAGAGCCAGTGCAACCTCTGAAATGTATTTCACAGACATATCCTGGTCGAAATACCCATAGATATGAAGCAGAGATTTGACATCTCCACCAATGAGGTATTCCATTACCTGAAAGCAATATGAAAATGAACATGTAAGGACAGCCAAACACAATATAACTCACATAATTACTGTTAATGTGTCTTTATTTTGCCTCTGGGTGTTACCAGATAGATCTTGGTGGCTGTCTGAAGGGAGTAAAACAGGTGAACCACGAAGGGGCTTTTGCTTAAAGCAAGTGCATCTCTCTCTGCCTTCATCTGGCCTGTCATATTCTTATCAACCATGTCTGCTTTCTTCATCACCTAAAGAACAAAAGACGTATTGTTTAGCTCAAATGAGTCTTAATGAATGAGTCGAGGTTTTCAAAGATAAAAACCGACTCACCTTAATGGCATATAATCGCGCATTGCACTTCTTCCTTGCAAGGTAGACCTTGCCGAAAGCCCCGCGGCTGATGGGCTTCAAAACGATGAAATCCTCGACTGAAGGCGGTTTATGAATATCCACCGATTTATCACCTGCACCGGAGTCTGGTTTTTCTTCTGCGTCCATTTTGTACAAGTTTTCAAATGAGGAACTGCTAACTAGGTCAAAGTAAACACTTGCATGTTGAAATAACAACTTCGGGTTTGTTTTGAAATTTTGAATTGACTGCTCCCTCGCGGGGTCCTCTAACCTCTCGTTTCATTTAGTTGTTCAAGTAACTGCCTGGGTGTAAATCAGTCATGTTCTTGATGGGTGATGAAATTAAGTGTCAGTCATCAAATAAATAAATATTTAAAAGCTTTTTAGTGTATTAACATCTGTCAAAACAAGAGAACGATACGGTATATTTTTAATATAAAGTTATTATATATTTATTTTAACGGGGTTTTGTATTTTTTTTTGTTTGTTTTGCTCCATATCGTTGTCGTTTTTACTCCAAGCTGCTGTAACAGTGAAAGTCCCCGACAACATCAATACATTACTCTATCTATTTATCTATCTATCTGTCATTTTGATATTTTAATTTTGATCAGGCAGTAAAGAAAAACTTGAACAGTAAAGCTAAAAAACACACATACACCTATATCTATGCTCTTGCTCGTTTAATGCCTTTATTGTTCTTTTTTATTATTTTGTTGTAGCATCATTTCCACCATTGGTGCTATTTTATATCTTTTGTCTTTGTGCATCTATTCCCTAACTCAATTTGTATATTTTTCTTGTATTACAAAAAAACCTAAAAGAAAAACAAAAAAACTGTATTGACGGCAGTGTTTATTTATTTGTGTAGGGCACACAACGGAAAAAAAGTTGTATTTTTGCCTTGTAACGTTACCGTTTAAGCATTTTAATATTTTTGATTTACATAAATTTGCCGTTTGAGGTCCTCAAGCGATGTAGTGACGCAACCTCCAACCGGGAGTATTGGCTTGACGTCACTTTGTAGTCCATTTGACCTCAGATGCCGGAGGATCCATTTGCTGTTAGCTAAGCTGCTGAAAGTTGTGTAACAAGGAAAACAAAAAGGACACCGCTCGCGGGAAGACTCGTTCATTTGAGTTAAATAGAGGGTCCCTCCTCACACATCAACCCTCCAACTCTTTATTCTTTATTATAATTCGGCAAAAATGTTTTCACTGTCAACGTCGTTTCAACCACAGCAGGTAAGCCGACAGTATAGCCGTTTTTGTATTTAGCTAACGTTAGCTAATGTGTGTTCTTCTGACAACGTATGTCTTTTAGTTACAAAATCATTGTTGCCCAGGCTGGACTGTTATGGAAGTTGTAGCAACAAGAAACTCTGTCTTTTGTTGTTTATGTCTTGTCTTCATGGTCAATGACAACCTAACACGGCTAATGTTAGCATGAACAGCTAACGTCATATGTCTTCATAATCAGCCCATGCTTACGTCACGTTGTCATAGTAAGCCACTTTAAAGCCGTGAGCCCCGACACGCTTTGTACGTGCGGTTTCGGTCATGACTCAGACCATTAGATATATCTGTAAAGAGCTGGGCTTTTAGAAAATTAAAGTGTTGTAACTTAGTTTTTAAAGAGTTTAGGTTATGTAACTGGCACACGTCTGACCTATGGCCATACTGTTCTCTGATTGGCAAGCAGCATAGAGTTAGCCTGAATAACAGTGATATAACCGTCCTGTCCCACTGTCTTGTCTGGAGGATTCACATAAAACCCAGTAAAAGTGATGATAAATAACAGATTACACATCTGATAATGTGTGGAAAGACTGTTCTTCACCCTCTCCTGTTTGTTTCTCTGCCAGATGATAGTGCCCCTCAGCCAGCTCATCAATGCCCTCCACTCTCTGAAGAACTCAGCCACAGCTTCAGTCCACACCCTGCACAAAGACTTCATTCCAGAGCACAGTTCTTATTTAAAAGAGGTGAGATGACACCACACATACATGACATAATTCCATGTGGATACAGTACGTAATCATCAATGTCTTTAGTTTGAACTTGTATGTCTTAACATGCACTGTTTTGTTTATTTTGTTGGTAATACTGAACAATGGTTATGTTGAACAACCAGCAGTAAACAATATAAAGTGTCAGTAGCAATAAGATTATTGGATTTTGTTCTGAAGTCACTCTTTGTAAGTGAGAACCCTTTTTTAAAGAGGATTACACTTTGAGCAAACACATCAAGCAAGACAAATCCACAATGAGTGATCGCTACAAAAGCTTTTTTAAATATGCCTTTCATCATTCATTTAATTAGGTTTTCCTGCAAAAAGAGGATCTTCAACAGTAGCATTTTCCTTAACCACACAGTAATAATCATAAAAGCATGCATGTATGCTTTAAAAGCTTTTCCAATTTAACCCAAGTTAAGAAATGTATTTTCAAGCCAACCAGTACCTCTTTGTCTTGCTCATTCATTTACAAGCAAATTGTTTTGCACATCCCATTGTGCTGAAGCAGGTCTAACTTGTGCTATCAGGATGTAAATTTCCATACGTCTTTAAAAAAGTGAATGAGCCGTCATTTTTTTAGTTTTTTTAAAGACTCTAAAAGCCATGTGCATGCACTGATTGTCTTTAAAAAGGTGTAGATAACCTTCTTTTACTCTTCTTTCTTCACAGCCTAGCGTGAGTCTGAGGGATCTTGGCCTGTCAGACATCAGGGTGAGTCAGCTGGATGAGCTGGTCAGCAGGTTACTGCCTATACCAGGACCAGAAGAACCTCCCACTGTCCCTTCAACATGGAGGTCAAGTCACGTTTCTACAGACAGCTTCTTTCATAACAAGCATGGTGAGCAGCTCAGGCTCATTGTTTTCTTTGAAAATCTCACTTTATGAAAAGCCGTTGTATCTGAGATGATTGTGTTACTAAAGAAAACTAAATGTACACATTTATCAATGTATTATATCACGTTAAGTGAAACAAACCATTTTGCACTTTTTGTCTGACAGGGTTTTCACACAAACGAGTGGGGGTTTTTGGCTCCCCAATATTCCACAGACAATACCACAGTCCTCTAAAAGAAGCCTGTGCAGAGCTACAATTCCTGCCTGGTAAGAAACTTTGTACACTGAAAGAGTGAATTCAGTATTTTTCAACCTTCAACCTTCTCATGTTTTTGTGTCTAAGTGGCTGGTGGGAACAACAATTTCTGAAATTGGTCCAGTAATGAGCGAGACAGCAACAATTAGGGCATGAGCTCACCGATTACGTCCACTAAAAGTGTTTTGTTTTTTTTGCCACTGACTCAGACTGTTATTCTAAGTGTCTGTCAACATTATGGAAAGGATCCCTTCAGAGACAGACCTTTTTATTAAAGAGGAAGATCCTTTTGTTAAACAAGAAACAGCCCTGAAATTGCCATTGCCAAAGCACCAGACTCCATTTAAATAAACTGTAATTTTAGTGTGTGTACAGCCAGCATATTGGCAGAAGTAACTGGGTGGTTTTATTTCAACCGAACCAGAGCTGTTTATTGTCGGAACAGTGGAAAGAAGAACCAAGATGTTTTTCATCAATACAATTACTGTTTATTTAAATCGAGTCTGGTGGGTTTGGCGATGGCGGCTTCACGGCTGTTCCTGGTTAAACAAAAAGGTTTATCTCTGTAGGGATCCCTTTCTTTAGACACAGAGAATAATAACTGAGCATGTCTATGACAAAACAAGCACTCTAAGTGGACGTAAATTGATGGTGCGAACATGCCGAGTAGGTGACATTGCAGCCTGTTTCATGGTTGGTCCAGTTAAAGAAAATATTGTTCCCATCAGTCACCTAGACACAAAACTGTGAAAATATCCAAACTTATCTATAGTATGTGAATGAATGGCTTGGTATTTTAAAGTTGTATTTAATGGAGTTTCTTTTGGGCTTTCCATATGTGTTTCTAATTAGTATGGGTCCAGAGTCGAGGTTTCAAGACACTGCGAACAAAGACCAAGCGAATGGAGTCTGCGTATGATGGTCCAGTGGAGTCTGAGGCCTACACACCAGCCTTCATGAAGGTCAGCAAACAGTAGTGGGACCTACTGGAAGTTGCTCTGTATTAACAAAGTCAATGGGGGTTGGACAAAGGAAGTGAAAAAGGCTGTATTTTAAAGCTTTACCAACTATTTTCTCCCTCTGCTTCCCACACAGGGATTGCTTCACAGGGAAAAGGGACCAGAAGCACAATCACTGGAGCAGCTGATGAAACAAAAGAACCTTCCAGATAACCAGCAGGAAGCTTTCAAGACGGGTTTCACCGAGGGGTTCATGAGGTCTCAGGCCTTCACTCAGAGAACACAAGGCATGTGACAGGAGGCAGCGTTGGAGAAAAAACACACAGAGAGATTTATGATTGACATAAAGGATAACTCGTCTTTGTCTGTGCTCTGTTTTGACAGACTCGCTGAGGAGAACCAGGTTGATCCTGTTCGTCCTTCTCCTTCTCGGTATTTATGGCTTGTCAAGAACCCCGTTTCTCTCGGGTAAAGGCTCCTTTTCTGATGCTGGTTTGTGTCAGTTTTTATTCTCTCCTATGCTTGCAAATCAACTCACAACCCTACGTACACACTGCAAATAGAACAAAGCTTGTTAGTGTCTCCAAGGATGTAAAAGTGTTTTACTTGAGGCCACTTTCAGCTGAAATATTTGATATGTTGTTAATGTGTAACTGAAGTTAATACCTTAAAGTGTAGTGGATAAGATGTGATGTCTGTCCTGCGGTGTGCATGTAGGGTTTGACTGATTACTGTGATGCATATTTATGTGTAGTAAGTAATACCTAAGTATCTATATCAAATACATATGTTTTATACCAGTTAGCTGGATGTATTAGAATGTATAATAGCATAAATTTGTAGTTTCTTAGTATTAACATTTTACCACAGTAAGAATATTGTAGCTGTGTTGTCTGTCATTGTGAGACACTGTAAAGAAATGGAAAGTTTTTCTGGTTTTATTGTACTGAACCTGTTGTTTGGGGATTTCACAGTGAGGTTCCGCACCACATCTGGTCTTGACTCAGCAGTCGACCCCATCCAGATGAAGAATGTGACATTTGAGCATGTCAAAGGAGTGGAGGAGGCAAAGAATGAATTGCAAGATGTTGTCGAGTTTCTCAAGAACCCCCAGAAGTTTACCGTTCTGGGTGGAAAACTGCCTAAAGGTATTTTATATTTTTTCCACTTTATATATGTTTTTATTGTCCAGGAAAATGCACACATTTGACAATACTCCTATATTTTTCCTGATGTGCTGTTATGTTATTCTAATTCTGTTTCCTCTGTTATTCTCTCAGGGATCCTCCTCGTTGGTCCACCAGGCACAGGAAAGACTCTGTTAGCACGGGCTGTAGCAGGGGAGGCTGACGTGCCTTTCTACTACGCCTCCGGATCAGAGTTTGATGAGATGTTTGTGGGCGTCGGTGCAAGCCGAATCAGGAACCTTTTCAGTGAGTTGGCTGGATGTGAGAAATGTGAGTAACCAGTTAAGGATGTATGTAAACAACTACAATCTCTGTCTTTTGTTTTGTGGTTTGCAGAAGAGGCAAAAGCTAATGCTCCCTGTGTCATCTTCATTGATGAGTTGGACAGCGTTGGCGGGAAGAGGATCGAGTCTCCTATGCATCCCTATTCTAGACAAACCATCAACCAGCTGCTGGCTGAAATGGATGGGTGAGTTTTTTTGGCTGTTGATGTTTTAAAATGGCATAATGTAAATAAAATGTTGCTGTCAATAACTTTCTACTTCCTGTTTTCAATGTTTTGTTATTTTACAGGTTTAAACCAAATGAAGGCGTCATTGTCATTGGTGCTACAAACTTCGCAGAGGCTTTGGATAAGTATGTTTACATTTCTTTTCTTTTTTTTTTTTTTTTTCTTTTAAGATATTTTTTGGGGCTTTTTAGCCTTTAATGTATAGGACAGACAAGCGTGAAGGGGAGAGAGAGGGAGGGAGTGACATGCAACAAAGGGCCACAGGCTGGAGTCGAACCCGGGCCGCTGCGGCAACAGCCTTGTACATGGGGCGCCTGCTCTACCACTAAGCCACCAGCGCCCCTACATTTCTTTTTTTAACCTCTTGTTGAACAACCAGTTTGAAATGCATTCTGAAATAAGGTCAATCCATACAATATGTACCGTAGTAGTAATTCATGTTTACAAAACTGTTCCAGTTTTTAACTTCCTATTCTGACCTTTACTCTGACAGATGCCTCGGGCTGTTTTATCCCTGTGGCCTTGTCCTAGTAGTAACACTGTCTGCATGGAGCCATTTCATGTACACAAATGACAAAACAAACACTCTAAATGTAAATTAACCACTGACCTGTTTTATATCCACTACAGTAATATAACAACCTAAAGCCACACAATGATTTTTGTTTGCACATTTTTATGGCGAGTTTAATTAAATTGTGCTGTGCAGTGGAAAACAGCTTTGTTTTTATTTATTTTTTTTAGTTTATCATTGCAAACTTAGCTTGATTCAAAGGAAGAGCATCAGTTTCAGACATTATTATGGGTAGGCATGGAACAATATGAAAATTTTATTTCACAATTATCCTAAAAGAAGTTATGATTGAAATATTATCCCAATAATCATCAAAATATGCTTAAAACTCTTGATGGCACTACAATATACTTGAATTACTTTATCTTTCATTTTGTTAAGAAACAAACATGTTTATTCCATCACAGATAGAACACAGAGCTTTTTTCATGAACATCCTTTTAGTAGAGAATGGAAACAGTCTTAAAAAGCCAGAGTTTTGAACTATTTGAAGTGGTATCAAATATTTCTGTAAGAAATATGCCAATGCTTGACTAAGAGTCTTATTGTTAGTTGTCCAGCAGTCTCTTTGGGGCTGCTGGACATGATATTCATGATCATCGCGATAATGGAAATTCACCACAATGAAGTTACTTTTCGTGTCTTTATTGAGATCTGCTATAAAATCTGTATCACCCCATCGGTATTTGTGGGACACTCCAAGCACAGAAACAAGTAGAGCAAGCCAGTAGTATCACATGGTATTGTTTTAATCTTAATACTACTTTGCTACTATTTTCCAGCGCTCTGGTAAGGCCAGGAAGGTTTGACATGCAGGTGACGGTCCCTCGCCCCGATGTGAAAGGACGCACTGAAATCCTCAACTGGTATCTCTCCAAAATCAAAGTGGATCCTGGTAGGTCTCAGACCGTCAACATTAGCTTCCTTATCAAATGAAACCCTTTTAAAGCATCCAGAGCCGTGAGAATACCTTTGTTGCTATGTTTGTAAAGGACACCATTGTCTCTAGATCACTTTTACAAAGAAAGCATTTTCCATTGTGTTGCTCTTGTACAGCTGTGGAAGCAGAGATTATCGCCCGGGGCACAGTGGGCTTCTCTGGGGCAGAGCTGGAGAACCTGGTCAACCAGGCTGCCCTGAAGGCAGCCGTGGACGAGAAAGAGATGGTCTCAATGGCAGATCTGGAATTTGCTAAGGACAAGATCCTCATGGGTGAATACACACAGTGTTTAGATCTGCTCTGTATCCCTCACATCACATGAGACACATTACCTAGACGCACTCTTTTTTTTTTAAAATCACTTACAATACTTTTTTATTTTGTCCTTTGCATACCAGGCCCTGAGAGGAGGAGTGTTGAAATTGACAAGAAGAATAAGACCATCACAGCCTACCATGAGTCCGGTCATGCCATCGTCGCCTATTATACCAAAGATGCAATGCCCATCAATAAGGCTACCATCATGCCCAGAGGCCCAACTCTTGGCCATGTGAGCTTTTCTCATTCTCCTCACCAGAACCGCTTGTGTCACTTTTTTTGTTTAACTTAAAGCACATCAATAATGTTCTTGTCTCTGTCCTCTAGGTGTCCATGCTCCCAGAGAATGATCGCTGGAGTGAGACAAGAGCTCAGCTGCTGGCTCAGATGGATGTCAGTATGGGCGGTCGGGTAGCAGAGGAGCTCATCTTTGGGGATGACCACATCACTACTGGTGCGGGAATAAAAGAACTTCATTTAAGTGATGCTTGGATGGCAGTCCTGTCATGCTATTAGCAACAGAAAAGCACAGTTAGAGAGAAGACATGTATTCCAAAAATCAAATTTGTGTGGCTTCAAACAGTTTTGACAGATCGGTATCCTAATGAAAATGCATAATATTCATTTTTATCAAGCAATACTTTTCCTTAGATAAAAAAAGGCTTTGTTTGCAACTGCAATGACATCAGAACTGTTACACTACTATAAATTATTATTGTACATGTCTGATAATATTGACTGTATGCTTTGGTTATTTTTTTAGGAGCCTCCAGTGACTTCGATGGAGCAACCAAAATAGCAAAAATGATGGTGACCAGGTTCGGCATGAGTGACAAGGTAACCTTTAAGTTTGTGTGATTGATAAGAGAATGTTTTGATCCTTTTCAGTAACATACATAGGGATGGGAATTTATAGGATTTTATTGATACCAGTGCCATTATAGATTCTGCTTATTGGTCTGATTCTTTATCAGTTCCCTTATTGATTCCTGACCAATTTTCTGAGTGGGGAAAAAGGGCCTACACCCTTCCTTTCCATTTTCAAGCGTAAAAATGGGAAGCTGATTGGTGAATTGAGCTGATATACTTCATCCACTGTAATTAGCAGCCTCTCAGCGACGAGCAGCAATGTAAAAAAAAAAAAAAAAACCTGCTTTATTCAGTGTTTTTCCAGTTGAAATCTTCTGGGTCTGTTTGTTTTGGAGAGAAAGAGACCTCTGTGAAAAATTCAGCTGCTGGTTGAAAAACCGCCTGAACATCTGGATCTAAAGTTAGCAGAGAAAAAAGGTGAGCACGGATTAGCAGGTGTTGGGCTAGCGGCTTGTCTGCGATGAGCACTGATATGTAGCTTGAACATGCTTTATTCTGAGACCTCTGCATATAGTTGAGCTCCTGGTAAAAACCTCCTGAACAATGAATGCTGAAGGAATTCTGGCCAGGAGTTCACACTTGACAAGCGGGAGAAGTTTCAGCTGGTTGCAGTCATCGTCGTCATTGTTTTGCAATGTGCAACTGCCAGAAAAACATGCCAGCACTGATAAAAGGAATTGAAAGGCTCTGATATATATAATTCAGATTGATCAGACAATTTGGAATTGAAACAAGCTCTCAATTCCCATCCCTAAACACTGAAGACAGAGTTTTTCCTCTAAACAGTGCTGCTCTGCGGGCTGATCTTTTCTTTACAGTGTACACAACAATGTTTTCTCACAAAGCAAAGTGTAAAAGTACAATTAAATGTTATTCTGAACATGCTGACATCAGTTTGTCTCCAATCAGGGAGTGGAATACTGATTTATTGTTAAGTTGAAATGAAAACCTGCGGCACTCTGACATTACTGTAACATAATTACACCTAGGATAATGAAAATCTCAGTCTGAGTGTGGAGTCCTAAAAGAAAATCTCTCACAGCTTATAATGATCACTGACTAAGTGAGTAATGCATGAGAAGGTCTATTGTTCAGCCAACCTAAGGGTGTAATTTGTGTCTTGTTGCAGCTTGGTGTCATGACCTACGGTGACGTGACCAAGCAGAGCCCAGAGACACAAGCTGCCATCGAACAGGAAGTCAGAGCTTTACTGAAGGTGAGTTTTTCCACAGCACTCGGACTTAAATTTACAGATATATTTATACACAAATTAATCTCTTTTAATCATTTTCTTTCCTCTTCCATCCAGGACTCTTACGAACGTGCTAAAAACATCCTGAAGACCTACAGTAAGGAGCACAAGAAGCTCGCAGACGCCCTGCTGACACATGAAACTCTGGATGCCAAAGAGATCCAGAGGGTGCTGGAGGGCAAATAACTGGACCAGCAGATACCTCAGTAGTTATTTTAGACTTGTATCATGTATATATGAAGCTGTGCGATTGTGCACAGGCCTTTTGGAGGCCTTGTATTTCATTTGTTCATTATCAATGTGAAGATGACAGTGAACTGATTCAGTTTCACCCCGTATATACATTTTTATTTCATTTTCATTTGTCTTGCGTTTCCTCTAGAGAAGACTTGATTTCACAGCAATTTTTAAAGCACTCAGTTTAATTGGATGAAAATAAAATCGGATCTCTACTACAGACAAAGATGTTTGAAGTTTCATGAAGGACTATTTGTCCTCTAGTCTCAAGACAAATTAATTCTGTAGTAGTTTTATACATCAGTTATATTTGGTATCATATCAAGGTTCTCAGGCAAATTAATTTGACTAAGCTCATGATTAATTGAAGATGAGATGAATGATTTCATGTACGTGTATGTCTCCTTTTAAATTTGTACAGACTGATGAACACCATGGGACCTTAAAGTACCTCAATCCAGAATGTACCATTTGGCTGTACCAAGGTACCAGTGATACTGCTGTTCATACTAGAGTTTTTCCTCTAAATGATATCTGTCAGTTGCATCTATTTTCTTTGTTCTTATTTATTTAAGTGCCCAAAGGTGTGTTTTTTTTCTGAAATTAGATAGGCCCTCATGCCTCTGACTGTAGGCTCCTGTGTAGCTGATAAGTGAGGGGAAATGTATATAATCTGTAAGTGTGTAAAAGGATTGGCTTTGTGCTTCTGTTTGTTTCTTAAGACAAATGAATTCATGGAGCTCAAATAAAGGTTACCCTCACTCTTAAATGTGTTCTGTATATGACTCAAATGAAACTGAAGCTTGCACTAGTTGATTCTGGCCACTTGAGGGCAGCACAACAAGCTGAAGTGCCACACTGGCTTATTATCACCTTATGTAGCTTGTATGGCTAATGTGTTAGCAACCAGTCGCTTTTGCACATTCAGCTGACACAGAGAAACGTTAGTATTTATTTGGAGACAAATATAGTCCAATATTCACATTTCTTCTGGGTTTGGTGGACATCTGAGTGAAATATCCAGTTCTGTAGCTGCTAAACAGCGGGGTGGAGGTAGCCATTTTAGGTGGGTGTACTTTTAGGGAGATTGGTAGGTTACCAAAGAGTAAATTGGGTACATTCTTAAATTTTCTAGTGTTTTATGGCTGATAGTTAGGTATGTCTTGTATAGTTGTACCATCCACACCACTGATGCTAATTGCTCCACAAAGTTGACCAGCTAGCTGATAACTTTGTGTCTGTTAAATGTACAGATAGCTACAGCTGCCTGCTACCACTGCAAACAACTGACAATGTCAGTGGGACTGCCACATGGACATGGGTGTATTTGTCAACTTTTTTTTTTTCCTCTCTATTCTCAAAATTACATGCAGACAAGCACTTTTACAAAAAAAAAAATCTCCATCTAAATGAAAATGCAAAACACAATTGAAACACGATCAAGAGCACACCAATACAGCAGGTGTTGATAAAATCACAACACTACGCTAAAGCCACACTAAAGAGAAGATGTTGGCCCATCAGACTGGGCAGCCAGCTCTAAGATTCCCTGCTGTTCCAGACTTTTTCCTGATTTAAGAATAACGGAGGCCACTGCACTCCTGGGAACTTCCAATGCAGCAGATTTTTTTTATCTAGCCTGCCCCAGATCTGTGCCTCAACACAAGCCTATTTCTGAACTATGCAAAAAGTCTCTTTGACTGCACGACTTCTATTTTGTTCTGATATGTGTTGTCAGAAGCAAGACCTTATATAGACAGGTGATTCCAAACAGTGGAATTAACAACAGGTGGACTCCAATCAAGGTGTAGTAACACCCCAAAGATGATCAAGAAGAATGGGAGGCACCATGAATCTCAAGTTTCACAGCTAAGGGTGTGAAGGGCTCTGAATACGAAATGCACTAAATACATGAATATAAATTAAACCAGTTTAATAAAACTACTACTGTTAACAATGTCAAGAGACATTCATATGTATGCATTTATTTGCAGATTCTGTGATCATCCCATCAGTATGTCGAGAAGAATTAGAAGTAGAATTCAAATGTCAACATTATAAATGACCCTACCAAGCTTCGAACTATTTGGTACAGCTCTAAAAACATTACTGTTTCCTTTAAGAGATGATGTGGCCCCAGGTAACTCTGGAAGTGGCCAGTCATAGAACTTGAACAAGAACAAAAGCGTATTCACAGCTGCCTTCGAATGATCTTAACTGACAATTAGTGTATTTAGTTCCAGATGAAGCCAACTGAGATGCAACAAGGCAGGCATTGTGGTTTCCTCTTGTCCCTTCTCACTGACACAGTGTTTATAAAGAGAGGAGGTACAACAGCTCTAGTTCTGACCAAAGACAGCAACCAGGACTGAACATGAAGCTTCACTATGGAGAGGCTTGAAATTCATCTTTGGCTTTTAGAATAAAGCCCCTGAGCAACTTTACATCCGTCTCAAAGGAACAATGGAGGAATCAGATGAGGACGTAGCTGTTATTGGGATTGGATGCAATTTCCCTGGAGGTAAGACGCAAGTATTTCTATTTTCTTTAAGGTAATATTCTTTGTTGTTTGTTTCACCAGTGGTTTCTTGAGGTCAATTATTGGTATTCTGGTCCATTTTATTTTAGGTGAGGGGTTGGACAACTTCTGGAGGGTTCTTTTGGAGGGAAAGAACTGTGTTGTAGATATTCCAGCAGAGAGATTTGACACCACGTTTTGGTACAATGCTGATGATAGCAAACCTGGAAAGACACAGACAAGCAAAGCAGCTCTTATAGAAGGGTAAGTGTTAACCTATTAAAGGAAAACTTCACCCCCCAGATGACCATTTGTATATCAGTTACCCACTCCGTGTTATGTTGAATTTGTGAAGGAGACTTTGTTTTTCTTGCATGCCTCCACAGTGAACGAAGAATCCAAAAGTGGAGACATTTCTTGATGAATTAAAATAAAAGGGGTCTGTGTTTAACAACAGCAAAACTATATTAAAACATCCATTTACAAATTCTCACACAACTTGTGCAGTATAATCAAGTGTCATGTATCCAGTCATATGCTTAGTGCAGCCCACACAGCCTTTTCTGGCAGGGAATTAAAAGTAAAGTGATATCTTCACTTTGATTTTAGTCGGAAGGGGCTGTCTGTTTGGAAAGTAAGCATACAACTGGATAAATGAGACTCTGATTATATACATGACCTGTGTGAGAGTTTCTAAACAGATGTTTTGATATAGTTTTGCTGTTTGCGGACCTCTATTGATTCAATTCATCAAGAAGTTTCTCAGTTTTTGGATTCTTTGTTCACCCGAGGCATGTGAGAAACAAAGTTTCCTTCCCAATTTCAACAAAATGTGGGTGATTAATTGATACACAAGTGGTCATTTGTGGGTAACGTATTCCTTCAGGAGTGGGTGTTAAAATTCCATGGAGAGATGTTTGACTTATGATGGATCTGCTATTTTCATATTGCAGGTTCAATGAATTTGATCACAAATTTTTTGGCATTACTGAAGCAGAGGCTGATTTCATGGACCCCCAGCAGAAACTCCTTCTGCAGTGTACATACAGGGCATTAGAAGATGCGGGAATGGTGATGGAAAGCATAAGTGGAGGCAGAACTGGAGTTTACATAGGTGACCAATACTGTTCTATGATATACTCAAAATCAGCACAATTTCATGATACATAAATTGTGATGTTCTCTGCTTTTGTAATGGTGTTTCAGGTCTGATGAACAGGGATTATGAGATACTACGAAGTAACAGTCCCAACACGATAACCCACTACAACGGCACTGGGACGGCCATGAGTGTGGCCGCCAATAGAATATCCTTCACATTTAATCTTACTGGCCCTTCATTTGCTGTTGACAGTGCCTGTTCTTCATCTTTAGTGGCTCTACATTTAGCCTGCCAGGCTATAAAGCAAGGTACGTGGGTCTCTTTTGCATTGCAAATGTTATGCCTAAAAGCATCACACACTCAAATGTTCCATGAACTCTCTTTTTCAACTAGGAGACTGTGAGATGGCTCTATGTGGAGGTGTGAGCTGTATAATAGAGCCAAGAATGTTTGTTGCCCTCAGCAAGGCAAAGATGATCTCACCTGAAGGGACCAGCAAACCTTTCTCAAGCAGAGCAGATGGTTATGGCAGAGGGGAGGGCTGCGGGGTCGTTCTCCTGAAGCCTCTGAAAAATGTAAGCAAGTATTCTGTTTATCTTTGACAGTCATTTCATAACATTTATAAATCCTATACAGTACAGATAGTCTGTTTATAATGTGACTTTCTCTACAAAGGCCACAAAAGACTGCAACAAAATATGGGGTATCATCAGCAAAACAGCGGTCAACCAAGATGGTCATTCAGTCACTCCAATAACCAAACCATCCATGACTCAACAACAGGAGCTGTTGCAAAGAATCTACTCGAAGTCTGACCTTGCAAATGTCCAGTACATAGAAGCACATGGGACTGGAACCCCAGTTGGAGATCCAACAGAGGCAGGAAGCATCTCAAATGTCATCGCTAAAGCCAAACCTCGTGGTTCAAAGACACTGTGGATTGGCTCTGTAAAGGGCAACATTGGACATACAGAATCTGCAGCTGGAGTGGCTGGACTTATTAAGATTCTCTTAATGATGAAGCATGAGACCATTGTTCCTTCAGTTTTCTACTCAGAGGACAGTGCAAGCATTGATGCAAAAGCTCTGAGTATAAGTATCCCCATTAAGGCTGAAAGTTGGGAGACAAATGGGTCATTAGGAAGAGTAGCGGGGATAAACAGCTTTGGCTTTGGAGGCACAAATGCACATGCGATTGTAAGAGAGTCCAGACAGGCCACAGTTCCGACACAGATCCCAAAAGCTTGTCCAAAACTCTTTGTAATATCTGCAGCCTCTGAGAAATCACTTATCCTGTCCATTACTGACACCCAGCAGAAGCTTTGTAGCAATCAAACAGTTGACATACAGGCACTGTCATACACGTCAGCATGTGGAAGGAATCATTCTCGGCACAAATTTAGGAAGGCCTTCCTAACATCTTCCCTTTCAGATCTAGAATATCAGCTGACTTCTGCATTAAAAACAAACGTTGAGTCTATAAAGTCTGACATCCAGGTGGTGTTTGTATTTTGTGGAAATGGGGTTGCGTACAAGGGTATGTGCAAGCAGCTCCTGAGGGAGGTTCCTGTCTTCAGAGATAAGGTCAGAGAAGTTGAGAATCTTTTCCAGAGTCATAAAAGCATCAGCATCAGTCAGTGGCTTGATGGTAAATATGATAATGGTGATTTTAGCAAGCCCAGTGTTGTCCAGCCACTTCTCTTTGCAATACAGGTTGGCATTGCCGCTCTCCTAAAGCACTGGGGTGTCAAACCAGATGCCGTGCTTGGACATTCTGTTGGTGAGGTTGCTGCTGCTCACTGTTCTGGTTTCTTGTCTCTTGAGGATGCCGTGAAAGTGTTGTACCACCGCAGTGTTCTTCAAAGTAAAGTCACAGGAGGCAAAATGCTTGTTGTTGGTAATGTGGCCATAGAAGAGGTATTACAAATCCTTCCAGAGTTTTCTGGGAAAATTTGTGTTGCAGCATTCAACAGCCCCCAGTCCTGCACTCTGTCAGGGGATGCAGATGCTGTAGACATGCTCCATCAGCGGCTGAAGATTGTGTTTACAGAGAAGAATCTCTTCCTCCATGAGTTAGATGTGCCTGCGGCATACCATAGCCATATGATGGATCCTATACTAGATGACATTGAGAAAAGTATCTGTCAGTTGGATGCCAAGAACACAGAGTGCAAACTTTTTTCTACAGTGACCGGAGAGAGTTATTCAGATGGTGACTTCAGAACAGGCACATACTGGGCAAGGAACATACGAGAGTCTGTCTTATTTGAACAAACACTGCGTGCTGCCACCAAAGACAAAGGATCAAGAACAAATGTGGTCTTTGTGGAGATTGGACCTCGTAGGGCTTTCCAAAGGAACATACATGAAACTTTGGGAAATAACACTATAGTTCTTTCCTCTGCCCAGCCAGAAAAAGATTACGACACAATCTTGTCCACCTTGGCAAAACTATTTGAACTGGGCATCAGTGTGGACTGGCATCAACTCTACAGGGGGTGTGAGACATTACCCACAGTTCTGCCAGTCTATCAGTTTGACAACACAAAGAAAGAATTGAATTTTGAAGCTGTTAGAAGAGGTTATGAATCATTTCCTTTTTCTCCACAAACACTCATATCTCAAATAAAGCAGGATAACAAAGAGTGCATGTACAACCTCTCATTAGAGTCTGCACCATATCTTTGGGAGCATAAGAATAATGGTGTTCCCATTGTGCCAGGTGCGTTCTATGTTGAACTAGCTTATGCCTCACTGATGGCAAGTTTAAGGCCAAAGAAACCTGTTTCTCTGCTCCAGCTCAGTGTAAGATTTGACAGTCTGCTTACACTAAGCTCAGACTGTCATCAGTTAAAAGTGACACTGGAGCATGCAGAGAATGAGGCTTCATTTAAAATACAGTCCCCTGTTGCAACACATGCCTCCGGCACATACAGGTGCACAGATGGCCAACCATTGTTAGACGAACCAACCATTTGTCTTGACATGATCTCCCAAAGGTGCAAATTGGTTATGAAGAGAAAAGACATTTACTCAATACTTTCTCAAGCAGGATTTGAATATGGCTCTGTCTTCAAACAGCTTGATGATGTGCACTTTGGAGATGAATTCAAGGAAGCCATGACAGCAATTAAAGTCCCTTGTGAACTTCTAGAACACCTTCATGACTATTTCATTCACCCTGTTTTATTGGACTACTTCTTGCAAATGACCGCTGTGGTAGCTATCGGACGGCTAACAGCCAAGCAGGGATTCCCTTTAGGTATTGGTAGTGTAGCTGTATCAGGACCACTGCAAGAGGAAATGGTCATGTATTTAAGAGCCACTCAAGAGACTCCAGACTTCCTCGATGTATGTGGTAGCTTCTCTACCACAGAGGGTCATGTACTGGTGGAACTTAAGGGGGTGAGGATCTCATTTTTGGGCCATTGCTCAAGTGTTCTTCAGTCTTGGTTCTTCCACAATGAAATAACTGCAATTCCTGAGAAGACAGACTGGCAAAATTGCAAAATAAAAGCAATAGTTTTTGAAGACAAATTTGGGATCGCTAAAGGACTTAGGCCGTTCATGCACCCAGAGTCAGCACTTGTGGAGAGCAGAGAGCAATGGACAGCAGAAGAAGTTCGAAAGGTAGTGTTGGAATCACTCAATACCGTGGTTGATTTGGAAAATGTTCTCTTCATCTGGGGTGTAAAGGACCTCAGGCACTTGCCATCTGAGAAGATGTTGGACTACTTGGTGGTTTGCTGTGTGGTATTTCGCCAAATTGTTTTAGCCTTGAAAGAGATCAAACGCTCTTGCACTGTCCGCGTCATAACTTACAGATCGACAGAAGCAACAGTGGATCATATCAGTCCTGGTTTTGTGTTGTCTGGTATGACAAGGGCTTGTGCAGTGGAGATGGCGGATCTCTCTTTTCAGCTGATTGACCTTGCTTCTGTGACCAGTGAAGACATTCAAACGCTGGTTCATGTGATAAACACCTGCAAACAACAAGAGGTCATGATCAACAAAGGGCAAGCATCAACAGCAAGAATAGCACGGACTCCCATGTGGGAAGGGGCTTTATGTGACGGTGACATGCACTCAGTAAATGTGTGCGACTTTGTTCTGCAGACAACTGATCCATATAGAATGACTTGTGTGTCTGCCATCCCCTACGACACAAATGCAAATCCTGTCCAAGAGAAGTCTGTTGAGATTCAGCTAACCAATGTATGCGCTCATTCATCCGATTACTTTCCCGTCACCACTTCACATTTGAACTACGGCAAGACAATGTATTGGAACAAGCATACATCACAGAATCACAAGCTTCTTGCGTTAGATTTTAGTGGCATTGTCACAGCTGTTGGGAAAGACGTTTGTACTCTAGGAGTGGGAGATCATATTGCATCGTGTTATCCAGTTGCTGCAACTGCAAAGATCATAATTCCTGAAGCAGTGTGCTACAGCACAAAGAGACTCCCGTTTCTGAAAGAGACTCCATGTGTGTCATACTTCATACTGGCATGGGATATCCTGCAGAGAATTCTGTCTAATGTAAAACAACAGCAGAGGAAACTAATCATCATCTCCTCCAACTCAGCCTCTGCTCTGATGAAAATTTTGGCTCTGACAGCAAACAGGTCAGGTTGGAGTGTTTCCTCTCTGCCACATCTCAGAGGAGAATCTATGCATTATGATCAGAGTCATGCATTTGTTTTCCTGCCCCCGTTTGATCACTCCTGGCAGGGGATGCATTACAGTGGTGGTCATGAGAGACACATTATTTTTGTATGTAGCAGTAACAAGTCCTCTTCACTCCCAGAAAACATGTTTGCACTGAAGACTGAACACATCCATGTGCATAACCTTGATGTGGCTAATATTCTCCAGAGAGCCAATCTGCTAGTACAAAATAGGGATATCTCTAATTGGCTGGTGTCATTGGGCTTTGATACAGAGTCTCTACCTTTGAAAAGGGAGACTTTTCAGTGGTCAAGCACAAAGGAGCCTAAGACTGATGCAGATGCTGAGTCCTACTTCACAACAAAGACGGTGCAGCAAGTTGTTCTAGATAACAGAGAGTCTGGTTGTCCATTGTCTGATATCCCTTTGCTAACAAGGCCTGGACAGCTCTTTAAACAAAGCTGTGTTTATATTGTAACAGGAGGACTCTCTGGTTTGGGACTTGAGACGGTCAAGTTCATTGCCTTTAATAATGGCGGTTGTATTGCCACATTGTCCAGAAGTACTCTGACTGATGAAATGAAGTCTGAAATGGAACTCCTAGAGAGAAGATACAGGGTGGCAATCATGAACATCCAATGTGACGTTTCTGTGTTGACACAGGTTGTGGATGCGATCTCAGAAATTGAAGAAAAATTCTCCTCTTGTCCAATCAAAGGAGTGTTTCACAGCGCTGCAGTATTACATGACGCTTTGATCGAAAACCTTGAAGAGCCCCTCTTCCGAAAGGTGCTACAGCCCAAAGTGAGTGGTGCTCTAAACCTTCACTATGCAACACTTCACAACAAACTGGATTTCTTTGTGTGCTACTCCTCCATCTCTTCATTCATTGGCAATGTCTCACAGTGTAACTACGCAGCAGCTAATTCTTTCCTGGACACATTCTGTCATTATCGGCGAAACCTTGGGCTTGCTGGACAGTCCATCAATTGGGGCCCTCTGAACCTCGGCCTCCTGTTGAACAAAGACCATTTCCAGAAGTTCCTGGAGGCAAAGGGAATGATGGTAATGGATGTTTGTGACATTCACGAGGCACTTGAAAAGTGTCTTGTGATGAACAGACCACAACAAGTTATATGCAAGTTCAACTTCAAAAATCTTCATGTTCATGTACTTTCACAAAATACATCTCTCAGAGAGCGGCTGTCAGCTTTAGTGGAAATGGAGCTTGAAGATGATCTAGGTAATGAACCCATGGTTCAACCTTTGTCTTCCACACATGACAGTGTGAGAACAATTGTCAGTGAGATCAGCAACGTTAGTGTAGATGAGCTTGATGATGACTCAGCTCTGTGTGAACTTGGTATTGACTCCATGTTGGCCATGACTCTGCAGAACAAAATTTTCCAAGAGACAGGCGTAAATGTACCTTTGGTTAGAATACTGGACCCCAACAGTACTCTGGCCACTTTGACAGCTACAGTAATGAATAATGGCTAATTTCAAAGCTACATCAAAGAATGCCTTAAATGACGGATTAAAAAGGGTTTTGTCAATGCATGAAAATGTTTGGGGGAAAAAATTGCACAGGGACTGCACTGTTTCACTGCTGTGGTGAGACATGATGAAATTTTTAATAGGTTTGTTTATACAGTCCCACATCCTTTTATTGTTAGTAAGTATACAGTATGTTCTAGTTGTTTTCCACCGACATCTCGGCTCAGTCACATTTTTACAAAAATACAATGCTGTAGTACTTTCCTGATTTCTATTGTGATGTGTATATTTATGTTGTTGACAAGTTCTCTGTAGAAGATCTGTACATTTCCTGGGTATGTTCGGAACCAAGTGTTGTTAATCAGTTTACATCTTTAAGTAAAAATATGTTTGGTCATGTCTTGAATCTTCCTCAAATCAAATCAGTTAAAATGTGACTTTTTTGGCTGTACATATATATATTTAATATTTTGTAATTATTGATCTTGATATTGATTTGCAGAGCAAATTTTAGGAACTGTGAACAAATAAAGCAGGCCTTCATGATCCAAGTTGGAGCTGCTCCTGACACTCTTGCCAGAGTGTCTAAAATTGCAATGATGTAATGTTCATGAAAGAATATTTGTTAATAAACCAACCTTATCAAGCACACAGAGAAACTGGCAGCTGGTTTTATTGTGTCATGAAGAAACAAAAAATTAAAAACAACAACATGAGACATGTTGCAATGACAACATGAAATGCACCAAATGTACCATTTCACAGATATATTTATATTTTTAATAGGCGCTGGTATAAAATCGCAGATGCAATACCAAATATCTGTACTATCAAAATTCCCCATAATAGTTCTATAGCCAAATAATTTATTGACTGATAGGAGGAAGTGCTTAGTTGTGATTTGTATTTAGAGAAAAATAGAGCTATAAATACTTACATAAGATATTAGAATATCTTTTTTTTTTTTTAAATTTATTTGCATGTATATCCTTATTGAAGCAATGTCCTTGTCCACACATGTAATAAATTAGTGGCTGAAACAGCAAAAGACTCAATAATTATTTCTGCAATTGAACATTTATGGGACATACCAGGATACTGTATCACATTTTGTTCCATCATCACCATGATAAAAGTGATAATCAATCAGAATCAATGAGCCAGCAGTGATAACAACTGACCATGACCTATGAGAGATGAGTGAAAGTAAAACAGACAAATAAAAGATGATAGTATTATGCGGACCGAACGCCGTGATAGATTTGAAAAATGACTTTAAAAATGGATGAAAATTGATAAACTAAGAATGCACTTACATTTACATTTATACAAATATTTACATGTATTTACATAAATTATTAACTGTTAAAATCATTTAACAACAATAACTGTGTATTAAAGTGTAATTCTGACTGTTTTCATCATGAACATATTACACAAAACAGAATGAGTAAACCCAATACAAAACATCCATTCAAAATCAGGCATGTCTCCAAAAAAACATAAAAATTACAGTGTAAAACTGCAACACCAAAATGAACCAAAACAATAACCAAAGCAAAGCATTTACAAAAAAAAAGAAAAGAAAAATACAGTATAAATATGTGGCATTAACACAGGTATGCTGTTGCATTGCAATGGCCATCATCAGCCTTCTACTGAATCCAATTAGAAATGTTCAGCTAGTCCAGCATTACAATGCTCTGATAACTAATATTTACATTTCTGTATTTGCGTTTCTCATTTTTACAATCTGGTAGAAACGACACTGATGTCTTCCACTGGAAGCGGCTCTGGGTTATCACTAAAACTTTCACCTTCATCTTCTTCACTCAGTATAGCTACTACTGTTGATATCGTGGCATTGGGATCCAATAGTTTGACCAAAGGCACATTCACACCTCTCCCCTGAAAGATGAGATTCTGCAGGGTCATGGCCTGCATGGAGTCAATGCCTAAGGATAAAAGAGGCGATTCATCTTTCAGCTCACTTTCATCCATGCCGATGGTCTCAGAAAGCAGAGATATGACATAATCTTTTGGTGAGACAGATTTGGCTTGTTTAGTTTGAGAGTCTGTCTCTTTGGATTTTTGGAGAGCCTCGTCTACCAGTGCGAACAGGCGCTTGGTCAAGGCCACATTTTGAGAGAGGATGTTCTGGCTGATGTTTCTGAAGTGAAACCTGCAAACAGCCTGTTGGGGTTGATTGATCACAAGGCATTGCTCCAGACTTTTATAAATCTCAGCCACATCCAACACCATCATCCCCTTTGCCTCCAGAAACCGCTGGAAATGCTCCTTGTTCAAGAGGAGACCAATGTTTAGAGCTCCCCAGCTAATGGACTGCCCAGGCAGCCCGAGTTTGCGCCGATAATGACAGAACATGTCAAGGAATGTGTTGGCTGCTGCATAGTTTGTTTGTGATGCATTTCCCAGAAAAGCTGAGATGGAAGAGTAACACACAAAGTAATCCAACTGAAAGTGCTTTGTTGCATGGTGCAAATTCAGTACACCATTTACTTTGGGTTTAAAAACTTTCTCATAAAGAGATCTGTCAAGGGTCTCAATCAGCCCATCATGCAAGACAACTGCACTGTGAAACACTCCTCTGATTGGACAACCAGGGAATTTCTGGCCAATGACACTGATGACCTTGTGCACACACTCAGACACTGATACGTCACACTCCATGGTAGAGATAAAGTTTCCACACTGTTTCTCCACATTGTGTATCTCTTGCTGCACATCTGGCGTGGGCTTGCTCCTGGAGAGTATGACGATGTACTCACCCCCTCTTTGTGAAATGAACTTGACGGTTTCAAAGCCCAGACCAGAAAGACCACCTGCCACTATGTACACTGCTCTCTTTCGGAAAAGCTGTTTTTTTGTTGGCAGCAATGGAATATCAGACAGTGTACTGCTGACACTTTTATCCAGAGCTACAACAGCTAACTTCTTTGAGTTGAAGTATGATTGTGGTGTCTCTGAATCAAGGCTCTCAATGCTTTCAGATTTCACATTCTGAAAGGTAAAGCTCTCAATAGCAAATTTCCTGCTCAGGTTTAGGAACTTCAGCCAGTGGTAAATGTGTGGCCTTTGTGAACTCAAGAATCCCTTTTGCAAAATGAGTGGCATCTGAATTGTCTGCACGTGAACACTTTCCTTCACACTTTGGGACACATCCTGAGCAAGCAGGCACTGCATCTGAGATACACAGATGAAGACAACATGTTGGACACCTGGGAAGTTGCAAATTTTTGCAATCAGAGATTCATCAAATGGAGGCAGGACGACAAAAACATCCATTTGATTGACATTGACAAAAGAGCCATTGCACTGTGTGCCAACAACCACATTCCAACCTGACTTGTAAGAAGTGAGCGCCAAGACTTTCATCAGAGCAGAATCAGGCACAGATGATACAATTCCTAGATTATGTTTGGCTCTGGGCAAAACACGATGCAGGATTTCCCATGCTAGCACAAAGTAGGAAACACAGGGTGTTTTTTGAAGGAATGGGAACCGCTTGGTGCTGTAGCACACATCCTCTGGTACGGTGATCTTGCTGGCTGCTACCACAGGGTAACAGGAAGCAACATGGTCTCCTACTTTCAGTTTCCTGACATCTTTTCCGACTGCTGTAATAGTACCACTGAAATCAAGAGCCAGTAGCTTGTGTTTCTGTGATGAGTGTTTGTTCCAGTACATTGTCTGGCCAAATTTGAGATGTGAAGCACTGACAGGAAAGTAATCAGATGAATGAACACATATTCTTGTGGGCCGAATTTCAACTGATGTATCCCTGATTGGCTGGGCCTCCTCCTCAAAGAGGATGGCACTCAGTTGAGTCATCTTATGTGCATCAGCAGTCTGAAGGATGCAGGAGTCAGACATTGTAGTGGTAAAGCTGCCCTCTGAACTGGGACTGATTTCAGGTGTAGTACGGACGATGGAAGGTTTCAGAATCAGCCCGTCTTTTACCACCAACTCTGGGTAATTGCTGCAAGGATGCGATCTTAGGACCTCAGACAGAGCTGCAAGGTCCTCAGCAGAGGTAGAGCTTATGTCAATCAGCTGAAATGTAAGATCTGGTATTTCTGCAGCAAATGATCTTGTCATACCAGCGAGAGCAAAACCTGGACTTATGTGGTCCACTGTGATGTCAGAGGAACGGTAGGTGACAGCTCTGATGTTGTTTGGGAAGCTAATTCGCTTCATCTCAAGGACAATTTGGCGGAAAACTTCACACAAGTTTGCCAAATTCTGCAGGACAACTTCAGCGGCCAGTGAAGTGAGGTCCTCTTTGCCCCACAAAAATAAGACCTCATCAAAGTTTTTCTCAATATCTGTTATGTTGAGATTTGCCAACTGAGAAGGAAACCCATGGCTCAAGATATCTTTTGCATGTGTGAAGGAAATGTATGTAGACTTTGAGTCCAGATATTGCTGTAGGCCTTTAGAAATCCCTATAGAGTCGCAGAAGACCAGGGCCTTAGGAGGAGGAACAGATGTGTCGCCTTCAGGGATGACACTAAAGGCATTATGGTAGAAATACTCCTCAACCACATGTGAGCGACTGCCAAGGTACTTGATGATCACATTCTTAACCTCAACCAACACTCTTCCCTCGTTATCTGCAAAGCAGCCACAAATCTCAAAGTGATCAACGCCCACATCAATTGCTCTCAGATAGACAACCATCTCATCATGCAAGGGTTCAAACACTGTCAAACTTCCTATTTTGGCAGGAAATCCTGGTCTACCAGCGAAAATGTGCTCTACTGTTACTGGCAGAAGCTGCATCAGATAATCCAGCACAACAGGATGAATGCAGTAGTCATGCAACTGAGACCGCAGTTCTTCTGGAACTGTGACATTTGCAAAAGCCTCCTTGAGATCTTCTCCATAGTGCACATCTGCTTTATTCAGGAAGACATCTCCATACTGAAAGCCTCCTTGAGAGAGATACCCATAGAACTCTTGAGAGCTTACTACAGATTTGCATCTTTTGAGGATGGAGCTTAGTGAGATGCACTGCTCCTCTATGAGCCTCTCTTTCTTTGAAACCACTGTGCCTGACGCATACGTTGCAGACGGGGAGAGTACCATGAATTTAGTTTCCTTCTCTGTTTGTTCAACTTGCACCTTCATTTCAGGGGAATGCTGGGTTAAAACAAATGGACTGTGAAAACTGACACTGAGCCGCAGTGAGCTGAGTGGTACTTTTGGTTTGGTGGTGGCCATGCATGCAGCTAAACCCAACTCAGCATAGAAGGCACCAGGGATGATGGGGATGTCATTGTGCTTGTGCTCTTTCAGATAGAAAGAAGAGTCAGACATCAGATCACAGCTGAAAACATTGCTTTCACTTCCTGTTTGGCAGAGCACAGGGTGATTACTTGCTGTGCTTTTCTGTGCTGCCCCAATGATAACATCTCTGTCTGAGCAATCAAACTGGTATTTCGGAATAGGCAGTGGCGTCGTCTCATATCCTCTGTAGAAGGTGTTCCAATTTACATGGACACCCAGTTCAAACAGTTTAGACACAACAGACATTAACGTTTCCTGATCTTTCTCTGGCTGCACTGAGGCAAGAACAGGCGTGTCATTACCCAGAGATTCCATTATGTTTCTCTGAAGCGCCCTTCTTGGCCCTATCTCCACAAACACTGTGTTATTCTTGCCTTTAGTGGCTAACCTTACTGCCTGCTCAAAAGCTACTGGCTCACGAATGTTTCTAGCCCAGTATTCCCCTGTGCAGAATTCCCCCTCCTGGACCTCCTTGCCTGTCACTGTTGAGAACAACTCTGTGTCAAGATCATTCGCCTGTAGGGAGCCAATTGTCTCCTTGATTTCTGGCAGAATTGGGTCCATCATGTGGCTGTGGTAAGCAGCCGGGACATCCAGGACACGAAGGAACAGATTCTGACTGTTGGCTGAGGTGCTCAGCTCCTTATGGAAGCTCTCAATTGCATCTGCATCACCTGAGAGGGTGCAGGAGTGAGGGCTGTTGAAAGCAGCAAGGCAGATTCTACCAGAGTAACGAGGGAGAAGAGCAGTTACCTCTGATACAGCCATGTTGCTGATCACAAGCATCTTCCCCCCAGTGACTTTGCTCTGGAGAGTGCTGCGGAAATAGATGACCTTAACTGCATCCTCAAGAGACAAGAGGCCAGAACAGTGAGCGGCTGCAACCTCACCAACAGAGTGTCCGAGTATTGCATCAGGCTTGACACCCCAGTGTCTGAGAAGGGTGGTAATGCCAACTTGGATAGCAAAGAGGAGTGGCTGGACAACATGTGGATTGTTGAAGTCACTACCCTCAACCTCACTCTCAAGTGTGTCCAAGATGTTCCGCGTACTATGTCTTTGGAACAGTCGTGCAGTCTCTTCAATCTTATCCCTGAATACAGGCTCATGTTTTAGTAGCTGTTTGCACATGCCATGGTAAGTGACACCATTTCCGCAAAAGACAAACACTAACCTTGAATCTGAGTAGGATGGGTGAATGTTTTTGCCTACAGTGGCACTTAACTTCTCTTTTAGATCAACTACAGATGAAACCATGATGGCCTTTCTGTATTTATGTTTTAGATGCGTCCTCCTACAAGCTGACGTGTACAGCAGTGAATCTAGATCAACTTTGTGTTCATCTTCTAGCTGTTTAATGGTGTCTTCCATCATCAGAGTAAGAGATTTTGGTGAATTTGCAGACATGACAAAATACCCTGCCTGTTTCCCATCATTCTTTCTCTGAATGTGGGACTGTTTGTGCTGTTTGACAATGGCATGTGCATTTGTACCCCCAAAGCCAAAGTTGTTCACTCCTGCAATTCTTGCACGAGAGGAATCCCACTTTTCTGCTTTCTTAGGAACTTTAATGTTCAGGGCTTTGGCGTCAACACTGGCAGTCTCCTCAGAGTAGAAAACTGAAGGAACAATGGTCTCATGCTTCATCATTAAGAGAATCTTAATAAGTCCAGCCACTCCAGCTGCAGATTCTGTATGTCCAATGTTGCTCTTTACAGAGCCAATCCGCAGTGTCTCTGAACCTGGAGGTTTTGCTTTAGCGATGACATTTGAGATGCTTCCTGCCTCTGTTGGGTCTCCAACTGGGGTTCCAGTTCCATGTGCCTCTATGTACTGGACATCTGCAAGGTCAGACTCTGAGTAGATTCTGCGCAGGAGTTCCTCTTGTTGAGTCATGGATGGTTTGGTGATTGGAGTAACTGAGTGTCCATCTTGGTTGACGGCTGTTTTGCTGATTATGCCCCAGATATGGTCATGGTCTTGTATAGCCTGTAAAGCAACAACAAGACTAAAATGAAACGAGAGTATGATGTTTATGACATTGTAACATGCATCATACTGATATACAATGGCACAGGAAGTGAATATTATGTGAATTAGTGAGAGAAGAATAACAGATATAACAGGAACTAGGAAGTTGCTGACTAATATAACATTTATGTAGCCTGGAAATCCATACCCAAATCTCGAAAGCATGCTTTTGAAAATATCACTGCAAGCAATTGGATAACACTACGACCAATCAGAACAATACTTAGCGCTTAGCTACCAGGGGAGCTAACTGGTAGATTAGACTCTTGCCGTATCCGGTTGGCAAAACAACAAAAACGTCCTTCTTGCAAAGGGAAGATTCGAGCGCCGTCTCCTGTTCCTTTTTTTTAGAGAAAAAGCCAAGTCTAACTTGTTTATTGTAGCGGCTAAAGCCGTTTCAAACAACTGGTGTTCATCCGTAGCCATCTTGCAATGTTTACTGACTGATTCCGGACAGCGTCGCAGCACTGTTGTCATCTGTTTAGCTCGCCTCTGGTCTGCCTATATCAGATACACTGATGTGATTGGTACAGCTCAGCTCCAACGGCATAGGTAATGAGCATCATTACTGATTGCCAGAGTGACACGCTGAGCAAATTCAAATTGTGCTCTCGCGAGAAATTTCCAGGGTAACATTTATGGGTATTATGCGCACTTTAAAAGAAATAAATTGCTTAATAATAGTAAGTCAATCAGGTTATTAATTGATGTTTCTCTAATATCTGCTATGGGTGCTTGTTAATAAAAGGAAAAAATGTGCTGCACTTTTATAACTCTAAATATTCTGACCTTTTTCAGAGGCTTCAGGAGAACGACCCCGCAGCCCTCCCCTCTGCCATAACCATCTGCTCTGTTGGAGAAAGGTTTGCTGGTCCCTTCAGGTGAGATCATCTTGGCCTTGCTGAGAGCAACAAACACCCTTGGCTCTATGATACAGTTGACTCCTCCACAAACAGCCATGTCACAATCACCTGATAAGATAAAACACGTTTCATAATATCTTACAACATATCTGAATGTCCATTTAACATGTATCTTTGTATTTAAAACCACAGTGCTGTGGCATAGCTTTTTCATTAGAGTCACCATAAAGGTTGCACTGAAAGAGTCATTGACCTTATTTGGACATACTGCACAGACCTTGTTTAATGGACTGACAGGCAAGATGAAGAGCCACGAGAGACGATGAGCAGGCACAGTCTATGGACAGTGAGGGCCCAGTGAAGTTGAAGATGTAGGAGACTCTGTTTGCTGCAATACTCATTGCAAGGCCTGTGCCGGTCCAGTGGTTGATCACACTTGGATGCACGTGTGCAGCATTTGTCTCATAATCTCTGTTCATTAAACCTACAATAAAAGCAACATAAAAACTGGTTGGAGCACAGAACCAACCATGTAGGCAGAAAGAATGGTGGCATTGTACACTTCTGAAAACCAGGGATACATCACCATTGCATGTTATTATGTAGCCCATACGATGAACTTTACATTTCAACAAGGCTGAGGTTAACATGTGGTTAGGTTTAGGCACAAAAACCACTTGGTCATATTCTAGCTTAAAAAAAGCGATGGGTCTCTACAAACATCCACGTATTACCTAAGAAGGCACTGGAAACACAGGAATGAGTTGCTAAATCACAACCCGTTTTGTTGCCTGTTGTTCTCGAACAGTGGTCTGTAGTGCAGCTTGGCAGGCATTTCACTCTAGTGACACACCATCCACCATCACGTCCACCTTCCAAGGGCAGTCAGCTCACACACTTCATCACTTTAGAAATATTATGATACGTATGAAACATGCAAATGATTCATGTTCGTGGTTTGCAGATAAGTACAATGCCAACATTTTCTTCTGGTTACTGGGCTGACATATTGCAATGATTAATGCATGGAGCTCTTTAAGAGAGTTCAATAATTCAAGGAACAGCAAGAAAAATGTGACGGTAAATTACACAAAGCACATAAAAAAGCCTGTCACTTACAACATGCTTTTACTGACTTACCAAAAAACACTCCTGTCCTGGTCCCACTAGCCTTCTCCATAGGAATTCCAGCATTCTCCAGCGCCCTGTAGACACACTGAAGGAGCTGTTTTTGTTGAGGGTCCATTTGTTCCACTTCACTGTCACTGATGCCGAAAAACTTGTGGTCAAATTCATTGAACCTGAAAGCATTCAAAAACACTAGATCAAATTCAATGACTGAGAAATGGATCATAATCTAATACTGTACCGGCCCAAAGTGAAATTACTGGTGATGACCATAGTTTAAAATGAGAAAATCAGAAGTGCTGCACGCATGAAATGCACACACCTGTTTTCTTTTACCCATTGGAAATGTATAGTTAGAGGCCTAAACTATAAGCTGGTACAAATACAGCCCAGTCACCAGAATAAAATATTGGCATTGTACTTTCTGCAAACCACTGCTATGTTTGTACTAGCAGTAAATGTACCTTTGTACGTATATTTGTAAGTTTCAGACTTGTGATGTAGTTCAGATAACATGTTTATGAGCTGAGTTTCTCATCAGGAGGAGGAGGAGATGGTGGATGGCTTGACACCTAGATGAGACGGCTGCCAAGCAGCAGATAGCGGCAGACCAATGTTCAAAACCAACAAAGTTTTTTAACGAGAGTTTGGAACATTTCCAGCCGTGTTTACAGTGACCAAACCAGGTATTTTAAGGCAAAACATGATCTTCTCCTAACCCTCACCAAATGGTTTTTGTGCTTATGCCTAACCACGTTAATAACAGCATTGTCACAGCATGTGATTCAAAATAGAATGTAAAGTTTGTGAACAACATGTGATATTACAAATGCAACATATCTGTCAACATTTATTCTGGCAACTGGGTTGACAAACAGTATGTAAAGAACTTTTTATTAACAGTGGAAAAAGACAAGTCTATAAGACTATCTCCCTCCACATATTCACAAGACACACAAGTAGTGACATCTAAATAGGTTACATGATAAGGTTCAAAAAGCATACCCTTCAATGAGAGCAGCGTTGGCTGTCCGGGATTTACCCGCTTTATTGTCATCTGGGTCATACCAGCTGGCCAAATCAAATCTCTCCTTTGGAATCGGTACAGAACAGTTTCTCCCATCCACCAGAACCCTCCAGAAATTGTCAAGCCCTTCTCCTGTTTGAAAAGATATAACACTTAAAAGCCCAATTGTGGTTCTGTAAACTGTAGTAGGCAGATTAGGAGACAAATGGCCACCATCCAAGTGTTTTGCATGATTCCCCTGATTTGCAAATACAAAAGATTTGTAATAAGCCTAAACTGAATAAAATAAAATGACAACCAAACACCCTTTTATTAATTTTGCCAACCCTGATGGTCATTAAAAGATTGTTTATCTCAGGTGAACACATTTTAATCTGTTAATTTCATTTCTGATCTAGTAATGTTAAAATTATGCAATTTCTAAGGTTTTGGTCGTTTATTCTAAAGTACATTGTGGGAGACAGAAAAAAAGCTTTAACTGGCAGATTTGTTGATAAAATAATAAACATATAAGAAAACACAACTAAGTTACCAAATTTAAATAGCTTACCGCCTGGGAAATTGCAGCCGATGCCGACCACTGCAATACTGTCTTCAACTTCTTTCATTCTGACTAACAGAACATCACTGAGAAAGAAAATCAAAAATCTTTACTGTACCATCATGTCAACATCACTCTTTCTTCCTGGCAACATCACATCCAGAGAAAAATGTGTTGAGCATTTGCTTAACGTGTGTAATTAGTCCAGTTGTGTCATGCAACGGTGCGTCCTTACATCCATTCTGTTTGCCTTTTCCCTCAGTGATAGTATCACTCTTGGACGTGCGCTTGATTCTTATAGCCAGCTTCTCTTGTTTATTAAACATTAATGATTGATTGTATACGTGGCCATGGAGATGAAGGACTTCAGTGCACACATTTATGGCGCCTCGCAAATGATTAGACCGAGTTTAATGAGTAAATCAATATGATCCAACGACTGGGTGACTCTAGGTCTTGGTTCGTTGAAGCTTAGTACAGTTATGCCATAATTAACAATCAACCAGTCAATCAAGGAAATCAACTTTAAAATATGGGTAAAACTTCATTTTAAATCATAATCTACCACATTTTAAGAAATACGAAATTAGTTTTAATGACTCAACAATATTATCATAACCCCAATACAATGCATACAACATGTTAAATTACAGTGTCCTTAGATTACCTGTCATTAGCCTTATGTTTTGATGAAATACGTTGAGTTCAAGGTACATGTTGAAAGGTGCGCACAAACAAACTCTCATTTTCAGATGTCTTTACAACATCCAACTGATCCTCTGTCTCTTGTCACACTCAACGCAATGATGTCCATATATCACTTTGGATACACTATGCAACAAATAATTACTTAAAATATCAGAGGAATCAGCAAAGACCTTTTATAAACACACAAAGAAAATATTATAAAGTTTTCACAAACACTGTATGCTACAGAAGTTGTCCGTCCATCAATATTCATCCGCTTATCAGGAGCAGCAGGCCAAGCAAAACGCCCCAGACGTCCCTCTCCCCAGCAATGCTTTCCAGCTCCTCCTAGGGGACCCCAAGATGTTCCCAGGCCAGATGAGATATGTAGTCCTTTCAGCGTGTTCTGGGTCTGCCTCGGGGCCTTCTACAGTGAGAGGTGCCCAGAACACCTCTGACGGGGGGTGCCCAGGAGGAATCCTGATCAGATGCCCGAACCACCTCAACTGACCCCTTTTGACACGAAGGAGCAGTGGCTCTACTCCGAGCTCCCTCCGGATATCCGAGCTCCTTACCCTATCTCTAAGGCTGAGCCTCGCTCTCCATTCTACCCTCACTCGTGAACAAGACCCCAAGATACTTGAACTCCCTTGCTCGAGGCTGTAACTCTCTCCCAACCATACAGAACTTGTAATGTCCGCAAAGGTAGCATACTGTGTTTGCTTTAGTTATGGCCCAAACATGGGCGAATTATGAGACTGTGGGCTCCTGGGCACAGATATGCAAAGGGCCCCACCCACTCTGCCACATGGGAGCAAAACGCATAGTCTGTGGTTATTAAGTATCTCTTAATGGTTGTTTTTGTGTCGTTTTGTAGTCATTTGGGTCTTACCGAGAGATTTTTGTGTCTTTTTGGGGTAATTTTGTGTTTCTGTAGGTAATTTTGTGTCTTTTTTGGTTGCTTTGTGACACTTTGTAGTCATTTTGTGTCTCCTTGTGGTTGTTTTACTCATTTTTGGAGTTACTTGTGTCTCTTTGCATTTTCTTTGCATCTTTTTGTGGTCTTTTTGTGTCTTTTTATGGGCATTTTGGGCATCTTCCCGGTCGGTTGGTCGATACGAATTTATTTGAGTGACACTTTAGGTCCCTGGGCCTGTGCATGGTAGGCCTGTTCATTTTCGAATTCCTAGGCCAAAGTATTGATTGGGTTGAGGACCCTGTTCTAATACAAGGGATTATCATCATTTATGCAAGTGAATTGCATCTCTGAGGGGCTAAATGTGCTCAAAAACTCACAAAACAATTGAAAAAGTTTACAGATTTTGGTTTTCATGCTCGTGTGTGACATAATAGCTCGATAGTGCCCCCTACAAAATTACTATAAAGTAGCCCTCGTGGCTCATTTTACCTAGATGCCTGACATTTAGCAAGCATATTTAACATACCAAGACTTAAAAAAGTGTCTTGGAGCCATACACTTAACACAACAGGAAGTAAGACATGTTGAAATTAATGGGCAATATCAGTGTATTTTTGGCCATTTCTAGGTGTTGTACTGTTCCTAACTAATTAATGAGATCGACTTCAAATTTGATCAGCACAATCTTAAGACCTTAACAAAGACAAGCTGTTAAAATTTTAGGGGTTTCGTTGAATGTTTCCATGGTGTGGCAGCCATTTTGCATGTTTCCCCAACACCCATTAAACAGGAAGTTGTTGTAACTTGAGCATACATTGTCCAATCTGCCCAAAATTTCTCATGCTTGATAAGAGTTCAGACCTGAAGTCATCCACATGCCAATACTGTGTCAAATTATTGTGCCACCTATTGGCAACAGGAGGTGGCCCTTGTGTGACAAACATTATCGGATTAACAATAGTTTTTTGCTGTGTGGTCCATGCAGCAAAATAATGCATGCTTAGCGCATGCTATCTTGCGCCACCTACCAGACCCATGGAGCGATATAAAATTTACCATACATAATTATCAGTGCAATGCAGTCCACGCAGAAAATATTGTCAGATATAGCTCATGCATGCAGTGTCTGACATCGCTGCCTGCAGTTTTAATTTCTCCTGTTTTTCTTTAATTACTTTAAGTTAAATCAGTGATTACACTCAAACCAATCAAACCAATCTCTAAACTCTATGACATTACATTTTTGTTTTGGTAATTTGGTTGATAAATGTAGTTTCATAGGACACTGCACAAAGCAGAACCATGGATAGTTTCTCTGATGGTCATCTTTGTTGCAGTTACCTTTGCAAGTTCCCAGTTCAGTCATGTTCATATTAAGCTGTTATCTGTCTTTTATTGCCTTTATAAATCTGGTCACACGGAGATCACATGGTGGTATTAAAGTTATTAACTGTGGTTGTCTTTATTACTCCCTGTGAAAAGGGTGACCAATCCTAGAGGTAAGATCAGGTCGAACGTGTTGGGAAGTGCAGTTTGTGCCAAATGGGTTGTAAGACATTTATGTAACAACTTAACAGTTACATAACATATTAGTCGATAGACACTACAGTATTCTAAACTTAATTCCAAAAGAAAGAATAACTACTTCAAAATGACTGACTAGATGTTTTAAGTTTAATTTTAAAGTTAAAAAACTTTTACTCCCCATTATAAATCTATGAAACAGTTCTATAACCTTGCACTTATTCCCTCTCCCCAAAAAATAACAAGTAAGCTAAGCAACTTAGCTAATGACAGCATATTCAAACCAAGATATGTGAAAAATATTTACAATAATATATCACAATTAAAATTCATGCAATTACAATACTGCTTCATAGTGTAGTAGTCCCGAGGCTTCACTTTTATGTAGTTGGCCAAAAATTTGTCTCTTTGCATAATAATTGAAATATCAAGCATGTGCAAGTTGGGACAAAAACAAAAAGATGGAGTGTAACATTGGGTTTAATGTTGAAAAATACAAGTACAGAAAAACATGAAGACAGTCCCGTAGCTTGATTCTGTAGATTTTCTTATTATTCCACAATTTCATCCAAATATTCACTACTAAGCTCTTATAAAAATAGATAGAATAGAAATAATAGAAAAGTACTGCAGTTTGTGATAATTTCTGTGAATCACAAACTTATAACAAATGATGTACTTTATATTATATACTTATTAAATATTTTCTTAATTAGAAGTAGTGCTATGTTGTGTGAATACTGTATGTTCCAGAAGTGCTAGAAAATATGTAGCTGTAGGAAAACTCATACAACGATCATGTTTTATAACATTACTCCTTGGTGGCGTTTGTGTAATATGATATGTTGCACAGAAACAGTAAACTGAAGGATATTGTTTTGAATCCAGGTTGCATCATTCCCACGTTACCGACAGCAACTGACAAGTCAGCTCCCACAACTTCTCCGCCAGCACGTCGTCTTTACCGGCCGCTGAGCAGTTGGCAGGAGCGCAGTCGCTGAAAGCAAAAACTTATTAGATGAGGGACGGAAAATTTGGATAAATCATCTCGTTCACACATTCAGTGAGGCTGTGCGTGATTTATGCAGAATATATTTATAGTTCAGTTCCTCTCTGGCTGCCTTTGTCTGATATATATTCCATCAAATAGCTATAAATGATAACACATAATAACTGTATTCTTGTAAAAAAGTTCTTCTTTACAAGCCAGTATCCTGTAACAGTCTTTTTCTACATTTGTATCCTAATTTAAGTGACTGTGACAGAGAAGACTGAATTGCTCAATCCCTCTTCAACCAGTTTGGCTGCTGTATTGTATATTAGGCCAGTGGTTCCGAATCTGGGGTTGAGACTCCACTGATAGATCCCAAGGGTTGCAAGATGATTTAAGGTGTATTATACCTATTTTACTAGAAATCAATAAATAGATTGATTCAGAAATAATCACTCTCAATCATCTCTTATGAACCAGTAAAAGTGTGTGGTGGTGTATTTATCTGCAGAGACCCTGAACTTTTCTTCTTATTTTGCTATGATGGGACGTTCCCAAGCACAGCGTACAGGTGAGCTTGGGACACTATAAAAAGGGATTGACCAGTGGCCGTATTCACAAAGCTTCCTAGTGCCAAGAGTTGCTCCTAGTGAGGAGAGTCTAGGAAAATTCTTAGAACTGTGCCATTTTCTTATAAATTCCCCTTAAAGTTAAGACTAGGTCCTTGTAAAGATAAATGTTATTCGTAATATGGCCACTGATGCCTGACCGTGAGCAACATGCATCAAAGAGGAAGCTATGAAAATAACATACATAGCGTTGAAAACACGCAATATGCCAAGTGGACAGTTTGTAAGTTTGTTCCAATTACTTTATTTGGGGTTGGCTTATACTTAAAGCTGGCGATACTGTTTACAAACAGTAGCCCTACAATTCTTGCATAATGAACCTTTAACAAGATTAAGGAAGAATCACTGCAGCAATGCTGTGGCTAATAAACTAAACTAAACTAAACTAAACTAAACTAAAAATTATTTAAAGAAATCAATCATAGAAGGAAAATTTTACTGTTTGGGAAACTGGTTACAGCTCCCAAAAATGTTGGTAATCACTGTGTAAAGACATTTCTTTCTCACCCCCAATTATCCCCTTGACCTCCACAATTAATGTATGATAGACTGCTGTCCATGTGTTTAGCTGCATGTCAAAAACCAAACTGTACCTGTAGTATCCGCCAGTCTCTTTCTCCAATGACGGCTCCACTGCGCAGTAAATGCTTGTCTGAGCTCCCTGAGAAGAGTTTTTGGTGAAAGGACTGACCATCTTCATGAAAAACTGCTGAGGGCCGCTCAGGTGACGCCATAACTCTGTTTGAACGACTCCGGGGTGGAGAGAATATGTCGTCACACCTGTGCCTGAAAGACAGCATGTGTCAAACAGTATATGAATAATGGAAAATAGCACTTTTCAACCTTCTCTTACAAAGACTCAAATGATGGAGATGAGGGTATGAAGCATACCTTCCAGTCTCTTAGCCAATGAGCGGGTGAAGAGAATGTTGGCTAGCTTGCTCTGAGAGTAAGCTGAGTTCTTGTTGTAACTCTTCTCGCTGTTGATGTCCTCCAAATTGATGGAGCCCCATGAGTGAGCCATGGAGGACACCGTGACAATCCTGGCTGGTGCCGATTTCTTAATCAGGTCAATCAACAAATATGTCAACAGGAAGTGACCTAGAGAACAAGGAAATTACTTTCATATTGCTGCTTTAAGAAAGCAGAAAGGGACATTGTATTTTACAGGTATTACAGCATTAATTATATTTGAGAAAAAGAAAAAATTTAAAAAAGAAAAAATTTGGTTAAACAGACAGCAGTCATTCATAATGTCACAGAAACAAAAGCTTTAACTACTGTGATAACTGAGATACTATGTTACCGAGAATTAGCTTTAAAACAAAGTTTATTTGAATACAAGTGCTTAAAGGGACAGTTCACCCAGAAAACAAATATATATACTTTTCCTCTTCACTATAGTGCTTTTTATCAATTTAAAGTGACTGATAACCTCACAGAAGGAAGCGTGCATCTACTCATAGACGAGAAGTTTGTACTTGTGACAGTGCAAGATATAAACATTAATTAATGGCATCTTCTTCAACTGAGCTGTGACGTTAGCTAGCTCAGTGATGCTAGGTGAGTCAGCAGTAGATGCATGCTTCCATATCTGCAGTGATACAGTTAGCAGGTGCAATTCCGTAGAAGAAAATAGTTCCTACATGAAACTGCTCACAACAAGGTCTGTGGATTATCTTGAGTAACCGGGTCATGATTTCTGGAAAGAGACATTGCTATTGAGTTTTTCAAATGTATTTTTTTTGCTGCTTTGAGCAACACAAGCTGAGTGCCATCAAGTTCCATTATATTGGAGAGAAGGCAGACATCTCTATGGCTGATATCTCCAACACCCTGCAACTCACACCAAAACAATCAAGACTGATAAATAGCACTACAGGTAAAAAGGAAAATGTATTTTTGATTCTGGGGTGAACTGTTACTTTAAACTATTAAAATTAAGTTGGAAATTGGGAGCAACTGTAATTGACATTTGGCAGGTCTGGGTTGACAACAAATTTGGCTGGGTTAAAAATGCTGGCAACCTTCTTTAAGGTATAATGACAAGATTAAGAAACATAAGAACTGGACAAAATTGATCCAAGTTTGCAAATTTTGTTGCTATGATTATGTCCAATAAGATCTCAGATCTCATTTTCACTAAGAATTTCTCAGTTACATTTACTCACACACACTAATTTAAACCTATTCCCCCCTACAGTGTATTAAAATAAAACTTTTGACTAGCAATGTGAGAAACTTGTGTCCAGTCTGTCTTAATACTGATCAAACAGGCAGACCAGTAATGATCTCCAAGACAAACTATATGGATTCTTAGTGACCAGATTTACAGACAAGGTAGTTACTAAAATTGTGGTCTATAAACTTTGGCAGGGCTAAATGTTCTGATGGCAGGGTCATGAACTGTGCTCTTTATCTTACCCAGGAACAATTTGCCTTATCAGATACCAGCACAGCAAACTCTAAAAACATCAACACCAATAAATATTTGACAGGGAAAGAATATTTCTGCTAAATAATAAAGTATAATAGAGGGCTGTAAACAGGTGGGTGTGAAAGTGAACTTTGTCCTAAGTCTATATAAATGTATTATCTGTTATAATTAAAGAAAGTAACAGCAAAGTGATATAAGTGAGTTGTTTAACCATTTCCAAATAACTTATTTAAAATATTACAATGAACCTAAAGCACTGTTATGATATATGAAATTAAGTAAGAACAGAAGTTGCCAACTGCAAGAAGAAGAAAACTTTTACATCTGCCCCCTTGTGGACATGATATGTAGCTATGGGAATTGTTTTTGTTCTTCTAATAAAATTAGCTCTGCTTTCAAAAAGAGTCAAGTATCTATAGAAATTAATTAAAAATAGATTTTAAATATGTTATATATGTACAGGACATAATATTTCTAATAATTCAGGTGTCAAATCTGACACCAGGTGGTGAATTAAGGGGAGACGTCTGTATTTTTCAATGTGGATGCTATTTTTCCATATTTCTATGCCTAAGAGACTGATGGGAACAACATCTTTTAAAATTGGTCCAGTATTGAGCAAGAACACTGCAGCCAGAAGCAAAGAAACAGGCTGCAATATACTAACTTCAGGCATTTGTGCATCATCAAGCAATCAACGCATTTCTTTTTGCCACTGACAGGCTCAGATTATTATTCTAAGTGTCTGACAACATTATGGAAAGGATCCCTACAGAGATAGACCTTTTTGTAATAGGTAAAATCCTTTTTGTTTAACCAGAAACAGCCCCCAAATCACCATAACCAAACACACCAGACTCCATTTAGAAAAACAGTAATTTTAGCTTGTGCAGAGCCAGCATATTTTCACATCTAACTGGGTGAGTTGAGGGTTTATTTAAACCAAACTAGAGTTGGTGATTGTTGGAACAGTGGAAAGACGAACAAAGACAGTTTTGTGAGTTTTATTTTGTTACTGACAGCTCTAAATGAAGTATGTTTCACAAAGGTAAAATTACTGTTTATTTAAATGGAGTCTGGTGAGTTTGGTGTCAGCGATTTCTGGGCTGATCTATCTTTGAAGGGATTGTTTCCATAAGACACTTATGACATAATAAATATCTGAGCTTGTCAGTGGCAACAAGCACTTAAATTGGACGTGGACACCTTTCCTTGTTACACAGGCAACAGACGACATAGTTTTATTTACCAAAGTGATTGACGCCAATCTGCATCTCAAAGCCATCTGCTGTTTTCCCATAAGGACAAACCATCACACCAGCATTGTTGATGAGGATGTTGAGCTTCGGCTCATCTGTACAAAAGGACATTAAAAGGTTAAATGGTTGTGTCTGTGAAGTCCCTTCCTGTGTATATTTTAATAAGGAATAAATGAGTCAACCTTTGTTGATGGCTTCAGCGAATTCTTGTATCGACTTGCTGTCGGCCAAGTCAAGCTTCATGCAAACAACATTTTCATTGCCAGAATTTTCAATGACTTCCTTCACGGCCGCCTGTGCTTTCTCCATGTCCCTGCATGCCATGATGACCTTTGCCCCTAAACAGAAAAATAAGCAGCAGTGAGATACAACTTGCACGTAATGTGCGTGAAGAGCACCCCCTCGTGAGAAAATGTGTACTTCGTGTGTAATGTCTTTCATAAAGCCAGCATTAAAACTCAAATTTGTGATGTCACTGTAATGTGAGAGGCAGCTGCACGGCATAGGTTAACCTTAAAAAAAGATCACATTAAGTTCAAATTAGAAACATATTTACTTGTTTCTTGTACCTGCCAAAAGTCACATGTTAAGCTTCACAGAAAGATAACTGGAAAAAATGAAAAATGTGCCTGGAACTGCATTTTTTTTTTAGACTTTGCAATTTGTAATTAGCACTAAGTAACACTTACAGACTAAATCACTGTGACGTCGTGCTGACAACAATAATCTTGTCCAGATAGACAACTGGCAATTGATTTTAACTGCAGGGATATGTGAAATCATCACACTTATGATTTCTGTTGCCATTTTCCCCCGTAACTGTAATGCTTAAAGATAAACAGTTTAACATGATGGTCTGACCTATCTGACATATCTACTGTGCTTATTTGATGTAGCCTACTGTGTTGCTTTGCTCGTGTAAACTAAATAAAGCAGCACAGGAGCTAAACAATTTACTGGACGGGCTAATAGTCCCATCTAAAGATCAATATCAGTGTAAGTGTACACTTTATTAAAATATTTTTCTCCCCTTTAACTTACACACTATCTGACGGAGGCAGTAGACCACCAACTCCAGTGTTCTGTGAAGTTCTGTTAAGTTAAATTTATTTCGATGCAGTCTGGTGGCTTTGAGATGAGAGTTTCAGTTCCCCATCAGACGGGGCAGTCTGACAGCAAGGTAGAGTAGTGAACATATTTTAAATATAGTGTACACTTGAAGTAATATTGATTTTTTGAGGTGGACTTTTTTCAGTGGCAAAAAACTAACCAACTGAGGCAGCTTTTGCTCAGCGTGGTTTCATTTTCTGTATGTGATGCGGGGGGAAGCTAACAAACGCTGTTATTCAGTTTATACTGTTTCTGTTTGGATAAGTGTCACATCTTTTAGCATTAAAATTTGTGAGGTACCCACTCCTGGCATCAAATTCATTCTGAAGTCTTATTAATTTATTCTTTAATTGGATATTTATATACACTCATCGGCCGCTTTATTAGGTACACCTTGCTAGTACCAGGTTCGACCCTCTTTTGCCTTCAGAACTGCCTTAATTCTTGGTGGCATAGATTCAACAAGGTGCTGGAAACATTCCTCAGAGGTTTTGGTCCATATTGACATGATAGCATCACACAGTTGCTGCAGATTTGTCTACTGCACATACATGAAGAGAATCTCCCGTTCCACCACATCCCAAAGGTGCTCTATAGGATTGAGATCTGGTGACTGTGGAGGCCACTGGAGTACAGTGAACTCATTGTCATGTTCAAGAAACCAGTTTGAGATGATTTGAGCTTTGTGACATGGTGCGTTATCCTGCTGGAAGTAGCCATCAGAAGATGGGTACACTGTGGTCATAAAGGGATGGACACGGTCAGCAACAATACTCAGGTAGGCTGTGGTGTTTAAACCATGCTCAGTTGGTACTAAGGGGCCCAAAGTGTGCCAAGAAAATATCCCCCACACCATTACACCACCACCACCAGCCTGAACCACTGATACAAGGCAGGATGGATCCATGCTTTCATGTTGTTTACACCAAATTCTGACCATCTGAATGTCGCAGCAGAAATCCAGACTCATCAGACCAGGCATCGTTTTTACAATCTTCTACTGTCCAGTTTTGGTGAGCCTGTGTGAACTGTTGCCATGTGACTGGCTGATTAGCTATTTGGGTTAACAAGCAGTTGAACAAGTGGATATTTGGAGACCATCTTTGAGTGTCCTTTTGTACCTGTAAGTTATTTATTCAATTAGCAAATGCAGATGTAGATCTTATGCTTTCATCAGTAGCAGTAACTTTTTGCATTTTGTTTTTGGTGTGGTGATTTGATTTTAATATGGAATGGAAAAGTCTTTACATAATGAAAAACAATTAACAGGAAGGTTTTTTTAAACACTAGTTTGTCATTTAACTATTGCACAGTAAACATATACAGTACATGAAAAGAAAATGCATCTCACTATGTGGACAAAATTTCACTTAATTTCTTTGTTTTAATTTGTTTCAATTTAGTTATTTTAACTCTCCAATACCTAACAAGAACTGTGAATAAGGAAAAGTTTTTTTTCCTCATAATCAGTGATACATATTTTGGTCTGTACTCAAATGGTATTAGAGTTTGAATCCCACCTCTAAGTACAAATTTTAATGTCTAAAAAAACAAGTAATTTCAGTCACAGTTAATTTTCTTTGGGGCTTAATATGCATTTTTAGGTATTTAGGGCAAATGCATTTTAAATATTCAAAAGGTGTGGCTGCTTTGTATTGGCATTTGAGAAACTGGGCTTATTTTTGTTAAACAGAACAAAGGGAGTTGAAGCAGTAAATAACTTTTATGTTTCTCCCTGTGTGGCACAGAAAATACACTTTATTTCGTTCAGTCCAGAAACAGAAGGTGTCATATTAGCACCATATCCAAATACCAAATAATACCCAGCCCAATATGAGACTTATAACAAAGTACAGAGTTGATGTGAGGATCAATATGTGGTGTGAGACGCACCTCTCTTTGCCAGGTCGATGGCTGTCTCTTTCCCAATGCCAGTGTTGGCACCTGTGATGACCACAGTTTTGTCATCCAGCCTTTCAGCAGAGGACCAGGGTCCCCGGAAGAGATTTCTGGGACATTGAGAAATCACTGTTACTTAACTGTGAGTGACTCAACCAGCAGAGTGGGTGTGATATGAACAATGACAAAGCAAACACACAAAGCTACTACAAAAAAAATATGCTAGTTTGCTCCAACTAAAGCAAAGAAAATTTGTATTAACTATTATGTCGCCATTAACTTTGTTTAACATAAGTTAGGCTAATTTAGCACTTGAACTAAAACTACAGAATTTATTCAGACAGCTGGTTTGTTTTCATGAATGAGAGGCGTCCTCACCTTATGGCCTGCATGTCACTTTACACAGCGCTCAGCTGGTCGGCTGGTGAGACAACAAAATAAAGAAAACTGGAAACAAATGTTAAATTTCAGATATTCAACAGTGAAAGAGCCCCATAAACTTCTTCTGAAGCGTCAGTGGGTTAAATTGGCAATGCGGAACTATAAGTAAATAGTCTCGTTTGACAGGCTGGGATTTCAGCCAATCGGATCCGACTTCGTCGCTCTCGGATAACGCTGATTGGTTGAGCTTTGAGGTTTTGTAATGTCCTCTGTGGTGTGTGTGTGTTTGATTATCATTGCGGGACTGCGCCGGATGGGCGGGGAGCTAAGTTTACAGTAACTAGAAAAATAAATAAATAAATAAAAAAATAACTAGTTTATGTTTTTATTTATTCATGTAAATATAAACTGCGTAATTTGTATCTTATTATTATTATTATTTTATAACACATTTTTAAAAAATAGTTATTAGTTTAATAAACTCTGATATGTTTCAGTATTAATGAACTAAGTATAACAACACTTAACAAATTAGAATAAGTAAAAATGAATAAATTAATAAATAGAACACGTAATAAAAAATATAAATAAATAAATATATTTTTATTTGACTTTTTAATTCATTTCAATCTAAACTTATATGTTTCAATAACAATTAAGAATAGTAATGTTAACAGCACTAAACAAACTAGTATAAGTAAAAATGAATAAATGAATAAATAAAACAGTTAATTAGTATATAAAAATAAATTACTTTTTTATTTAACCTATTAACCCATTTCAATCTAAACTCTGATATGTTTCAAAACTAATTAAGTATAGTAAGTATGACAGTAATAAACAAATTACTATAAGTAAAAAATAGTAAACGAATGAATAAATAGGCAGTAACTCAGTATGTAATTAAGTAGATTAATAAATAACTTTTATTTAACTTATTAGTTTATTTTAATCTTAACTCTGATATGTTTCACTAATAATTAAGTGTAGTACATTTAACAGCAGGAAACAAATGATCATAAATAAATGAATAAATAAAAAAGGAAATAAATAAGTGAATTTGAAAAGCAAACAAAATCTGGCATTTTAGTTTATGTTTACATTTAAAGATCTGTAATCTGTTAATGCAGTCTGTATAGACCCTATAACTGTTAGTACATAACTCCGGTGCATTGTATCCATTTAACAGTAAATTATATTTGTTATGAATAAGATAATATCATATGTATATCAGGGCGACACGGTGGTGTGGTGGTTAGCACTCTCGCCTCACAGCAAGAGGGTTGCCAGTTCGATCCCGGGCGTGGGAGCCCTTCTGTGTGGAGTTTGCATGTTCTCCCCGTGTCAGCGTGGGTTCTCTCCGGGCACTCCGGCTTCCTCCCACAGTCCAAAGACATGCAGATTGGGGACTAGGTTAATTGGTAACTCTAAATTGTACATAGGTGTGAATGTGAGCGTGAATGGTTGTTTGTCTCTATGTGTCAGCCCTGTGATAGTCTGGCGACCTGTCCAGGGTGTACCCTGCCTCTCGCCCGATGTAGCTGGGATAGGCTCCAGCCCCCCCGCGACCCTCAAGAGGATGAAGCGGTTAGAAGATGAATGAAGAATATGTATATCAAGAAGAGCAATGTAAAAAACATGCAAACAATCTTTCCAGCAGGTGGCAGCCAATGACCATCTACCAGTGTGACTCAGCTGACAGAGCCTGTTTCACTTTGACACCAGCCCTGTGTTACTGTGTTATGTCTATAGACAGATTACAGGTTGGTATTTGGGTAAATCCTGTCCTTGGCTGAGATCTTGCTCTGCTGGCAAATAATTGGCTGTAAACAGAAATGACCCACCAAAGTTCACCAAAAATCCATGAATGGTTCATTCATACATTACAGGCATTATCGGAGCATATAGTGGGATTACCCTGTGGACAGAGGGTCATTAGAGCAGGAAACATTGTGCAGGTCATCAGCTGATTGTGCGTAAGCAAACATTTCCTTCCCTTTTCTGTGGGCGCTCAGTCAGCAAAGGAGTGTAGGGGTGTGTTATATGTGTGTCTGTGCATATATGTGCAGAACTAAGGCAGATAGAGGCGTTTGTTCCTGTGAATGTGGGACAATATTGAATTCACACTGATTGTAAAACACCCAGAAGTCAAAATCTGGTTTGTTTGCACTTATCCTGATTGCATCCTCCCAACCCTCCACCTCCACTCTTTGACTTCCTCTTCCATGTTTATTTAAGTAACAAATGGTAGTAAGTGGGACAGGAAGAGGTTGTAGGTAGCTGTAATTTTTCTCATACTGTATAAAAACATGACTTACTGTGATCATCTGTGAGTAAATCATCTTGTTATGTAACATATGCTCTGTGGTTCAACAGGTAAACAAACAAAAATACACATTCAGGTGAATATTTGGCTATCAAAGACTGCCTGTGACTTTTCATTTTGTTATTTGTAATATTTTGTTGTTGTTTTCTGACACAATAACAATCCACCTGCTTATTTGTTCCCTCCCTCTTGCGTTTGCCATTGTTGATGGGCTACTGTTTTGTCATTAGTGGCAAAAAAAAACATTAGACATAACAGTTTACCTAAACTATTACTGGCGCCGCATTAGCAGCTTCCCAGAGGCCAAAGACAATAGAGAGGCAGGAGGATGCACTGCATAAACTATGAGAACAATCCATTAGCTATAATGGGACTATTAACTTCACTTTGGCAGATGGAGGGGGAGAGGATGCAGGTCTGTATTTTTATACAGAGGGGAGAAAACACAAATAAACGTGTGAGAGCAAGAGGAGAATATTTATGTTGATGTGACTGTGCAGGTTGGTGACTTGGAACCTGTTGGGTTTAATAAAACTCATCCAAGCAATGTGTACTGTATTCAAAACTACTGAGTCACTGTACTGCTGTGGTATGGTATACTACATTTGACTTTGTGAACAGTGCTTAGCCTACAGATTGTCTTTTGTAGAAATCCATCATTAGTATTGCACATCAACTATAAAAAAAATAATACCGGAGCATTAAATCTGAAAAATATTTTTAAAATTTTGTCATTGGACAGGAAAAGATTATAACATAGCATTAAATGTGTTACAGTTACAACCTAATCGCCAGAATAAATGTTGGCATTGTTCCATTCTGCAAACCTGAGATATGTTACATTTGCACGTTACTATGGATATGTTGAAACTTTATGTTTCATCAGTGCTGTGGTTAATGTGTGGTTAGGTAATAACACTTGGTAACTTGCTAGGGCTAGAAAAAGATTGTGTTTTGGCTTAAAATACCAGGGATGACACAATCTCGGCAGGAAACACAGCACCTCGGTAAAAAATAAGCACTTTTTGTGGCACTATCCCACCAGGAAAAGCAAAGATGTCTCAATAAAACAACCACCTTTCATGCCATCCCATCAGAAAAAGTAGCAATGTGTAAAAAACAACAACTGCTTTTTGTGGCACTATCCCAACAGGAAATGCAGTGACTAGGTAAAAATCATCCACTTTGTGGTGCTAAACAAGCAGGAAAAGCAGCAATCTCTCTGTAAAAAAAAAAAAAAAAAAAAAGCTTTTCTTGTCACTAACCCAGAAGGAAAAGCAACAATATCTAAGCAACAAACAACAACAGCAAAATGCTTTTCGTGCCACAATCCCAGCTGGAGATATATGTTTGAGTTGCTACCAAACATCCATGTTTAGATCCCAAAAAGCTGCAGGAAACATAGCATTGACTCACTAAATCATAACTGGTTTTGTTGTTTGTTGGTCTCAAACAGTGGGCTGCAGCTTGCCAGGCGTCCCACCATTCATTATCTCCTCCACCTACCATGACAAAATCAGCTCATATGTCAATTTTAGAAATACTAATATAATACGTTATGTATAAATGTGACATATTTGTGGTTTTCAGGGGACCAGGCTGGTAGTTAAACTGGTCTGACTCACTTTAAACTGGTTTACAGCAGCTTCCCAATCACATTACAAGACAAATAAAAACAGAAATAATCGAAACAACAGCAACAAAACAACCATCTACACAGACATCCCAGAGGAGAGGAATAAGAGCAGGATGGTTTATGAGATTTGAATCAGTATTTGATGATAAGTCCCTCCATCAGATAGTACTTATGTATGAATAGAGGTTTGTGGTGTGGAAAAATGATCTCTGACTGGAACTGTTTTTGTAGGCCAGTACTGGAATAAGGGCATGCAAAACTGATCTGCTGTTTCTTGGAAGTAGAGCAGTATTTAAAATGTTAAAGTGCAGTACAGTGGAAACAGGAAGGGTTGCCATGCATGGATCTTTTCAGCTCTATTGTATAGTCTTCCTAAAATAAATATATTGCTCTTCAAAACAAAGGTACAGGGTGCTTTACTAGGAGAAACAATAACAAACGTAAGAGCAGCTAAAAGATATGCATGCAATTCATACCGTACCCCAGTATTTCCTATAGATTGATTTTTTAAGTCTTATTTTGTTGTAGAGTTACCAGCAGTGCATTCAGTCAGCCACTCCTTGCTCTCCTCTTTCTGTTACAAGACAAGAATTAGCTAGCTAGCCTCCCCACAGTCCCCTTGCCTCCTTTTGTTCTGCTGTGGACCGCTTTGCCAGGAGGATAGCAGGCAGCAGCTCAGGTGACGGACCTTGGGTTGGCGGCTTTAGTGACTTAAATTCAGCTTTCAGCACAAACCAACCAGCACCAGGTGTCACAGTAGGCTAGTGGCCAGCAGCAGCGTTGGGTCTAACCTGTGTAACAGCAGCAACAGAAAGTTTGCTGCAGTTTGGGAATGTGAACTGTCGATCCCCCGCAGCTGGGGTTTGTGATTTGGGTTGCTGTGGCCTCTGACTGGCGGTCCATCTCTGGCGCTGCTGCCTGCACTTTTATTGGTGAGACATTGTAGTGGTCGGACACTGAGGCAGAGGACACACTGTGATTTTAGGCTCTAGCTAACATTTTTATCAGGAGAGACAGAAGGATGAAATAAAGATGAATTTTAATGCGGAATATAAGTGTACAGATTAACAGCTGATTTGTGTTGACAACATTTAACAAAAGTCTTTGGTGCTTAGACAACCAGAGGGACATTATTTGTGATCATGGGACATCTGAGAGGCAGCAATATAAATTCCCCATGGAGTCCAGATACAGGTGGTGGAGGTGGTGGTGGCTGATGACTCTGAGGCTGCTGACTGCTGAGGCAAAATGAGGCTGATGAATCCGTAAAGACTAGGTGGTGATGGGCATGAAAGGACTGTGGGCAGAGAAAGAGCCATATTTAAAATGAGGAGCAGTAAGATGATAGGCTGACAGAGAAGGTGTGTTGCTGTGCTATTGGTTGATTGTGAATCAGCTATAGAACAACTGATGACTCGACTGACAGCCCCAAACACTGACGGCCAGAGATAGAGTGTGAGCATGTGTGCAAGGAGTGAATGTCAGGGTGAGAAAGAAACTTACAACCTAAGCCTGAAAATGTATTGTCCTCCTGACTGAATTTTTGCAAGAGCTTCATTTCCTACATAAACGTGAACTTTGCTGATATGTTGTCAGACACTTTTTATACTGTCTTTTTCATGAGTCAGTCTTTCTTTTCTGGGTTGCTCTGCAGTGTAGGCAGTTAATGCTAAAGCTGGAATAGCATCTTTCTTTGCAGGATTGTCCGCCATTGATTCAGGATTTCACTGAAGGGATGTGCATGCGCACCTGCATTTGTAAAACAGCCAATAGGAACCCCCTCTTTCTGAAATGACCTGTGATTGGCCAAAGTCTCCCATCATGGGCTAGATTTTCTAAAGCCTGAAAGCAGAGCCAAGAGGAGGTGCAGAAGTCAGTCCACTTGAATTACAGTAGTTTATTCTGGGATTTTTGCCCAGTGAAGCCGAAATGAAACTGCCTTTCTCAGCTTTAATAACAGCTATGACAGTTTTCCTATCTGTGGGATAATGTGACGCCCACTGTTACACAATAAGGGAGTTTCCGTCTTTCATCACAACTACTTTCAAAACTCTGCATACATCCCTCTGCACAGTGAAGGTCAGTGTTTGAGTTAAGGGGGGCTGTAATTATTCTAACAACTGAATATAGGCTAGTGATAATTATGCAAGACTTTGCAAGAAGGATATACTTAGGCTGAAAAACGATAAACAGTACAAACATGGTGATTTAGAGAAAAGTTATGTTTAAAAAGAGTCAAACTCCTTCTCTTGCCCTTTAAAACGGGTCAGTAGCAAAGCTGGCAGAGCAACAAACCCTTCTGTTTACATTATAACAATATCTTCTCAAGGTCACAGCCCTCGCTGCCTCCCCGGACGCGCAAACACACACACACACACATACACACACACAGGCGGCCAGCAGTCTGGCTTGTACAGTGAGCTCTCATCTACAAAACCTGAGATTATCTGAAGCTGTGGGACGTGATAAACATCTCCAAGTGTCCTCATGTCCTGTCTCACCTTTACTGTACAGACAGACCTTCACTGCCTCATCCATCACTCACACTCTGTTTAGTCTGGCCCTTTCTGTACCCCCCCGTCATGCTTTTGTACTTAGTTTCTCACCCTCTTAGCCTCCCTCACCTCTCTAAGTGGTTACATAACACATAAACGGTGCCATTCATTTGCTCGGACCGTTCCTCTTTGCTGATCCAATCTGCGACGTCTAATGGCCTTTTTAACTGCTGCAACATTTCCCTGAGATACCAATCTATACATTCATGATTACAGTCTTTTGAAACAGAGGTCACGTTATACACCAGATGACAGACTCCTTCATCTCACCCCTGCACCAGTCCTTGTTTTCTCTGAAGAAATCAGTACAGAGATGCAAAGACTGGAAGGTTGACCTGTCAGATGAGGTCCAGTGTTGATTTATGAACTTTTCCTCCCTCATGTATCTAAATCATACATGTTTTTGAAAAAACAAGGTTTATGTTACATAACAGCCCTTCCTTATGGGCTCAAATCTGCCTTTTGGTACTAATGTACAGTGTCTGTTGACCCTGCATATGCAGAAAACTGAGTGTCTCACACTATAGCACAGATTGTATAATTTGTCTCAAACTTTAGATTGACCTGTGCTCCTTATTCTAAACTCCTATGCTTGAAGGGTCAGTTTAACTAAATTAAATAACAGCAACATCAACAATTTTCTCACGCCCCTGTAGTGAATGAAAGTGTAATTATAAAGATTTAAAACACATACACACATATATGGAGGCCAGGAGTACACAGGGAGGAAAAACGAAATTGAAGGTTGGAAAAAAATGACATACTTAAGCGAGATCAGGGTATTAATCAGTGCTCGGCAGTGTGCACAGTTTTCCCACAAGTGAGAGACACATGAAGAGAATACCTAGCACAAGGGGACACCTGTCGCAAAGCGTACTTTCACCTGGCCTGGCATGAGGCGAAGGGTGCACCAGCATTATCTTTAGATGTCCCTGCCTATTCCCAAGCACTTTTTTGTATTTATTTATTTTTTTTAAATTGGGAATTAATATCGTACAAATATCAAATACAAGGTATAAATATATGTTGTGCTTTTTATTTGTGGTTGTTTTCCCTTTCTCCCCATCCCATTTGTTCTGTGGTAGGTCAGAAAAACGAAACACCGCCTTATCCTAACATCCCACCCACACACCTCAAACTCCGGAAGTAATTAAAACAAAGATAACAAAAAAATAAAGACCTTTGAAAAAATATTTTAAAAACCCCCAAACATTTTTATATTTGGGGCCAATTTCAAAATAAAATCCTCTGAACCTCTCCTTGAGTGCTATGTTCTTGTGGTGGTTGCCATAGTGCCAAACAGACTTTTTCCAACCATAAAGTTTTGCAAGATTTTGCAAAAAGACATCATTTATTTTTTAACCTTTAATTTTTTTCCCTGCTCATGTCCTGGGCTCTGCATATGGGTACACTGACATCATCAGCTCTTTCCAGAAACAGTGTCCCAATTTTTTGTTTAATAGGTGAACTAAACTTTTATATAGGTGCCAATGAGTGTATAGGGGTAGAAGTTTTAGATCCGGTTAAGAGGGTGAGAGAAATGAGTTTCAAAGCATATGTAAATTTTCAGTCAGAGGCATTTCTCTGTAACATAAAATATTCATTAATAAATGCACTCTAATCAAAGCTCAAGTTCAGATAAACATTGTCAGGTGTTGGGTATGTTAGGAGTTAAACTCTGAAAAACTAAGAGTTTAATCTCATTCAATCTGCTTTTTCAGGATGTGTTAGTTTGATTTTATCAGATTTGATTGGCAGCAATAGCAACAAATGTGTTTTCTATTCATTTCAAACCAGCAAGTAGAGCACAGAATAAATAGAAAATACTCAATCTCTCATGTGAAATCACCAGAACTGTTTGCAGAATACTGTGGCTCATACACAACTCATGTGCTCATAGTAGCAGCTGATTGAGAAAATAGGTTTTTACAGGCCCTCTCATGCTGAGATATACCAGAACAGATGCACCAGAAACATTTCCTGCAGATTCTCACCTTTTACTTCCTTCGCTTTATATCCACCTTTTGATCTTCACAGTTTCATCTTGGTGGCAACATGAATCATCAACCCTCAACGTCACTTTGTCACAGAAAACTGGGCAACACAGAACAGCATCAGTGACAGGGGTGTGTTTGAACACCAGCCTAAAGCTGTTAATGTGTTCTGGCTCTGTCCATCAACCAGATAATTTAAGATTGTCACAAGATGGCACTGTGGTGAATTTAGGTTACGTTGCCCTTTGAGGGTGAACAGACAGTCATTAGGGCCCGCTATGAGCCCCAGGAAACAGGCGCTCAGTGCTATTTATAGAGCTGTCTCAAGGAGTCAGTATAGTTCAGAGCTGTGCAAGTGTGCTCCTGCAAAGGACGAGGATGGCCTGTTTTAATGGCTGCTTTATGACATTTATATAAACACGAGATGGATTATATTTCAGGATAACAGTCTGAGATTATCATCTAAAATTAGGGATTTGGAATGAAAAGGTTGCAGAATAAGGTGCCATTGCATAGATCATACTTCAACAAGATATGTTTTATAAGAAGCTTGTAATTTGGTTCAGTTAAAGGAGAATTAGGCAATTTAGACTTCTGCTGGTGACTGAGGCATTGCCACGACATTGACAACTCTGGGATGCTGCTCATGATGCTGTGTGCGTACATAAACATTCACATCTTTACAATTCTACAGCTGCTTTATCTGCTTCCATTTGTTTTGGCTTCATAACAAACTTGCTCCTTAATGTCATTGCCTTCCATCCTTGAGCTGCTTAAACTGCTGAAGGTCAGGGAACACTGGGAGCATTTGAAATGCCAAGAGTTTGGCACTCTTTTGTTTCTTACCTCGATACTGAAACACCAGCAACAGCCAGAAATCTCAGCACTTCAGCCAAGAGCATGACATTGGTTTAAGAAGTGGAACAATAAAACAGGGGATGTGAGGGTCGCAATTTGAATCCCCTTCCTGCATTTATACATATTTTAAGGTATATAACCAAAACATCCATCCATCCATCAGTTTTTATCCGCTTATCCAGGGCCAAGCAAACCGCTCCTCCTGGGGGACCCCAAGGCGTTCCCAGGCCAGATGAAATATACAATCCCTCCAGCATGTCCTGGCTCTGCCCCAAGGCCTCCTACCAGTTGGACGTGCCTGGAACACCTCTAATGGGAGGCGCCCAGGAGGCATCCTGATCAGATGCTTGAACCACCTCAGCTGACCCCTTTCGATGGGAAGAAGCAGCAGCTCTATCCCGAGCCCCCTCCGAATGTGCAAGCTCCTTACGCTATCTCAAAGGCTGAGCCCAGCCAACCTATGGAGGGAACTCATTTCAGCCGCTTGTATCCGTGATCTTGTTCTTTCGGTCACTACCCAAAGTTCATGACCATAGGTGGTTGGGATTCAGATGGACCAATAAATCGAAAGCTTTGCCTTCTGGCTCAGCTCCCTCTTCGCCACAATCGAGCATCACTGCAGACGCCGCACCAAACTGCCGATCCATCTCACGCTTGTTGTACCTTCACTCATAAACAACTTCCACTCTCCACAGTGGGAATAACACCTCGGACTTCAGCAAAGGAATTGTCTGTTTCTTTTTTCTCCTTTTTGCAAGTTAGTTTTTTCTCAGAATTTTTATGCTTCCGTGTTATTCTCAGGTTGTTGGTTCATCTGGTGTCCACCCCTCCGTCCCATTCTCATGAACGCAATATCCCAAAAACACAGATTTGGCACAAAAATCGACTTGGACTCAAGAATGAACTGATAAGAATTTAGTGCTCGAAAGGATGTTTTTAGCCGTAACTTAGGAATTCAATTGTGTATTATTACAAAATTTCACACAAATGTCTATCAGGATAAAATGTGACATGTGTGAAAAATGATGACATTTTATACTCAAAAGGTCAAAGTAATGGTCAAAATAATGTTCATCACTAATCTGGTCATCACTCAACGTCATATCTCAGGAACTAAAGGGGAGACAGATACTGACTTAGTGACACTAATCTTGGAATCCACCTTGAAACAGTGCTGATTGTATAGATCTTCTGTGCTGCTGGGGGGAACGATGTGTGTGAAGCACCCATGTTTTGACAGACATCGAAGTAAACTGTGAAGTGCCACTTGACGGGTTCCTGGAAGCATACAACTGCAAGACCGAAATTCTAGTATTTCTTACAAACAATCAAATTTCAGAGAGTGATGACCTTATTCTTAAAATAAACTCACAGAAAGGTTATTATAAGGAGATTTCTAACATTGATATAAAACAGTTTCTTGATCACTGCAAACTACCTGCTTTAAATGAAGATAAACAAAATACACTTGTTGCAAAGATATCAGTGTCCTACAAGGGCATAGGTTTTGTTTCAACATTAGGAGGGGAAACATATGAAACGGGGTGTTTAGGGAGTCTTTTGCAAGACAATTTTGAGAAACAAACACTTAATTTTCTACATCCTGGTAATTCTGTCTGCACCAATTGATGTTGTAATTGTCTAATTTTGTCAAAACAAATGTTCTCTGCTACTTCCACGTTTTTATCGTGGAAGACAAATGCAAATGTTGTAAATATTTAGGGGGGTGTGTCCCCCCGAAATCCACACCTATGGCATCCTGAAAATTTCTTGGCAGATTTTTTTCATATACCTAATTCTCATTTTGTGTAATCTGGCAGTAAATATCTTGCTTTTTATCCGTAAATGACTTCTGGTCCGACATTGAATTATTGTGTGATGTTTCTTAGGTGGGAAAAAACACACACACACACACACACACACACACACAACACAACACAACACACACAAGTATGTACAGTAACTGAGCCCGTGTTATCTATACATGTCCTCTCCACATGACACATAAATTTCCCCTGTCATCCCAGATGCCACCTTTTCAAATACTCTACATGGGAGCAGCACCCTCATTATGTCATTCAGCTGTCAGAGTCTGTTATATTGTTTTACACAAGCAAATCTAATAACAACCATTGTGGACCAATATGAATATAAACTCTATCATAATTCTTTATTTTTATTGCCGCAGATTGTCTTGTTGGTGTTAAAGTGTGACCTTCAGAGCTGGATCCAGTGTCAGCCTCTCCCTGTATCATATGTATCAGGTGCAGCTCCAGCATGAAGTACAAGCTGTATCCAAAACTAAATGATCAACAGCAATCCATCATCCCTCAGCAGCTGGGCGACTGGCGTCTGCCAAGGCAGTTATTGTAAAAATGATCAGGCTGCATCATCTGATCCCTGGGATGCACTTCTGACCTCGACAGGACTTCCCTGACTGTGGAGACCATGGACCCCTGTGACCTGGAGTACTTATCAGTTGGTATAAACTTCATGGCTTCATGGTCTATCTTACATCCAAAAACTGCACACTCTGCCATATTTGGTGGAATGTTTGATGGTGTTGTGTCAAAATCTGTTCCTCCTTCACCATGTGTTTCCGGTATTAGATGGTCATTGGCTTTGGTATTAGTCACATACTTTGTCTAGCTAGCCTGGCATATGTTTTAATCTCAGATTTTAGGACATGTGTTGGAGACATGCACAAAAAAAGGCTTTACTTATGTTACTTTCCAGTATTTTATGTTTTTATCTCACCTTTATATTTTTGCTAGTCTTTTGCAAAATGAGCAAGAGGTTATGTCTTCTTTATATCATGCAACATATGGAATATTATTTTATCCAGATGGTTAAAAGAGTCTTGGATGGTGCTAGAAATACCTTTAAACCATGAAAAATGGTATTAAATTACCTTCTCTTTTCTTTTCTTCTCTTTTGGAGAAGCAGACTTTAAGCTCTATGACACTAGAGATGCATGTGTACAGGTCCACTCTGACTGCATGTGCACAGGGTCCAGGTTTTCAGTTACACCCTTGTTTGCGGCCATCTTTTTCACACATTCTATCATTTTGGTGATTGGCATGATCCATATGCGATATTATGAATGAGGGACATATAAAAGCTTTATTTATTTATTTATTTTTTCTTTCAAAGAAATGAACCAGTGTTATTTTAATTAGAAAGAAGACATGAGCCAAATCTGAGGCTTTTTCACACCTCCAGTCAGTTAGAAATGAACAAATAAAGTTGTATGGAAAGCACGATGTGACTGAAGCTGATTCTCTTCAAATTTGCATTAACGAAAACTTTTGGAAGACTGAAGTCTAAGGGCCTGCCCATTGTAGATGCTGGTTGGAAATGTAGATGGCTCGCAGCTTCCTGTTTAAAACAGTTAGGTATGCGTGAACATAACTGATGCGGTGACGTAGTGAGTGGTGTCCCAATTCCTAGGGAAAGATTTCAACCCTTATCCCTCGTTGTTTCATTTCAAGGGCCAAGGGGTAGTGAGCAAGGGCAAGGGGTAGGGCCAAGGGCTAAGGGGTAGCGGACAAGGGGGGGTATTGGGATTGGGCCTAAGTCACTTATTTCTACAGACAGTCAATTTGTCTGCTTGTACTCTTGGAGGAATTTACAACACTGGATCAGTGGTTGTATTGTATACTGACAGTTACAACTAGAGGTTACTACATTCTCTGCCTGTCACATGTGACAGTTTTATAAGCTCAAATGTGAGAAGGGTCTGCATGAGTGAATTATTTATAGCACATTTGTTTGTTGTGTCCTTTGTTCCCACACCGCCTGCTCTCATGATTTGACATTTACAGTGTATCTCATAATTCATCAGAAGATAGTGGAACAGCACACATTGTGATGGCAAATATATGTTGAGCAACTATCATTTACTTTTCATATCCCCATAAAATATCAATCATTAATTCAGTTTCAGTTCTCAGTTTTTCCATGAGTGAGTCTTAGCTCTGTGATGAATGACTCTGTGAAGACTGTTGGTCAAATGCGTGACTGTGTGCCTCTAACGAAGGCTTATGAAAAGACATTTACATGCTGACCAGAGTATCTAACTAAACAAATTATTGTCTGTTGGTTTGGATGAGTTTGCATGCCTGGAAGTACTGAGGCTTTTGTTGGTATGTTAATGAATAAAACCAGGGATCATCCTTGATCCATTTTTATCTGTACCCTCAGTCTGTCTGTATCTGTATCTGTATCTCTAGTTTGTTTAGCTGATGACGCCATCCTGTATCTGACCATGTACTGTGAATTCAGTTAAGGTGAGATTAAGGTGAGAGGGTTACCCTCTGTTAAACCCTAACCCAGTCAGACCATATGGGATTTTGGACTCTGGACTCTTCGTTCTTATATTATGGTAGTTGCTAGTAGCATTACAAACTGCTGCCAACCAATGTGTATCATACCACCACAAAAAGTGCCTCTATGCGTCAGTCTCTGATGCCGAAATCATTGACAATGTCATTATTTGACGAGTTTGGAGTGAGAACAGTCTGTAGCAACTGTACCTAGACACAAGTGGCCTATTTAGAGATTTTCAGGCCTAGGAAAATGCCAAAACAGCGTGCCTATAGAACTTGTGAGTCTAAAAGCAGATAGTTTAGTTTATATAGTTTGGAAGACCTCATTCACACCTGAAACCATCGAAAATCACCAAAAACTCCTTCACTTGCTCCTAGGTAAGATACTATCTATGAGACAATGGGCCCCTCAGCACAGATATGCAGGAGACCTGACCACCTCTCTTACAGAGGAGCAAGAAAACTAGAAGAGGCCAGCTCAGCCTCTCTAATGCACCTGCTCAAGGGACCACACAGTGTGGAAGCAGTGCCAGTCATCTGGGTAATTATATTTAGCAACACTAGGCAACTTGCATAGGAATGAATGGGGCCTGCTTCCATCACTGTATCCAGGTCTCTGTATACATCCATGATGTGAACTTACTTAAACTTTTAGATTTTTATTAGCCCAGACATGCATACATTGCAGTAGCCACAGCAGTAGTCACAGGTATCTCTAAGTCAACCAGGAACTAGCTGTCAACACTGACTCATCATCTCCTTAGAAAGTTGATATGGCGTGTAAGCAAACAGCCTATTTGCCTATCACACATCCAGCAGACAAAGAGCTGGGAGTCATGTGTGGCCACAAAGCAAATGCACATCCAATTTTCTACATCTGCCCAACCAACATTTGTATGTATAGTAGGGCCCATGTGGATAATAAATGGGCTGAAAAATACACCCTATGTCAGATTGTTCACAGCTTCCATACTGACCCCATGCTGCATGCCCCCAAGGGTGGGTTTACCCAAGTGAGCTCCAGATAAGGTGCCCATTTTGGGCCCATACACAGTTGCTACCCAGGTAGCCCAAGCATAATGCATGTGGGCACTTGGCATGGAGTCAGTATGGAACCTGTGGACAATCCCATATTGGGCCCGTTTTTCAGCCGATGTAGGACAAAGGTCCCACATACAAATGTTGGCTGGGTAGGCTATTGTCTAATAAGCTTATGAGCTTCTCCAAACCTGCTGCTAAATTTCAGATTTTTTCCACACAACAATAATTTACATTAGCAATTTACCGCTAACATAATATACCACATACATTCAAGCATACATCATATAAAGGCTGCTTGGTACCACAGACCCACACCTAATAAACTGTTACAAAACACTTTCTTTTACTGCTCCAGCATTTAATGCAAAGACTTCATCATGCACATTTTAGTTTACTTATTCACCTGCTACAATTCAGACTGTACAAAGTAATTACAACAATTATGCCATTACACATAAACAAGTACATCCTGTACATTTGGTGGAAGAGGTCATTTTACAGTCACACATACACTCACACAGAAAAAGAGCCATACAGGCCCCAAAACACACAAAATACGGAGCACATTTGGTCTGACGGCAGGGATTGTGATGGATGAGTGGCATGAAAAAACATTTGACATGGGGAATTATAACAGCGCAGCTCCCTCCTTCAACAGCAAAAGGCTCTGACCTATTCTGTCCTCTTCCTGTGCCCGACAGGCTTTCTCCAACAGACGGGGTCCAAAAATACACAAACTGAGTCCAGATGATTCATTTGGAGTGAGTGGATTGGGGACGCTGTTTTATGTAATCGGAGTGGGTTACATTACACACACAAATGATGACAAAGTACAAATCTGTGTTGCTTAATTGCTTTTATTCAGTCAGACTGCATTTTTCCTCCTAAACCCAACCCATGGCTCATTTTCATTATGTGGGATAAACGCCTGATAACTCAGATAGCTGGGGTGAAACTTTGCACTGTAATGGCTCCACATCTCACGAGGCAGAGGAAGAATGATAAGAATGATCTGGTAAATGTTTAAGTTGAGAGTTTTGTTTTCTTTTGGTTCTCTTGTGTATACTTGAGGAATAATATCAGCAGCACTCAGGGGGATATGCTTTACACATCTGGTCAGTGTATGTTCGCTGACAGCTGGTTAATTGTGTAAATAATGATGGTGGTATGCACATGTTCCTTAAAACCTTTCTTTGGGAGTTAAATCTTCAAAATGAAATTCGAGTGAACTCCGCGAGGACACAGATTTGATCTGTTTTGCCGACAGGGATTATATTATGTAAGCATTCACATAATCCCAATTTGTATTTAAACTAGATTTCAACACTGATCGAGTGGATTAAAAAGTGCAAACACAAAGCCACACTGCATTGGGTCACTGAGTTCCTCTGCCGTCCACCTAGTTTCTATATTTTAAAACAGCATGTTACAAAAAGATAAAAAACAACAACTGGCCAGCTCACTCAGTGTAGCAGTCCTTAGTATAGGCAGGCGTTCCAACAATTAGGCACTCTGACTGTAGTTAAAAATCCTTTGTTAATACATGGATAACCAGACATTTCGACTAAAGAGTCTTCATTAGGGTGTAAAATGCATTGGGAACAGGTGTGCATTTAAGGAGCTCATGTACGGGTCGCGTGACACAGGTCACATGATATATTGGTGTAGCCCTACTAGACACAAAACCACATTGAAATGTATACTTTAAATAATTAACATATTTAGTAAATAGAAAAAAGGTTCAATGCCAAATAATAAAAAGGAAACAACAGGGAAATAAAACAAGGATCGATATATATTGTGACAATCCTGCACATAAAGTTGCAGAAACTGCAACAATTTAAGATGTGTATGACAAAGACCAAAACAATATATGTGAATAGACAAGAAACTCATAACGTATCAGTCATTGTCAAGTGACTCTTTGCCCCATCCCCTTGAAGAGCACCTGATTTTTTTTTTTTTTTTTTACAACTAACTACACACAGCCTTAACCCAGTGCAGCACCCCCTATGTTTTCTTCATTATCAGAATGTTACAATTTTTTTTCTTTTCAGTGCCTTGGCACCAGCGACAGCCATGGCGATATGGAGGTATTATGTTTTTGCGTTGCCAGTCTGTCCGTCCATCTGTCTTATTCTCATGATTGTGATATCTCAAGAACACCTAGGAGAAATTTCACTAAAATTTTGGCACAAATGTCCACTTGGACTCAGTGACTGATGATTAGATTTTGGTGATCAAATATCACTGTGACCTCACTTCCATCTAATTTTCATGAACATGATATGTCAATAATGCCTTGAGGGAATTTCTTCAAGTTCGGCACAAACATTCATTGGACTCAATGATGGTTAAATTTTGGTGGTCAAGGTCACTATGACCTTGCATCTGTCTCAATCTCGTGAACGCAACATCTCAAAAATGTCTTGAGGGAATTTCTCCCAATATGGCACAAACATCCAATTAGACTCAAGGATGAATAATTTGACTTTGGTGGTCAAAAGTCAAAGGTCACTGTGACCACACAAAATGTTTTATCAATAACTCAAGAATCCATATGCTAATTATGACAAAATCTCACACAAATGTCTAATCAAAAAAAAAAAAATGTCATGAAGTGATGACATTTTATATTCTAAAGGTCAAAGGTCAGCTTCACCGTGACATCATAATGTTCTGCAAAAACACTTTTATGGCCATTATTCAGCCTCATATATTAGGATCCAAAAGGGAGACATCTGATCAGATATTGAAATAGTGACACTAATCTTGGGTGTCCAGCATCCATATTTTAGAACACGTAGCTTCTTTGCAGCAACATCCATATTTATATTTGAAGCATTGTCTTCTGCCATGGCTACACATGAGTCTGGACAGACATGAATGTAAACTGTAACTCTAACTTGACTGGTTTGCGGAGATATATCACTGCAAGGCAGTAATTCTAGATTTAATAATGCGTCTATGAATCTTGATACTGGAGATATGCAAGGACCTGAATGCAGCATTGTTCTTGCTCTTTCTGCAGCTTTGCTTCCAAAACCTGGAAATTTGCCACATTTCTCCACTGCAGTGAATTCACTATGAGGCGTTATGTACCATACTGCATGCCAGACATATGTTCAACTGCTGCTGTGTGTAAAGAAGAGATAAATCACCACGCACACACATATACAGTATATACACCACACATACATAAGTAGCTGCTGTATAGACATAGACTGTCTTTCCTCCCAGCTCTGTAGTCTTCAGCATCTCTAAGGAAAATACTCAGCATCGTACATACAGAAGATGAAGAATGACTACTATGAATAGACTCAAATACATTATGTTTCTCGTTGTTACCATGCAAAGCACATCTACTTTGCACAGTTTTGTCAAAGGGAGACGAGGAGCTCTTTGCCATTCACTGGACACATTCACAAAAAAATGGGCTTCAGAGCCAGGGGCAACAGAAAACTGGACTTTCAAAGGAGCACATGGCCAAGAGAGGATCTCAGAGGGTTCATATGCATCTGAATGAGCAAGTGAGAGACCGGATTGGAGCTGTGATCCTTGACACTTCTTTTCAGTCTGGCAGGGAAAAAAAAAAAAAAAAACGGTCCAGCCGTGGACTATTGATATTCCATTCATGTCCTTGGGTGCTTGTCCCTGAGGGGATTTTCAGGTCTCAGCAAATTCTCAGTACATACCATCACCAAGGAAGCTACTGTATAAACACAAAGAGGTTTGTTGGCTGACACCAGCAACGAGTCAGTCTCTCATGGAGTGAGGTTTATTTTCGTCTCACAAATTCCCTTTTCCAGAGAGTTCCCCCCCCCAAGACAAATAAGGTTTCTGCATTTCTTATTGGTGGTGAGGAAACACTGGAAAACTCAATGTGTTAATTTTGAGCTTTCCAAGGCTTCACATTGGCATGCACCAGTTTTTGTTGGCTTGGATAAATTAACAGTGGAAACAGACAACTTTTAAACAGGATGAAAAAAGGTCTGCACACTGTCGCTCCCTTAAGTGCAATTTATTAGCAAATCCACATGTGACATTTCGAGCTAATTCTCTTCTTCAGTCTGGTGGTGAATGGGTCTGTTGAAGATATGTGCAGAATTTTAAAATCCTTTGTGTGCTGGTTCAGCTGAGCTCACACCCACCCAATGGGTGATGAACGGGTGGCAGGTGGTGATAAAAAGCTAAAAAGCTAAAAAGAAAAAGGTGCTGAAATCATTATGCCTGTTTAACATGCAAAGACAAGACCCTAGATTTCTACTCACCACATCTTGTTACCATACACTGCAAACTGAGGGGAAATTGAGGGAACTGTGCATCACTGCAGGCATTCCCTGCGCTTTCAGTCACTCCGGCTTCAGCAGGAAAGCACACAATAGGGAGCTGGCCTTGTTTCTGTGCCTCACAGTTATAGGTTGCACAGCAGTGTTATTTGAGGGAAGACTTGGCACATGCAGTGTGTGCACTGAAGCCCCCACACCCGTTATTTCTGGCTCCCATCTCCCCCTGGTTTACTGGCAAGAAAGCATTCTCCGTTTAGTAGGAGCCAAGAGGCAAACAACAGTGTGTCTGTGTGCTTGTGCTGAACTTGTTTGGGGACTAAAAAGAGGAAACATAGCAACATAGTGCTGTCTTGTTCATCCCAAGCTTATTTTATTTTATGTGGACATGACTGTCAATGTTTTGAACAGATGGTCTTCTTCAGGTGAGGTGGGAGATCTTCCATCTGTCGGGAAGACCATCTGTTAATAAAAGGAAAATATTAAATGTACAAAAATACTTTGCAACAAAAGGCCTCTTCATGTGCTTAAATCTAGCGTTTGTTGCATTTGTGTGCATTTTCATTTTCACACAGCATGTCCTGCATTTTATTAGTGTGCAAATATCTGCCACTTTGAGATTCAGTGTATCAATACACTATTATTTCTTATGTAACAGTCTAATCTGGGTTGTAGTATGATAATTGGGACATGTAGTATTATAATGGCGACCATACAGTACATGAATTTTTAAAGGACTGCTGATGAATTATGTTTCGGAGAAATTAACAAAAGGGGAGAACACTGATGACTGCAGGGCGGCAGGTTCCTGGAAATCCTGTTATAATGTTCTTCCTACAAAATGATGGATTATCCCTTTCAGTTGGCTTCGTAGCTATATTAAAATGTGCACCATTTACATAATCAGCCCTGTGATCATGCTGGTACAATGATATCAAGAATCTAAAGCATGCAGATCATAGGAATTCATGATTTGTACCCCAAAGAATTTGTTCAGAAATAGGTAGCAGAAGGAAGTGTGCATCTACTCATGGATGAGAGGCTTGTGCTCATGACAGCAGGAGATGTAACCATTAATGGAGTCCTCCTCGGCTGAGCTGTAACATCAGCTAGCTCAGTGGTGCTAGGTAAGCTAGCAGTGGATGCATGCTTCCTTCTGTGTGGTGATGCAGCTGGCGGGTGTAGTTTTGTAGAATGAAAATAGTTCCTACATAAAAGTACTCACAACAAGGTCTGAGGATTATTTCGAGTAACCCAGTCACGGTTTCTGGAAAGAGACATTGCTGTTGAGTTTTTCAAATGTATTCTTTGGTGCTTTGAGCCACACAAGCCGTTGCTGTCTAGTTCCATTATATTAATCAATCAGTCAAACATTTATTTGTCACATGGAATTATACACGGTACAAACTTGGATGAGCACCAATTTCCTGATGTTAAATTCAGACAAAACTGAAGTTATTGTTCTTGGCCCCAAACAACTCAGAGACTCTTTATCTGATGACACAGTTTCTCTAGATGGCATTGCTCTGGCCCCTGCCACTACCGTAAGAAACCTCGGAGTAATATTTGATCAAGATTTGTCTTTTAATTCTCATTTAAAGCAAACCTCACGGACAGCATTTTTTCATCTGCGTAATATTGTGAAAATTAGGCCTATCCTGACCCGAAAAGATGCAGAAAAATTGGTCCACGCTTTTGTTACCTCAAGGCTGGATTACTGTAACTCTCTATTATCAGGTAGCTCTACTAAGTCCTTAAAAACTCTCCAGCTAATTCAGAATGCAGCAGCACATGTACTAACAGGAACTAAGAAACGCGATCATATCTCTCCTGTTTTAGCTTCTCTGCACTGGCTCCCTGTAAAATCCAGAATTGAAATTAAAATCCTACTGTTAACTTATAAAGCTCTAAATGGTCAAGCTCCGTCATATCTTAGAGAGCTCATAGTGCCATATTATCCCACCAGAACACTGCACTCTGAGAACGCAGGATTACTCGTGGTCCCTAAAGTCTCCAAAAGTAGATCAGGAGCCAGAGCCTTTAGCTATCAGGCTCCTCTCCTGTGGAATCATCTTCCTGTTACGCTCCGGGAGGCAGACACTGTCTCCACATTTAAGACTAGACTTAAGACTTTCCTCTTTGATAAAGCTTATAGTTAGGCTGGCTCAGGCTTGTCCTGTACCAGCCCTTAGTTAGGCTGACTTAGGCCTAGTCTGCCGGAGGACCCCTCTATAATACACCAGGCACCTCCTCTCCTTCTCTCTCTCTCTCTCTCTCTCTCATATCCTATTACTGCATCTAGCTAACCCGGCCATTCTGGATGTCACTAACTCGGCTTCTTCTCCGGAGCCTTTGTGCTCCACTGTCTCACAGATTAACTCATACCGCAGCGGTGCCTGGACAGCGTGACGTGTGTGGTTGTGCTGCTGCCGTGGTCCCGCCAGATGCCTCCTGCTGCTGCTGCCATCATTAGTCATTAGTCATACTTCTTCTGTTATTATACACATATGATTATTGTCACACATGTATACTGCCAGGTATTAATACATACTTTCAACATATTGTACCACAGTAGCCAGAACTATAACTATAATATTATTACTTTCATTAATGTTGTTGTAAGCTACTGTCATTACCTGCATCTCTCTCTCTCTCTCTCTCTCTCTCTCTGTGTCATATGGATTACTGTTAATTTATTATGCTGATCTGTTCTGTACGACATCTATTGCACGTCTGTCCGTCCTGGAAGAGGGATCCCTCCTCAGTTGCTCTTCCTGAGGTTTCTACTGTTTTTTTTCCCCGTTAAAGGGTTTTTTTTGGGGAGTTTTTCCTTATCCGCTGTGAGGGTCTTAAGGACAGAGGGATGTCGTATGCTGTAAAGCCCTGTGAGGCAAATTGTGATTTGTGATATTGGGCTTTATAAATAAAATTGATTGATTGATTGATTGATTGATTGATTGATTGATTGATTGATTGATTGATTGACAACTCCAATGAAATGTGATCCCATCAGCTCCTTCAACTTTTGCTCTGTAATTTAGTCCTTTATTCATCTTCTTATATTGTTGGCTGCTGATTTATAATTGTCCATGTTTCCAGATAGTTCTGGTAATCCATGGTTTCTGGTTGTGAAATGATTTCACTGTCCACACATCCTGACCCCAACAACAGAGCCGCATGTTCACTCCTCCCGAAACATGGGCAGTGCTGTTCTACAGCCGCCTTTGAACAGCATATAGCAGTGAACCACAGCAGGAACAGGACAGCACCTCACATTCCCACTGTCACACCAGTCCTTAATCACCAAAAAGCCCTTGGCTCCTCTCTTTCTCTCACTAGAGTCCTCTGCTATGTCAGACTGGCAAAAGAGCAAAAGAGCGTCCTGATTAAATGGCACTGTTAGGATTTAGCCAAGTTTTGGTGAATCAAAAGATATTACAGTTCCTGATAACCTGCTAGAAACTGATGCAGCACAGACGCCTATGCAATGATTAGCAGGGTGCAGGTACAGCTGGTGCCATCTTCTCCATATTTCCTTAATGTTTACTTATGTTTACGTTTGAAAACCTCAATCTGGCTAGCTAGCAGCTAGCTAGAAGTCAGCAGAAGGAGAGTTTACAGACTGGTGAGCCGATCCTGACATCCTGATGATGACTCACAACCATGCACCACCACCATCCAAAGCCAACCACAAAAAGCACCACCAAGATGTGCAAAATAGACATAAGCATCTAAATTAGTTTAGCATAAATTTAGTGGAGCTGACAGAGAGGCCACTGGAAACGGCCGATATCTCCAACACTCGACAACCTGTTAAGATAAATAATGTGTATTTTTGATTTTGGGGTGAACTGTCCCTTTAAGAGGCTATTTTTGGCCCTTATTTTCTCTTTTAACTGTCTGTTTCATGCTCACTGTGTACTCTAGTTTCCACACTGCAGAATCCTGAACCTTTACTGCTGCAATGACCTCATTTCTCGACACAGATCAATAATGTTTCACCACATCTTATCTTCGCAGGGCTTTTGTACATTATGTGCTACCCAGCAATACAAATTACTCATTTGGGTGTAGTAGTTGCTGTTGTGTTTTACTATCAACACTGAATACACATCACATTCAAAAGAAGCATTGTGGTGAGCGGTGTGGCATTTCCTGTTGTTTCAAGGCAGAGGTGGTCTGGTAAAAACTGCACCAAGTCAACCCAATTGCTGTCGATACACAAGGTCAAGACTCTTTTTCCCCAGTGAACCCTGAAATACTTTAATATGCTAATCCTCTTTGTGCATTTTGAAATTATGAATTAAAGCTTTGATTGCCATGTTAAGACTTTGAGACAAAGTGAGATTTAATAAAATACAGTAATTGCATGCTGGTCAACTTTTACTCAAAGTGAAAGAACATCATCTTTTCGTTGACAACAACATTGCCCAGTAGCCACCTTCAAGTATAGGCTACTCAACCATTTTTGAATTGCACTTTAAATTTACAATAAAGGAGAGATTTCAATGCAGCAGAAACAGAGATATCATCTTGTTTATTTCATACAGTCTTCTGTCTCTAAACCTACCGCCCACATTACTCACACTGCAGCGTGACTGCTGACAGTTTGTTCTGAGTTTCAGATGTTAATAGCCTCGAGCCGCTAGCCTGAAGCAAAGATGAGGAGCAGCCAAAGAGGATTGGCAAGCTCACTTCTTTCTAACTCGACACCCCCAGATTGTTTTTTATTTCCATTTTCAAACTTGTACTCTTAAAGCCAAACTAACACTGATTCAAGCGTGATAACTTCAGGCAGTTTATCAGGAAATGTTCTGTGAGGAGACCTACTACAGAAAGCTTTGCTGTGCAAATTTGTTCATGCCATTTCGCCAGGTTTTCCATCTGTCTAAATGATTTTCCAGTCTGATATGCATGCCTGCTGAAAGGCTTGGACAGAGGTCTCATGCAAGCCAAAGACCTGTCTGACCAAAAGAATCAAGTTTAAAGTCTGAGGTGAAAATTGAAATCTAGTTAAACCTGTCTGCCTCAGATATTTAAGGTCAGTGAGCATGCAGTCTGACAGAATTACAGCCAGCAACTGTGTGTTTGAGGCTTTGGATTAAAGCTGCTGTGTGCTATATTAAGATAATGAGATCTACTTTCTAAGGACAGATCTTAACCCATTTAATCCATTAATTAATAGTGACAGTGAAAACAGCTTTAAGGCTCTAAAAGTGTCACTGAATGATGTATCAATGCACTTCCAGCTGATATTGAAATAATAAAAGGTCTCAATGAAATGTGTGCACTGTCACATGTTTAGTGTAAACTGTCACATGACCACAGCTGTGTACTTCCTGGTTGCACCATGAGATGAGGATGGCTGCATCAAAGCTCCCAAACAAGTTCTTATTCTTTTTACTTTGTTTTTTTTTTAGGTTCACTTTGATTGAAGTTTTGGATATGTGAGATCTTGGTGACAGCCCAGACAAGGCAGACAACCTTACAGTTGTCCCTCAAAACAAAAAAAAAGAAGCTGTCCTCAATGATAGTGATAGCGATGGGTCAGACTATGAGGGGGAGACAAGCCATTTGCCATCCAGGCTGTTGAATTCATACACTGAACTTGTGCGAACAGATCATGACAGGAACAACTTTATGACCTCTAGAGGGTCTAGCCAGAAAAGCTTAGGGCCTCCACAAACCAGACAGGCCAGCCACACGACTGACCCATCTGGTTCAGCAGTGAAGGAGTGTTGTGTTAGATCAGGTTAAATTCCCAAGAACCTTAAGTAAGCCTCAGGTGCAAACAACCCCTGAATTAGCACAGTTAAAGCTGTCTTAAACATTCACAAATGCAGACCTTTGTTAATTTATAATCATCTTAAGGAAAGTGCTGGTGGTTTGAGTAGGAAAAGGATATAGGCTGATGTAATCCCTGTAAACCTGAAAACAGAGTTGTGTTGTGACTCAAAATATTAGCCTCTGAAACAACCATTTCACTGGTGGGGAGTAAGAACAAGTTTTCCCTTATTTATTTAAAGGTCATTATGTTTATGCACCTTTATTGGCATGCTGCAGGAAACAATGCCTGACTGCGCTTCACTTCATGTTAAATTTCACAATAGATAATGATCTTTCATGACTTAAAAGTGCAGATGGTCAGCCTGAGATGAAAAATGAGCTATGTAAACATTTTCAGAGATTTTGATACAAACAGACCAGTGGCAGACTCAGGCAAAATAAAAAGGGCACCGACTGGATACGGTTGGGCAACAGCATGCAGTAAGTGGGGCAAATGGCAATGCATCATCTTTTCTCCTCTGGAAGGGCACCCAAGTGTGTCCTTGATCACGTTTCCTCCGTTATAAGGGCAGCCTAGAAAGCACTTTATCACATTTTCTCCACTTGAAGGGCACCTTACATGGCACTGCTTTCCTTTTTTTACACTGCAAAAGTACACTAGAGGGCACTTTATCACATTTTCTCCACAGGAAGGGTACCCAAAGGCTGCTTTATCATGTTATCTTTATTGGAAGGGCACTTGCAGTAGAGAAACAAGGCACTTGGTACCACCTTATTCCACTTTCTCCACAGGAAGGGTCCCCTAGAGGGCACCCTATAACACTTTCTCCACTAAAAGGTCACCTTAGACACCTCTGCATCCCATTTTATCCACTGTAAGGGCACCCTGGAGGGCCCTTTATCATGTTTTCTCCACTGGAAGGGCACCCTAAAGCCTAGTTCACATTACATGATTTTCAGCGCGATTTTGATGTTGCAGAGGATCTTGAGAGCCACCTTGGGTAGGAGGTGAGTCGGCAGATAGTCTGCCACGACGAGTCCTCATGTGTGAACAAGCCCACGAGCAAGTCGCCCTCTCGTCTATGACTGGGACTGAATATCTGGCATGCTAGAAAACTGGAGAAGTGTGACACGACTGACAAAGAGCATCAGCCAATGAGAGGTGGGATACATCCCACGTCAGCACGCAGGAGGACAGAAGAAATGTGAGGAGGACAAGCCGCAGGGTTGTCAGGTCCGCTTATTAGCCGCGACTTTGGGCTTGTTTCTAAAGTGGAGTTGCTTATTTGGACTTGCTCTCTAAACGTCACCTTTCTATATATCCTATCCGTCTAATAAGTTATTTAAACACATGATCAGGCTTGTTTCCATAGCCCTGGTTGCTTGTTTTTCTCACTGAACACTGACAAGCAGGCAAGCAACAACAATGATGGTGGCATCCATAGGATCACGGGGAACGCGTTGTGTTTGGACCCAGGCCCTGGAGGCACATCTGATTCAACACTGGGAAGAATATCCATGCTTTTACGATGTGTCATCTCCAAGTTAAAAAACGTAGTTTGGTGACGTTACCGCGTTATCCGGGGCTCTGTCAGTGAGGGCTCAGTGGAGAAATCTTGCAGTGTGCACACACAGGTCGTAACGCAGTTGGCGAGACGCCTGCTGACAGAAACACACGTCACCAGGTATGAACACTCAAAAGATTACGATAGTCTCCGCGACGCAAAATCAGGGTGAAAATCGTGTAATGTGAACTAAAGGGTACCTCATTGCATTTTCTCCACTGGTAGGACAACCCACAGGGAACTCTGTCATGCTTTGTCTCCTGGAAAGGCACCTTAAAGAGACCTGTATTATGTCTTCTCCTTTTGAAAGGGATCCCAGAGGGCAATTCATGATGTCTTCTTTCACTGTTTCCACCATATGAGTGCACTTTTCTGGTATAAAAAACACCGCCATAAATTAGGACTTTAGGAGATAAAAGAAAAATGCTGAAGGTCCCACACAATGACTGACCTTTTCACATTTTGTGGCAAAAACAATAATACAAAGTTGACAGACACGTTTCAGCATCACTCCCCACCAGCTTCAGATTCAAATGTTGCTTTCATTTTGTCCTCTCCCTATACATTCAAGTGTCTCTCAGTCCCTTGAACCTATAACCTAATGGCCACTCCGTGCACTGTGTGATGTATAAACACATAAATGTATGATCATAATCCATGAACACCTTTTTTTGGACAAACCTGTTCCCTCGTCTCTCTCAGTATTTGTACACTAGCCTGATATGTGGGTGCCAGACAGACAGATTGTGTCTGGTTGCATAAGGTCCATACTGCCCTCACGCTCCCTCTGAAGCTCACTGGGGAGGAAGTGTGATGGCAATCAGCTGGCCTATTACTCTGTCTGTTTTTACTTCAAATGACGGAGCCATTTGTGTTTGCTTTGCCAACATGGAGACACAGTCGGTATCTGGTTCTTGAGCGGGGCAGATAAGGCGGCTGTTGTGGTGACATCAGATGTGTAGGTCAGAGAAATGTCACGCAAAATAAGTCTGCTGTCCAACAAACGTTAGATATCATCCTACAAAAAGTGCTCATAAAGCAGCAGCTATGAGCATTTGTCTCTGCTGTGAGCCTCTGTGTGAGTGCGTCAATATTTAAAAAAAAAAAAAAAAAAAAGAATGAATTCAGGTCAGCAGGCTTATGCAGCAGATTTTATAACAGCACCTCACATGAGGCAAAACAACACCCAGCCCAACCAGCTTCCTGATGCCTCTGTGTATTACCGCATGATAATTAACTGCGATCATCATTATCTGCAAAGACATCAGAGCAGCTCATCAAGGCAGCAGAGGGGGAACACACAGTTCTGCTGTTGCATCAATCTGGATAAATTCATGTTCAAGCATCCTTTTTGCTTTTTTTTATCGAAGTGAGGTTTATCTGTGGTACATGGGGAGTTCCCTGATGAAAGTGAGATTCATATCGTTAAATAATACTCCATGTAAACACCAAGTAGGGGATCAAAGGCTGGTGCTGAAAAGTAGAAACAGGGTGGGAGAGAGAGAAAAAATGAACACTTCTTGTAACTTAATTAATTTTTTTATTGCTGAATCGTAAAAGATATAGTGCCATATAAAGTTTGACAGTAACATGAACAGTTAGTCTTTCTATGTATAGTGGGGGCTTTGAATGTACTTCCTTCCTCATAAAATACAAGAAGGCGGATTGTTTTGAATATTATTAAACTGGTAGCCTATTGTTTTATATTCAGGCTCAGCCTTCTTCAACATTGCTAGCCCACTTTTTGGTGCACTACAGCATCAACTTTTTATTTGGCATTACATTTCATGAAGTCAGATTCCATTTTTATGGCCATTGCATCAGGAAATTTGATATGCAGGTGCAGCAAAGTCATAGTATCTTTCCAGGTGAGGTAGGATCTTAAAAACAATAGTGCTTAAATACCAATAAAGTTACAATTTAGAGTTGCCCTTTTGCTTTGTGTTTTATGGCTAGCATTGCTCCATAGCACCACTAGTGGTCATAAACTCTACAGGGCACCTTTAATTGTCAGTGAATGAGAAATGAGCATTTGCATTAAGCACCCTGTTGATGCTCATTTCGTAAAACCTCCGGAGACTGTGCACAAGAGATCTAGCAACACATTCTCACTCCCAGTTTGTCAAGTAGCTACGCTTAGTCAGTGGCCCGTCATGTCAAACTATGATGCATTGGGCACCCCTCCTGCATCAGTTTTGGATGTTCAGGGACGGTGTGTTGATTTACGCTTGTTACATGCATCATCTCTTTTCAAAATAAACTTCTGTTTTCACAGGAAATGTACAGTTTCCTCTTGCTAAATGAATATAGTCTTGTTCAAAATAAACTTAGAACATTGGAAAAAATCTTTGTTTAAGGTTTACTTCCTTAGGTTTAGGTAACAAAACTTGTAAACAGAAAATGTTGTGGTTTGGCTCAAAATAATTACGTTTGTTACTAGCATAATATAATGTTATGCCATGTGCACACTGCACAGTGGTGTAGTGGAGGGTATACGCATCTCTTTTTTTGCCCATTTACAGTACACCCACCTATCAGCCAAAAAGTCATTGGAATATATAGGAGAATATACCAACTTCCTCCTCATCTACACGCAACTCATCAACTGCCAACACACCACTGACACAACGTAATTATCAAAATAACTTTATTGACCTGGTTTCAAACGGGACATGAACAGCGAAGTTCTTGGTGAAAGTCCAGAGTTTGTTTGACCTCTCTGTTTCCTCTCCCATGCCCCATATGTGGACTTTCTCACTCATTATGCAACAGCTTTTGCCCAGACTGTCAACAAATACTGGCAATTAGGGTGGCTTATACTGCTACTAAAGGGTGCCTCTGTACATGGATGTCTGGCCACTGACCAAACGTCAGTATTTGACAAGTTGGAAGTGAGACAGGGTTGGATCTGGTGCATCAGAGTTTGGAAAACAACTTCTACAACAAGTGGTAGAGCATGTGTGGAGAAATATGACTCCCTGTCTGTCAATGGTGAGTCATTGCATCAGGCTGCTGTGTTGTATTTTAGAAAATAAATGTAACAATACTGCACGATATTGGATTTTTTGCTGATATCCAATTTGCCGATATGTAACAACTCATTCAACCGATAACCGATAATGATAGATACATCCATTTTTTTCCTACCGAATTTTAGTGATCATTAAGTCTCCTCTGTAGTGAAATTAAAATCATATTATCAATGCATACGCTTATTGTGATGGCACACCTGCATATGGAGACATGAAATACAATGCTTTTCAAAGTATGTAATATTCATTCATTGTGCAAAATAAGAAAAAGCAATGTTGGCCAATTCTGATTTTAAAGCTGATATTAGCTGATACCAATAACATGCCGATATTATCGTGCATCCCTAAACAATACACCTGCTCAGGTGAGGCATAGATGTTACATCAGTCTAGTGAGACTGCTGTAGTGACCTCTGAACAACACTCAGTCTGGAATGTGTCTAAGAAAACTTCGTGAGTAATCTTTGTTTATCTCTTTCTCTTCCTTCTCCCATCCACACACACAGACACACAAACACGGCTGCATCCCACAGATTTACCGCCTTGACCCCCGAGGTCTTCCTCATGCTCAGCGATATGTCAGATTTACAATGAAGCTGTCATTTCGTATTCCCTTGTACAGCCACTGGGCCTGCAGGCGAGGGACTGTGGTAGATGACACTTCAGTTGCGTTCAGCTTTTGCTACGCTGCACAGACATGCTGCAGAATCTCTTGTTCTGTGAACATATACTTCAGCCACTGTTACATAACCAATGCAAGGCAATTTTTTGAGCTTTGCGGGGTGTAAATAGTTACATAAATCATGCAGAATGTAAATACTGATATTATTTGTGTTCAAAATGTCATTAATGTATGATTCAAAATTGTCAAGAAATATTTACAGATTAAGGACTAAACATTTGGTCTCATTCATGGAAACACAAAATGATCTCCCCATTTAGTAGCTGTGTTGGAGCTTTCACTCATATCATGTGATCTTCCTCAGCAAATGCAGTTTGAAAAGTTGTCGTGGAATTGTAGATGATCAAATTCCCATTTTTGTTGACACTTTAAGGACTTGAAATTTTTAATCTATCTTTTAGATGTAGAATATTTTGTATGCATGTGCTTTGGGAACAGGCAAAATGATCCTTTTGATGTCAAATAAATAAAGTAAAATCAAATAAAGCATATTTGAGGACATTTGGTCAGTTTATTTATAGGTTACTGTAAATTTAAGGGGTAATTTTCCCCTCTCATTAGGAACGTACAGTGGGCCCTACGTTATCACAGTAACTGCGTGTTATCAGAGAACCAACATGGTACCAGAAGTCAAAAGGCAGCCACGCCCTGTGAAGCATCAGATACGATGCGTTTCTCTGCAGCATGGACAAGGCTTTGAGACAAACTGCCGGTTGCTCATTTAAAGAAAATGTAACTGAAAATGCAACCAGACCTCAGGCTGTCACTACTGTTACATGTTAACCCTGTCAGTGGTATGAACAGGGATAACCTGGTGAGCCATTAACCGTTACATAACTACACAGCAGCAGCATGTTGTCAGTGATAGATGTACAGTAATGGCATGTTTCCTGTCACAATACATTCCTGCAGTTTTTTTTGTGGATGAATTTTGAGTGAGTTTATGAGCATTTTTATTTTAGCTGGTTTTGTTTATTGGCTCACAAGAGATCTGTAAATGCTAATTCCTAATTAGCTTCAGTTGCCAAATTTTCTATTTTCATCCCCTCAGACATGACCTTTCATTTTAAATGATTATTACCCGGCTACATATTTAGTTTAACAATGCATCTACATTATTACATTTCTCAAGCATTACATTTACATATCTGTTTCCGTCCTTTTCCATTCCCTTCTGTCTGACGACAGTTTACCAACTACGCACATCAGCATCCCCCGTCCATGCCAGTTAACCTGAATTCTGTCTGGATTGTATGTGGGTGAACATTGAGTACTTCCGCAAGAACTGAATATTTCTTTGATGAAATTCACACATCAAATGTCACCTTTACATTTCTCCTAATCTGTGTGAAGGAGTGTGAAAGTTTCAGTACATTTAACAAGAACTTTATCTGATGATGAGACATTTAACGTGAAACCCACTGTGACTGTGTCTGAGAACAAATACCCAGCTTCCTCAAAGGCTTCAGTTTGTTTGATGCTGATGACCACAGTCTGTCTGGGTGAGAGTTGATGCACGGTAGTGATGCTGCAGATAAACAGGAGCGATGGCAGATGATAAGAAAGTGGTTAAGCTGTCTCCTAAAACTAGGTTTATTAACAACTAATTTGCTTTGGAGTTTTTAGGTGCCCAACAAGGAAACTTAAAGTTATCTGTAAACCTTCAGTATATCCACTCCTGATACCTAATGCACAATTAATATTTTATATTTTGTTGTGGAATGTGATGGAAAGTTATCACTTTTGTTGAAGTATGAGATAAAACCATAACCTTTGTGAAACCTTTAGGCCTGTATTTGCCTCAAACAGACAACAGAGGAGATGGTCTTTGATGTCCATGTCCTGTGCTTTGTACACCCAGCCATCCAACCTCGATCTTATCTGTATGACTTCTGTGCAGTGTAACGATGTACCATTTACTAGAGATTGTAAAAAAAAAAAAATCTTGGTTGTAAACTTAATCTGTGCAGCAGTCCAATCACAGCCTGTTTCCACCGGAAGGTATTTCACCATAAAATTAATCTTTATAGGACAGTGTTGAAATGCACGGCACTAATTATAATAGCTTATGGTCCTCTGCATGAACTGAATAATCAAGGTTGTAAATTGATATTATGTCTACACTCTAAAATGTGGCAAGCTGCCATTATTCAAATACTTACACCTGTCATCTTTGGCTGAATTTGGGTGCATTTGCATTGAGGCTTTGAACATATTAGATAATGCTACATGAGCCATATGTATGTGCTGTGTATCGTCTGTCGCGGTGGGACCCCCAGAATCTCTTCCATCTTGAGAGCTGATGAGGGCCGCGGCTGTCGCATTTTATCACCTCATCACTCTGTATTGCAGCAGATATTTCCTCCGCCTAAAGAGGTTTTTATTGAAGCTATTTAGGGTATGTTGGTCTATCAAAGGCGTGATCTTTCTGTACACTGCTGTTTACGTTGAAGGAATTTCCTTCCTTATTTACATGGCGCCAGACAAGGGTCCCTCTGAAATGAAAGGGACTCTTAAATGGACAGTTGTTGTGGCGGTGTGGTGACAGATGTTTGGGCTTTGTGTGATACGTGCTGAGCTTAGTTGTCTTTATCTTTTTGAATAGCCCAGGAGAACAATGTGCAATGTTCCACCACAAATGTATAGAAATTTATTTAATAATAGAGTGTAGTGGTCAAACTTTTTCCAGGTAACAGCTGAATTAGAAAAAAATCTGTCTCCTATGTTTTTTGCAAATCGATCAAATCAGCAGATCTGTACCTCTTATGTAACATGTCACCACTGCGATATTTATCGTTTCACAGCATCTTAGGCCTGCCATTTTGCTTTCATCAGTCTTCTTATGAATATTACTTCACAAAAATACTTTTTATTTCTCATCATACATCTACAACCTATAAACATATATAGTAAGAAGCTAAAACAATATGTAAAATTTAGAGGTCAATCAGGCCCTCCACCTCATGGACCTCAGTGCAACCGCACTGCCTGCACTGTCTACATTTACACCCCAGGCTGACGCACATGTCATGAATCCAACATTGATATTGCATTAATATTTTACAAGCAGAGTAAGAACGTCTCTATACACATAAAAGTAAATGAAGTCCATTGACTGTACACACAGGTTGTATAAAAACAATAGACCTACCTACCATTACATCACCAATTTTTTTATGGACTCCCATTCTGAAGCTGTGGAGGAGCAAAGGGTGGATCTGACTCACAGAATGTGGTGATGCCTATGCCGATGCACAATCAGAAAATATAAGTAAACATAAACAACTTTCTCCCAAATGCAAAAACTAGAGTTTAAAACTGAAATTTGTGATGTCATCATATATAAAGATGTTTCAGATGACACTGAGAGCACCCATGGGGATGTTGTGAGTATGTGGGTACATTTTCTTTATACCCTATGAAATCTTCTTCTCTGGTTTATGGCTTTAAGAGAGTATAGCTTATGTTCACGAATACTGATTGAACTTAACTGGGCCATGAAAATATAATATTGGAATTCTTAATTCAGGTTTGTTTTCATCTTTAAATTCAATTTGTTTCACATCGTTTCTTGTTTTAAGAAGACTGTATTGAAGTGTTTTACACTGCATCATCCCGCTGACAGATTTTAGTGTCAGTATTTCAACAGTCACATAATCTTGAAATCAAGTGTTGCCAAATAATTTACAAGGAGGAACGATGACTAAAAAACGATTACACTAATCTCCTGATAGCAGGTGCAATTCAACAGAGAGGTAAACCAAACATTAGATCTTTAATGCATAATCTAAAACAAACACATACACACCTTTAAATACTAGTGGCGGTCATGGTCCGACCAGTTAAATCTGATTATTATCATCTAAGAAAGATCACTGAACACTCCTTCTTATGATAATAAAACATTATCCCCAACCCTTAAAACACTGAATTGAGCACTTCATTTTTTAAATGAACATTGCTGCATTTGTCTCCCTTCACAAGTACTAGCAAACAGGTGGTAATGTGAGAGACATTACCTCCCGCAGCTCTACATGAAACCCTACTCCCATGGGTAATGCTAGCCAGTCTGCCATCGAGGGAGCACGGGAGCATGAACAGAAATCCGGCCTATGGGTGAAATCAGTTGATAACATGAAGAAGAAGAAGACAAGATTGAGACTGACCGAGGAAAAAAGGGAACAAAGAAAGGAAGGAAGGAATGAGAAAGTGAATGAGTGATTGTTGTTATCTATTCAGGCGAAACATCTCTCCACCTCAGAAAGTTTGTCCCCTCGTGTGTCTGAGAAAAAGTAAGGGACAAAGAGCGAAAGAGAGAGAGAGTCAAGAGACCAACAAATGGACAAAGCAATGGCTGGAACCGGTACAGGTTTGGCTTTCGCTCGCTAAGCAAAGCGCCAGCCTGATAGCCTCGCTGAATAGACTCATTCTTCTTATCAGAGTGGCCAGCCGAGCAGGAGGAGGAGGAGGTGGTGAAGTTCTGTGTAGGTGACCTAGATAAGGTTATTCCCGAGCTGTACGAGGCAAGTGGGGCGGCCTCCCAAGGTGACACACCCCTCCGCTATCAACACCCCATTTTCTCTGTTATCAGCAGAAAATGTTGTCATGTTAGTCAGGAGATATCAGCATGAGGGACCTCATGCCAAACAGCACATGGTTGGTACTTCGTGTTATGTCATATGGCTTTCGCACGGGCTGTGTCAGCTCAAACTCAGCTACTGGGCTGTTTGATTAGGGGGTATACGCTAAAGTCTTGAGTCAACTTTGCTAAAATACCTCATGAAGTATACTTAAATCTTCTTGGACTTAGGTGAAACGTGTGGAAATATTCAGGATAACAGTGAACAGAAAGTAATAGGCCTTACATTTTCCAGATAGAAATACACCACACATATTATAACATTATAACGTCCAGTGGCACAGGCTCAACTTGTTGGCAAGATGTTAGGGGGGGATCCACTGCGAGCGCATTTGGCATTAATGTTATCTGAGACCTCACAGAGTGCTCCTTGTTAGCCCGGCTATCGAAAGAGACACAGCTGCTCCTTTTCAGTTGAGAGTCAGTGAGAGAGCGTAAATTGCACACACGTTCCCTACAAATTACCCCCACATCTTACCCTCATCTGTGCAGGGAGATCTGTTGGCTTGTTTTAGACAATGGAGGAAGATGATCTGAGTGGTGCATTCAGAATGCAGTATGTCGGAGCGCACTCTGGCACAAACTGGACTGTTCCGAAATTCGGAGCACTGTCAGAATGTACTGTTCCGTTATCCAGAGCACTGCACTCTCGGAGTGGCAAAGCACACTCTGGGCACTCTGTTTGCAGCAGAGTGCAGAGCAGAGTGAATTAACCCAACCATTTGTTAATTCATGTAGACATATAATGCTCAATTTCTTTGACCAACAGGGCTCTCATTTTAGTGTATAGCGTCAGACTGAATTTACGAACACATCATGTCAGGTCACTTACTCTCTGGGACCACGAGTGTTACATGAACAAGTAAACTCTGACCAGTGGGACCAGACTGGCCGACCTGTGTGCTCACTCACTCAATGGATGGATGATAAAGGTGTGATGGGCAGCTTTGTGGTTGATTACTGTGCCAGTCTTACAAAGAAAGACGACACTTAAAAAGTTTCCTCCAGATTGTATAGCTATCGAAGCTGGCGCTAGCTAATGCCTTAGCTAACGCTCTAAAAGGTTAGTGTTATGGAGAAATCCAATATTCCTCTTAATATCTCCCTAATTTCTGATTAGGTGGACATGATAGCCCTTAATACACATAACGATATTCATCCCTACAACAGTAAATACTTTTCCCCTAACCTGATTTGAAGTGTGCACTGCACATGTGAGCATTTTAATGATTGCCTCCGTCCTTTCCTTTCGTCTTATCACATTTAACCATAGTTGTCTTTAAGTTTTGAGCCATGACTCCTATTTTGGCATCCAATAACGCTACAAGACGACATTTTAAGACTCCTATGTAGCCTACAGCCCTGTGGTGGTGAGTGGTGTTTTGTCTCCAGCTAATAAAAAGATGTCATTGTGATGTCGGCCCCAAAAGGGTCTATTGGCAATCTTGCAATATGCTATCTACTGGTAGTGGCTACAGTGTTATTTTTTGTTATTGCCCTTTTTTAATTGATATTTAGCCCAAATCACGATCTTTCTCTAACCTTAACCAAAGTGTTTTTGCTGCCTGAACCACAAGCAAGAGTCTGAATGCAAACCCAGAATTCTGGTGTCACAATCCTGCACTCTATGTCCACCATCTACCCCGACCACCTCCGTGTGAATCCAGTGCAGTACATAAATGTAGTGTTTCATTAACTCAAAGAAATTAATGTAGTCCAGGCAGCAATTACACTGTCACCATAATGAAATTACGAATGCAATCAAATGTAATTTCTATGAGACAGGGTTGTAAATAGTACGCTTTCATAAGGCAGGAATTCTCAAATGGTGTGCTGTGACACGACTGTGGGATTTTGCCATAACCACACATTATTATTGCAATGTTCAATTGGGCCTATACAAAAAAGTTATGAATGAATCTTAAATTGACTTCATCAGTATGTTGTGCACACCCATTTCCTAATGAAGAGGCAAACTCTAGCTGAAAAATGTAATTTAATTTAATTCAATATAATTTAATTTGATTTAAAAAACCTTCATGGGAAACCTATTTGTCACTGTTTGTGCATGGGAATTAGTAGTGTGTGACACATCAAAAGCTCTGATTGGCAGCCAGTGTTAGGGATGATAACATTTTAAAGGAGAAAGCCGTGAGTTGGACAATGGATCACTTTATTGTGTGGAGCAAATTACAACAAAGCACCAGGGAAGATGACCTACCACTGTTTGAAAACCCCTGATATAAGGTATATTTGGTATATTTATAGGGTGGTTAACACTGTGGGCATATAGATTTAATGTTCAGCAATGAATAAGTGAGAGTGGCTATTTTTCAGCACATTATGACTTTCATAAAAAAGCTGTACCACTGAATAGTAGGCTCAGATTTGTAGGGCGGTATCTCTCCCCAGCTGGCCACCAGTGTCGTTAGGCATTGATATTTGGTGGAATTAAGACCAAAGTTAATGTCAGGACAATGTCTAATGCTAACATCAATTTCATGTAGAATACTGACAACAGTTGACGTTGAGATTTTGTTGGTTTTAAGTTGCATTGTCCAAATGTCTCATCTTGACATAGAATGACATTTAGTCGTAAAGTATAGAGAACAAAACCAAGTGTCTGCAAAGGATCATAATCTTAACATCTACACAACGTGAAATTCTAAAGTCATTAGACATTTAAAAATATTGTCAACATGATTTTTATTCCAACCAAAGTTTAACGTCTGTCCGATGTAAAAGTCCAGTGTCTTTCTGACGTCATATTCTTGTCCGGTGTCAGCTGGTCCAGGCATACAGCACAGGTTTATATCATTGTTGAAGCTCCATTAATTAATTTCACATCTTCTTATCCCTGATGTGTCTTTGCAAGGAATTCTGTAACTTGTGCACATACCAGGGTTGCATTTCTCCATTGCTTGAATCCTTGTAGCAACTGCAAACACATTTTTCACTTTTCAGAGGAACCGATTTCATAAGAACAGGTTGCTGACAGACGGACTGCCTGGGTGCACAATGGCTTACAAAGTTGACCTGGATGCTAATGTAACTGATGTTTTGTGCATTCCAGTTTACTGTGCACAAATGAGAAGTGGGTAGTTAACATGAGCAGTAATAGCTACCTTAGCCTGAAAAGATTGTCCAAAGCTAAACACACACACAAAAGAAAAACAGATTGAACACTCAGAGGAAACGAGCTCTGTAAAGCTACACTGTGAGTCTGAGCCAAAAATAGACTTAACATTTGAAACACTGCTGGATAGAAAACTGGGTCCACTTGCAGTGCTGTTGGACTAAGCTCATGAAATGCTGTTGAAAAAAAAAACATTATCACTGCTCTGCCTGATGATGTCATCAAAATGACTAAGCATCTTGTGGATTATGGGTTTAAAACAGACACAAAATGCAGTCATCATTATCCAGCCTGTTGATGATGGGAATGATTGATTAATAAAAGTGTAAACAGATGCTGTGTGTCCGTGAACGCTCCATATGTCACTAACGACCCACAGTGTAATTGTCAGTTTGGTTCAGCAGTAGCGTGACCCTGCAGTTAACAGGGATTATCCCATGATCTCATTAAAGTTGGAGCTACTGTAGAGTATGTGGACTGGTCATACGTAATGCCTCATGCAGAGCTGCAGGGGAAAAGACTTTGTTTGCATCTATTTATACCCTAAAAGAATGTCAAATAAGATGTTTCCATTGCAAGATAGCATCACACAGTGGTTTTTTTTTTGTATGAATCAATTTAAACATACTATTGTTTTAACAAATCAGTGAACCATCTTTGAATAAAATGCAATAAGAGGGAAAAAAAGAGGCCACAATGGGATTAATATAGACTTTCAGTGAATGGACAAGATGAAGAAAAATGTTTGTGTTTATTTGCTTTTCCGTGTGAGAAACTAAATAAAGTGGTTCCATTTTGCATTTTTACTTTGTTTATTGACATATCTTCTGGCCACTAGCTTCCCCATGGATTAACATGTAAAACACTGTTGTTGATGTTTGAAGCAAATATCCTGTTGCCCCAAAGTGTCCTGGCTGCAACCACAGCAATAAAACATTGTGTTTATGAAATGCATTTTTGATTAACTTATACAATTCAAGAAAATACACAATAAAAAATACACATTCACAAATTATTTTCTTTTAGCTCTAAACCATTGTTTGAATTACACACAGAATTTGCCTCTAGAGGTTTGAAAGTCACACACAGGGTCAGTGTTTGTTGATACTTGTCTGGGAAATAAAGTACACACTAGCATGTGCTTTAAACAAAGGACTGGGCCGTGAGATGTAATACATTTGTTTAAATTCGATCTATCTCATGCGTCATGTTGCCAGGTTTAATGCCAGAGTGTGTTGAAACATTTTATTTTCTAATCAAACAATAAGGGAGAATATAATGAATCACATGTTTGTCACAGGAGATTGCAGATATGTCAGTGAAACACTCTTCTTGAGAAGTGGATGTTTACATAAAATGGCAATGAAGGCAGCAGGAAATTACAGAGGAAATTTGCTGTTGAAATATTTACATGAAGTCATTCTTCCTTGCAGTTTGAAAAATGCTTAGTGCTAAGTGGAAGGCTTCCTGAATACTATCTTTGAACTGATGACTTTAAGATTCTGCACGAGGGCATGAGGACTAGAAGCAGATATGAAATGAATATGTCATTCATATTGCTTTTTTACTTTATTGTTGAAGAATGTTTTCAGAAGGAACCACGGCGAAAAGCAGGAAACAACATGGATTGATAGCTAAAGGCGGTATGACCACCACAATCAGGTTAAGGAATAAAAGCGCACTCAGGACTCTTACCTAACAATCTTCTTTCCATCTTGTTTAAACCAACTTAACTCTCCCCCACATCTCCTTTTCTCACAATTGTCCTTCTTGCCCTGAATTACAGCAAAGACTCTTGGGAGGCAAAACACACACTCCCACAAAAAGTGAATCACCAGACCACACATGAGCAAAAGTCAAAACAATAACCTCTGCACATCAGAAGCTCCTACTGCAAAAACGGTCTATGGTCAGCAGAATCGACTGGGTGACATTTTAAACACAGTCTAAGTCTTCATCAGGCCCATAAACAACATAAGCAACCATAGATGTTCTGTCACATGACTGGTTCAACATCATGTGACTCATTAGTTTGATCATACTACCTGGAAACACACAGATTCCTACCAGATATGACAGAAGTTAAGAGAATAAAGTATCATCTCACTAGTTACACAGGTAAAACCAACAAAGGGTCCTCTTCTGAGAGACCATCTTCCTGTTTGGGTCTGGGAGGTAGACACCGTCTCCACATGTAAGAGTAGACTTAAGACTTTCCTCTTTGATAAAGCTTATAGCTAGGGCTGGCTCAGGCTTGGCTTGGACCAGCCCCTAGTTAGTCTGATATAGGCCTCGTCTTTTTTCGGGGGGAATTTTTCCTTATCTGCTGTGAGGGTCTAAAGGACAGAGGGATGTCGTATGCTGTAAAGCCCTCTGAGGCAAATTGTGATTTGTGATATTGGGCTTTATAAATAAAACTGAAATTGAAATTGAAAGTGGGGACCTACAAAAGCAACCAAACCAGGACTGCTTAGACCTTGGCTCATGTCCCAGCAGCACCGGATGCTTTTCTATTCTACTATCTAGGCACTTTTGGACCAAACATTTCTGGGCCTCTCTGAGAGGAACTGCTCATTGGGGAGCTCCCCCAGAATTACACACCTTGAAGGGCTTCTTCTGTTTGCTTTTGCCCTTCAAATAGGAACGCTGAGGTGATGTAAGCAGCCTGACAGTTGGTATTGCAACGTGAATTCTGTGTCACAACAGCAATCAACTGCTCCAAAACTTGTTTGTCCAATACTGCTTCGGTTCATGTGTTTGACTAATCACCATACGCTTACATCACTCAACATTCCACTTCTGCTGGGAGAGTACCGACCCTTAAATAGCAGTTAAAAAAGTCTCTCAAAATGGCTTTCAAAGAACTACAACTGTTCTTAGTTCTTGCAGCGCAGACACAAGTAAAAGGGCGCCTCAGCCCAGTCGCCAGAATAAAATGTTGGCATTGTACACAAACTATGGATATGTTACATTTGTATGTTTCATACATATGATATAGTTCAGATTACATGGGTATGAGAAGAGTTTGTCATTTGGATAAGGTGGATGTTGAATCAAGATGGCTCCCAAGCAGCAGACTATCATGCATTGTGCAGCAGGTGCACTCAAACACAGGGGACTGCTGTTCGAGACCATCAACACAAGAGGCTTGTACTATGAAAACATGATATTTTCTAAGCCCTAATCAACTGTTTTTTTGTGCCTAGGCCTAACCACGCATGATAAAGACAAGACAATGCCTCCACCTTGACTGATGATTGAGTTTTACCCTTGATTTCCTGTAAAATCCGCAAAACAATCAGTAGTTTTAGAGCTATTAGAACTATTGACCCAGGAAACAGCAGGTGAGAAAAACAACCTCCCCACAAGGTCCATTTAGTATTTGTTGTTGTCTTCCATGGACGAAAGTCTTAAAAGAAAAAGGGGAAATTTGAACAACTCCATGATGACTAGGCAAAGTCCAGTTGCTGATGAGCATCACGGGATATGATCACGGGGGGAGTATGAGACAATGGGCCCCTAGGCACAGATATGCAAAAGGCCCCACCACATTGCCTACACAGTGGCAAGACACACAGATTTAGTGGTGGTTTTGCATCATTTTTGTTGGTTTGTGTCTCTTTGAGGTCATTAAGTGTCTCTTTGTAGTCACTGAGTGTCTCTTTGTGGTTATTATGTGTCTCTGTTGTCATTTTGTGTCTCATTGAGATCATTTTCTGGTCATTTTTTTTGTCTCCTGATGGTTGTTTTGTGTCTCTTTGTAGTCACTGATTGTCTCTTGAGTCCATTGTGTGTCTCTGTGGTCATTTTGTGTCTCTTTGTAGTTATTGTGTGTCTCTTTGTGGTTGTTTGTGTCTCTTTGTAGTAATTGTGTGTCTCTTTGAGATAAATTTTTTTGGTCATTTTTGTCTTTGTGTGGTTGTTTTGTGTCTCTTTGTAGTTATTAGTTGTCTCTTGAGGCCATTTTGTGTCTCTGTGGTCATTTTATGTCTCTTTGTGGTTGTTCTGGCCTCTTTGTAATAATTTTAAGTCTCTTTGTGGTTGTTTTGTGTCTCTTTGTGGAAGTTTAAGCCCTTTTTGGAGTTATTTTACAGTTCCTTTGCATCTCTTTGTGGTCTTTTCTTGTCTCTTTGTTGTAATTTTGAGTCTTTTTTTCAAAACAATAATTTGACTTCTACCTCAAATGTATGTTTGACTTGATATGAAACTACACAGACACATCTGAATACTTGTGTGTTCATCATCCTGACTGAATGAGATTAAGTAACACTGCGTCAGTACAGTACAGTTGATGCATCCCTCCCTTCATGGTAATGGACATCACTGTCCTTGACTAGAGGTCATATTTTACGCTGCTTGTCAGTCACACAGAAGTGTGACGTCAGATCCATTGACTGCATACTGCAGAGGTGTGCATTTAGATGGCCCTCTCCTAGGAATCTCTCTTCTTTCCGATTATGGATGTGTGCCTAGTTCCTGTCTCCCTAATACATCACCCGCCTGCCACGCTTGATTATGCAACAAGCTGCACCGCTGGTTAAAACCCTGGAGGAAAATGTGTGACATTCTGACCCTGGCTTATGCGCTGACCATAAAGAATTAACCCTGATTTGTTTGCCCTCACCTTATATGTTCAATAAAATCCATTTTAAAAACAATACTCCATCACCACGTATTTCATGTCGAGCTCAGCTCAGTGTGACTAACATAAATCTGTTATAACATTGAAGTTTCTGACCTAGCTGCAGACTATGACCAGGCCCTTATGTTATAGCCTCATTAGTTTATGAAAGCATGTTTTCAGGGAGACAAAACATACAAGTTAGCATGGCCACATCTGTGTTACATGATGGTACCCAGCAGGAACTTTTCTCCCACCCAGCTGTCACAACAGCAAGTGAGATGAAAAGATGCAACACGGAGGCAGCGTGGGTGAGATAATGGTACTGTGGAAGTAGGAAGCTGAGATGACGACGGGGTATAAAGGTGATCAAAGCCTGTTTTTTTTTTAAAAACAACCATCATGTAGGATGTTAAAAGGACATCTCTGGTTTTATCTTTAGTTTGTGCAAAGAATGTCATCCAGAACAACTAACCGTTTGCTAAACCCCTGCACTTCCAACCCCAATCCATCCATGACGCAAAATTTTACGTAAAATCCACACAAATGCTCCAGATTTTCAAAATGACATAAAAACTTTACATTTACTTGACACAAAAACGCATCCCTTGTGAGTTTGACATATTTTTTTTTATGTTAAGTCAACAATTTTTGAGTTTTAAGTTAATTTGACTAAAATTTATAAAGCTGATGTCGCCTAATTAGTTTGAGGCCAATAAACAATACTATCATGTATTGTGGCGTGTTGCGGCAAAATGCATGGAGTTTCGCAGCATGCCGTGAGACAATGTGTTTAATCAGAATTGTATACAGCTAGAATAAGAGTATGAAATAGAAGTGTGTAAATATATAGCAATAGAATAAAATAAAATAGAAATAAAAATGTACATAAAAATAAAAAGAAAATAGAATGTGCATTATGCTACAGTGTTTAACACTGGTACATAATATATGAAAATATTGAAGATAAAATAAATAAATATAAATAAATATCATCACTTTGCTAGGGCTGCAAGTGTAAAATTACAACTACAATAGAATAAACAAGAATAGGATAAAAGTAAACATAAGAAATATGTACAGTTATGTGCATGATAAAGGTTTATTCTGAAAAATATTGCACAGTTGAATAATTGCACAGAATATTGCGGCAATTGAATAATTACACCCAATAGATACTTGTGAATTATAAATTCAGAAGGTGAACAAAATCCAGATGCTAGTCTACTGACTCAGAGCGACTGACACTCTGAAGGCAGAGTTGTATGGGTTTACGGCCACAGGCAGACATGACTTCCTGTGACGTTCTGTGGTGCATCTTGGGGGAATGAGTCTGTCTTTAAGCCGCAGAAAACTGTGTTTAAATGTGTTTTAAATCACTAATGTTACCCTTTAATGATGAATGTTTTTGCATTTCACAATGGTTCTAATGGGTTACCAATCTTGTGGTAAAAGACAATTTGCACCACGAGCTCAATCAATCAATCAATCAATCAATTTTATTTATAAAGCCCAATATCACAAATCACAATTTGCCTCAGAGGGCTTTACAGCATACGACATCCCTCTGTCCTTATGACCCTTGCAGCGGATAAGGAAAAACTCCCCCCAAGAAACCCCCTTTAACGGGGAAAAAAAACCAGTAGAAACCTCAGGAAGAGCAACTGAGGAGGGATCCCTCTTCCAGGACGGACAGACGTGCAATAGATGTCGTACAGAACAGATCAGCATAATGAATTAACAGTAATCCGTATGACACAGAGAGAGAGAGAGAGAGAGAGAGAGAGAGAGAGAGAGAGAGAGATGCAGGTAATGACAGTAGCTTACAACAACATTATTGAAAGTAATAATATTATAGTTATAGTTCTGTGTTATAGTTCAATATGTTGAAAGTATGTATTAATATCTGGCAGTATACATGTGTGACAATAGTCATATGTGTATAATAACAGTAGAAGTATGACTAATGACTAATGATAACAGCAGCAGCAGGAGGCATCTGGCAGGACCACGGCAGCAGCACAACCACACACGTCACGCTGTCCAGGCACCGCTGCAATACGAGTTAACCTGAGAGACAGTGGAGCACAAAGGCTCTGGAGAAGAAGCCGAGTGAGTGACATCCAGAATGGCCAAGTTAGCAAGATGCAGTAAAAGAATAGAAAGTAGTATTAGAAAGAAAGAGAGAGAGAGAGAGAGAAAGAGAGAGAGAGAGAGAGAGAAGGAGAGAAGGTGCCCGGTGTATTATAGAGGGGTCCTCCGGCAGACTAGGCCTAAGTCAGCCTAACTAGGGGCTGGTACAGGGCAAACCTGAGCCAGCCCTAACTATAAGCTTTATCAAAGAGGAAAGTCTTAAGTCTAGTCCTAAATGTGGAGACGGTGTCTGCCTCCCGGACCGTAACAGGAAGATGATTCCACAGGAGAAGAGCCTGATAGCTGAAGGCTCTGGCTCCTGATCTACTTTTGGAGACTTTAGGGACCACGAGTAACCAACCCTGCGTTCTCAGAGCGCAGTGTTCTGGTGGGATAATATGGCACTATGAGCTCTCTAAGATATGACGGAGCTTGACCATTTAGAGCTTTATAAGTTAACAGTAGGATTTTAAATTCAATTCTGGATTTTACAGGGAGCCAGTGCAGAGAAGCTAAAACAGGAGAAATATGATCTTGTTTCTTAGTTCCTGTTAGTACACATGCTGCTGCATTCTGAATTAGCTGGAGAGTTTTTAAGGACTTACTAGAGCTACCTGATAATAGAGAGTTACAGTAATCCAGCCTAGAGGTAACAAAAGCGTGGACCAATTTTTCTGCATCTTTTCGGGTCAGGATAGGCCTAATTTTCGCAATATTACGCAGATGAAAAAATGCAGTCCGTGAGGTTTGTTTTAAATGAGAATTAAAAGACAAATCTTGATCAAATATTACTCTGAGGTTTCTTACGGTAGTGAGCTAAGTCGTATACACAGTTAGTAACCTCCCACCTGCGTGGATTCTTAAATGTATATATATATATATATATACATACACACACACATATATATATATATATATATATATATATATATATAAACACTTTGTGGTTCCGAGTTCATCTATTTGCCTTATTCTAGCAACCAAGAAACCTAAGCATGCCACGATATAAATTCACAGCTCAATGAAATTAAAAGAAATTATGTAAAATGTGTACTCTGTTCACATAGAATTAAATGCTCAAACAAAAAAACAGTCAGGTTAAACTGACATAAAATTCCTGTCAGACAATTAAGGGTCATGGGAAACATTAGTTTTGTGACTGGTGTACTCAAAACTTTTACATTACTGTTTTGCACTAAGTTAAAAGTTTTGAGTGCAAGCTATTTCCAAAAAAAAAAAAAAAAAAAAAAAATTCAAATTGAGTGAGAAAATTGAGGTCCAAAAGTATATGCTGGACATCAAAACAAGGCTTGTCAAGCCGGTCAAGAAGGTGGAGTTTTCTCTCTTCTATCTTTCCAAAAACACATCAGTAAAAATGATAGGAATGGATTTAACCACAGTTATCTGTTTGAAGTAAGGCAAAGTCATTAGCATAACTGGCTAATAGCTTACTACAGTGGTAACCAATTATTACTTGAGCTAATCAGCAATTTGGGGAGTTTCAGGTTACATTTTTAAAAAGCCCAAGTTATGACATGCTAATGTTCTGCGTATCATCTTGAATAACTTGCCCAGCCTGCTGTCCCTGCGACCCAGCCCCGGATAAGAATAGATGAAGGGATCGTGGAGCTAATGTTAGCTTAATTAGCTTGCTAGCTACTGCTGACAAAATCAGCTAGCGACAGTTGTCATTTCCAGCTGTAAAAAACAACGTTGGCCAGCTAGGAATAAGAAGCTGCTTTTGTCAACGCCTCTACGAACTCAAAGTCCAATTGTTTAAAAATTACTATGAATTTTCAGTGTTAAATCTGTCACTGTTATAGAAAATGAAAAGTTCATGTCAAGCTGTGTTAAAGTACAGGGGGCGCCATGTTGCAAGGATTGCGCTGTGTTACAAGCTGTGCCTGCTGGTCAACAAGAAACCCTAAGCAGGTTAGGAGGGTGCTTCTTTCTTTCCTCACAGTTGATGGAGACACAGCTGGGGAAGGCAGGAACCCCTCAGCCCGAGAGAACACCAGAAAGGTCATAGCTCAGCCTTCAGCGATCATGTAGCTGTCTGAGAGCGGGGAGGCAGCGCGGAGCAGTGGCACCAAAAGAGGAGGGGTGAGGATGTAGCGTGGTCAAGTGGTCAAGCAATGGTATTTGGACAAACCAACCATGATAAACAACATAAATTCATGTGACTTGACAGGTCAAGGCTGAATTCCTGCCCTTAATGCACTACCTTCACTCACATACCCGGACACTGTAAACTATCTCATTTTCGGACTGCATGCATACACTTTGATAACAGAGATAACAGAGGAAGTACCTCACAAAATGGGGCTCTGTCCCACATAGAGTGATGTACCCTCCATGTGCAGTAAAGGGGTCACTCATATGTTCTAAGGGTCCTAGTTTAGCCTCATGTTGAGTTTTGTGCATTTGTCTGTTGGTATAAAACAATATTGTACAAGATTAATAAGGATTATTTTTGCAGTTGCAGTTTGATAATATGGACATATTAATGTCTAAAGTCAAGAAAACTGTCTTGCCCACAAATACAAGGGTGTAGGTTTTGAAGAGTCCAACATCACTAGGCTACAAACTGTAGGTTGGTGATTTCAACATACTGAGCCAGGAAACAAACAAACAACATCTGACCTATAGGGCAAAAACATTGCTAAGAGCATAAAGGGGTGGATGGATCAATACCAAAATATCAATACTACAGCTACTACATTTTCAATTTGAAGATCGATTCTAGTGTCAATAGGATCAATCTACTATGTCGTACTCCATCTGTATTCAAGAGTAAAACTGTTCCATTGTTGTGAACTCCGCTAGTGCATGTGGTCTTCTCCACTGCTGTCATAATAAGCCCGTTTCCATCAAACACTTTTGGAACCAAATGCAACCCTTCAGACAGACTAGACCCTAGGATTTCCACCGCAAACAGTACTCTTTCATGTGGGCAGGGTTGTTGCCACTCACTGCTCCGTCCAGCACTCAGTGTATTTCCTCAATACCAGTGATACAGATGGAAGTCTGCACCTTGTTTATCGTCCACGTCCTCATAAATCATGACACGCTGTTCTCACCTATACGTGAAAGTACATAAGCCACTTTTAATAATAACAAGTATTGGTATCTGTGTCAATATCAGCAATCCGGGCCCTGTTTTACTTGGTATTGGATCAAACCAGATTTTGTGGTATCATCCACCCCTACATAAAACCCTTTGGAATATCTTCTTAATGTGTCACATGAAGAGGATATTGAGCTGCGGAGCATATAGAAAACAGAGTTTAGCAAACTTTCAATTACAGGAAACAACTCCAATTTCACAAGGTTTTCTTGAAAGGTGACTCATGGTTCATCTGATAGGCAGCAGTTCCTCATACTTCACAAGCCTGGCATAACAAAACGGACTAATTCTCACTGTTTATGGGGGTTTGTAACTGGTTTGAGCACAGAGGGCATCCAGACATTGATGGTGTCGTCTCCTGTTGTGTCCTGTCCCCACCAACACAGCTGACCTATTTGGTCCACTGGTTATAAAACTTTTCCTAGTACCAAAGAGGGTTTTTTTTAATATTACACAATTTGTTATTGATTGTGACTGGGGCAGTCAGACAGACGGTTGAGCAGTCAATAGCTCTTATTTTTATTGATATTTTAAGGGCACATTCTACATTGGGATAACTAAGGGCACACAGGGGACTGAGGATGTACTGGGAACAAACCCAGCTCTATTTTGAGCTCTGTGTGGTCGAGCCAAATTTCACTGTACATAAGGGACACACATTCTTCCACAGAGCCTCAAGACCAGCTGACAACACAAGGTAACACCAACCCTCAAGCAGAGGAGCTCTCTTGATTACAATCGGTCTCATCTTCCTGTGGAAAGTTCATAAGAGAGGTGAGAAGTCAAGTGTTGCTCACACTGCACAAAGGGTGAAATGCTTCAGCTGATTAAAAACTCGAGTACACTGAGGTATTAGCAGCTCGCTGTGTGTTCTGTCCCACACATGATGATGACAGGCCCACACATCTGATTGCTGTTCACTTACACTGCTGGAGTTAACATTCAACCCTGTCTCAGTCTGCACTTAAAAGATTATTCATTAGCTAAAATAATTACACTTAGCTTTAGGATTAGGAAGTAACTCCGCTCCAATGTAGAAAAATACACCTTGCCCAGTGCTGAGGGTGCAGCACTTTGGACCACAGACAGATTTATTCTTGGCAAATATTTTCACAAGTACTTTCAAACTCCAACAGCTGGAGCTGCTGTACTGAAATAGTTACACATAATGCCAGTGGTGGAAAGTAAGAAGTACAGTCACTAAAGTGCCATAGAATTTTGAGGTACTTTTCCATCTATTACTTCATATTGGATGACGTGTTGGATGACGTGGGACACTTTTTGGTAGCCAAGAAAACCCCTATAATTGTGAAGGCAAGCCTAAGTGTTACTTTTAGAACATGTTATGCTTCTTTGCTAAAAAAAAAAATGCGACAGTCATGTTTATTTTTTCTGTGAATGATAGAATTAATTTATCAGTTCAGACATTAAATAACTTAACTATTATTAAAAACGATCATCCAGCTTTTCTTCCATGCCTTTTCTGTTCTTCTGCTGCCTGTTTCCTTGGTGCCACATTGTCTGCAACGGACACGGGTGTAGCACCAAATTCTGGGCCCTGTGCAGAAGCACCTCTGTGGGCACTCCACCCATCCTCTCTTGATCCAGGTCTTCCTCCCATGCACTTTTTGATTATTTTTTCCGGTCACTTTCCTTTCCTTTCCTTTCCTTTTAAAAAGTGCAAACAAACTTTTCATTCCAGGCTTTGCAAGGAACCATCTCCCACTCAAGCCCTTGGTAATCAGTCCTGCTTTTCACCCGACTACTACACCCTGGCAATGGACATGTGTGTGTTCATGTAGCAACAATGTTTTATTCTGGACTATTGTGGAAGACATGGTCTCACTGAATCATATTTAAAGGCTCTCTAAGTCTTCCTAAGCTTGAAAAGTTTTTGTCACATACAGCAAACATCTCCTCACAATCCGCTAGCTACATGTCTTCTGAATATGCTGTGAAAAAGTCTGGTCTTTGTAGGCAGCCCAGGCTCTATGTAATATAGCAATGTAGCCCAAGCTGTATGTAATATGACAGGATGACACACAATAGCATAAGTCATGATTTTATGGCACCTGGTAGCCCAAAAACTTAATGGTTTCACTTCAGAAAAATGTCCCATTTTAGCTAAGAGAGATAAGTTAAATGGTTGATAAAATGCAACATCCTACAACCATTTTTGTTGTTATAGCCTACCTTTATGTTTTAGCTGTAGTGTTCTTATTACCAAAAAGAGGAAATAAACATGCCACATGGTTTTCCTCAGGGACCAGTGATTTTTTGACACTTTGCTCTGCCTGTCCCAATTATCTCAGATTAATCAAAATTGTAAAGCACATTTGTGGTAACAATGGTAACACTGTGGTGACATGTTTGGTGATTGACTGCTAATAAAGAATTGAAGAGGCAAAACCTTATTTATTCCATTGTACCTGACTTCACTTTTTCCTACTTCAAGATATTACATGTATCAGTGAGTTTGAGATGTGCTGGTATGGACTGTGTTGCCTTTTTTCACAGAGCTGTTTCCCCCTCATTTCAGTTTTTAAGCTAAGCTAAGCTAACTTTCTCCTAGCTATAGCTTCATGTTTAAATAACAGACATGACAATGGTGTTGACATTCAGATCTTATTCTCCACAAGAAAGCGAAAAAACATTTTTCCACAACGTCAAACACTTCCTTGAAGAAAGGATCTGCGCTTCTTTCACTACCGTTTTTTGCACACTCAGCCACACTTGTTGCTGTGGCTGTTTGCAAAGGTGCACAGGAAGTTTGGTTAAAAATCTAATTTCCTTTTCAGAAATGACTTGAGTGACTTTGCATGATCATCATCACAACATGCCCATCCAGGAAGTTTGACCTTGTGTCTATCTTTGGAGACGTTCAATGGTGCATTTCTCTACCTTTGAGATAAGATAATGTCCATGTCCAATGCCATGCGGGGCGATTCTAGGATCAGTGGTTTAGGGGTGCTGAGCACCCAGAGAGCTGCCCGGCCAGGCAAAATAAATTTCACTGTTTTGTACATTTTAACGCAATTTCATTCCCGCATTTGTGAAAGAAAAGCACAACACTTTTTGGGAAAGTCTGTGACTAAACCATCAAATCTGATAAAGGTTATTTAAATGCTGAGTCACAGCAAAAGAGGAATGGATTGTAATCATAAAAGAAACACATCGTATTCCTAATTTCTGGGGGAAGACAACTCATTTTGATACAGCAGCTCCTCAACATACACATAAACAGTATGTATGTTTCTGGAGTAAACCAGCCCCTTATAGTGAGTACCAAAAATACTAATAAGAATATTAATAAATAAAGTCATCTCTCTGCTCCTCTCTCTCTCTCTTTGTACTGTCAACCAAAAGGCAAATAACCAAACAATGCGTTTTATATCTAATAAGAGATATAAACTGATACATTGATCCAACTTACAACATCATTCTAGATAGACAGACCACACACTCTTATCTGAACCTGGCTCTTTTTTTTTTTTTTTTTGAAAAAACAATCTTGTATCCCACACACACACACACACACACACACACACAATAGGAATTATAATGTTAATGGGCATCCAGTCAGTTAGCTAGTCAGTAGCACCTTGGCTTTAATATTAACACATGCACACCTGAGCCCAAGGCCAAAACACACCGGCGGCGTCACTGACGCGAGTCAAGAACACTGATGAGACACACAAAAAGCGTCGCGCTGCAGGGCGTCAACCGGATTTCTCTTGCACGGGAGCTGGGAAGTACAAAATAGCGCTTTTTCAAGGGCAGCGACGCTGGGAAAATAGGACAATAGTGTAAAGTGCCGCGGCGCCGGTGTGGGTTTGTAAATAGAAAATAATGGGGGCGGCTGTTTTGACGCGCGTCGTACGCCGCCGGTTACTTCCCAGCCTAGCGGGCTGGAGTGTGCAACAGAAACCTGGTTGACGCCCCGCAGCGCTGACTACCTGTAACGTTTCCTAGCTAGAAAAAACGTCAGCTAACTCCTACCTAACAACATAAACAGTGACCTACGATTAAATGCAACAAAAAGAGGCCTGGTAATGATAATAACGTGTTGTATTGAGTGGTAGAAGTTAAGAAATGTGCCACATATCCTGGTTTCAGCCAGGTACTGCAAATCCCCCACTCTAGAAGGCAGCGCTTTGCTCTGTGCAGTGCAGATAGCAGAAGCAGGATTAATGTCTTAGCGAGGTAACTTCAGGGTTAACCCTGGGTTTTCGGTCTCACGAAGCCGGTTCAGTTCTTATCGGGGTAGATCACCATGGTAACTTACTCTGAACGGCTATCCTGCTCCGGAGCAGGGCAAGTTCAGGGTTGAATCTGATCCTATAAAACGCACCACCCACTGGCCAATCAGCTGTTCGGAAAAAAATGACTCCGCTGACAGAAATGTAGCTCAGTCATGACGGGAAGTTTAATTCATTAGATTGATTTTGATTTGAAAGTTTATTTTGAACATTAAAAAAGAAAAGAAAGCAACAACAACAGACAATGAAAACATTGTTCAAAAAGGAGTGGAAAGAAGTCGAACTTTCATCCCACCCCTTCATAAGAAAGAAACTGATAATTTGCGGACACTTAATAGCACCATTAATTAGTGCCAACATTTTGTTTTGTTGGAGGAAATGATCCCTGTTAAAGATAATGGGCCTAATTGACAGCTTTGCTGCTGGAAATGTGGAAAGTAGCCTATCATGTCTACACTTCATGGTGTTTGAGGGATTTTCCTTTTTGTTTTTTAAAGAGGGAGACTAGGTAGCCTATATTTTTGCACAGCTGTTAATTTCTAACACAGCTCAATATCAGGATGATTTTATTCAGACTATCAATTTGGTGTTGATATGATTTAATTGTGGCGTCAGCTTTAAGCTTTATTGTAGCATATATAACGTTATGACAAAGAAGACCAATTTATCAGACGCAATGATGTTAGACGATAATACACACAATTCATCTGCACAGCATTGATTTCATGGGATTCAAGGGTGTGATCAGTGTCAGATGTACAGGTAGCCTACAGGTACCGTAGCTACTTGAACCAGTGATGAGTCATTTAACCTACACATCATTTTATTTGCTACCTTGTTTTGTCTTGATTTTCCCCTCTCTCCTCCTCTATTTCTTCTTTCCTCACCCGTTTTTTTTTTCTTGTCTATCATGTGATTTCATTGATGTTTTGACAGGGGAATTTCTTTGATAAGCTTTTACTGGCTTCTAACCTCTCCAGCACTTTTCTTTTTTTAATCTTGTAAATTTTATACTGTCTGTTTTTAACATTATGTAAAAATAAACTAATCTAAACTAAAGCCAAATATTATTCATCCCATTGCCACGCATGTTTCCTCCTCCTGCAGCTGCCACGGTGTTGGCCTTTTCTGTAAAGTTGCTTTTCTCCTCCTCATATTTTAGTAGAATTAATCTCTGATCCTCACGAGAAATACTTTTTTCCCCTCACATACGGCGCTCTGTGAGGACACTCAGTGACGCTCAGTGACGCTGCGCTTCTCTCATGATTGTGATTGGTCCGCTGCGTGCACGTTCACGGCTCTTAATAAAGCAACTCTGGGTTGAGTTACCGAGTTGATATCCAGCGTCGTGATACCGATTATCCTGATTGCCATTGTTGGGTTAGTCAACCCAGGATAGGTCTGGGTAACCCAGGAAAGGTTGATCTTGCTTCGTGATACAGGCCCCTGGTCGGGGAAAGGTGGGAGGGATGGGGTGGATCAAACCATTTTTGAGGCAAGGGGGGATGCTGTATTTTTGTTGTTAAAATATTACGTTTCAACCAAGTACTGCATGGTTTTGACACTTTTCTGGCTTGTTAAAAAAGGACATACAGTAAAATAAATAAATAAAAATCTCTCAAATATTAGGGGTGCTGGGATTCAATTTAGGGGTGTCCCGATATTTTCCTTACTTTAAAAAATGTTTAGCTGAAAACTGGTGCAAATAAAGTGACAATATTTAGATATGATACATAAAGCAGTCATGTTACACATAAACTAATCTATCTGCACCTTTATATTTACACATGTACTTGCTATTTTTTTGCATATACATTTTACTACACTAAATTCCTGTTTACATTCTGTCTTTCAGTGCAACTACTGATTTATATCACCTTTTCCTATTTATATTAATTTTATCCCTTATTCTAACTTGCACTAATTTCTATCATTGTATCTTAGATTCTCTTTTGTTTCTACTTGTGTGATTTTATTATTATTTTATTATTTTACATATATACAGTATTTAAATTCCATTGTAGGAGGAAGTCTGTAGCAACAACTGCTCTTATCATTGTTGCACATGTGACAATAAATTACTTTGAACTCTGAACATTAGTTTTTGACCAGCCTGTCATCTGAGATTGTGTCATTCTGTTGGGTGTCGTGTGTTGACTGCTGAAAATAGAGTCTCTAGGGCTTGCATGCCAAAGAAGACTTAAAGCCTGATGGACTTACATAACATATAGAACTCACAGAGGTGATTAACAATAGACAATAAAACATTAAACAGTAGCTGATATGGAGGATTTGCTGAATTGCATAGAAAGAAGCAAAACACTTGACACTTGATAGTCATAAAATATATTTATTTAACTAGTAAAACATCCACTTCCAAAATAGAATGACAACAGCACATACGTATAGGACGGCCCTAACAATGATTGGCATAAGGCTTTTTTTTTCATGGTAATTACAATCTTTCTGGTAATGTTTCACTACTGCATACAGGGTTAACTGCGGAGGTGCTCAGGACCTCTCATGGCCTTTTGTTAATGCTGCCCCTATTCAGGGCCTGACACCAGGCTGACACTATAATCTGATCTGTTGGCAGGTTCGATTCTTCCTTGGCTTCCTTGGCAGGGTAATTTATTCCTTGGCTTTGTGCATTAGCCGCTATGGCTTTGCCAAAACGGCGACTGTGCGTTTTAAGCTTTAGCACTCGATACACTGGAGTTCAAAACAACACATGAAGGTATTCTGAGAAGGAGGATCAGTCCTCTCCATTGCTATGTTATCATCAGGGCATCAAAAATGCAGATGAGTTTTTGGTTACAAAACATAATTTAGGAATCACTTAAGACTTATTTTGCATAAGCTGTCAGGCTAAAAACAGACATAATCCAAAATACTAATAAAAACACAACACAGGATGACAAACACATGAAAGATTGGAAGATTAGGTTGTAAAATAAGAGAAACAAGCCATTGTCGTGGTGTTGAGAATCCAGCATTAGCAGCAGCCTGTCCTCATGTCCTCTGTTGCTGTAATTCAAATCAATAAGCAGGTCAGCGCCTATAGGCATCACGTCTGCATGAGACTGTGCGTGCCATGTTGTGTGTGTGTGCGCGCCAGAGGGGGATTTTCTGAGTCAATCGTTTGTGATGGAGGCGGCTGCAGCGTTTCATTAAGCTGCTGTGATGCAGAGGCTGGCAGTCAGTCAGAGATTACAGGCAGACTGGCAGCGGCCCTGTGTGTTTGTGTGCGCCTCTTTTTATCTGCACCTTACCCTCCTCACAGATGGTGATGTAGGCCTAGTTTCACCCCCCCCCACCCCACCGACCCCACCCACCCCCCCCCCCTCTCCACCTACTGCGACAAGCTTGTGCTTTCTGCCGACTCAAGAGCTCCATAACTCATCTTCAGTTTTCATTATTGTTGTGTTTGTTGACACAAAGAAGACCTGCGCACACCGGTGTAATGTCTCTAAAAACATTGGCACTGAATGCTAAGTCCCAGTAAACGTGTCGCAGCCATTGTGAGGTGTCTTAAAGAATAAATTATGACAGACTGCCCAGCATTTAAAAACAATGCGCCACAGGAATTTCATTTCTTTTAAAAACTGGACGGAGAGCGATATGTTTGCATTGTGGCTCACTGCAAGAGAGGTAACTGACTAAAGGGAGGGGGAAGGGAGAGGGCAACAGGGCAGAAAGGGCATAAAAGAGGGGGAGGGGGCATCACTGGAAGGAAGCACGGACAGAGCGACCCTTGAGAGGCTGGGGAGGGCGGTAGTTGTCCACCATGCAGCACTCGGGCTCACCCTCAGCGGAGAAGAGCAGGCTGCGGAATTTGGCCATCTGTGAAAAGGGAGAAGACTGTCATGTTAGCCATTCCTGCTGACCTCCTGTAACTGTCACTCAGCAAACACATCACTTGTGTCATAGCTGAGTCACTGACTTCAATTCAGAGCCTTGTGCTGTGGATTTCATCTTAACAATTGTATCGTTGATACTTAAAGGAATAGTTTGACATTTTGGGAAATAGATTTATTCAGTCGCCATGATGACAAGTTCGATACCACTTTCAAGCAAGCCCCTGAAAACAGTGCCAGGCTTTGAAGCCAATTTTACATAATGATCAAACATGGAATTGCAGCTTCCGTCCGAAGACTTTTTCACATAGACTTACATTGTGAAAGAAATATCTGTAAATAAGTGGAGAAATTTTTTTGAGCATCACAACCCAGATGAAATGAGTTGTTTCACCATCAGAATTAGATTCATTCTGTCTGATAACTTCTAAATCTAGAATAGTCACATGATTAAATTATTTTATCTCCATTCAAGTTAGCAGAGCACTAAACTGGAAGTTAGCCGCTCAGCAGTAAGTCGTGCATTTGCTCCAAGGGCCCCATGATGCGAAGATATGGCAATTTCCACACTGCGGAAACTGAGCAATTTTTCTTCACTGAGCAACTTTAATAAGAATGAATGGGGCTTCGCATCCACTCATGTATGTATGCCGAATGCAAAGCTAAAGCTAGCAGCCCGGTTTGCTTAGCATAAAGACTGCATTGTCTGTATGCTAACGATAAAGCTACAGTTAGTAGCTGGTTAGTTAGTGGAAGAAACAGCTAGCGTAACTCTGTCCACAGGTAGCAAAATCCTCCTACCAGCACATGTAAAGATCACCAATTAAAATGTTGTATCTCATTACTTTGATGTGTACAAAAACTTAAGTGTAAAAACTACAAATTGAGGTTATTTACCACTTATAGTCTTTATGCTAAGATTAAGCTTGCCGCCTCGTTCCTGTAGCGTCATGAAGGAGATACCAAGCTAATGTTACAGAGTTGCAAAATGTAGCTGTTGGTGAGCAAAACACAGGCATACTGTGGTAATACGGTGCACAAATAGATCTGGGAGATGGGTAGTTAAATATAGGGGCCTCCTGTTTCCTTCTCAACATCACCATGAAAGAAAATAAAGGTGGCTAATGGCTGTGAAAAGGAAGAACTGGAAACTGGGATCAGACGAAGGCTTTTGCGGTACACGGTAAGTATTGTCAGCTAACATATGAACCATAATTAACTGACATAAAGTTATCGTTTTTTTTTTTTTAAAGTGAAAATTTTAGATGTCTTTATTTATAATGGCAGTCAGTATAAGTGCTAAAAACTGGTTGCAGACATGTTTAGCTGGCTAACGTTACATAACTGTCCAGTGTAAATTTATGTAATGGCTCACTTTAATCACATTTAGCATTAGCACACACAGCTTAGCCAGCTAAGTCTCTCAATTTCACTAATGTTACAAACATGTAAAAGTCGTGCATTCAAAATGTTACTGAATCTATGATGCATCACATTTTATAAGCTGAACGTGTTTTGTACAAAAATTGTATTTTTAGCAAAAGAAATGCATTGCCTAATCTTTATTTTAAGCTAACTGCTGCTGGTGTTAGCTTCCAAATAGACACAAACACAAGAGTGGTATCAATCTTCTTGACTAACACTTGTCAAAAAAGTTTCCCAAAATCTAGCAGGGCAAGAAAAGCAAGTCAGCTGCTACAGCATGGTGTCAGGTGGCCTATTTAAAGGATTTATCATTAACTCAGGCTAATGAATTAGTCCACGGTAATGTCACTGCTGCAGCCGCTTGAGTATCATGTTCACACTGGGTAAGAATGCACTACTGGGACAAAATGATTCAGTTAATTGTGTATTACCTGATTAGCAACCATTAACTTAAGACATGTATGACTTCATATGAATGACTTCCTCGTCATTTATCTGCTTGACCGGCCTCATATGGCACCAAGTCTAAAGGTTGTGTCAACACGTCTCACATGTTTACCCTTGAGACACCTACTTGCCGCCATGAAATAAACATTTGAGCTGGCAGTGTTCATTTCAAATGGCCTATAAAGACTCCAACCACAAGGACAAATCTGCCTCAGGAGGCTGTTAGTTTAGATTACTGGGTGGTTAGAAGTCAAATATCCACTTCAGCAGTTTAGGGTTAGGGGTAATTTTAGGAGTAGGCTAAATACTTAGCAAATGCAGGTATGATGTCGACAGTGTTTATTCAGTTATGGTTGAAACCACCCACAGACTCAAACTAAGTTTCTTCATCAACAGTATGTGATGCATGTGTGGGGTGGACATTTCCTGTTGACTCTCCACACACTGAAACAGAAATTCTGTGGTAATGCAATAGCATGTGTGAACTCTCATTTGTCTCCGTTCTCTTGGTATTTTCTTTTTTCTTGTGAAAGTGAAACAGGCTGCTGTATTGCCTCTCCTCCCATTACAGAGGTTTCTTCTTCTCCTCTCAGCTTATCTGAACAATTAAGCCCTTGATTTAGATCGTAGAGTAAGAGAGGATTTGCAGACAGGGCTATTCTAGACCACGGGCACACAGCCAATGCTTCTACTACCCACTGAATGGGATCTGTGAGCACGCCATACCTGCTCACAGCTGACGGTGATTGGCTCTTTGCAGACAATCCAGGTGACGCTCTCCAGCAGAGGAGGTGTGGTCAGGGAGCCATCATATGTCCAGTAGTCTAGGCTACCAGGGAGCAAGGTAGAGGGGTCAAAGCCACAGAAAGAAGTCTGCTTGCCCTGAACACAGTAAAGAAAATGAAGAACAGGTTGGTGAAACACCTCATCAAAAATCATCAAATGAATGAGAATACAGTTTTTATGGAAACATACCTTGGTCTTGATGGAATCAAAGGCGTCAAGAATCTTCTGCAGACTTGCATTTGCAGCACCAATCTGAAAAATAATAATACAGTGTTAAAGGGATTAATTATATGATCATCAGCAAACAGCAGTACCCATTGCTTTAAAGGTGTGCAGTGTGTTGTGCTGGTTACAGTAATACTAAACAACATGCTTTAACTACTGACCTTCAGGAATACTCCAACAACAGCGAGCCCATCAGGCTTGCTAGCAGCGTCACCAAAACTTGGGTATTTGGTGTTCCAGTGCACCAGATGGAGCTGGGAATAAATGAAACAGATAAATAAGAAATAAAGCCCCTCGAAAGTAGTCTTGTGATCCATTTTCAGAACCATGGAAATTCTGCCATTTCTTATCTGTATCAGTAGATATTGAACTGAAAAGCAGACGGGATGGATGGATTTTTTAAGTTTCTTTTGACTTCAACAAAGCTTTTTGATCAAGGTAGGGGTGGGGATAAAACATTATTCTGTAAGACAATAACTTGACTCAACATTTTGGATTTATTTTTAGTTAAAAAAAAAATGTCAAAAATGTAGTTATTAAAGAAGAACAACCAAAAACATATTCTCATACAGCAGTTTGTATTATATGTCACAAATTAGCACCCCTACCAGTTAGGTTAAGTTTAGTAAAAACAATCATCACAGTTAAGCAAGTTAGGTTTAAGAAAAAGAAACACGGTTGGGCGTCTTCAGGTTACATACCTAACGTAAGGTTACATGCTTAACATAACGTGACGACGTAATGATGTTCTGTAACTCTAATTGTTACTCTATTAGGCATTGTTTTTTGCTTTTGCCCCTTGAAAACACTTCTTATCGTGTATATTTGTATATTTTGACAGATATTTGATACACATTTGTTTCTAAAACTGAGCCCAGTGAGTGACCCTGACCTGGTTGTTACTGGTTGTTGAACGTTAAACTGTGGTTACTGTACTTAGTGTTACTGTAATTTGAAGCATTCTCTGGCACAAGGATTTCCTTTGGGATAAATAAAGTTCTATAGAATTGAATTGAATTGCAAATAACTCAAGGTTCATTTGAGTTTCACACTGGAACCGAACAACTGTCTCCTTGGGGAAAGTCTTGTGTTTGTTTGAGCCACCCACAACCTCAACTTGGCTCCTCAAGCAGAGTTTCCCTCTTTATACTACTTCCTTCTTTACTCTCGTCAGTGCATTGGTCACGTGATTGCAGCCGCCACAACTACATGGGTTACATACCAATTATTTGCTGATCATTACATGGGTTATATATGAATTCTGGTGCATTATTTTTCTTGGATAAACATACCAACAGTGCATGAGAACAGCCTGCAACTATATTAATTTGCTCACAGATTGAAGTTTCACCTATACAAACATTCCCTGGGGTTAAATACCTTAATTGGTTGAGTTCAAGCAAAAAACAACAGATAACAAGCACAAAAAAGTTGGTGAACTGGCAAAGCTTAAAGGCAAAGAAAATTAGGCTAGTTCTCTACTTGGGCCTAACTTTTATCTGAGCCAGAGAATGATATTTAAGTTCACTACCTACAATACAAATAAAATTAAAAACTCAAATCTGCTTTATCCTCCTCGTTACTGTGTGTCAACCTCAATCTGTCAGAAACAATAGCTGTATGAGTATTACTTTCATAATAATGGCTCAGAGCATCCATACCTCAGCAGGATACTTGGTCCCCCCCACAGTATGTTCGGAGCCCTTGTCATCAGAAGCTCCCCAGTGGAAATGAAACTGCTTGAGCCTGTAGACTCCAGAGATCGGTCCGTCTGTCAGAGCTGCAGAACAAACACACATTTTCCCATCAGTTTCCCACACTGACCGTGGGTAGCGCTGTGGTCAGCCATGATGAGACCTTGTTATAAAATGATGTGGTGATTCATAGGCAAGTTTTAAACATCCACGTAGAAGGAAAAATTTTTTCCGAGGGGCAGACAATATGAAAAACCAAGGTACACATTAACAAGATGTAAGTATACACACCCACACACACACACACACACACACCACGTACACACTTGTGACACTGTGGCAGACATGGAGGCAGACTCAGTTCCTGTTGTGTCGTCAAATTGAGGATTCAGTCGCAAATCATGTCCAGGTATTGTTAACATCAAGCCTCCTTCCAATGTTACATCATGAATCTATTCGCAGCCTACAGAGTGGCTGAAACTGTAGCAGATAATCCTGTACATTGTTCTATTTCTGGTGCTGCATTAGGAAATGCTGTGACACACAAACACACACACACACACAGCCCTCTCCAAACAGGACCAAACAGGATATTTGATTCCCAGTAGTCGGCCTCAATAGATAAAAAGGTGCAGACGCAGTTTAAGGGTGTGTGGAACAAAGGATGACTGAAAAATAAAAATAAAGAGGCCATCCATCTTTTCCACTGCGCGTGCACACACACACACACACACACACACACACACACACATGATGTATAACATGGTGTATGACACTGACATGCAGACTTAGCCTTGTCCTTTATGTAAAAGGGCAGGGTGGAAAATAAGTGAAATACCAAGGAAGAATGAAGAGGCTCATACTCATCTAGCTCATATTCTCAGCAAAAGTGCTTTTGTTTTTCATCTTGATGGGCGTCCAGTAGATTGTGTTGTTACGTAACCATATTCTTCTTTATCCTTTATCACATCAGCTAAAGGACAACCTATCCAAATCCTTAATCCATAAAAACCCTACATTTTTCTCATCTCTTTTTGGAATAAAATCTTACAGGAATGGAAATGCAATTAAAATAAAGAGGAAAAAATAATGCAATCTCCATTTTTATATTCTAAAAGGGAATAAAATCCAGCCTCTGTTATATGGTAACTCAGTCCCACGCATATTTGGCGCATTAACAGTGAACCAAGCCAGGGTTTGTTTGCAGAGTAACCCTTGTTTTCTGCGCTTTGACCCCACAGCCTGCAGAAAGGACTTGGCGTGGGAAAGGTTTACCCGGGCGTTGCATTACCAATTCAATTAGTATCTGCATGCTTTGTGCTCGGCTCTTCAATGGAGCAGCCGAAATTCATTCATTAATAAATGCATGTAAAAACACCAAAATGATAAAAAAAAAAAAAAAAAAATCTGTGTTCATTGAAGGCGCAGTTGGAAACTGGGGCGCATTATTCATCCATACAAATATTAACATATTATTAATATGCTGGACAGTCTGACTGTGAGAGCTGCACACACAGCAGCCGAGCACTGAACCTGAATGCCGCATCCTATAAATCATCATCAGGACCTTGACTGTCTTTGTTTGCATACCAATAATCACACAGCTCCTCTTTTATAGCTACAAACATTGCAGTAATAATTGGAAACACAGGAGAATGTTGTTTCTCCAGGTTAAAACGAAATATAGCACTGCACATTTCTTAATCAGATTCTGATATCAAGCTGAAGGCTCAAATGAGCGGCTGTATTCATGCAATATTAATGTCACACTAACTTGAGCTGTCGGTGTCGTCTACGAAGGACACTTGGAAGGAATGTCCGTTGTTGAGGATATCAAGGCAGGTGGAGGGGTCGTACTTCAGCTTGAGCGGCTTCAGCCCCGCGTCGTAAGATGCTGCACCAGGGACGATGTCAATGGGAGACTGGCGGAGTCCATTGGCAATAGGGAAGTTATCACACCATTTGTCGGGTCCTAAAATGACATATTGATACAACTGTGATTAGAATATTAGTCTTGAAATGTGCGTTTTTAATTAGACAAACTGCGCGTTTGGGGATGGTGATATGCTTAGACGCGCGTAAAAAGCCCCAAAATGCGCAGAATTAAAAGAAAAAAATCTCTGCAGTGACCCGTGCATTCCCTGTCCTCCCATTCATTCACTGCATACTGGTATGACTGGTTTAAACATCCCCCAGTGATGTCAACTCTACATTATTATAGCGTGTACGTGCAACGAGCGCCTCACCGTTGTTTGCTGCGTATCCCCAAGCGTGAGACATTGTTACAATTTGGATCTATGAGTATCTAGAGCTGTAAATTCCCTAAAGCGAGTCGTCCCCCAGCGCACAAGCAGCCAGTGTCCTCCACCTGACAGCTGCACCGCTTATATAGGGTCCCCTGTGAGCGGCGTGTGTGTCGGGCTGGTGTTGGCCACATGACGTCCGCGCAATGACCGGGAGGAGTTTCGATGCGCCGCAACGTTGCAACACTGTGGATCAATGAGGATCTGTCTCTGCAGACCCCCCCCCCCCCCCACACACACACACTGCAGTGTGATGAGAATCACACTGGGCGCATTTTCACCTCTTTTCACCTCTCATAGCGGGTTTAACTTACATGCCATGTGAGGAAGTAACGGAATTACGCGGCAGCGTGCAGCCTATGTGTCACCTTCAAACTGCAAGTGGGCTACAGCTGTGACTTTAAAGAAACAATCGCTGTAAGATATAATAACACCACGGACTGAGAAGTTAAAGGAAAATGGTTTGTCCTATAATAAGTTATTATTAAAGATTAGCATATTTATTACCTGTTGGTTCACCGAGGGGATGAATGAGAGATAAGTGTAAAACAGTTAACAAAAATGGACTTTAATGTCAATGGCTGTGACAATAAAGCAATCAAACATTAATTGCAACAAAGGTTGTTTGGCTTCAACACTGCAGCCTGTGGTGTGTGTGATCCTAAAAAGGAACTAGAGCTTGCAACTGCACAGACTCTGTGTCTTGTGGGTTTTTTTCCCACTTCACTTGGAACTCCGAAATAATGAAAACAATCAAATTATTAGCCTATTTCCTGTAAGCAAATCATATACATAAAAAAACATTATTAGCGTCTTAAGGACTTTCGGTTGGCTCAGCAGTCCTAGAGTTATCTGGCCAGCTCTTGCACACTGAGGCAGATAAAAACAGAAGGCGCACTGTACTGTATTTGTCCATCAGTGACGGTGCTGCTGCTGCAGGTATACACAAGTAGGACAACTCTGTGTTTACTGATAAAGAATTGACCCAGATGGCTGACACAGCACAATCACACACTAGTAACCTATATAACATATCATTATTTGCAAGAAAAGTATTTGCAAAAGTACTACTACTACTAGAACTACTACTAATAATAATAGAGAAATAATTAATTGTCTTGGTGAAGGGTCATTTCATCCTTCCAGTGCCTCTCTCCAAAATCTCCATTATAATTTGACTGCATCCTAGTGGCCAGTGCAGTGAATCAATGACAGCTCAAGTTTTTCAGTTATTCAGGCTGTGATGAACACGGTTGTGGTGGTATTATGGTGCCACCTGCTGTTGGTCAGTGAGACTACAAGGTGAGTCTTTTGATAGGCAAACAAATACAACTGAAAGAAAAAATAATATTAATTCGAGTAGATATTGCATAAAGGGTATTGTAGAACATAGTGCTTAAAAGGTCATATTTTTTGTGATTTCTCAACAGATAACTTATGAAATGTTAAATCATAGGCATACCATTAATTTCAGTGGTAGGGTGACAGGGTAACTTGGTGCAAAATGTAGTGCAACAAGTGGATGGTATTATTAGATAAAAAATAATTATTTGCAGATTTGCTGTGCTTTTATTTTGAAGGATTCATGTCCGAAACGGAAGTGTTTTCATTTTATCTACTTTTATTCGCTGATAATAAATAAATCAGGGTGTTACGACAATGAACTGGACATGAAAAATATCAGTCATATTTTTTATTAAAACAGAAGACAAAAAAAAATAGACATACGTATGGTCAAAGTCAGCACAGCATCCCTGAACATTAAAACAGGAAGTAGTTTTCTCAGTGTCCTTAAAATAGGCTAATGGTGTGGACTTTAAGCAGGCAAGTAGCTGTGTCATTTCCTGGCATCTCCACACACGCACACATACACACAGGTGAGTCAGTGTTTGACCAGTCTAGTCCATAGGTCTGGTTATGTAATTGAATCCAGTCTGAACCCGGATTGGCTGCAGCCCTGGATCCGTGCCCTCATACAAGGTCTCCTGACTGCCCTCTCCACCCACACAGATCCCCTGCTTCTCAATGGTGTAGTTCAGCACAGCAAATGGAGCCACGGGTGACTTGGCTATCAGTATCTGTCTCTGGTGTGCGTCCACATACTGGACAATCAGACGTGTGTTAACACTGTGACTCCACGTGTTCCCCAGAGCTGCTGTTACAAACCCAGAATCGCCCTCAGATCCCCCCACGTGAGTTGTGATCTGGTTGGTGAGCACCACAGGGATGTTAAACTGGTGGGCCAGGTATTTGAGGGTGGAGGCCTCGTGGCCCAGCAGGTTGCTGCGGTGAATCAGGTTGCCGGGCAACGTTGTGTCAAACTCCTTTCTCACCACAGAGGCCACAGAATCCAGGATGATGAGACCCGCTCCAGTTGAGATTATGTCCTCTTCTAGTCTCTCCAGTCTGTTGAGGACATCTTGACAGGTGAGCTCCCTGAACAGATGCACCCGCCCGGCCATCTGCAGGACTTTCTCCTTACTGCTGAAGAAGTTTGGGAACCGGCTCTGCGCAATCTCCACCAGCCTCTCGGCAGAGAAAGCAGACTCTGTGTCTATGTAGATCACATCACTGTCCATGCCTCCCTCACTCTTTGGCAGAGTGGCCAAAACACTCAGCATCAGACACATCTGAGTCTTCCCACAGCCAGAGGGCCCTGTCACCTCTGTGATGGTCCCATAGGGCAGGCCTCCTCTCAGGAGTTTATCCAGAGCAGGTAATGATGTGGAGAAACACGAGTGTTGCTTCCACAGCTCCAGAGCCGTGATGACAGGCGGTGCGACGGCTTTGCTGACGGACTGCATCAGCACCAAAGCTTTCTGATAGCTCATCCCTGCGGCATGCATCACCTCAACAGGAGTCAGAGATAACAGGTCTTTACAGCTTTCTATGTGATGTCGTTTGAGTTGCTCACATATTTCGTCTGAAACGCCGGCTCGCTTCAGAATTCTAGTCGCCATGTTGGGTCCTTTTCACATCTTTCTTTTCAACTGTTAAGACGGCAAAACGTTAAAACAATTCAACTTTCTTCTTCTTCTTCTTCTGCTTCTTCTGCTTCTTCGTGTTCTTCTTCTTCTACTACTGCTACATTGCGTAGACCCGCCCCACTGTGCTGTGATTGGCTACTCCTACCGCGTTGTAATTGGCTAGTACTTGTTACGTTGACGTGATGACGCAGCAGAAAAGGCACGTTTGATAGTCGCTAGCACATGAGGATAACAACACCACCAGCAGCTTCTTAAATAAGGTATGTTTTTAAGTATTTTATCATTAAGTTTGAGCTCTGTACGCGCTGTTTTCGAGCCCTTTTGTCAGATATAATGCCATTTAGTAAAATTTATCAACTTTATCATCAGAAAATGACGAAAATAGCTCGCGCACAGCGTCATGTAGCGTGTAGGAAGGCAGCAAGCTGGCGACAACATCTGGACACTTGTGAGTTATTTGAGTTGACTTGATGTTTAACCAGGCGGATATGAATACAGTTTAAGAGTCATTAAATGTTCTTCAAGAGGCAGGCTACGTGCTTGGTATTTATTTACATTCAGCTATAAGTAAAACTCATAATTTGCCCTAAGCACATTACACATTTCATTTACTCATTTCAGATAGACTTAATGTGAAGACAAATAAAAGGCAGTGTTACACAGTACATGATAATATCTGTCAAATCCACTGTCAGGTTGTCTAATTCACTTCACAGTTGACCAGTGTTAGTCTTGTACTTAAATAAAATCTTAATGCTACAGTGTAGTAAAAAACAGTATCAACTATCGTTTATTTATGGAAAATAACTGAGTATTAAGCTCTTATGAGCAATGCCCTAAATTCACATTCATACAGGCTTGAATGACACATAATATATGACATCAGCTACAAAAAAAAGGATGAAAAAAATCAGTAAAAAGAAATAACTGGCTGTGATCTGTCGAGAATAATTAACAGCAATAAAAACTGTAAAATGACAAATTAAAACAAACAAATAAACAAACCTGCCATGAATTGAGAATATATAACAACAACAAAATGTAGTAAAATAAAAACAATTAATAATGATCATGTCTGTAATTTTCCCAAAGCAGGAACACTGTACAGCAACATATCATCTAACGTACACATGCACAAATATTCCAAAGGACACATATCTCTCTGATTTCAACACCTCTTGTAACTTATTCCATTTACTTGGTGGGGGGAAAAAAAACCCAAAAACTAAAAGCTATTTTACCAAGTTCAGTGCTGATCTCAGGAGTTACCCCGTTACAACTAAAAATCCTGCAATCAAACTCTTACTTAGTTAGAAATAAAACAGTATGAGCATCATAATTAACATTAAATACCACACTGTACTCTCACTGCAGCATTTTATGTATTGTATTATTTTAACTATTGATGCATTAATGTGTACACCACTTTAGAGTTGCAGCTGGTAGAGTTTGGGTAATTTTAATAGCTTGATATCAAACTTGGTAGCTTGATCCATATTAATAAATCTTCAGTTGATTATTTTTTTGGCATTGAAAATCAGAATCCTTGAAGATTATTTTTTTGGCATTGAAAATCAGAATCCTTGAAGAACTAATGCTGTCAAATAAATGTAGTGGAGTAAGAAGTACAATATTTGCTTCCAAAGTGTAGTAGAGTGGAAATACAAAGTAGCATTAAATAGAAATATTCAAGCAAAGTACAAGTACCTCAAAATTGTCCTTAGTTACATTCCAGCACTGCACTTCACTGTAGGATTTTGTTAAGTTAATAATACAGTGTATCCAAATTTTGTTTACTTTTTTCATGTAGTAGGCCAATTTCCTTTATTTAAAGGTTTAAAGCACATTACATTGTATCGTACATGTATTGGTCTAAAAGTTTCTGTAAAGCTTATTATCTTTACCACTACTGTTGCTGCTAGTGCATTATATTAATTTGAAAGATGCATTTCTCAAAAGCAACTTGTATTTTTCTTTTTTCCCCTCCACCAACCCAAGTGACTGTCAGTCAGACTGTTGGGGTGAGAGTTTGTTTTGTTTACGGTGCAACTCTTGGTAAATGTCTAGACACTGTCGTGCATGAAACTGCAAGGAGGTCAGCTGCAAATTGGAAAAATGCCCAAATTGGTGTGTTTGACGTCTATTTATGCCGCATTCAGAGTCACTTAATGAGCCTTATTAATACACCATCTGAACCCCTTGACCCTGTTCAAGTTATATGACTCACTGTCTCAAGGAGTGAGCTTTTGGCAGAAACAGAGGTGTTGCTAATCAGGTGGCTGCTGAGTGTAGGAGGCATGTGGAGAGGCTGGAACAATCTCAGCATTAGTCTTTTTAGAGCAAGTAGTGAGCCTGCGTGATCAATGTGGAAACCATCACTTTAGAGCACTGGCTAAAGAAAAAATACATGATAAAACAGAGGCTATGTTATAGAAAGGAAATCTCTCCTGTGAGCCTATCATGCTGACTGTTGTTCTCTCCTCAGGTAACATGGGGAAGAATAAACAAAAGGGGAAGAAGCAGAAGAACGTCTTTCAAGTGGCAAACAAGCACATGAAGCACAAGAACAAAGCAAAACCTGTCACAACGACGCTCAAACACGTGAGATCTCTTTCTTCCTTCTTTCCTACTTGCATATATTTTGTATTCTCCCTTGTATGTTGTATTAAATGCAGCTGCTCTAGCATACGGTAATTTGTGGCTTCACAGATCAATGCAGTGAAAAATGAGAAGGTGGAAAACCTCAATCAAATCTTCACAGAAGTCCAGAGGGACGTTAAGAGCATTTCCAAGTCTGTTGCTCCTGCACCAAAGAAACAAACACAGGTAGGAAGTTGTAACGTTTGAACATGTAAAACTTGTATTCATCATCCAGCATTTTAATCCTCTTGATATAACTAATCCTTTTTTGTCTTTTTAGGTTGTCAGAGAGCCACCAAAGGAATCTGTAAATGTTGACAGTGCTGCTCAGCTCTTTTCCCAGCTATAATAAACCATGAAAGTGGGACTGTCATAAAGTCTGAGGACAAACGCAGTGACTGACTGTTGTATGTCTCTCCATGTTGGACATGTGATATAACAAAGTTGGTTTACTTCTGATGTATTTTGACACTCTGTGCCAAAATGAGGATTGTAGATACATTGGGGTTTATGCATGAAAGTAAAACCAGTGTGTAGGATTTAGGGGAATATATTGGCAAAAAATGTGATATTATATAAGAAGTACATTTTCTGTAGTGTATAATCACCTGAAAAAAAAAAACTGTTGTGTTTTCGTGACCTTAGAATGAGGTGTTATGTCTACATAGGGAGCAGGTCCTCGTCTACAGAGTCTGCCATATTGTATCGGCATGTTTCTACAGTAGACCAGAATGGACAAACCAAATACTGGCTCTAGATAGTGCCATTTCCGTTTTCTTGTCGATCACCACAGTAAGCAACCCCTCCATGATGAGAGCATTGGAAAAACACAGATTTTTTTTTTTTTTTTTTTTTTAAGTGAAACTGCTTTATTCAGTATTTTTACCGGTTTAAATCACCTGGTTAGTTTTAGAGAGGAGGAAACCGCTGCAGAGAATTCACTTCCTGGTAAAAATCTCCTGAACAATGACCAAAATAAGTTTGAGCAGAGTGCAATCTGCAATCTTCACTGCTAGATACCACTAAATCCCCCTAAATCTTACACAGTGTTCCTTTAAGCCCTCTGTATATTCAGTGCAAAAAAATGTAATCAGTTGACAGATTTGTGCTCTGTCAATTGTGTCATTGTTTCAGATGCAAAGGATGTTTTTTTATCTTTATTGATGAAGAGTCTTTTGTATAGAAATGTATTCTTTTTCTTCGAGCTGCAACTAATTATTAATCTGCTTAATACTTTCTTGATTAATTTATAACTTCTTGTTTTTAAGATAGCAGAAAAAAATAAATAACTGCCCTTACAATAAACAATAAACAGTCCGAAACAAAAATGTATTCCGTTAACTTCATGTATATTGAAGAACGTTAGCAAATCTTCACATTTGAGCAAAATGAAGCACTTTTGCTTTGAAAAATGACTGAAATGATTAATCATTAAAAGAAAAAATCCTCTATTGATTTGCAGTCAATCGATGTAGTCATTTTAACTTTGTCTTTATTAAACAGTGCTGATACAGTTTCCTCATTACTCATCATCTTAAATCTGAACATTAAAGTTTCTTGTCATTTCTAGACAAAACATTTACAAAAAAACTTTATATAACCATGTGCACTTTACCATATGCTTTGAGTTTTGTTTTGCAAAGCAGTTCAAGGTTTTCACACCCTTTTTTCATGCTTTTCATACCTTGGATTTGGTGTAAATGAAGTCACAAAGGAGATGATTGTGACTTGTGCTGGTTGTACTGATGAAAGTGTTTGCTTCAAAGAATTTTGTCCTCATGGAAATCATTAAGATTTCAAGTAGAAGTTTGCAAAAACAGAATTTAAATGAGGAATTCACACATGTAGTTTCATTAAATAGTATGTTTAAAGCTGCTTTTGTCATGGAGGTGCTGTTTGAACTCGTTTTGAGGCCGTGGTTTTTCTGCACTGGACTGAATCATTCTGTCAGGCATTTCTGATATTCCGTCCACCCCCGTATGTACAAGCTATCTATTTCAGGGCTTCACACTGTCATTTCTATTAGGACTGCACCTGAAGATGAAGTATAGATTTTTCGGCTCCACCTGCGAGCAGTGGGCTGTTATCAGTATGCTGCTGCTGCATCCTGTTGTAGCAACTTGACATTAGAGGTCACGGGTGTACCAGTGCCCGGCTGATTGCTTGTCTTCATGCCGACCTCTGACTGAGTTAGTTGGTCAATACATCTGGAGAAAGGTGAAAGCTTGGGTGAGGCTGGTAAACAGACCAATGTATGTTGGGATAAACAAGTTAGGAAGAAGGTTTTCAAGGTGAGATGACTTGAATGAAGGTTTATTTTATTCTCCAGTGGATGTTCAGGTACTGAATAGCTTAAACATGCAGCGACTAATTGTTGTGACCTCTTTGTGGGTGGCAGAGACAAGCTGTAACCAAAACTGCTATCACTTTTGAAGTCGATCTGATGACTATTCTTCTCAACATTTGACATATTTATTAAATATTAGTTTTGTTGTTTCTAGCCAGCAGGATAGCTTATGTCAGGGGTGGTATGGTCAGGTTCAGTTGTAATGCTATGTTATAATCGACCACACTAGGGTTAAGATGGTGTCCAGTTAAGCAACGAAATTAAAATAGCTGATTTTTTTCCCTCTCCACGCCAGGGACAGACGTGGACAGAGGTATTATGTTCTTGGGTTGTCCATTTGTATGTGCGTCTGTCTGTCCCATGCTTGTGAATGCAATATCTGAAGAACACCTAAGGGAATTTCTTCAAATTTGGCAGAAATGTTCACTTTGAATCAGAGCTTAATTAATGTGTTTTTGATGGTCAAGGGACAAAGGTCAAGGTCACTCTGACCATGCATTCTCATTCTCGTGACTGCGATACCTCAAGAACACTATGAGGGAATTTCTTCAAATTTGGCACAAATGTTCACATGGACTCAATAATGAATGTTTATTTTTTTGTAGTCACAGGTCAAAGGTCACTGTGACCTTGCCTGTCTCATTCCTGTGAGCATGATATCTCAAAAATACCTCTAGGGAGTTTCTTAAAAATTGGCACAAATGTCTCACTGATGAACTGATTGGATATGGATGGTGAAGGTTGCTGTGACCTTGCATCTATTTAATTCTCTTGAATGTGATATCTCAAGACCAGCCTCACTGTGCACTCACACCAAAAGCGTCATGAGTGTCATAAGTGGCTGGCAGCCATTCATTTTCAATGTACGCTTGCTACGAAGGGTGTCAGGGGCGTCGGCTGCAGCAAGCGGTGCGATGCCAACGACCAGAGTGTCAAGTAGAAGTTGAGAGAAGCTGAACTTTATGCAAATGAGCAGCACCACTGCCGAAGCAGCAGCCAATTGCAGACCTGGATTTTGTACGAGCCGGTGAAATTCACTGTGGAGGTGCCGGGCTTGCAGGACTCTGTGGACCCAGACAGCCCGACGGCTCCGGGCCCTGTGTTTCCTCAGCAAATACACCGATGCAGTACAAAGGAGGTTTCCGAAAGTGCGATTAATGAGCTCCCGCTTATTTATCACCAATTACATTTCTCAGTGGTCCTACATGCCAACAGGAGGGTAAAATTATAATTATAAAGGACTCATAAAGGCTATATTGACTGTGTTCATTAGCGTTATTTTAATTGTGTAATGAAAGTCATGGACAATACAAAGTGAAGACATAAATGATATATTTGTTCATCCTTGTAAAGTGAACAGCCGTGTCAGCCTTGATGGACGCATCTACAGCCCCCCCTTTGGCCGCTAAAAGCGCCTGCTGGAGCTGCTGCCAGGCAGCGCGATGCCAGCAACCTGAGCGACCGCTGGCGCTCATGACGCTTTTGGTGTGCATGCACAGTCAGGGAATTTCTTCAAATTTGGCACAACTGTTCACTTGGACTTGAGGGTGAACAATTAGGTTTTGATGGTCAAGGGTCAAAGGTCAAAGTTGCTGTGACCTTGTGTTCATCTCATTCTTATGAATGCAATATCTCAAGAACAGGGAGAAGAGCAAATTTCTTCAACTTTGGCAGAGATGTCCACATGGACTCAACAATGACCTGATTATTTTTTGGTGGTTTTAAGGTCAAGGTCACTGTGACCTTGTCTGTCTCATTCTTGTGAAGGTGATATCTCAAGAATACCTTGAGGGAATTTCTTAAAATTAGCACAAACTAGCCAGTGGGATACACACATGCACCAATATGCAAATGTGTTCGGACAGTCTACCACAGCAAACCAGAGAGAAGCTCAGATTACAGCACACACAGGAGGTAGCACCAGTGATGTAGTGGAGAGTATGTGCAGGTAAACGGGGTATACCCACCTCTTTTTCTGGCCGTTTATACCCACCTATAAGCCAGAAACCTGTTGGAATACATAGGGGAATATACCCACTTCCTCCTCTGTAATCTACCCATCTACCTTGTAGGTTAGCACACCCACCTCATCAACAACACTAAGGGCCTGTCCCAATACCCCACCTTAGCCCTACCATTTGGCCCTACCCCTACATTTGCGCATTCCCGCAAGGGGTAGGCGTGTCCCAACTCCTTTTTGCGTGTAGGGGTAGGGGGCATAACGAGGGGTAGTGGGTATGAAAGTAGCCCTTCGGAACGAGGGATTTCAGATGCTGACTTGCCAGCGATGGGTAGACGTCGCCATGGCTACCACCGAGCAAGAGACAGGGAAAAAAGTCCATACATAGCTAACGTTACCGTCGTCAGGTTGCTTGTTAGCTAGCTAGCTTGCACTATCTGTCGTCTGTCATCTGTCCTGTTCTGCAAAATTGTCGGATTTTTCACATTACAATAACACGCCAGCTAGTATAGCTATGCTGCCTCGTAATGTTAGCTGGTTAGCTAGCTATCTAGCTAGCAGAAGTTCCCTGTTGTCTGTTGTTCATCAAACGAAGCATGATGAATAATGCAAATGCAAACGGTAGGATGAATTCAACTGGAGACTCCATTGTAGATGCCAGTTGAAAATGTAGATGGCTCGCAGCTTCCTGTTTAAAATAGTTTAAAATGCGTGAACGTAACCGACTTGGTGACGTAGTGAGTGGTGTCCCAATTCCTAGGGAAAGATTTCAACCCCTACCCCTTGTTGCTTCATTTCAAGGGCCAAGGGGTAGTGGGCAAGGGGGGGTATTGGGATTGGGCCTAAACCACTGGGTAGAATATTATCTGCTCAGGATGCCATCACTCCACTATATCTTTACATAGCAAATAGTGGTTTGCTGCCGTATCAATGCTCTGAATGATGCTTACAGAACATTTACAGTTGTAACCCATAAAAACAAAACAATGAGCTGAAAGATGCTAAAATGCTACACAAAGGGGGCGTTGGTGGCTTAGTGGTAGAGCAGGCGTCCCATATACAAGGCTGTTGCCGCAGCAGCCCGGGTTAGACTCCAGCTTGTGGCCCTTTGCTGCATGTCACTCCCTCTCTCTCCCCCCTTTACACTTAACTGTCCTATCAATTAAAGGCAAAATGGCCCAAAAAAAATATCTTAAAAAAAAAAATGCTACGCAAAGCTACGGGGAACTGCAAAGGGTTTGTCACTTGTGACTGACCCCTTTCACATTAAACGTTTTTGATCTTTTCTCATTGTGATTTGAGCTGCTTTAAATATAAATGTGTAACTGTATGAAGAGGGATGCTGCTGAAAAAGAGCAGCAAACCCCTTTTAGCATCAACAAAAGTTGCAAAAAACGACAGTAGAATCAGAGGAAATCTCAATAAACATGAAAAGATTTGGTCTGAAATGCATCAGATCTGCGCCTTCAGGGCAGGAACATTTATTTCTAATAGAGAGGAAAAGGTTTTCACTTGGAAACGATTGGCGAGGAGAGTGTAGCAGATGCAGTGTTAAGGTGTCAGGTGCTCCCCACTGTGATCCAGATGGCTGCACCACAGCACAGGCAGTGGGGTTGCACCGCTACACACCCTGGGGAGACAGATATCATGCCAGCACACACAGACATTGAATTTTGAATGTAATCTACATGAGCTGGTAGGGGGTATCTGTGGTAGGGGCTGAGGGTGTGTTTGTGTGTTTGTGAGCCACTGAGTGTTGTTAGTCATTTCTGTCACTGTAAGTCATGCAAAGAAAACTTAAAACGTATTCCTTTGATCCAACTTCAAACTTTTGAACCATCAATTATACAAGAACTTGGCTCAGCGTGTGAGAGACGGAGACAAACAATGCTAATGATGCTATATTTTAGAACAGGGAATTGATTTTCATAAATTAGATTCATAACTAAAATTGTGTCTCGAGAGAAAAAACACACCCAGACTCTTTTGATTGAACTTTATTAGTCAGTTGTTTAATTAGATGTAATCAAAAGTGTCATTTTAGACAACCACCAGAGTTGGAAATGTCCACAAGATGGTGCTCTGGATGGGCTTATCAATATGCATGGTGACAAGTGAGGAAGTGGATCTCTGTATGTGTGTGTGTGAGTGTGTGTGAGTGAGTGAGTGAGGCTCGCTGAATGCCAATAAGAAGCTGAAGGCCTATTTGCAGTATGTCATTCCCACCACACAGCTGGGTTTTTCACTCTGACAGGACTAGCAGCAAAAGGTTATAGCACCTGCACTCCTCCCTGTGACAGAAATAAGAATCACTGTGTTTGTCTGTGCAGGACAGGAGAGACAGACATGGAAAGTGTGTGTGTGTGTGTGTGTGTGTGTGTGTGTGTGTGTGTGTGTGTGTGTGTGTGTGTTGTCTGCTCGTATGTGCCTATGCAGATTTTTTTTTTTTTTTTTTTTACAGCCATTTCAGATCGCAGCAGTTGTCTTAACCCAGACATCAGTGTTTTCGAAAGCCTTGGTGGTGATAGACTCTTCTCTCTGAACTTCTCACTGCTCAACTTTTTTGGATAAACATGAATGCTGTTAGTTGGCAAGGACATGCATTATCAGCTTTAATGTCCTAATGAATTATGCTTTTAAATGCTTAATGCTTTTCTGAAGGCTTGTCAGGAGAGAACATGGTGGACCTTTTTCAATGGAAAGCAACCTTGAATTTGAAACAAATGTGCAAATATGATGTTTTAAAGGTCAAAAAGTCATTCACGTGAAATTCTAATTTCTCATTCTGCTGCATATCTGATAAATCTGGCTGAAAACAATACATGTTACTCATAAAATTCTCCTTAGGGAACGTACCTTATTTATCAGAGGAGGGGGGTGGCTTGGGTGTGACTATTTTTCCTCGAGCCTTCCTGATTGACTGAGGGAAAATGCATGACCTTTCCTCCACCAAAAAATAATCATATATTATTTTTGAATATTCAAACCAAATGTATTGAGCCATTGAAAACTGTACACAACAGTGGCCATGTCAGATTAGATTTTGAAAAAGTACACTTTGATGTTTAAAAGTTGAAAACAAAATAGTGGAGTTAAAAAAGCAAGCCTTGATATTTCACAATTATTTCGTTTATGCATGCAGCAGTGCAGAATTTATTGTTTATTACAGGATCTGGTTAGTGCAAAGGATTTAATTTTTGGCGATATTTGAAATGAGATGTAGAATTAAGCAATTTTTAAAATGGAAGCCTTTATCGAACTTGATGTTAATTTTTATTTTTACAGTTTCTGACTGAGATATAGATAGTGTAATTTTGGTATTTCTTAAATAAAACATGCCTCCTAGAGGGATTCAGAAAGTATTTAAAGCCCCCCTCCAGCCAGTTTTACCTCCTGTTTAATAATTAACGTTCTTTCCTATGAGAGAATGGAGGTGTTTTTAATAGCTGGACATAATGTTTATCCAGCGGTTCCCAGCTGGTAGATTGTGGTCCAAAAGTGGGTAATGGGTCAATGGACAGCTACATGACAGTGACAACAAAATAGCTCAAGACATGGCCAAACGCAAGTATGACACTGAATATATTAAGCTGTGTGGACCTTGAACAAATGACTAAGGGTGCTTTCAGACCTAGAGTTGTCTTGCTTTGGTCTGAATCACGGACTAATTTGTTACAAAATTGCATAATTGCCTAGAGTTGGTTCGTGTTCTCACGGCAGCATTTACAAGCAGATCAGATCAAATGCCTTGCATGAGAAAGCTGCTCTTGATTGGTCAGAATTTCCATGCCAGAAAAAGTGAAAAAAACGTCGAAGACACCTGTAACTTGTACACTTGCAAGATAAATGTGACACTTTCTAATGTCACAGTGGAGGGACAACTACGCAGGTTGATTTTAGCGCTGGTCATCGTGGACTATATTGCTGTCATTGTTCATTTTAGTCAAACCATACAGTTTGAAATGAGGCGCGGCTCCAACTAGAAAACAATGTTTTGATGCATTGGATGTGCTGAATGTTCATATTAAGGCAGTGCAGGAGGAGGCACACATTAATAATCCTCCAGGACTGTAACATGCTCATGTCTAACCCAAACAATGTGTCATGAGACTGCAGTTGGTTCGGATTGAAGTCGGAACACGAACCGCACCAGAGTTTGTTTGTGACCGGACCACCTCTTCAAGAAGGTCTCGTTCCGGTTGTTTTTGGTGCGCACTCGAGTGTGATTGCTGTGTTCACACCTGCCCAAATGAACCGCACTTAGGGCGCAAACAAACTTGAGTGCGATTGAAACGAACCAAACACGGCAGGTGTGAAAGCACCTGAAGGAGATATCTTGACCCTGTGGCTGCACTAGTTGGAGCCACTGCGTTAATCCACTCCCATAAAAACAAGATTGCAGCTACAGTAGTTTGGAAAACAGCAATTAACTTAAGACAAATGAGACAACAATTAATATTTATACCAGTGCACCATACCAGTTTGGATGATGACTTGTGACTTTTTGTTATTATCTTTGAGCACAAAGTTATTTGCCAAAAAATATTTGGCGAACAGTGTGGCTAATCAACATTGTCAGGACATGACTCAGAAAAATATGAAACAGCCTATCATAAAAATGCCAAAATACACTAGAGGGGGGCTTTAAAGTAAATATATCTACAAATTTTGACCATCTAAAGTTGTCTGTCCCTCCCTGGTGCTTATTAAAATATTTGACATGCCTCCCACATTTTGCACCACCACTTCCCCTTTATAAATAATGTGCAGTCCCTTATTGAAACACATTTTGTCATTGACATTGAAAAAACCCCAGCTCCCCTTCAAAAATGGAGCCCTTTTCCTCCAGCAGCCATTTGAATCTCCCCTTAATGTCTTTGAAGGCATTTTGCCAACATGTGAGACAGCCAAGATTCAAATTATGATTAAAGTTTGCTCTTCAGACCAGAGTCCAGTCGAGCACTGCCCATATATTCTCCTCACGCTCTCACGCCTGCAGACTTATCTCATGTGAATCTGTAGCCTATATTTTGCTTCAGTCTTCAGTGTTGAAGTCAGGGATTTTTGGCCGCCGCTGTGCCCCCAGTGTAATTTGCTGTTTGATCAAGAGTCTGTCCCTCCGAAGGTCAGATCACACATACGCCCACAGAAACACCAATAACATCATTGACTGACAGGATGAGGCTAACATTGAGCTAGCACTGCAGTTTTATTCATATTAAATCTGAAAACTTTGTGCTGGGGAGAAGGACAGACACTCACTTGTTGTTTGCTGAATTTATTGAAATAGGTGTCATACAAAGTGGTAATGGGAATCATTTGAGAATCTTCCCCTGATTCTGATCCCAATATTTAACCATCTTGGAGCATTTAATAAATGTAGCTTTTATTCTCGTTTTACAAGATGTTTTTGGGGTAAAAGTGAAAAGTCTTGATTAAGAGGACTCCTCACTCAAGATAAGCGCCAGCCACAATTAAATCTGAATTCTCATAATGCCTGCATGTCTCCTTTATCCTCAGAAACACAGGAAGTTTGGCATTCTTCCATTGCTCGCTTCAGAAATACATCGTCTTTGCATCAAGGTCAGGGAAGAAACAGAATTTTAAAGACTATACAGATCCCTCCCCAGCGTCTGCTAGATCTTTGCCTGGGGAAAAATACTCAGAAACTTAACATCAGATTTAGAGCTGTACTGCTTTAAATCTGGTGATACTAAATTGGACTTTGTTTTGCAGGTGAGAAGACATCAAGATGTCCAACCTCAAACTGCTCGGTGAAATTGGTTGAAAAGGTTTTCAGATGTCTACGTTGCATTGGTTTGACTATTTCACCATGTATCTGTTACATGGAGATGTAAAGATTTTTTTATGTGTGACTGAAACATTCAAAAAAACGCTACTGTTCAATCTAACTTAATCAAATTTAACCTGCAAATCATCTCGACCATTTATTGAATTTAAACTTTAACGATGGCCATTTGAAGACATATCAGTAAGTGTGTTCTTGGTGATTTGCCAGCTTCATACCTCATCTTCAGTCAAATGAAACATCACAATGATTCATTTGTCAGTGCAGTTCATATGAACCTTTTCTGTTCTGCTGCCTCTGTGGTGAACAAGGTTTGGTTACATTTAAGCAACTAAAACTGCTTGTTTAAGGTTAAGGTAATGGTTTAGATGCTGTGATGTGTGGTCTCTTACATGTCACCAAAGGTGTGGGTTTTGTTTCAACGTCGAAGGAGACACATATGAAACAGCACATTTGGTAGTCCTCCTCCAGAAAATTTTGACCATCAAACTTAATTTCCTGCATTCTGGTGTATTTTTATGCACCGATATGTGCCTTTTCTGCATCAATTTATGGTGTGAATGACTTTAATTTTGTAAATGGGAGGACAAATTCACATGTTCTAAATACGAGGGGGGACATGTCCCCTGCAACCCTGGAAAAATCTACACCTATCCAAGTCATTACTTCCAACCTTTCCTCTTAGAGATGACCGTCATCACCTGCATGACCACAACAGGTCGCTTCTCAGCAAAACGAACACATACTGTAGTTTAGGAATTTGAGCAAAGTAGAGGTGAAAGTTTATTAATCAGTTAGTCACTTGCAACAATTTTGATATTAGATTAACTTTTTAAGTCAATTATCAAAGAAAAATGTCAGATTATAATAGTTTGCAGCATGTGAGATATTTCTATGTTTCTCTTTTCTGTATCAATGTGAAGTGAATATCTTTCAGTTTCAGGCTGTTGGTTGGACAAAACAAGACACCCGAGGACGTCGCCTTGGGCTCTCAGAGTTTGTGAATATTTTCACTATTCAGTTCTACTTTATTATTAAACAATTAATCAAAACATATTTGACAAAGTAATAACGAAAATGATTTGTTGCTGCCCTGCAAAAAATGTAATTTTTCTGCACACCATCTTTTAACTATTGTTTTAAAGTCTTTCAATAATATTCCAGCATATGTATATGATGTTGGCATTGTTGCCTTCTCTGTGTTTAACATCAACCTGCCATGGGACTGGAGATGGAAATTAGCCGCCTGACTATAATCACATGTATTTACAAGTAAATGTTTATTAATACATATTGTCCCATTTTTTAGAAAGGAATAAATCAAATCAAATCAAATCAAGGTACAAATATACTGAATTATAATATTCTTTTTTGTGATTAACATTTTTATTTTCATTGTTTCAACAATACAATAGGAACAGTAACCCCCCTCCCCCAACAAACAAACCCTTCCCAAGCCACCACATCCATGCTGATCCCTTTCTGGTTACCAACATCAACCATTGTGCTCCTTCATGTACAGCTATTACAGCTACACAGCCTGCATCAATGTAGACAAAACACAAAATAACTATAACAAAATTAGACACAGAAAATGACTCCAAACAAGGTTAATACAGCACAAAGTAATCACTGCATTAAAGAGTTAATTGGTAAACAAATGAAAAAATAAAAGTAATAATAGCTGAATAAAATGCAAACACATAAGAAGCACTATTCTGTATTTACTCACAATAATGAAAACTTGCATCTCTCCACCATCCAACCCCTTTCAGGAACCCTTTAAAAATTTCATGTATTTGCCCCACTTTGCTTCATATAGATCCAATCTACCCAGTTGTTTATATGACATTTTTTCAAATGCTGCAACTCGTGCCATCTCTACAGCCCACTCTTGAAGAGAGGGAACCCCCTCCGTCTTCCATCCTCTGATAAGTATTTGTCTGCCAATCATAATACTGGTTTGGACAAAACTTTTGATATGTTTATCCTCTCGTACCAGAACTGAATCATCACCCAAAATAAATAATCTAGGTATAAATGGCATTTGTATCTCTGTGATCTCACACAAATTATCATGAATATTGATCCAGTATTGCTGGACTTTGTCACATGACCATAAAACATGAACTAAATCACCTTCCTCAGATTTGCATCGCCAACAATTTGATGTGGGTAATAACCCTAATCTAAATAATCTGGAAGGAGTCCAATAAAAACAATGTATAATTTTGAATTGAATAAGACGTACTCTTGCATCCCTTGAAACTACTTTAACACTTCTACAAATTCTGTTCCACTCTTCATCACTGAATGTCAGATTCAGATCCCTTTCCCATGTCTTCTGCAAAGCTGAAATGGGCCGTTGCCAAGAGTCTGAATCATCATAGAATAATAGACAGCCGCCTCGTGCCCCTTTCCATAACTCTTTATAATTTTATCTAGGAATTCTGCATTTTGGGGAACCGCTGCACTGGACCCGAAAATCCCCACCAGCATATGTCGAAGTTGCAGGTACCTAAAAAAGTGAGACGTAGGGATATTGAACTGCCGCACCAGATCCCCAAAAGATTTTAAGGAACCATGACAATACAGATCACCCAATGTGACCACACCATTCTCCCACCATATTTTCCAATAAATGGGGAATTTACCAATTCGTAATTTAGGATTTAACCAGATACTTGAAGAGACATTCAGAAAGGGATCAAATTTAAATATTCGAGCAAATATTAGTCCAAATTAATTTCAGATGAGAAATTATTGGACGTGTTTTTGCTTTTTTACTTAATTTAGTAGACAAGACTTGAATGGGTGATAGAGGGGCCATTACAGCTTGTTCCATACAGTACCATGGGGGGGCCCTTTCGGGAGGGAGTGACCAATGGGCCAGATGCCTTAGATTAAAAGCCTAGTAGTAAAACAACATCTTCGGCAGCCCTAAGCCTCCTCTATCAACTGGTCTTTGTAACTTGCTGTGGTTCAAACGAGGGCGTTTACCATTCCAAATAAATATCTTGGATACCCTGTCAAACCTTTTAAAATAATAATGGGGAATTTCTAAGGGGAGGGACTGTATAAGATAATTAAGTTTGGGAACACAGTTCATTTTCAAAACGTTAACTTTACCTGCCATAGATAAATTAAGAGTTGCCCATCTCTCAACATCACAAGAAATTTTCTGTAATAATGGGTCAAAATTAACTTTGACCAAATCTTTCAGCTGTCTAGGAAATCGGATACCCAAATACATGATACCTTGTTGAGGCCATTGAAATGCCCCTGGATGGAAGGCAGTGGAGGGGCAATAAGCCGTTAGGGGGAGTGCCTCAGACTTGGACCAGTTCACCCTGTAGCCAGAGAATTTCGAAAATGAGTTTATGATTCTTAGAAGACATGGTACAGATCTGCTGGGTTCGGACATCAGTAATAAAATGTCATCAGCATAAAGCATCAATTTATGTACCATCCCACCTACAGTGACCCCCGGGAAATCAGTCGCCCCACGAACAGCTGCTGCAAGAGGCTCAATAGCCAAACAGAAAAGCAAAGGAGAAAGGGGCGAACCCTGCCTGGTTCCTCTACCCAACATAAAATAATCCGAGACTAGTCCATTAGTCTGCACTGCTGCTTCTGGGTGCTTATATAATGCATGAATCCATTTTCTAAAGGTAATACCAAATCCAAACTCTTCTAAAATTTTGAATAGATACCCCCATTCCACCATGTCAAACGCCTTTTCGGCGTCCAACGAGATTGCTGCAACTGGGGACTGGGCGTCAGCCACTGACCACATAACATCAATAAGGCGTCTAATATTATCTGAGGAGTTATGACCACGAATAAATCCCACTTGGTCAATATGGACCAATGACGTAATTACACTGTCTAGTCGGTTTGCTAAAATTTTCAAAATTATCTTAACATCTATTTGCATTAATGAAATAGGACGGTAATTCTTGCATTCCTTCAAATCTTTACCTTTCTTAGGAACTAGACTAATAAGGGCCTGTCTCAAAGTTGGTGGTAGTATACCCCTCTCCAGCGCCTCCTTATACACCTCTAGTAAAGGTGTAGCTAGCTCTGTCGCAAAGCTCTTAAAAAATTCCCCAGTAAAGCCGTCGGGCCCAGGTGCTTTACTTGAAGGTAAAGCCTTGATTACCCCTTTAATCTCCTCAATAGTAATATCTAAATCTAGAAAATCCCTCTGTTCATCTGTCAATTTTGGAAGTCCAAGTGGTTCTATAAACTTATGAATTTCTTCTTCACTTGAGCTAGATGTTGAGCTATATAGATTACTATAAAATTCTTTAAAGGCCTGATTAATATCTACAGTTGCAGTAAGCAGGTCCCCAGTCGGCGACCTAACAGCAGGAATAGTGGAGGCCAGCTCCCTCTGTTTTATATAACTGGCAAGCAACTTTCCTGCTTTATCTCCTGACTCAAAATATGTTTGTCTAGCCCGAAATAGATTAAATTCAACCTTTTGGGTTATTATGTTATTATACTGATATTTTAACTTTGTCAGTTTTCTCATGCCGTCTTGTGTCATTTGTTGCTTCGATACTGTTTCAGCCTGTTTAATTACATTTTCCAATTCTAGCAACTCCCGTGTTTTAATTTTCTTATGGTAAGACGTGTGTTGGATAATACGTCCCCTAATCACAGCTTTTAAAGCCTCCCACGCAACACCCGCGGATGATACGGATTGCCAATTTATCTCCAAATAATTATTTATTTCTGTTCTTAACCACGCTACATTTACTGGGTCCTGTAGAAGTGATGAGTTCAGACGCCATCTATAAGACTTTCTTCTCTCACTCTGGGGTAATAGGTCCAGGCCAACCCAAGCATGGTCAGAAATAAGAATATTCCCTATTTCACAACCCATAGCAGAGGAGGTGAGTGCTTTAGATATTAGAAAAAAATCTATTCGGCTATAAGTCTTGTGTACTGGTGAGAAAAATGTGTAGTCCCTACCAGAGGGGTTCATGATCCTCCAGATATCTATTAATCCCAAAGATTTGCAAATTCTCTGCAATGTCACCGCAGCCTTTGACACTTTACGCAACACTACCCCACTGTGGTCAAGAGCTGGATCCATTAAAAGATTAAAATCTCCTCCCAGAACAACCGCATGATTCCCAGCGTTTTTTAACTTCCTTTCAAGATCAATGAAAAAATTTTGATCATCCAAATTAGATGCGTATATGTTTGCCAAGATTAGCTTCTGCGACTGTATTTCAGCCAGTACAATAATCATCCTTCCTGAATTATCCTTAATTTGCTTGAGACATTTAAACTGTAAATGTTTACTAACTAAGATTATAACACCTTTGCTTTTGCTAGAGCCTATGCTGTAAAAAACATGTCCAACCCATCCTGCACAGAGCCTCTCAGACTCCTCTTTTGACATGTGTGTTTCTTGGAGAAACACCACCTCATAGTTTTTGTTCTTAAGCATGGTCATGACCTTTTTTCTCTTAATGGGGTTCCCCAGCCCGTTTACATTCCAAGTGGAGAGACGAATTAAACCTATTTGTGAGGACATGCCTGCCTACACATTAATAACACACAACCATTTATCAAAATAAGTACTGTTACACAGTGGTGGTGACTGAACACAAACATCCCCATAAAACTAACAAAACAAAGAGTGTGCAAATGAACCTGAACTTTGCACATTTCAACCCCCACAAAAGTCCCTCCAACAGAGGTCCGACGGTCCGTGTCAGGTCCGCGAGGCTCCACTCGTTGTGCTTCCTTGGCACTGCTACCGTAAATAAAGAGTCTACACCAGTGTCTTAATATAACGTTTGGGTGCGTAAGGATGAGAATGAGAACAAATCAGTCCATCAGTACTCACTGCATAGCATTTATGAAAGCCATGGCTCTCCGGGGACAATCAAAAGCCCTCTCACCCTCGCCGGTCTCGATTCTCAGCTTAGCCGGGAACAGCATCCTGAAACTCACCCCCCCATTCATGCAGTTTTTTCTTGCACTCCTTAAATTTGTCGCGCTTCATCTGGGTGGCTCTGGAGTAATCGGGGAAAAGCATAACAGTAGTGTTTCCCCAGGTCAGCTTGCCTTTGTTTCTCGCTGCTCGCAACACCACATCCCGGTCTGACGATCTCAAAAACCTGGCCAGTATTGGTCTCTCTGAATTATAATATTCTTTAAAAACAATACTTTTTTGTAGATTAATTAATTAACTTTCAACCAAGTGTAGCTGAGTCTAGGTGCATAAAGGGCGGCACAGTGGTGCAGTAGCACTGTCACCTCACAGCCAAAGGGTTTCAAGTTTGAACCCACCAGGTAGCTTGGCCCCCTCTGTGTAGAGTTTGCATGTTCTCCCCATGTCAGGATGGGTTTTCTCCCACAATCCAAAGACATGCACATTAGGTTAATTGGTAACTCTTAATTGCCCGTAGCTGTGATAGTGTCCAGGGTGTACCCAGCCTCTTGCCCCATTTCAGCTGAGATAGGCTCCTGCTCCATGACCCTTACCAGGATAGGTGGTTACACATAGTGAATGAACAGATATGTAGACACCTGCAAATCCCGTAAACCAGGCAATCATACCGACAGCAGAGTGAATTTGCTACCAAGCCCTCAGGAACAGGCTTTTGCAGCCCAGTCTCACTCCGAAGTCATTGAAATTCGGCACTTGGGCAGGGATGTGCGGCGTCAGACACTGACCAAAAAAGCTGCCTTTTAATAATGTTGGCACGATATGCAGCCGGTTGCCATTATAGTTTAACGGCAGTTGGAGGACATGCGGTGAGATGAGAACAAAAGTTAAGGCAGCGAAAGTCCGAGTAGGGTGGGAGGGAGAGGTTGTGGATGTGGATGGGTCAAACAAACACCGACCTTCACCTAGGAGAGCAGTATTTGCGTTCTGTGAGATTATAAAGTCAAGTTCTGTTCTTTTATCCTAAACCCAACCATGTGTGTTGGTTGTTGAAGAAAAAAAACATCGATTTGCAGTATTGTACCGGCATACCCCACTGAGCAACTTTCGTAAGAATGACATGGCCCCGCCTCCAATGCTGTGTCCAGTTCTCTTTATACATCCATGGTTGCACCAGGTCCGCCATGGTTGTGACGTTGTGACATGACATGGGTTCTGCATAACGTGAATAGATGATACCTTTATTAACAGCGTGGAAGCTCTGGAGAGAAAAAAGAAATTCCATCACTTTTTCACCTCACTTTATTTGCGCTCCGTGTAAAGTCGTAATGATAAAAATAACAGCTTGAAAAAGTACACTGACATGCGAATTAAGCGCACACAAGAACAGACAAACAAAAAAATACCCCGTGAACAGGCCTTTACAGGAAAGTTTTCCCAAATGATCACAAGTGTGAGATTTTGAGGTCCTTTCCACAGTTTGTTCTTAACATACAAACATTTCAAACTTGGAATTAGAACAGGGCAAAAACTGGAGCTGACCACTAAGAGCTTACGATTCTCCACCGAGTCAAGAACCCCGTCAACTCTACGCCACAAACTGTATCTGGATCACAACCAAATGCCAAAACAAACAAACCAAGCCTCTGCAGCCCATTTTCCATCTGCAACAAACCAACCGAGCGTCAAGCTACTGCAAGCTGTTTGGCTCGTAGGGAATGAAATAGGCTTTACACTTGAGAGAACACAGCACACAGAGTTGCTTTTTTAATGGGATCCTGGGCACGTCGCTTGAGTCGCCGGTGAGGTCCCACCTGCGGGTGCTGTGGGCTGGTTTGTGGCTTGAGGGACAGGAGAGAGGGGAGAGAGGTGTACGGCTCAGAGGAGATCTGGAGGGGAGCGCATGCTTGCTTGTCAGTGAAGTGGAGAGGGGAGAGAGCTTTCTGGTACACCTGTCAGACGCATGAACAAAGTACATCTGTTCATCCCCTCCTCCTTCGTCAGATGTCACCCTCTAAAAACACAGCACACTTATTTCTGCCTGCCTCTGTGCCACTGTCTCTTTGTTTTTCACACGTATATGAGCACAAACACCCAAACACATCCACTCATACCGGTACAGACAAAGAGAGAGTGGTGCAAAATATACTACAAAGCAAACATACTCTATTTATAGCATTATAGAACCTGTCAAGTCATTAAAGGCCCTATACTTCATCCCTGTTGATCCTGATTCTGTATTTACACAAAATACTGACCCATTCACCAGAAAAAAAGGTTGGCATTGTACATTTATGCAGACATTGTATACTTTACATATGTTCGTTATAACATGTGCGTTAAAGTAACACTGTGGTTAATGTGTGGTTCAGCTTAGGCACAAAAATCGCTTGAGTTAGGAAAAGATCGTGTTTTGAAATATTAGATTCTGGTGGCACAATCCTGGCAGGAAATGTAACAATGTCTTGGTACAAAACAGTTGCTTTTCGTGGCACAATATGTACCCATGTTTGGTGGCTAAAAAGCCACTGGAAACACAGTCATGAGTGGCCAAAAAACACCCAGTTTTGTTGTTTGTTGGTCTTGAACAGTGGTCTGCAGCTTGGCAGGACTCTTGCCTAGGTGTCATGCCATCCACTATCCACCTATGTCACAGTTTTGCTCTTTTGCAAGTCAGTTCATCAGCCAATCTTGTAAATCAGCAATTCAGTGTGAATTTGACAATGTGTGATGTAATTTAAATCAGAGGCTCCCAACTGTTCCAGCCACGGGATCCAGATTTGTCTTGTCTTTGTCGTCAGATTTGTCATTAGTCAAAGGTCCACACAGTTCAACATACTTGCACTACAGCAAGAAACTGTACTTCAAAATAAAAGCTCTGTGCCGGCACAGTCCAAGTCACTTGCGGTCCATTCAGAATGGACCAGCAACCCACTTCTGGACTGTGACCCACCAGTTTGGAACAACTGGTTTAGAATATATAGCAAAGATACTGAAGAATAGAAGAACATTCTTTTACAGGTTTACTTTTAAGCATTTTTTTTTTACCTGGTCCCAAATTCTATTGATAAATGTGTGAGAACATTTTCAACACATATCTTCTGTGTGAATACCTGGATAACATTTTGCTGCAGATACATCGTATTCCATTGTACACTTTGTACTTTACAACAAAAATACCTTCATATTGTTGGATTCATTGATTCACCTGTTCTTTGTGGCAGTGGGTGTAACCAGTGCTTATTAAAAACAGTGTTTGTTGGTGATATTTAAAAAAAAAAAAAAAAAACAACTTTCTAAATGTATTTCTCTTAAAAGGTCTTGCAACTTTTTTCTTCAGGTATTTCCTCACTGTTATTAGTGATATGCATGAACACAAAATTTCCTGCCAGTAAGGACAGTCTTTAATCGTTTTTTCCAAAATGACATTTCTGTATTTGTGATTTTGTCCTTGCTTTTCGTACTCATTTAAAACTGGCGTTACTCGGTTGGAAAAATGTGACACTTTCCTGCACCAATCAGTTTTTTAAGCTACATTTAAAACCAAAAGCTGTTGACAGTTGACAGTTGTGAGTTGTGTGCTTGTGTTGCCACAACTGTCGCTCTCAGATCTCATCAAACAACAGCCACACACTCCTGATGAAGCAGATTAACTGGGTGTTAATGGGATGCACATGATGGTGAGGAAGATATTTATTGAAGAAGTGAAGCCTGCAGGCAGGTTAGAGGGTTCAGGTACAGGCAGCTGGAAAACAAAGACACGCAGCAACATTGACAATCAGGCAATTGACAGTGGAAACAGCAGCTGGTATATGTAGTGACTGGGTGATTGTGGAATGAGACACAGGTGAGCAGGAGTGTGTGGGAGGCAGGTGATCACAGTGAGGTCCGGTGGCATCTGATGGACAGGTGGAGAATGGCAATAGGCTTGTTTGAGATGAGCTCCGCCTCGCCTGGAAAGTAGATGAGATCAGAGGGTGGCGACGAAAAGCTGCAGTCAAGTCTGACAGTTTTAATAAATGATGCTCTGTTTCCAGCAGGATCAACGGGACATACAGGAAGTCACAGAAGTATTTACATCCTGTTCGATCCATCTGGAGGCTACCTGTAGTTTGTAGTCTCTGGATCTGGCTCTAAATCTGTGGCCGCCTCAATCTCTTGAGGTTATTGTTGGCCACAAGTGCATGACATCAGAGCACGTCGGACACAAATCTAACCAGCATGCACTTTGTAGCGATTGGTGGTGACTGATTTTCAGACCAGCCTTATTATGTAGAAGTAGCGGCTTGGGGAAGGTGAAAATAAACACAACTGTGGAAGCAGTTAAACTCTATATAAATAGTAACTAAGGCTGTTTATTTCCCCTCAAACCTTAACTGTTGCCATTTCGTCATGAATGTTGAATGTTATACAGGAAGAATTAAAACCAAGTTTTGAGGAAGCTTTAAAGTAAGTTTTTGATTTTCAAGATGTTGACACTTGAAAGTATAAACATGGATATACTTCCTCTTGCTGGCAGATTGTTTTTCATGTGAAAAATGAGATCTTAAAACTGAATGCATGGCTCGGCTGGCTTGATAAGATATAGTGAAATGTTTGTTTCCTCACACAGCTGTCATGGTGCAAAAGAAAGTTGATTCATCATTTGAATTTCAAAGTTGGTTGCTGTGTGTTTTAGCACACTAATGCTGCAAACTTAAACCAGAGATTTTTTTTAATTCAAATCGCATCATCTCTGCCAGTCACCTTGCATGAGTGCTGTTTACTGTTTGCTCCAGGTTTGAGAGCTTCTGTCTCTGCTATGCTGCTGAACAATGATAGGCTCGTAGTCAAAATGTTGAAGATTCCCTCGGCTAACCTATAGCCAACAAACTTTTGTTGTGATGTTCTGTTTCCTCCAAACAGCTGCTGCGGACATTCCCTCGAGCACAGCCAGTCCCAGTTGCTGGATCCTTCAATGGCAGGCGGTGGATAACTATGCCACTACAGGGAGTGTGCAAATGTAAATAAGAGTGTGAATGCCAAGGTGCTGAATAAGAGTGTGCATGCTCAGCAAAACCACTCGGAATGTATAAAAAGAAAAATAAATTACGCTCCTTATCTCTCGCCACCAATTTGTTCTAACAATACACGACTCTGTTCCAGGTCTGCAGCCTGCATTGATATTTAGTCATAAAGACTTGTTTGTATTGTTCTGCGCTGCCTCTCATTTTGCAGGGCATTTCAAGCATATTAAGTCCAGGGGTAGAAATTGAAAACTCACCTCTTTATATTGGCATTTTGAGTGATAAACACCAAAATTACAAGCAACCAGTAATTCAGCGATGATAGACAAGTTGTACGAAGGACATGGACAAGGGGAAATGTCACTCATACATTTAACAAGGCAGGAACATCTTTAGTGTTAGCAGGGGAGAGCAATGTGGGAGCGTGGTGTGTGATTCAAGAGAGAAAGGGACACACATGAAGTGCTTGTTAATGAGAGGAAAGAAGGAGACTGCTGTCCCGACCGGGGTGAGCAGGTCAGTGGACCATCGAGGATCCAGGAGGTGGAGGAGCTGAGGCTCTTCAGGTGTGGTGGGGGGGTTGCTGCAGGGAGAGTGAGGAGCCGGATAGGAAGACAACACAGAGACTGGGCTGTAGCCTGGAGGGGAGGTAATGCAGCTCTCTCAGCAGCTGGGGGTATCAGCACCAGACTTGAACATCTTGTAGTTAGTATTGCATTTTTGGTCATGTTCCAATATCCTGAAACAATGTGCAATCTAATATTCAACACAATAATCCAATGGTTTTACAGTAGTTGCAATATGAGAGGACATAATCAAATGAGATGAGATACGTAGAGATTTTATCCTTGCTGACTTAAAGGAATACAAGTGGGGCTTTATGTTGGTAACTTCTGCCTCTGGTTTGATCAATAATGATGAACACTGTACTCACCAACATTACTGATGGGGCTTCAGAGGGGGGAAACAATGGTATGAAATAGGTTCAAATGGGGCAACAGTCAAAGTGAATAAAAGAAACCATCAGATTGGTCAAAAACTTTTTAAACTTTGACTCAAATGTCCACTATCAGTTCAGGAAGGACCCAAATGCAGAACAGGAGGCAGGTTGAAGAGGCGACAAAGTGTGAGCTTGAAAGAAAAAAAAACATCAACAGCAGGCAGGTAACTGAGAGTCCAAAGGAAAGAAGAACCAAAACTAAAATGATAAACACAGGGAGGAAATCCAAAACTGAACATGGGAGACCAAGCAGGAAACAGCACCATGAACACAGGGATGAGCACAGACAAACTGACAGGGGACAAAGGGAAACACACAGGTATATATACACAAAAAAATAATCACAAGAACAAGACACAGCTGGAGTAGGTGGACATGAGGAAAAGGAGGGAAATGGGGACTGGTTGACAATAAGGGTGTGGAGGGGGACACTATGGTGGAGCAGACAAGACTAATACAGAACAGGTGTGAAGGGAAGACTGAGAACAGGGAAGGACTAACGAGATGAGGGGAGACAGATGTGACAGAAAACAGGCGGGAAAACACACAAAGACAGGAAGTAAAACATGAGAAATGACACAAAATGAGAGAGTATACAAAATAAAACAGGAAACAGATTAAACATGAATGAATAACATGAATCAAGGAGCACAAACAAAAAACTCATAGTCCATAGGATAACAGAGTATAAACAAAAAACAGGATCATCATCAATGTACTTGACATATTGATTTTCCTGAGAAATTAAGCATTCTTGTCTTTATTTGTGGACAGAGATTAAAGAAAATAAAGTGCGAGAGGGGGAGAATGACTGGAATCATACTGGGAACATGGCAAACAGAGTATAAGATATGCATCTAAACCACTCAGTATTCCCATACAACGGTTCGTATGATATATAACAAATTAGCGACCCACAAATAACGTTATGTTAAGTAACATTATGAGGTACCTTTACTTTAAAGTAATTCAAAGTTCACTTGGTTTCACATGATTATGAACAGACAGTCCAGGGGAAAGTCCTGTGTGGTTTGACCACTGCCACCACCGCAGCCTGTCACCTTACAGACTACTTTCTTCTTTACTCCCATCAGCGCATTGGTCATGTGAATGCAACTTTCCCGATTATGTGGGTTATACACAAACTACTAGCTCATGATAATTTACATGATTTACAGTTACATACAAATTGTGGTGCATTATTTTCGTAGGTAGGATACATATAAACAGTGCATGAGAACAGCCTGAACCACTACAGGCCACATTACGCCCCCAGTGAGGAATCATAGCTGACATTTTGGGTGCACTAACCTACTGGGGCAGTTCAGCCCAACATTAAAAATCCATATTTATCCTCTTACCTGTAGTGCTGTTTATCAATCTAAATTGTCTAAGGGGCTATACACATGCCACTACTTTAACTGCCTGGAAAATGTGAGGTTGGGCACTACTTTTGTGCCTTTTTTGAGCTAGCTTTCAAGAGTGCGGTAGTAGTTGCATCTGAGGTCGTTAAGCAAAGTACTGTGTTGTATGACAAATACGCTTTTGGGAAGATGTGCAGGCTATAACGGCGTGACTCTGGCGTTTGAGCGCACCTGCCGTAAGTCCTCATTGAAATCAATGATTTTGTGCTTGACAAAAATGTGGCATGTGTACAGCCCCTTAGTGTGAGTGTTGGAGATGCCAACATTTTCTCAGCTTCGATTGCTGAGCTGTAGTGTTCGCTAGCTCAGAGGTGCTAAGTGAGTTAGCAGTAGATGCACGCTTCTTTCTGCACGGTGATATGATTGGTGGGTGTAGTTAGGTAGAAAGAAAATAGTTCCTATATGAAACTGCTCACAAAAAGGTCTGTGGATTATCTTTATTACCTAGGTCATGATTTCTGGAAAGAAACATTTCTGCTGAGTTTTTCAAATGTAATTTTTTGGCACCTTGAGCACCACAAGCTGAGTGCCATCTGGTTTCTTTATATAGAAGGCAGAAATCTCTATAGCTGATATCTCCAACACTCAGCAACTCACATCAAAACAATCTTGAAAATATGTGTTTTTGATTGTGAGGTGAAGTGTTCCTTTAAAGTGGGAGCTAGTCTGGTAAAACTGTTGGCTTGTTTACATCCTGTAAATTTATAAGTGTTCATGTTGTTAGTCTGTTTGACCTGTTTTTTGGTCATGGTGCTCAGAGAATACTTTGGTGAGTATCAAAACTGGAAGCACCAATGGCCAGAGATATGAAAATGTAACCTAATTTGTAATAAACCATTGTTTCTCTTTGATGAGTCTTAGTAATTCATGTAGTTGGTAAGTTTTTGGAACAGAATGTTTTTTCTTTGACTGAACAAACCTCCACATTTTCCACAAATACAATAAACTTTTACTACGATCGTCATCAAGCACTGAGAATAAAAGCAAAATAACTTATCAAGCAAATATGAATTCAAAATGACAATGAACTACATTTGTTGTATTAATAAATGTAAGGCTCATGTCTTTCTGCTGTTTGTGTCAGCCTGTGGAAGCTTTAAGACTTGCTGTTGGGTGGGTTTCTCTTGGTGAAAAATCCTCAGGCGCATAGGAAATGTTTCTTTTTATGTTACCAGAAGCAACAGAATTGTTTGTGTGGAATAAATAGAAGAGGAGTCGAGCAGTTATCCATCTGCGGAAGCAGTATTGCACACAGCATTTGATTGACAGGCAATGCTTGAGAAGTGATTGCTTGGCTGCTTTTAAACCAGAATATCAACAGAATAAAGATCAAAAATAAGACTTTCCTGTCTTTAAGAGTGCTAATATCTGAAATGATGTTTAGCATGTGTGTTGCTTCCACTGTTTCACAGGAGTACCAGTTGAAAACAGACACTTGTACAATAAGTGGAGAGACTCTGTTGGATGATGTTTGCCTCGATGAGCGAGATTTGAAATCCTGTCTGTCTGACTGGTGTTGAGGCCTCTTCAGACCCCGCAGATAAGAGAGGGAAATGTTCAACCCGCAGACAAGCAGAGAGAAGATGATGACAGCGGGGCTCACCTCACCCCGGGGAGGTGAGGAGCTCAGAGGTGTTGTGAAGAAATGGATTTCAGCTGTGCAGCTGTGCGATGAGACAACTAAAATGGAGGGAAAGCGAGGGTGCAAACAGGTCGACGTCAAAGACAAAATGGAACAGATAAGGATAGGAGGAAGATTGTGATCGATACTCATTATGAACAAGAAGGAATAAAAGACAAGATACACCAGGAGATATACATTTAGACTGACTGTATGAAATGTAAAAACAATTCAATCTAACACATTCTGAGTCCTTACTTGTCAAATACAGCAGCTTTGTAAAAAAGCCCTACCTGTTAAACGATGGCACTCACAGTTTTGGATGATCAGGGATGACGTATAGGTTTAAGCTTATCACATGTATAGTGTCGTTTAAAAATAAACTTGTAAATGTAATCCACTTTCCACCTGGTAAATGCATATTGTCCCTTTTCAAAACAATCTTCCAATGTAGGTAGGGCTGTGTATGGCTTAAAAAATTCTGATTTCAGTACCAATACCAGCACCCTTAAAGTGATACCAATACCAACAGACCATTTAATCTGATACCTTTTTTTGTTCTTCGATTGATACCCATCATGTGAATGCAAGCATTCAGTCGTGTAAAATGCCACCAGACACCATAGGCCCGTACTATAGCCATACTTTCAAACATTTTGGTGGCATCTCGGCACAATCAACTGCGAACTTAGTGATGACTTGGCCACACTACAGACTGTAGGGGTTGTAACTTTTGCAGTATCGGGCCAATCAAAAAACACTTGCAGTGCTTGGCTGCACGTAAAACGGTTATTTGTTTTCTAGATCGGGGTATGTGATGAGTTAAAGAATAATACCAAGTTGATGTGGTGATCATGTTAGTTGCTTATTTGCAAAATTAGCATTGATTAGGAGTCAGGTTTGTGTCCACATGATGAAAGTAAGTCCAATATTCCATTGCTTTGAGCTCTATTTTTTGTCTCCACTACTTCCTTACAGGAACCTGGCTCTCTAGCTGCTTAATGCTTCACTATGTTCACCAGCTGCTTGGGTTTATGGTTGGCTTTCATTACTTTTTTTATTTAAAAAAGCTGCCTACTGCATCTGAAAACAGTACAGAGTGGTGAGAGCTAACCAAAACATTTAAACTGTGTGCCGTAGAATTAAAACAATTAGCTGAAAGACACAAAAATGAGAGTCAAGTTATAATTGTATGTGGGATCAAAACACGAGTAACCCCTTTTCCAATGTCTGTAGTGATTTGATCCATATAGTTGAAACAAAAATATTAATTACTGCAACTACAGGTAATTTCACAATTTCAATACGTACATTTAGCAGACTTTATTCCACAGCTCAAAGTTAGATGAATATTCCTCTTACGCTAGGGCCACACCGCCCGCGGAAGCGCCACGAATAGCCTCGAAGCGCTGAGAAGAGAAGGCAGTTTCCTTTCGGCGCCCATGTTAACCGACTGTGTCGTCCACACTGGCCGCGCCACGCCGGGAAGCTCTGCGGCAGGCTCACGATTTGCAGTGATCAGTTCGACGTCTGGTCTATTTTCTGCGCAAGCCGCGAGTGAATCTGACAAGCCAGGCAGTGAAAAACAAGAGCTGGGAGCAGAATCACTTGTCGACGGCGTGGAGAAATGCGCGTCTGATGTGAACGGAGGTGCTCCGGTGCGCGAGAGAATTTCGCTGCGCTGCGCTTCCGCGGGCAGTGTGGCCCTGGCGTCACTAAAGCTACATTACAGTCAGTACCTTTTCTATCAGCACTGTGTTGTCAATATAAAGGGCAAAAACATTGAGTGTGCTTGCTGCAGCTGAAGGACAATACTTAAGTACACATCTGAGAAACTGAAAGTCTGTATTCAATCAGCTCCAAATGTAAGGGGAAGTAGTGGGAGTTTCTTTGTTGACTGTTCGCTGGAGAGTTCAGTTTAAAGCCAGGACCTTTTGCACAAGGCTCCACTTTCCTGAGTATAGATTTGATTGGCCGAACGTCATACAACTGCATCAGCTGCAGAGAGGGCAACACTGAACAACAACAGATCATTCTCTGCAAAGTGTAACTTCTATACCTTAGATTTTTACAGCAAGTCACAACACCAGTAGCAGAAATTAATGATATATAGTATGTGTACAAAATATGTAAATTAATTGAGAATCTTAGGGACAGTAAAGAAGGATTTAGCTTCAGTTTCAGTGCTCTTTACATCAATTAAGGGTGAATGCTGTAAAGCTGTAACTCCTGTGAGTTGGATTTTTACACGATGGGGAAAAAGGAGGCTTGTGGGAACATTTTGATGTATTATAAAGTGTATGAAGAGTGAAAACTGTGAGACTAGAAACATTTTCTTGTTTAATATCTTATTAACCACAGCTTGACACCACCAGCCTCCCCATAGACTTGCATTGGACTAGAACTGAATCTTGATATATTATCTACAGTAAAACTTTGAAAGCATTCTTAAAGTCGCATTACAAAATGTCATACAAAAATAAGAAGTCTTCACTGAAATTATCAAAGAGACTTTAAAATGTTTCCTTCATTGTGCATGTAAGATCGAGCTTTTTCTCTTATTCATTGTTGATTTGAAGAATGCATTTAATCTTTAACATACAGCATGTTTTCTCATGAATTGAGATATATTTTTATTCTCTAAATAAAAGCCAGTCATTCAGAATAGTTTGTGAAAAGTTTTGCAAGGTAAAATATGTAGAGCATTCAGAAAGTATTCAGACCCTATCTTTTTTCTATGTTGCAGCCTTAAGCTAAACTCATTTAAACATTGTCCTTCATCAGCCGACACTCATCACACGCACTTATACAGACAAGTGTGGGCCTTTCTAAACTATGTCCAATCAACTGAACAGACAAAAGATGGACTCCAATCAAGGTGGAGAAACACTGGAAAGATGATCAGGGGGAGTGGAATGCACCTGGGCTGAAATTCAAGTGTCACAACAAAGAGTCTGAATATTCATGTCAATGTGATTTTTTTCAGTTTTTTCTTTTCAGTACATTTGCAAGAAAAGTCCTGTTTTCACTCTGTCAGTTTGCGCCATTGTGTGAAAATTGTTCGGAATAAAAGATTAATTAAAACCAAGACTGCAACATCAAAAAATGTGAAAAAGTGAAGACTGAACTCTTTCTGAAGGCACTTTATATCTCTCTGTTAATATTTTATATTTTAGACCAGAGGTGTCTCATTTTATTTTATGGACCACATACAGTCCAATTCTATCTCATGTGGGCCAGACCAGTAAAACCATTTCATATACCTATAAATGACCAGCCCATTCTCATTCATAACTTGTCAAATACCACCACTCTGTCAGTGATCTCAGCATCAGATACACACACAGAGGCACCTTTCACAGCGGTATGATACACAGTGGGCAACAACCAAACTCTTAAAATACCACCATTGCGTCAGTGGACGTCTGTGTGAGATACTGATGAACAAAGGCACCTTCTGCGGCAAGACAAAACGCACTGGTTGGAAGCAGTTTTGGGGTCATCCCTATGTTTCCCGGGTTCTATGTTCCCCGCTTACCACCCAGAAAGGTTCTATGTTTCCCGCTCAACCAAGCGGGAAACATAGAACCCGGGAAACGTAAAACCTTTTTTGCAGGGTTAAGTGGGGAACATAGAACCCGGGAAACATAGATACGCTCCTGCAGTTTTTAACCCTGCCAGCAAGTACAAAGAGTGAGAAAGTTGCTGTAGGGCACGTAGGAGGGGAGATAGATGGGTCCAACAAACTCTGGACTTTCACCCGCGAGCCCGCTGTTCGTGTCCTGTGTGAAACCAAAAGTCAACATGCTTTTGTTGCCTAAACTTAAGGAAATAAAAGAAAAACAAAGTGTTTTACCTACGTTGTAAGTTTATATGAAGACTGTATGCATGTATTGAGCATTAACTGTACATTTCCTGTGAAAAGAAAGTGTATTTTGAAAATGCACAATGTATGTAACAAGCGTCATTTGAGGCGCTATCCGTTAGCATCCAAATCTGACACAAGAGGGTACCTAGCATATCATATTTTGACGTTTAGGTCCACTTACAAAGCTGCGGTATTTGACCAGTTGGGATTAGAACACGTTAAAATTAAAAGACCTCCATTTTTTCCTTTCCATTTAGTGTAAAGAAGTAAAAGTATATTCTTAAAACATGCACAATTAATGAACAATCCAGACAGCAAAACGTGCCCAGATGAAGTACAACATCCTGGTATTTTTTGGCATACTTCATTTAACGTACTACGTATTGGGACGTACTCAATATTTTTCTGCCATAATAGTATGGAGGTATGGGTACTGGAATGCACAGATGTGTCACGTTGCTTGTATGTTAGCACATGGGATCTATACTGTAACAGTGTATACAGTGTTGGGTCTGCTCCCCTTATTAGAACAGTGCAACCCCCCTAGTGGACAAAAGGGAATAGCAGAGCTTTTTATTGATTCTTCTTTGCAATATTCACACTTTGCAAAGTCATCCAGGATTGGACTCTTTGGCAGAACACTGGTCCACAGACTGTGTTTGACACCCTGTTTCAGACCTTCTTCTTCATGTTGTGTCTCATGTTAAATGTGAGTGTCATTCCAAATAGAGCTATCTGACCCACTGACATCTAAATGAAATGATTGCTGGCTAAATGCTCAACTTATTGGACAATACTATTGAATTATACAACCAAAAACCTTTCCTTATGAAATAAAATAACTGCATTTTTCTTTTTTAATTCAGTACTGTAAGTAAAATACTGATATTGAATTAATAATGCATTAGATGCACCCTCTGTGTTTCAGTAGCCTGCAGGTATCGATCAACGCTCCAATTAAAATCACAGCTATCACAGGCCATCTACTGACTCTACAGACTCCACAGCACAGAAGATTCATTATTCTTCAGTGAACATACAACAAAAACAGAAGGCGCACTCACTGATGTTACACTACAGGCAGCAGCACTGTCTGCCTGCTTCACAGCGGTCCATCTATGGTCTTCAGAGCCACGGCAGACAGTTGTTGTTCCCCATACAGCGCGTGACTCATCAACGCACACACACTGTATTTCCACAATTGTGTTCTCAGAAGGCAATCTAAGTAATGAACTGTGCGAAAACCCATCTGTGTTCCATTTTCAATTTGGCACATCTTTGCAATGCTATTAATGATCTCGCAGACGCATTTGTATTCAATGTGATTTGCAATGTAGCATCTTTTTTTTCACACCACACAACATATTGATATGTGGAAACTCAAGATTGGATTTGGAATAAAGTTGACTGTGGTGTGATATCTTCATAAACAGGACATTTACAAGCCATTTTCCAACACAATGAAAGTTTGAAAAACAATGTTCTGAAATATAAAACAGATTCATTAAAAAAAGAAAAAGTATTAGAAAAGTAAAAGTGTAAGATAATTTAACTTTTTCCCACATTAACACATTACTGTTTCACTATCAAAGTCTGATGAACATACCAATTGACATCACGCATTTTGATGAATCTTGTCACATTTCTAAGAACCAGGTGTCTGGAAGGAAAAAATATCTGCAGGAATAATGAATTTTGTGCCTTTAGAAGCAGTGACAGTGGTTTATCTGGGATAAAGCAAAGAATTGTGTTTTGGGGTCGTTTTTTTAATAGTTTGAGATGAGCGGCATTAGTGACAATAGTGAAACTGACAAAGTAAATAGGGTCACTGCAGAGACTCAGTTCTAAACAGTAAATCCAAATAAAAAGACATCAGATAGGTGGGGGCAATGGGATATGAGGTGCAAGAAAAAGAGACTGCATATGAGAATATCTATCAAAAATAACACAAATGTATAAAACGCTACTGTGGGTCTCAGCCTAAAGTCGACTGCCTAACATTGATTTGTTTATGTCCAGATGGATCAAGTGAGGCAATACTTTATCTTTAATGATGACAGAAAATCAATTCTTCATGCATCTTTGCAAAGTAAATAAATAAATAAGAAATATCACAACATAATCAAGATTGTGTTTATCCCATTCAGAGTAGCTGAGCTGTGTTTGTATTTACTCATTACATTTGCAGGAAAAATAATGAATCATTAATGAGAGTTTATCCAAAATGCAACATAATACAGCCGCTGCGCTACTTGAAAGTTGTCATGTAAACAGTTACAGTTTACAGTTACTTGTATAGTTGTAGTTCTACTTACCTTGTTTGTCTACTGTTGTCCACTGCAGGTGGTGGTTTCACAGAGTGGCCAAAAACAGGAATCTGCTGATGCTGAAATCAAGGTTAGAGTGAATCGGAACATACAGTATGAGCCATGAAAACAAACCTTAAATTCACCCAGTTATAATATAAAAATATGAACCCAATCACCAGAATAAATGTTGGTATTGTGTGTTTATGCAAGTTTCTTAATGTTTCAATTTTCAATCTTAAGTTGTGACAACACTGCGGTTAACGTGATAATGTTAATGCAAAACTTCATTCATTCATTCATCTTCTAACTGCTTCATCCTCTTGAGGGTTGCGGGGGGGCTGGAGCCTATCCCAGCTACATCGGGCGAGAGGCAGGGTACACCCTGGACAGGTCGCCAGACTATCGCAGGGCTGACACATAGAGACAAACAACCATTCACACCTACGGACAATTTAGAGTTACCAATTAACCTAGTCCCCAGTCTGCATGTCTTTGGACTGTGGGAGGAAGCCGGAGTGCCCGGAGAGAACCCACGCTGACAACATGCAAACTCCACACAGAAGGGCTCCCATGCCCGGGATCGAACCGGCAACCCTCTTGCTGTGAGGCGAGAGTGCTAACCACCACACCACCGTGCTGCCCTTAATGCAAAACTTCTCCTTGAAAAAAAAAAAAAATGTCTGTCAGGCCAGTCGCCAGAATAAGATGTTGGCATCATACATTATACATTTCTGCAAACCATGGATGTCTTACATTTGCACGTTTCATACAGTACATGTCACATCAGTGTTTCGAAAGTGATGTAGTTAAGATTACATGTACATCAGCTGAGTTTCTTATCGAGAGGCTGAAATGGGTAATGGTACGAGACAAGCTGCAGATCACCGTTTAAAACCACTAAACAGTTGTACTGGTTGATTTTATCGCGAGACATCAGAGGCATTTCCAGCAGCTGTGGAGGCAAAAAGCTGGTATTTCAAGCCAAAACATGATCTCTTCCGTCATATAATATGTTTTTTTTTTGTGTGTCTAAACATAATCACACATACATAACACATAACCACAGTGTTGTTGGAACATAAGGAAATGTCAGGTTTTCACATACTCACCAAATAACAATGTACAAATGCAACATATCGTTGGTTTGCAGAAGTACCACAGTTGATTGCTCAAACAATCTGCTACTCGGTAGCTGTCTCGCCTGGGTGCAGTGCTGGGAGGGATAGGTTCAAAACTTATCCCACTACAGATTTTTAGGGCTAAAATGCAATTTTTAATCAGGTGAGATTTATTTTCTTTTTAGAGTCAACAATAATTTATCACATGAATGAACTGTGAAAAGTTGAGACCCCATCGTGGTATGTATATTTAGGGAGTAGAGATGTCATGGTTAGTTTAGGAATATTCCTTCAATGGAGTCAAGACACTGGTGGTGGAGGTGAGGGAAGGGATGGTAGTGTAGAAGCTGGAGTGAGGCAGAAAGAATTCTGAATGAAATGAGAGTGTAAAGATTCCTAACTGAACTTTCGCCAAGCTTCATTAGATTACTAAAACTAAGTAACATATTCTAAATACTCTGGATTACTTTTGGAATACTTCAAAATAGTTTTGCTGAACTTATTTACCTCAGTCTTATATTTCCATGCTGAAAACACACCACATTGTCCTGGCTGTCCATCTCCTCTGTCACTGCCATGTGGCAGATGCACGGCACGCACTTTGCATGCATTATATGTGTTTTACACCATGGCCTTACAGCAAGCGGGAATTGCTTTCTGTCCACAATGAATCAATTAAATATGTACTTGTGTAATGTTGCGTAAACAAACCATGTAGGCTGCCTATCAGCTGTGTGCTCCGCTGGAGACGCAACCACTTAAACTATGGAAGGGTACTTGCTATCTTTCTATGTTTATACTTTTTAAACAGAGAACACATGGTTTATATTGTGATAATTACTGGAAATGATACACAATAAAGTCAACAGCAGGTAGGCTATAGCCATAGGCGTTTACTGCTTTCAGTTCCCTGGTGAACTCCCTCCGACCAGCTGCCACCACTGCAGTTAAACAAGGAGATGATGTGTAGAAACTGTAACAGTAATGTTATACAGTTGCTTATATTTTGTATTTTCAATACTTAACTCCATTACTTGTATACCATCACTCCCCAACCCTGCTGGAGCATCACGCTACCTTAGATATACTGATGTGATACATATGAAACACACAGCTTATCTGTGGTTTTCAGAAATGCACAATGCCAACATTTTATTCTGGTGACTGGGCTGAAAACTATTGATTAGTGCAGCTTTAAAGTAGTCCTTATGTGGAAAAGATATCAAACAATCTTAAGTCTCCTTTCACTTTGTTAGAGCACATGTTCACAACTAGTAAATACCTTATTTTAAAGCCAACCTCGTTGATTGATTCCTCTACAATGTGCTTTACAAACCACACCACAGTGTTGGAGGTTGAAAATAAACCTAATTATCCCCCCGTGACACTGCAAAGCAATTGCTGCCGCGTTTGTTTTGAAATTGGACTTGGTAATGTGAGTATTTGACCTGCAGTATTTAGTAATTCCAACTACACTGGTTTAATCCCACCTCATTAAAACAGCAGCCACTTCACACGTAGACGGCCTCGAATCGATCACGCCACATCCTTTAATTTAAAAAGTCATTAAATCAGACCAGTAGTCCAGACACCGAGCTTTAGGCCATCTCCTGGATCCCTCCTCCCTCGTTGGATTCTGTGTAGCTCACTCCATCACCTTCCCATAAAGTCCTCCACATTACCCCGAGCAGCTGTTTGGGAAAATCAAATTATGCAGAGAGATAAAATTTGAATTCAGCAGCCACCCCCAGCGTAACTCATGATTTATTGATACTTTGGAGCAGACATTAATATTGTCGTTACGATTAAGACTCATCTGAGTCAATTTATGATGGGTGTCCCATTCTGATATCTTTATTATCCTTTGGTCAGTTTGCAGGGAGTTTAATCTTGTGTTGAGGCCACACTGATTGTCAGGTGGTGGGATTTGTACAGTAGGGCTTCCCTTGTTATGCCTAACCTTTAGAAAGGTTGCATCGTTTCGTTTGACATTTCAGAAACAGCCCATTTGCTTTGACAGGCACGCCATCACTGAATGACACAATCCTTTTCTTCAGTGTGCTGCAAAACCTTGAACAAGAGAAACATTTGAGTTGGCGGCACATCCCTCTTTCAAAGTATTTTCGGTGATTCATGTTCTTTAATGATTGAAGAATTTACTAGATGCTCTAGGTAATTGAAGACAAAACTCAAAGTGGCAAAATGGGTTTTTTTTTCATGCTCTTTTAGCACCTTCTTTCCTTCTCGCCTGCTGAGTGCTTTGTGAGCAAGGCTACATCACAGAGACAGCTTTTTACAGACATGTTTAATTGCACTTTTTTTAACTGATGTTTTTGGAAGAGCTTACGTATAGATGGGATGAAAAAAAATTATCTTTCAAAAGAAGAGAAATACTTTGATTTAAAAAATATGCATGTTTCATCATAATAGCTGAACACAAATAATGAAATGTGGACAAGATCTGACCACATCCTAAAAAAGGCAAAATAATAGCTACCATTTAAAGCTGCACTTATCATTATTTTCATATGAATGATGGATGGAATAACTTTGCTTATTGCGGAAACATCTTTGGATGATGAAGCCACTGATAGGATTCCAAAGTTTCCCTCAGCTCTGCAAAGCACCTTTTTAAGGCACTCTTATTGCTCTCATGAGTGTCATTTCCACTGTGACGGACAAAGTTAGAAACCACCTAATAACCACAGTGGAGCATTTAGACAGATATTTCCCTCAGAAGTTGGAGGAGACCAAAACAGAGCTAAAAGAAGAGTGACCCATAGTACTCATTTTCTGGTTCATATTTGTAACTGAGGTTTTTATTAGAACATGTTTACATGTGTAAAAGTTCAGAAAACTCTTCATTTTCCACGTACTGTCTGTACTGGAGCACCGGTATTCCTCTGTCTGAAACACTCCATTTTAGTGCCTGTCCCTTTAAGGAAGCCCAGTCTGCTCTGATTGGTCAGTGTTGCTGGGTCTTCCACATCTTGATGTCTCTAAATGGTCATTGCAGCTAAAGAATGGCTGTAACAGAGAAAAGCAACCGTTTCCACCATGAAAAATCGCCAATAAAAGCTTCTTAACACAACACTTCTGGGACATGCAGCAGGACAATGATCCAAAATCAGGAAGGAATTTACAAACTCACCAACCACATTTACATGTTTCCCTGACATTAGCATGTAGCTACATGTAGCAGTGTACGCGATGTCATGTAAATGTCTGAATCAGATAAAGAAATATAAAGAAATTTGTCACAATCTGACATCATATTGTTTTGGAAGTAAAAAAGCTGAATACAGAACATTCAGATAAGTCTGAAGCCTCAGGTTTTTGCTGGTATTATTTGAAATGTTGGCCACATTCAATATGAACATGTGACACAGTAGCATTATATACGTATGACAGAACATAAGGAAATATAAAATACAACAAAATTTCAATTTATGGCACAGGCTATTATTTTACTTCAATCCCTGAACTCAACCAGTGTTTATGTGGGACGGGCCTTTAATTCCTTTCACACAAAACTCAGCAGAGGTGGGAAAAAGCCTGCTATCAAGCTGATTATTTAAACCAGTGTGAATGTTAATTAAAAAAAAATAGGCTATCAAATAAAATATAATTTACAAATTACGTATTTAACTATCTCCAACAGACAGAGCTAATGAATTAAAGGAATAAAAGCTAAGTAATCAAGGACACGTATTCAGACTTCATGACCGCTTCAGAGGCAAGAAGTCAGCACCTTTTTTTGTCTCTCTTATTTACCAGACTGGTAAATCTGAATGAATTACAGGATTCTTTGGTGCTCATGGTGTCTATAAAATGCACTGAACAGTTCAACTGTGGAGAATCTAACCAAACCAATGATATGTACCATTACTATACTGACAAAAGTTAAATCTGTATATTTGTTTTGCGCAATCTAAGCAGCTAACGTTAGCGCAGGTGGGTAGCTGACAACCCAATGGGCTTATTAGTCTAGTATGTAGCCATGCCTGGCTATTAAAAAGGACTTGGCATTTAAGTTTTACAGTGGTCCCCTCTAAACAACTCTAATACACTGATGAAGTCACACCAACACAGTCCTGATGAAACACATTACTTTTTGAGCATAAATGAATCACAAATAATACATACGATTTTTCTTTTAACTTCTTAGTTGCTCATTTAGTCATGACACAAATACATCAAAATTGAAACCAATTTTCAGGGGCTATAAACTAAATAAACTGTTTCAAAATCAGTTGGATCATAAATAATACAATGCATGTACATTTATGTAAATGGGGAAAATATATTAAACCACAAATTGATTGTTCCCTCCTACCCTGCTCTCATAAAAATCCATTTACGTGGTTTGGACAATTAAAGCCTCAGAGATATATGACTGAAAAATAAGGGAAAGCATTCAAGTATTATAAAGTAAATACACTTAAATGCTGTCAAAGTATCAAAATGAAAACTCATTATGCAGAAAAAAAATCTGTTTTAGTGGCAGATTATATATTATGAGTATTATTTTTGAAACAAAGTGTTAGAAGTATTTTACTGTTACTGCATTAATGAATTGCTGCATTTTACAGTTTACTGTAGTTGAGTACAATATTTCCCTGTACGTTGTCATGGATAAGAACTACAGTATAAAGATGCTTTGAATGGAAGAGGTAAGGTACAGTTAAGTCCACCGGGCTCTTTCCTCACAGGACTTTTTAATTAAGTGATGTTGCATTAACCAGTCAGATAAAAACACACTACATTTTAATGCTGATATGAAATTGAAGTTTGATGTTATTATCCAATATCACTTGGTGTATCAAATAAACACACTAGCTAATTTCATTTCATGGTTCTGTATCTGGGAAATTAATAAACCACATATCTGGATGAGATTAGATTTCTTCTCATTACCATTAATCAGGGTTTTGTTGTTGTAACCTGAGTGTGAGCGCTGGAGGCGTGCTGCTAAGTCTGTAGCTTCACCTTAAATGACCAGGAGCCAGGCTACATCCAAAAGTCTTTATGCTGTGTAAAAAAAACTATTTTGGAAAATCGCTGTACTTGCAATCACACGTCTAAACTTGTCTTATAGTTGGATTTGAACAGGCAAAAAAAAAAAAAACAAGTTCAGGGGGATTTCTGAAAATCAATCAACTCTCATTCAAACCAGTGAAAGCCACAAGGCACAGTTGAAAACTCTTTCAGAGAAAAAAGAAATCAAAGCGACTGTTGTTCTCTCACTGGGTCACAGTGGGGGGATTTTGCTTTCTTCTGCTTCCTTTACAATACCACAGTCTAAGTCTTTGCACTGCCTTTTACTGCTGCTCCATCATTCCACTTCGCCAGTATTGATTGCATCAAGTTCCTCCAAACGGATGAATGGAATAACCTTCCTCTGTATCCATTTCCTTTTCAGCTGATGGCAGAAACACAGAGGGTGTGTGGCTAACGTCGAGCCAAAGAAACGAGGCAAAAGGATCGGCTGTGTGAATTCCTGCTCTACTGATCATGTGCATCGACTGCGGGGCTGACAGCGACCTCAGACAATCATCCTCATCCCCTCTCCCATCAACCTTGGTTTGGTCCAGCCGACCACAGCCTGCACAGAATCAATCAGCGTTGAGATATGGGCAGCCGTCACGGTGGTGACCGATTTTGGCATGCAAGACTCTCCCTTAATAGACAAAGAGACGGAGATCAATAGCCAATTTGGCCTTGGAATGAGGCTGGAATGGATCAGGGAAAATTCATTTTATTCTCCTCATCTTAACCTGGAGAAGTCAGGAAAAGTATGATGAACTCTCCCGACTAGTACAGTAAAGAAGCGAATCAGTCATCCGCTGTATACGGCTAACCTTGGCAGTGCAGACTGTAAGATTTCTTTTTTGTGATCTGCAGTATTTGGTATGTGTGATATGTAATGTGCTCAGAAGAAGCCATACAAGTTGTACCACATAATGCATGTTTTACCTCATTTCATTCATAAAAATAACTATAGATTTGCTTTTTTTTGCCTTCAAGGAGAATGAAAAACCAAGGGAAGTAACTTTTGAGATACTTGTACTTACTTTAGTATTTCCATTTGATTCTTTATATTTCTGCCCCACTACATTTCAGTGGAAGATGTTGTTCTTTTGACTCCATTTTACATGATGGCTGTAGTTACCTTTTAAATTAAAAACTGTAATTATAAAAAGGGAGAGGATGAAACTATGCTTTATCTTTTGCCTCCATACGCCTGGCCAATCACTACGTGAAGTGGGTGTGAATGTCTGATTGTTGGTGGTGCCAGTTTTGGAAAGTTGCAGAAATATTCCTGCCTGGTCTCATATCTAGGGCATCAAAAAACATGGGCAGTGGCCCTTGGTGTAACATATGGACATGTAATACACACTTCTGCGTCACTATTAGACAGTCAGAGCAATGTAGTATAAAGAGTGAGAAGGTCCGCTCTGGGTGGGTAGGGGGTGGACGGGTCCGACAAGCACAGGACTTTGAACCAGCAGAACAATGTCCATGTCCGGTGTGAAATTTAAAGTCAGCGTTGAGGTATTTTGTCAAGTCAGTTGATAGTCTTTCGACAGCCATTAGTCACGTGACTAACGGCAACCACAATCTTTTCCTTACCCTAACCAATGTGTAGAAAAGAGTATCTGCATATTTGGATCGATGCAAGCATCTTTAATGAACCAAGCTTTCGGTCAGAGGACCTTCATCAGGGTAGGTAGGATTGTTACCCTGATGAAGGTCCTCTGACCGAAAGCTTGGTTCATTAAAGATGCTTGCATCGATCCAAATGTGCAGATACTCTTTTCCACACAAGTTTGACACATGGTTTTCTGGCACCTGGGCATATTCTGGTCGTGAGTGCGGTGATTTGCTCCGAGCCTTACCCTGACCAAGAAATATTGTTGCCTAAACCTAACTGCCGACCTGCTGCGTCAAGATTCACCAAAGGCTGCCCTTTGGAGGACACAGTCCTCCCCATTCTGACATCAGAAAGACTGGGGCTTAGGTTTCTAAAGCTGCTGGACCATCCAACAAGCAGTTGGGATGAAGTATACCTGAAGAAAGGCCCACCTAAAAAACAGTATCAGTATAAATGTCTTTTATATTTAGAATATTTCTGTGCTGGTATCTGTGTCCGTTTCTCCAAAGTGAAGGCATGCTGACCACTTTCTACTGTAGGTGATACACTGACTATAGATACTTCACTTCAAAAATCTGAACTATCCCTTGAATCATCCCATGGCCTCATCTCAAAACACCTCGCTCAGCTGCATTAACAGTAAAATTTTATTACAAAAATCTAATATAATATGATATTACACCACTCACAGGGACCGTTTTCCTACATAATGATTAGTTCAACTTTTGATACTTATGTACTTTTACTAGGGCAGGAATTTGAATGAAGGACTGCTTAGTAAAATACCTCAGTGCATCTATATACAAACACATAATGATTAAGTGCTAAATTCAGTGTTATTCCCCCGTTTTCAAACAACATATTACCTTTCTAACCTCATTTTAAAGTTATGTGACAATGTGAATGATAATTATGACAGTTGGGACTAAAAATGACAATAATTTGTGGTTGTGCATGAATGGATGGTGACCTCTCGAGAACATAATTGGAGCAGGAGCTGATTCAGTCACGAAACCTGAAGGGTTCCTTTTCTACTCATTCAATGCGCATAATAATAATGTGACAATTCTCTGTACTATGTTATCATTCCCCCATTGAGACGCATAATAACTTTTTTTTCCATTCACAGTCTGTCTCCATGGAGAGTTATCAGGTGGTGATACTGCTCATGTACGGTGTTATCAGCAGGGGAAACCATGGCCTGCCGGCCCTGAAGGTGTTCACGCCGCCGTCCTCAGGCCGTCCTCGAGCCTCCTCGGCCTCACAGCAGCACAAAGGAACAGATTCAATTATGAAGTGACACCTTGAGGCATGTAGGAAAAACCACGCTGCTTCAAAAGAGATCACTCAAAATGTATCCTCTCCCTTTATCTCCTCCTGTCTCACCGCCTGTCTCTGAAGTCAGTGAGTCCTAATGTGTTGCTCCGGAAAGCACAAAACAGATAAATGTGTCTCTAGTACCAAAGTAAGGAGCTCCCAAGGTCATGATGCCCTGAATGTGACTGAGAACTTTTCCTTTGGCTTAAACAATTTTATTGATTTAAGGCAATTAGTGCAGAACTGAAGGGATAACTCAGCCCACACAGCTGCATAGGTAATGAGGATTACTCCCTTCTTGTTTCCAGCAGTCAGATCCTCCGCTGCACGGGGAGACGTGTTTCATGCTCTTGCCAGTCTTTGTTCTGGCTGTTTGCCATTTTACTTGAGTTTCTCCTCTTTTAGTTTTTGATAACACATCAGTTTTACATGTGTGTGTTTTAATAATTGCACTAAAGACTAAACATAATCTAACTGCTTTTATTTTAGCAACGACTAGATATAGAGTGAATCTCTGGTAATGATGAACCACCAGAGAATTATGACACGACTCTGCAGTTCCCCTTTTAGTGTCTTTTGGTTCATTGTTTTGGTTTCAAAGCCCGCAACTCAGCCAAGTCTCCATAGTATAATGTGCCATTTCTATGTTTCATATGAATCATACCAGTGTTATAAAGTGATGTAGAATGTAAGCTGACTTTGTCATCAGGAGGGTGACACCTAGGCTCCACACCTACTAAGCTGCAGACCACTGTTCAAGACCAACGAACAAAACCGAAATCGTGTTTTAGCGACCAGCCAGTTTTACAAGTGCCTTTTCAGGCACCAAATGTCGGTGGTTTTTGGCAACCTGTCCCGGTTTTTTCCAATAGCATTTTAGGCAACAAATGTGCTTGTTTTTAGTAATCCGTTGTTGTTTTCCAATGGCTTTTTAGGCATCACACATGAGTGTTTTTAGTAAGCCATCCTGTTTTACAAGCGGTTTATTTGGCAACAAATGTGAATGAGTGTTTTTTTAGCGCCCCATGTCTGTTTTTCCAGCGACGTTTTAAGCAACACATGGGTGCTTTTTAGACACCCGTCACTGTTTGACAAGTGGCTTTTTAGGCACCACATGTGGGGTTTTTTTGGCAACCTGTCCCTGTTTTTTCAACAACATTTTAGGCAACTAATGTGCTTGCTTTTAGCAATCTGTTGCTGTTTTCCAACAGCTTTATAGGCATCAAACATGAGTGTTTTTAGTGACCCAACACTGTTTTACAAGTGGCTTTTTAGGCACCACATGTGGGTGGTTTTTGGCAACCTGTCCCTGTTTTTTCAATAGCATTTTAGGCAACTAATGTGCTTGTTTTTAGCAATCCGTTGCTGTTTTTTCAACAGCTTTTAGGTACTAAACATGGGTATATTTTAGTGACCCATATCTGTTTTTCCTGTGGCTTCATAGGCATCAAGCATGAGTGCTTTTTAGAGACCCATCACTGTTTTACATGTGGCTTTTACAGTCATCACAGTGTTTCCTGCCAGGATAGTGCCATTAAAAGCCAAACATGATCTTTTCCTCACCATAACCAAGTAGCTTTTTTTGTCCGTACCCAACCTCAAGTTAACCACAGTGTTGTTGAAAAGTAAGGTAAAGAAATGTAAAGTTTTAAAGTATCCGCCACATAAAAACCTACTAATGTAATATCTGTGGTTTTTAGAAATGTATAATGGCAACATTTCTTCTGGCGATTGTGTTCAGCAGCTTCACCATTTTAGTTCACTCTCATCACTCTCGTAGCCCTGTTGTAAACACCACTTTGCTAAATGTTCTTTTCAAAATATTGATTCAATGCAATGTTAATTTTCCAGGCTTTAGTTTGAATTTCTGACGAGTGCATATCCCTGTAGTGTCTTTCATTTCGGTGTGTTTCTTTTGTGCAGTGCTCATCGTGCTATTAAAAATATATCTCAATGTCACACTGCATTGAGACAGACAGCAAAAAGGAAAAAAAGCTACAAAGATACAAGTGTGTCATATTACAGATGAGCACCAATTACTAGTTTGTGTCAGCTTTGATACAGACAATCACCTTTTTGTAAGAAAGTTTTCAGGGCAAGAAATTCAAGAGCAGCTTACAGAGAGACGAGATAGTCTTTGCTCCAATTGCTGGAGCAGCTGTCTCAGACAGAATTATGTAACATGGAGAAAAGTCTCTTTGTAACAGTGGAAAACTGCATAAGTAAACTAAAATGTACCCTACAGAGGTTTTCGCCAGTGGTAATGCTACTGCGTGTGAGTAATGTTTTGCTGTGCAATTCCCATCCTGCTGTTGGTTTCAAACTATTCTAATGATCCACAGCTGGTGGCAATAGTGTAGCAATGCACCAACAAAGCCAGGAAAGAAGAAGGCTGCTAGTAAGTCAGTGGTGGATGACATATGTTTTATGTGGTAGGCGATCAAGATGTTTGCTAGACCTTGAAGATACACACATTTGGTCTCATTCATGAAACGCGAGCAGAATGAATTTGTGTGTAAAGTGTTTGTAGAAGGAAATTCCCACATACTTCAGCATCCATTAATATGTTCGTAGCTTTTTTTCTCACTGCTAACAAAATCTACAACTGCTTCTGACTGCTCGTAGTGCTTGTGTAAATAAGGATTGCACATAAATACTGCGTGTCATTATTAGAAATTACAACTTTAATTTGTATTGTGCTCTGTTATGTTCACAATATGGAGATGCCTTTGAAATGTGCAAGTTAAACATGACAAAGGATTTAGATATATAACATGTTTAGCCTAGCTGGTAATTAGCATATTTAAGCTTCATATTAGGATTCAATGTGAATGAGTTATGAAATCAACTTAATACATGTGTTTCCTTTATTTCTTGCATTGCGTTCCCACTTGATTCAATCAGGAGAGAGAACTCCACAATTGTATCTTCTGTTTGAGTGGTGAGACTGTGAGCCCCATGTTCCTGACCAAACACTACGCTATCAGTGATGGCTGTCAGACTGTACAGCGATTTAACACTTAATATACCACGTACATCACCGTACCCTCTGAGTTTTATTGACTGCTCCATTGGAGGCATGTCGCTGTCTCCTCTGACACAGATGTCTCTCTGATGATGTTTGCAATGTGCTCGTCTGCAGCAGAGAGCTGTGGCTTGGAAGAGCCTCCTGTAGCAGCTGTGTTTTTTTGGGTGCATTTATGGGGGGTTTTGTGTCAAGTTTCATATCGAACCATTTTCACTGAGGACACAGAGTTAATGGCACCCGTTACCCCCTTCCAGGCCTCTGATTTACCGGACCCTGTCACACCACTACTAACAGAAGAAAATAAAATGTTTTTCTCAATCCCACTTCACCTAAAATAACTTCAAACTCAGCGTCGGAAAGGTTTTTCTTTTCCCCCCTCTCTCTCTCTTTGTTTGCTCCATGTTCGCAGGTCTACAGGATGCACCTGTCCATAGTAGTTATCACCTCTGTATATAGTGATCACTGGCTATTCATGGGCAGGACTAATTGCTGACATCAGTTTAAGATTGATTGGCATTCATGAACATACAAACATGTCTATGATCAAATCCGAGTTTCTCGCGGGGTTAATAAACCCGGTGTAGGTTTTTTTGTAGTACCATGGATTTTTTATGTATAAATCTAAGTGCAGATTTACAAAGAATTCATGTGTGAGACCCAATGCCTTTTACGTGTGTGAACATAATTTTTGTTTATCCATAAGAAAACTCCACAGGACATCTTCAAACTAATGTGGTGTTTGCTTTAGAAAACTACCACCTCAAAAGGTATTAGCACAAAAAAAACCTCCACAAAAAAGATTACAAGCTTTAACCAAATGTATGAAATGTCAATGTATCCTCTTCGAACAGTTCATATGATATCCTACGAAAATATGCACACAATGGTTTGCATGATATCCTACAAATTAGTGCCCCACAAATTATGTTACATCCTTAACGTAAAGATACATAACTAACATAAAGATACAGAAGTTAGGTTTAGGCAAGTAACATTACAGTGGTAAGGTTTAGTAAAAGAAGCATGGTGAGGACGTACCTTAAAGTGGCTCAAAGTTCACACGATTCTGAACACGCGCCTCCTGGGGAAAGTCCTGTGTATGGTGACCAGTCCACCACCCCAGCATACCTCCAACAAGGACCTCTTGTGATCGCTTCCCTCTTTACTTACATCAGCCCATTAGTCATGTGATCACAGCCTTCCAAAATATGTGGGTTATACAAAAATACTTGCTCATCATTACATGGGATATGAATTTTGGTGCATTACCTTTCATAGAAAAACATAAGAACAGCCTGTAAAGGTGTCCTGTGGAGGTTTCTTACTCTGCCCCTACTGTTTATGTGCTATTGCTTCTTGTATGTGCATAGCGTTAATTTCTGAGGACAAGCCACACTCAAGCCCATGCAAACTTGTAGTTAAAAGAAAATATGTATCCAGTCTGAAAAAGTAAGGGTAAAACAGAAGAATATTCGGTTTATACTCGATAGCTGAAATTATATCCTACTTTCGTCTTCTTCTTCTTCTTAAAGTTTGTAGTTCTAGTTTTAAAGTCCTACTACACTGACTCTTCCCATTTCTGCATAAGCATCAATAAAGTTTCAGCTTTTCGTCTTCTCTTTTTGATTTTCAGTTTTGTGACATTTCATTTCTGCTGAAACTGCAAATCCAAACCCCACATACAGTCTGGCTGTCTATTTCTGACTTAGATTTAACAGGATTAACCTTTATGATCATTCTGCTTCCCGCTCCACCTTCCATACATCCTATACATCATGGTGACGTGTTTTCAATCTTAAATTACCCCGTGATGGATGTCATCTAAAAAACCTGATGACTTTCGCAGCTTGGGGACGGGAGGAGTGATTGTTCTTCCCAGCTCCTGAATCAATGTAATATCATCCAATAGGCATTAAATTGCACTGGCAATATAACAATTTGAGAAGATGTACTGTAGCATTCAAATGCTTTCATTCCTCACCGAGGCGCCGCATGGACATACTGCCTGTAAATATCTGATCATGTAGGGTTAGCAGAATTATTACCAGCATTTGACTTTTTAATCACCCAAAAAATATTAATCTGACTGATATATCAACTTCACACTATATCAAAAAGGCTGATAATATCTACCGTGACGAGACAAAGGCTAACATTAGCCTCCTGGCCTCTAACCCAGCTTAATGACTTCGTAACACCTCATTCTTCACTGCAGTCATAAATTCTACTGATTTCATTAAAGCCTCCGCAGAGATGAAAATCGGGACCCCTCGTTCTAATTTTGCAACTTGACACTCAGATTATTGGCGAAACATGTAGGTTCATTTAAATATTTTTCAAATCAGATGTGAAAGAATACGCTCATCACACACCCCAGAGCTAATATAATATAAATGTTAATTAAGATTTGTGCAGCGAGCTGGGGAAATGAATGTTTGCAATAGAGCAAATGCTCTCCAACTTTTGAAATGGAATACGGTATTAGTTGTTTTTATGCTGTACATATATTTTTCCAACTAAAGATACATTTATAGAGATACAAATTAAAATACATGTTAAAATGAAGCAAGCCAACTACTAAAAAAAAAAGTTAGTAGTGAGAAATAGTTTCACATTTCTGTAAACCACGACTACATTACATTTGTACATTACTTTGTAATGGATTCATCGAAACTTTATTTTGAGCAAAGCTGTGGTAAACATGAGGTTATATTTTGGCAAAAAGGCCACTTGGTTATTGTTAGGAAAAGATTATGTTTTAGCTTAATATACCTACATTTGGTGGCACAAGCAGTTGGAGACACTGCCACCGGTCACTGAATGTTCTGTGGCACAAACATCATTGGAGACATGACCACTGGTCACCAAAAAACAATCAGGTTTGATAGCACAAACACACTGGAAACATGGTCACCGGTCACCAGAAATCAATCATATTTGGTGGCACAAATGCTGATGGAAACATGGCCACTGGTTGCCAAAAAAAACAACTTACATTTGGTGTCACAAACACTTCTGGAAACACGGCCACCAGTTGCTAAAAACACCCTTCCAGTTGGGGGTAAAATCACTGCTAGAAACACAACCCCCTGTCACTAAAAAACACCCACATCTGGTGGCACAAACCCTGAAAACGTGGCCACTGGTCGCAAAAAAATCCCTTTATGTTTGGTGGCACAAAGGCTTCTGGAAATGTGGCCACTGTTTACTAAAAAACACCCATGTCTGGTGGCACAAATGCCGTTGGAAACATGGCAACCAATTGCTAAAAAACACCCATATTCAGTGAAGCAGACTGCTGCTGGTAATGTGGCCACTGGTTGCCAAAAACCCCCTTATGGTTGGTGGCACAAACACTGCTAGAAACGCAACCACTTGTCACTACAAAACATCTCTGTTGGGTGGCACAAACACTGCTAGTAAGGCAACCACTTGTCACTACAAAACATCTATGTTGGGTGGCACAAACATTACTGGAAATGTGGCAACTGGAAAACCCTTTACATTCAATGGCACAAAATCTGCTGGAAATGTGGCCACCATTTGCTAAAAAACACCAATGTGCACAAATGTCCATCAGTTGCTAAAAAAAAAAATAAAAAAGCAAACAATGAGCTTGGCAGCCTCTCTCTTGGGTGTCAAGCCATCCACCATCCCCTCCACCTCCTAATGTCAGCTCACATTCCACATCACTTCAGAAATGTTGATATGCATGAAATGTACAAATCTGACATATCTGTGGTTTGTAGAAACATACTGTACAATGGCGACATTTTCCTCTGGTGACTGGCTGGATATGCTGCAAATCTGGCTCCAAATGATGTTTATTTTCCATCACAGTAATCCATATGGTTTTTAAGATAATTCACAGATGCAAATCTATATGTAAATACTGACTGAGGACACGATTTATCTCCCAAATTGAGAGAGACAAGCAAAAATGAGTGAAGTCAAACTGTCAGCATATATAAATACATTTGAGTTGATGGTTGTGGGCCAGACTGAGTAATACATTTATTTAAATTATGAAACATATATACACAAATTTCCAGAGATGACCAACTGGCTGGCAGTAGCAGCAATAATTTGAATCTATTTTTTATTTCTACAGCTGTGAAAGTAAAAAATGCAATATTGCAGAAGCTTAACGGCTCCAGTGGAATTAAAATCTTGTAGTCACTTTCATCCTACGGCTCACTATCACGGCTGAATATCTTCACTTCAGACGCTTCAGTCATTTCTGTATATATGAATAAACTCCGGTGCATTAAGCAGGGGTGAAACGTTTTCTCATATATAGGTTAAACAGGAACAGCTGTGTGCAATCATGCCAGCCGCTGATGCTGCGGACTTGATACAGCGGGCTAATTGTGTGTGGCATTGTAGTTGGCCCTCATTAACCTTACTGCATTACCTTTTACTGTGGATAAATGGTGGGGGCTTTAAAATGGCCATCTGTTGCCGCCCAGCTACCTTTACAGAGTCGCTAACTGAGTGGAAGTGACATCCTGAAACCTTTCAAGGGCATTAATGTTGTAGTCTCTGGTAACACACACACACACACACACACACACACACCCCTGCAGAGATCACACTGGTTGAATCATCTTTAAAGCCACTACAAACGCCCATTTATGAAAGGGATTTGCTTTAATCAGAAGCTTTTCTTTGTTGCTTTTGGCTTCCTGTCTTTGAATAGTTCTTGCCTTTATTGCAGCAGCTGTTGATTTTACGTTTTCAGATCTTCTGCAAAGCACCTCATGTTTTAAAAAATTTCAGCATAAATCAGGAGTTTTTTTTTATTAGCTGCGTGTTATTTTTTACCCCGATGCCCTTGAAATGAGACGAGTGGCAGCTCAGAGAGTGATGAAGAAATAATTCACTGATAAAAACAGATGGGTGCACGTGGACTAAAAAAGCCTATCCATCTGTGAAAGGGCTGTGTGTCATGATGACAACAGATTCTGGTGGACACTGGTATTTACAAGCTCAAACTACAGAAAAATGTTCGTCCCAGCTGTAACATTCACAGCTCTGAGGACATGTTGGCTGATTGTCCATGCTGCTCTGCTGCTCAAGTGCAGACTCTCCGCAGTCTTTAAAAAAAGGCCGAACCAGGGTCATAATCAGCCTTTAAATCACGTTGCGTGTTCCCCAGTGAAGCACAAGACCTGGACTGCTTGTTAATCTCACTGAGGGCAAGTGTAATGAGTTTGAAGCCAGCTGCTCGACCAGAGGACACAAGTGCATAAGTCCCATATGTCCTGCTTGAGTGTCCTTAAACATGTCAGTAATTCTCCAGCACCAGCTTTGATGGAGGTGACCCTGAACTCTGACTTTCTTGTAAAGACGGCAACCAAAAAACAGTATCTCTCCACATAGATCAATAAAACTCTCACCTTATCTTCATCACCTCTGTCAAGTTGCTGCACATGTTGGTTTGACTGTCAAACATCCGGGAATGGATTTTCATAAGAGCTGTGGGTGAGGGAGCGATCAATTTGTGGTTTCATGTGTTATTACCATTTACATAAATTTACATGTATTACATTTTTCAGATAATCCGACTGATTTTAAAGCAGTCTATTTAGCTTAAAGCCCCTGAAAATTGGTTTCAAGTCTTGTGCAATCTGCTATAACATTAAACATTCACGACTAAATAGGCTAATAGAGAGGAACAAAAAATCTTAGGTATTATTTGTTATTCTTTGAAACTCAAAAACTCAACTAATGGATGTCATCAGGACTGTGTGGGTGTGTTTTCATCTGGTTAAGGAGTGCTATCATGCTTTAAATATATATAATGTTATAATGTTGGATGTTCATATTAAAGGTGGCCAAAGTTTCAAACAATGATAGCCTGGAAATCCAGACTCAACTCTAGAAAGATTTTGAGTCTGGCTCTCACTGATACACCCTTCCTACCCAAGGGGCGGCACTAACTGAGGCATATTAAATGCCGCTACATGCAATTGGATAGCATGATGGCCAATCAGAGCAAAAAACAAGGTGACATATTCATTGCACTAAGCCCCATTTGTTTGCCGACCAGTGGGGCTAACTGATATATTATGCTTTTGCCCTATCCCGTCTGCAAAACAGCAAAAACGTCCTTACAAGGCTTCTAGGGCAGTTTTCTGTTCCTCTCTCAAGGAAAAAGATAAGTGTAGTTGGCTTAGCGTTTCTTCCAAAGCTAAACTGAATGGACGTGGTCCTTTGGCAGCTGTTTACTTTTCGACTCCTACAGCGCAGTGCTGTCTTCATCATGTTACACCTGCCCAGAGCCCGCCTCTGTCAGATAGACTGATCTGATTAGTCCGATGGCGATTCACTAGGCTCTGCTCATTGGGGCCAGATCCCTATGCAGAGCAAATTCGAATTTGCTGGGGGTGGGGCATCTGGATTTCCAGGTTAAAACAATCTTGATACACTGAAGAAGGCTTAGGCCGAAACATTTGTTTGTTGGTTTGTTTGACCGTGTGTTGCCCTAGTAAATTATATATTTTGACTTTTTTGTCTTTAGTGAGTGCTGTTGCCCACAAGTTTTTTTTTTTTTTTAAACAATGAGGTAAATGCATGTAAAAGTCATCCCTGAGCAAAAACCTCAGGCTTCAGACCATTCTGAATATTCTGTTTTCAACAGGTTTTTTTTTACTTTCAAGACAGGATGCTGTCAGCAGGAAAGATTTGGTGGTTAATCTGCTCCAAACATGCTACTGCTACATGTAGCAACTTGCTAATGTCAGGGAGACATGTAATCTTGGTTGCTGATGTTGCAAATTTCTCAATGATTTCCTACCATGTTCCTGCTGGAACATGTCAGAATGTGAAGATTTTGGTTTAGAAGCTCTTACCGGTGATTTTTCACAGGAGAAAATCTCACTGTATTTGGTTATTTTCCAGCTGCAAGAACACAGCTACATGTAGCTACATGCTAATGTCAGGGAAACATATAATCTTGGTTGGATCGTATTCCTGCTGAAACATGTCCAGCTGTGTGGGAGGAGAAAGTAATGCTATATCCTGTTACGGTCATTCCTCAGCTGCAATGACAGTGCAGAGAAGCTGGGATTCAAATGTTGCTAAATGCTGATTGGTGCAATAAATATATATGCCATCACCTTTTTTCCAGCTAAGCCCCACCCACTTCAAATCAATGCTGTAATGAGTCCTCAAATGCAGAAAAAGTTGGCATTTTTACACTCCTGCTTCCATTGACACCAAGTCAATGGGTTTTCGGCAAGATCCCTGAAACAAGGTCTGCAGTTAAAACAAGCTTAAGAAGTTTTCATGTTTTGTTCTACGACATAAAATAAGTTCATAAGTACCCCTCATGAATCTTGAACATGTCTTCAAAAGACTGTTGCTTGCAAGTGGCAAAATAAGACTACAGGATGTCATCATGAAGAACACGGCTTTACAGCCTCATTGTGGTGGTGCAGATGAAATCATGCGACCGCAGTGTAGTTTGTCTTTAGCCTAATGATACCTTTTTACTTGTAGCAATGGCATTTACACTTCAAAAATCATAGTAGTGGTGCTCATTGGTGAAGACTATCTTGCTGAACAAAACATGTAAAACTTTTGTTTGCCACAGAGCTTATTTTGGCCACGACCTAAAATCCAATGGGAAAATCCCTTAGGCTTTTTGTAGAGGGAACAAGGGTAATGCTAACTTCTGAGTTGGGTTATGAATACATGTCATCCCTGCACAATGCTATAGGCTCTTTAAAGAGGACTGCAAAATATTTCTCTGGATAATTTTGTTTCTTTACTACCTACTTTACCATTCATTGAAATCAATGTAATGTAAAAGTGTCACAAGCTTATTTTCTTTTGCAGTCCCTGGACGGGTTGATATTACAGCATTACTGAGTATTTGTGACACTGACTGATTTGACTGGTGCATTCTTAAAATCATATGCTGTCATTAAGTGTAGAATGTCCTGCCACAGCTGGACATGCTGCTCCAGACAGATCACATTAGGAAAAGACTCTCAGTTGAAGGTACACAGTGATATCAGCTGGCTGCCAGTGAGACTGGTGCCATTAGTGAAACACGAGATGACAAGCTGCCGTTATGGTGTCCACTTTTCTGCTGACTGACATTAATTTGACATGTATTCAAACACTGCGCAGCGTAACTTGTTAGAGTGTCAGTCTGATGGCGACTGTGGCACATGTGCTGCATAATCAACTACATAAATCATCATTAAATGAGCAGTCTGCATAGAAGAAAGATGCATGGTAATGGATGGAGTGAATGGATTTTTAAGTGGCACGCCTTAATGATGCACCAAATAGTTACATACGTCTGCAAGTAATTATCACGTCTGCGTTTATGCACAGCATTTTACAATAAAGCCAAAAGGTTTCTTTGTCCTTCAGTTCATATTTATTGTAAAATAAAGTGTCGATCATTGAAACATTTGACTAGTTAAATATGACACAAACATTTTATTGACTGATAAGAACACAAGTAGTTATCTACAATGACGATGAGTTTTCTAGCCTTACAACAGTTGGAATATACTGTTTTTATACATGAACTGAAAATACAAAGTTACAGTAAACATGCCTTTTGATAAAAATATCTTTACAAAAAAATGTACATTTCTATACAACAGTTGTCAGTTACACTATCTCTACAAGCCCCACGATTCTGGTTAAAACCTGCAACGACTCCAACAAACTGTCAGTATATTAATTCAGCATCATTTTAAACTTAGTCTCTTTCAGTCTATTAGTTTTTTTAAATAAACATGAGAAGGACTATTTACAAAGCAAACTAAAAGTAAGCATTGAGCCAGAAATGTTTTAAAGTGACCCAGAGAAATTACAACAGTTAAAAGCAATGGATTTTTTTTTTTTTTTTTTTTGGTAATTTTGCAAAATATTTGACACATCACCATACTGCTCATTAAATAACAGGCTACCAGCAAAAAAGATAAACATGTAGCAGAGCCATTTCCCTTAGACATGTTTTTGGATACAAAAATAGTGCTAAATATTACACAGTATCATCATTCACCAGACACTTATTTTGAATGAGCTGCAGGACAGACATTTTATTTTATGTATTTTTTCAGGCAGCACTGCCAGGTCCGACCGTTGTGTTCATGAAACTGTGCAAGGTGACCTCTCCTTCATGTTGAGCTAATTCTCTGTTTAAAGGGTCAGTTCAACCAAATCACAAAACAATGTTTTCTTACTTAGTCTTGGTTTTAATTGCCCAGGTTTTGCACTAATAAGATACAATGGGGGTTAACAGAGTTTCAACAATTACATATATACAAAACACCATTATTCAGGTGATTATTCCACAGTATTCACAGGAACCCTTTCCTACCTACAACACAATTGCTGGAATAACTGTTGGCATTGTAGGTTTCTGCAAACCATGGATATGTTACATTCGTATGTTTCAGATTTAGCGGATATGTTGAGACTTTACCTTTCTTTACGTTGCAGTTTTTGTAATATAACTTTCATGGTGACCAAACAGTGGGATTTCAACTTTCGGGTTCATTAAGTGATGCCACTGGGCCGACAGAGTTTTACCTATAGACTTACATTAGGAAAGACACATTTTTAAATCAGTGGATACATTTTTTGAGTGTCACAACCCCAGAATGACTCGCTTCCCTATCGGGATTTGATCCATTCATTACAATAACATTTCAAATGCAAGACTAAATCTGTGGTGTGCTTGGTCTATAGGCCCAATAGTGTGGGAGATCTGGGTAATTTTACACTTGGGAACTCTAACTTTTCTGGTTTCATGTGCCAAGGAACTTTCATAGGAATGAACGGGGCCCACCTTGATCCAGTTCTCTTTATACATCCATGCTTGATTAGAGTCTTGAAAACATCTAGTTTTGGCTCAAAAGACCTGGTTTTGTTTCCACAACGACGGCTGGAAATGTTGCAGACTCTTGTTAATAAAATACCTGTCTTGTTCTCAAACAGTAGTTTGCTGCTGTCTGCTGGCAGCTGTCTCGCCAAGGTCTCACACCCTCCACTCCCACTCTTCCTTCTGATGAGACACTCATCACACTATACTGTACATGTAATCTGAACTATGTCAATTTAGAGACGTTGATGAGAACCGTATGAAACATACAAATGCAGTGTTCATTCATTCATTATTTGTAAATGCTTATGCTGGTACAGGGTTGTGGGGGGCTGGAGCCTATCCCAGCTGACACTGGGCAAGAGGCGGGGTACACCCTGGACAGGTCGCCAGACTATCACAGGGCTGACACATAGAGACACACAACTATTCCCACTCACATTCACACCTATGGGAAATTTAGAGTCACCAGTTAACCTGCATGTCTTTGGACTGTGGCTGACACAAGGAGAACATGCAAACTGCACACAGAATGTAACTTGGTTTGCAGAAATGTACGCCAATATTTTATCCTGGTGACTGGGCTGCTACCCGAGGTAAACAAAAATGTCTACAGAAGCATGTGTGGATTTCCCGGAGTAATAAGGACATCGTGTCTGAAAAGAAACATTGCTGCTGAATTTTTCAAATGCATTTTTAATGCTTCAAGCACCACAAAGGAAATGTACTTTACCTTGATTGCACTGGGGTGGCTACAAGTCTCAAGGGCACATCTCAAAACCTGTGCAAATAAAACCACAACTTTCTGCTCCACTAGACACCAATAGCCTATTTAAAAACAAATAATTTGGGCGAAACAACTCATTAAACTAATAAAAGCACTGAATCACATGATTCAACTTTTATATCAATTCAGGATTGCTACTGATATTCAGTAAGTATAAAGTTTATTCCAATAACAAGAGGCCTGTCTGCTGTCATACTTAAATAAGACCCTCAGGAGGAGTAAAGGCGTGGTCACACCGGGTGTTCATGCTTCTGAGCGTGAACTGAAGCAAAAGACGACGAGTTCAACAACAGTACAGTGACGTTCTACAAGCAGCACAGAGGAGAGAGATGTTACTTGGCTGCAGTGAGGACAGTGATAGAGGTTAATGACAGCAAAGTGTTTGATAAGAAGCTGTGTAATTTACAGCCTTGATGAATGTCCTTAGCCCACTAGCTTTTCTAGCTCCTGCAGTTCATGCTTACAACCCTGTTTACGGCATTTATACACCAGATGCGCCAGCTGACACACATCATCAGCCTAACTGATGCTCCTGACCAATCAGCTGGCACACCTGGTGCACATTTGCTGTAGTTCCCAACACCTACCTCCTTCTGAGAATGGCTTCAAGGGAAAAGCTTGAAATAACAAATGTCTGATTGTTGAGAGCAAATAAATAAAAAAGGGGGTAAACATGATGTGACTAATCAACAGTGGTACATGCTGACTTCCAGTCACTGGTGTCATAATTCACTTAGCAGCAATTAATTTATAATAAGGTTATTTAAAATCACTCAGCTGAGTTTCAAGCTGTGAATTTGAAAATATTACATGTTAGCAGCTCTACATGGCAGCAATGAGTGTGTTTACATGGACATAAATACTCAGGTTATGGTCGGGTTTCCGGAGTATCCCGTTTAGAGTCGAACAGAACAGAATAGAAAATATGAGAGACCCGAATATGCTACCTGGTGTACTCCAAAAGAAACTGTAATACTGTTGCATGTATACGACCCATCCCAGTTACTGAACATCCCCAACTACCTCCACAGGCTTCAACCAAAATCACATAGTATAGAAACATAACAAATGGTGGCAGTGACAGCGTCTCACTTCTGTAGCAGAAATAAACAGTCTTGTCTTTTCGTAATGAAAGAGCTTGCGTGTCTTCATCTACTGCCATCCAAATTAGCAGGAGTAGTAGTAGTAGTAGTAAATGTAGAGTGAAGTGTTTAATATTTCATGTCTCTCCCATCTCCCGTTGTTGGTTTGTTTTTGTAGACATCACAGGCTTCTGCGCAAACACACTGCACTAATAAGTAACCACATTATTTTTCATGTATATGAGGAATATGAATAACTCGATTAGTCTGTGCTCATGTGAATACCGCATCCTGAATATGATCATCATAGACGGGTTAATTGTGTCCATGTAAACGCGCTCAGTGTTACAAATCTGAATTGGTAGAAATCTTGAGCATTATCATGCTGGTAAACTACAGCAAATAAGGGGACAAATCATCCAGTGCTGGCAAATTCAGTTTCATCATTATTAATATTGCCTTTTGTCGGCATTTTATTAAAAAAGTAATGGGATGTAGCTCTGTATTGTCTCAATAACTTATTATGACCTCCGCCAGAGGTTTTGTTTTCTGTTTGTTTGTTGGCTTGTCGCTCTGTAAGCAGGATCACAGACCCGGTTTCCATGTTCCGTGATGGAGGGATGAAGCATGTGCCAAGGAAGAACCAATTAAATCTTGGAGTGGGCGGATGCACAAATAAATTTTCACTTTCGTTAACATTGTAAGACGGGGCACTTGGCCTTGGCAGGGGTCTGCGCTCTCCAAGTGTGATTCTAGCTTAGGTTGTTTTAAGGCCATTGTTGCCACTGTAATCTGATTACAGATCACATACTTAGATAAAATCAAGGCATCTATATATATAATTTAAAAATCTTCACCTTGCTCTCTTGCCTACATAAGATGGAATCAATGCAGAATGCAGAGGGAGAGATAGAGGAGAAGGAGAAAGGGCGTTGGCTCCTAAACAGCAGCAGTCCATGTTGGGATGCACAGGTTGAGCAGGGAGGAGTGCATTGAGACGTTGGGGCACTGCTCCCTGGCAGGAGGCCTGTGCCAGTGTTAGCTCTCTACCACAGGAAGCCCTGCTTCTGAAACTTGGCAGGAGTTGGAATATACGATGGAACAGCCCCACAGGGCATTTGTGTGATAAATGGATAAAGCTGGATAAAGTTATGCTCGCAGCTATTGGCTTATGCATGAGTCAAATTCGAAACCAGACGGCACCGATGTTTCATTCATTTTGTGATTATCATACTGCGGTCGCACATTGTTCTGACTGTAACTTTATTCATTTCATTTTTGAGCAACAACAGAGATTCATTGGAAAAACAGTTTGTGAAATTACATTGCAAACACATTTCATAAAAGCAGCAACAGTTGATCAACGACGTCATGTTCCCTTTGCTCCACGTAATTCAATATATAAATCTGAAAGAAAGCCTTTACTTCCTTTCCTCCTTGTTTGTATTTTTTCAGGAACAGGATTAGCACATGATGCTGTCAGCCTCTTGCAATGAAATATAGGTTGCACAGAATATCCATGAGGTGAACTCAGGCCAATGCATTAAAATGGGTCTTGAATACATTTTCTTTAGAGAGCACATCACGTTCGGCTTGTGCTGCACAGTTGGGCATCTAAATGTGATTTCGGCATCTCTTGAACACAACTTACAGTCCAGAATGAGAGTCTTGATCCCTCAGAGATCCTTTTCCCGTCTCTTGAAGGTGATGATGAATTCTAATACCACCGGCTGGGGGGTGTCTGCCGCCTCATCCTGGAGTGATAAAGGAGGAAAACTGATGAAAACACATTATAGGGACTGTGTCTCCTCAAACATGGTGGCTATTTATAATGCTGTAAATCTGATGAGGATTAGGCTGAATTTTAAAAGCTTGTCCGTTTTGAATGGCCTCAGAAATATCTTGGGAAGTGCAGAAATATTTGCTGGTAGCTGGAGCTGCCTGCCTAATCCTTCTGGACATGACTTATTGAGGTTCTTCTCACTGTGATTTTCTATCCTTGGTAGGCCTGCAAGCAAAACATTCATATATTCTCCACGACCTCAAGTGGGATTTTCAGGTTTTTAAATGTATGTGCTGTGAGGAGGTGTTGTGAATCGGCTACTGATAGAATTTTAAAAAAAGGCAGACATGTGGAGAGGAAATGGAAAACTGAAGTGTAACGTGGTTTTCTTAAGAGGTGGAAAAAACTCAGGATACAAGACGCCTGGACGGGCAGATGGAGGAAAAGGTGTGGGGTAAACTGTGAACATTTTTTCTAGTGTGCACATAAAATAAAAAAAAACTTTAGAGCACCTCAAACGTTCTTTGAGGGTAAAATGGAACAGATTTGTTGAATAAATGCACCCATAATCCCACTAGAAATGAAACAAGACGCAGCAACTTAACAGCTCGAAAACAAAAGCCAGCATGCAACCTTGGGAGAAAGATTACATAAAGCTAACATATCAACAGCTGTGGATGTAATGTTAACAGTACGTTAAGTTGCTTATCTGTTTTGTTTAAAGGTTACTGATAAGTGCTGTCAAACATCTAGATCTTTTAGTTCGCTACAGGATTTTAGCATTTCATCTTACAGGAGTAGTCAACCCATTCTCATTTCTAAGTCACTGAATACCAACGCTTGGGCAGTGGCTTTCGGCGTCAGACACAGATAAAAAAAAGCCTTTCACATGTGCATGATACGTGGCTTGATATGTGTAATGGCGCCCAGCTACATCAGAGGGAAATGTGGTGGGACAACGATGCAAGTTAAGGGGGTGAAAGTCCGGATAGGGCGGGTGGAAGAGGTGGTGGAAAAAACCAACAACCACCGACTCTTAGCCAGGAGGTTGGTGCTCACTTCATGTATGAATATACAGCCAAACTGTTTTTTCTTTTTAAACTTAACCACATGCTTTTGTTGCTGACGGAAAAAAACCTCAACTCGCGACGTTGTGCCAGTGTAGTGTGTTTATTCTGAAAGAGACTGTATGCAAACTGTACATTGTGAAAACGGACATGTATTTTGAAAACACACAATGCATGCAACAGGCTGAAGTTGACACGGTGTCCCAGAACATCAACAACCAACGCACCCAGGGTACCTTGCATGTCATATGTCAACCTGGATAGTCCATGACCAAGTGTTGATATGGGATGAAGTCACAGTGAGAATGTTTTGCAGTAGATTGACATTTTGGGAAATAAGCTCATTGTCTTTCTGTCTGAGAGTTTGATGAGAGGATACAGTTTCAGCTCATAGTCCTCCATAAAAGCCCATTTTTCCACAGTTTTTACACTTTGTTTTTTTCCACAAAATAAACAAAACAAATTAAGCTAATTGCCTGCTGGTTCTAGCTTTAAATTTAGTGAGCAGACTTAGCGGTGGTGATCTTGATCTTATCATCTACCTGTGAGCGGGAAAGTAACTAACGACCTATTTCCACCAGATGCATGTTGGTTGTGTCTCCGCTCCAGCACGGCAGTGGAGCCAATAGGATTCAATTCTAGTCAATGTGTGTGTTTCCACCAGCTGCGGCTGTGCTGCGTTCCAGCTCTGTCTCAGTTCCGGCACTCTGTCTCAGTTCCGGCACTCTCCGCAACAGATACACAGGACTTCTATTTTTTCTGGACGCCGGAGCACAACGCAGCAATTCAGCACGGAGCACATCGTGTGGGGCAGGAAGTCGTGCACAGAAACAAAATAAAACATCCAGTTAATTTTCAAAATAAAATACACAGTGTTCACAGCAGATCATATTTCCCTGCACTACACCTTGAAAACTACATAAAGGGCAGAGGCAGGCCTTAAGTCAACAGTTCAGAGGTTTTCAGATGTCATTTCACCCCGTTGACACCATGGACGAGGAGATATTAATCATGGCGGTGTACTGAGATGTGCACAGCAAATGCAGCTGGTGGGTATTGACGGACGGCGGAGCACGCAGTGGATAACCAGCGCTGCCGTTCCGCAACGGACATGCATCCAGTGTAAATCCGGCGTAATAGTATTTCCCAAAATGTCTAACTATTCTTTCAAGCTCAATCCTAACAGTGAGTAGCATATTCGTGGACCAGCATATGAATGAGCAGTTACATTCATGCTCACAGAGTTTTTGGGAGATTTGTCTATTACTACAGGGAATGACATATTGTAAATACAACTATTTCAGTCTGGTATAAAAAGGAATACAGTTCCTTTTCTGCCTAATTTTTTGTCATATCTACTGAAACTGTCACTATATCCTGACAGTAGTACATGAGACAGAAAATCTGTGAAAAAAATCAGGTTTCCCCAGCTTCTCCTAGTACTCCTCATGGCAAAAACAACCAATCAATGTTGATCAGTGCTGGTGTACATGCTGCAGCGAGCACACCAAGACAAGCAAACAGAAGACCGACAATGGTCTGTGAAAGTAAAAGCAAGCTTCTTCTGTTTATTTGTCTTTGCCATGTATGCTGGTTTATGCAAAGTAGCAATGGTCACTATGTTTATAAAGCTCCTCCTGAAGGTGCCCGCTTAATATACTGAGCTTCAGCGAGTGACAGTGCATTTTCATGAAAACTGGCAATGGAGGGTGTCTCATTGCTTTTAATTCATTTCCCGTAGAAAGCAGGAGAAGCAGTTGCGCAGTGTATGATGGGTTGTGGCGACTTTAAAGCAGGGGATGCGGTGCATTTACCAGTCTGTGTTTGCATAAATAGACTAGATTCAAGTTAATATAAATGAGTCCATCCAGCATGATGTGACTGGTTCACGAAACTTAGACCAAATTGTCAAACTAGGTAATGCAGTTTGAATATCAAATAAGATTGAGTGGGGATTTTGCGTATTTCTAGGCTCATGTGTTTTCAAAAATAGATTTTGGTGGATTGTTTAGATAGGATAACAGAACAGAACAGGCAGCCATTTTGTTTCCTGTTTAAAATGATGTACAGAGAACTGGGGACAGCCCAGCTCCAAGCGTTCATCCAATCAGTGCATTCCACAATGGGGTACGTCACTAGTGGAAGTCCATCAAGTGGCTCGTTGAGTGGAGCAGCGTGTCCCCTGGTGTTCTCGCCGTATCTGGTGGAAATGTAGCTTAACAGCAAGTGTGTGGGAGGGGCTGTCCAGAGTGTGCATGAGCAGTGACTGACACTCCTCCTGGCTTTGATTGGTTGTTTTTGTTCAGGCGAGGTGGATTCTTGCAAATGCCATTAGGAGCTCTGGGAGGAGCCAGAGGTACAGGATTATCTGTCTCATGTACTACTGTCAGGATATAGAGACAATTTCAGCAAATATGAGAAAAAGATTTTCCTACCTACTGAGTCTTTAACGATGGGACAGCTTAAAAACCATAAACATAAAATATGCATGAATTAAACTCAAATTTCACTGGCAAAAACTAGACTAAAATGTCTTTATGTGACTAGAGGCAGCTTAAAACTAAGAATCACCACTGTTTGGATGTCCTTTGCTCGCCCAGCAGCAAAAGAAGACAGCTTAACTCAACTTAACATCCACAGTGTGCGACTCATAAACACAGCTAAGCACCCCCGCTACGAGGAGCCAGCCAGCACCGAGGCCAACTGATGATGTGGCTGCATCATTACCCACACCCTGAGAGGCGAGAGGCAGGAAACTCTTTACCTTAGGCCTCGCCATTCATACCCCCTTCCACACAATTCAATTAGATGAATGTTGTTTATGGGCAGTTCTGGCCCATTGGAATGCCATTATTGCTCCCTCTGTTGAATTCAGCATTAGCTGCCCTTCAGTGGAGCTGGTCTTCTAAATGTCATGGAGCTTATGACTTAGGAGATGATTAACGAATGTTTAGAGATGCTCAAGACACAGTTCAGTGGTTACGGCTTTTAATGAGGACCGGATGTAAGACCTTTAATGAAGACTGCCTGCAAAAAGAGCCTCTAGCAGAGACCTTCAGCAGTCTTACAACAAACTCACAGCTACTGAAATGGATTTAACCTTACCGGGTCTCAGTTGTCAATATCCGATACATGGTTCTCTATCTGAAAAAAGAGAGAGAGAAAAAATTATGGCTACGACATTGTGTTTTAAACTGAGCACATAGGTTGTATTTAATCTTTTCTAAAGGCCATCGCTGATATACACTCAACAAGAGCAGCCATGCCAACCTACGAGAACAGTCTTTGTGGTACATTATCACAACCTGTGATCAATGTGACCTTCAGGAAACAAATAAATCTCCTCCACCATGCCTCTGAAAAATAATGTCTTCCATTAGTGGGGGCACTGAGCTTTCATCAAGGATAGCATGCCTATGCTCACCTGGTTAATGGCTAATAAATACAGCATAATAGAAGGAGCATGGTCAAAAGCATGGCCACGCTGCAAAGCTGAACCCCGATCAAACTCAGGATAATTACTTTGATCCCAGTGCTTGAACTTGAACAACTCTGCAGTGTGAAATAAAGCAGTATGGCAGTATGGTGCACTTCAGAAAAAATACGAGAATAATGTTTTAACTGCAGTATAATAAGGAGCATGTGGGTGATTCAAAGCTGCCAACATGCAGATAAGTGTTATTTCATAAAGTTCAAAGGACAGGCATTTGAACGCAACAGTAAAAAGAAGACAGTGATAAAATGTTTTAGTTGAAATTCTAGAATGGCATTCAGTTTTTAACATTCAAAGCACAAAATGGGAAAAAACTGTCCTTCTCAATGAAAAGCATCATGCTATTTTTGGTCAGAGAGCCTTTATCAAATACCTGTCTGCTTATAAATTCTAGGTCAAGTCATGAAAAATGTTCCATGAAAATAAACTGTGTATCAAAGTTTATCACAGCCTTGGGTGATATTGAAATACTGTGTCACTGTGTAATCTAGTGACTCTGTCTCTTTGAAGTTACGAAAAAGACAGCTGTTGTAAAATATGGGTGAATTAAACTAACCAAAATTTTTTTGACTAACCAAATTTTGTTAAGGTGCCTCCAAAAAGTCAAAATTTTCGAAGCATGTGAGGCCAGCCCTATAAACGCGAAAGTCTGTCCGTTGCTGAGTGAGTGAACAATGACATTACACCATTGTTCAGAGTGAGTGATGGCATGAGTGTCCCCTTGGCCGTTGCTCTTTCAAAATGAATAGAGTTCTCCAGGGATGACCTTCTGTAGGCCAATGTGGTATTTAGCTTGGCCTTGGTTTTGCCTTGTCAAAAAGCTAATGGGATTTTTGGATAATGGGATTATTACAGAAAATATACTGTGGCAAACAAAAGTTTATGGTACTTAAATGTTTTGTTTAGAAAGATAATCTTCACATATGAACACCACTTCTATGATTTTTTAAACCTAAATTCAGTCATTAGAAGTAAAAAGCTAACGTTAGGCGCGGCGCAATGATGTTCTATAGTCTCACTTAGCCACTTGTTAGCAACCACCTATTGTAAGACACATAAAAGCAAAATTCCCGAGAGGGGTATTTATGAATGTATTTTATGCTGTAGAACAAAACGTGAATGCCTCTATAAAGTTTGTGTTACCACAGACCTTATTTCAGGCATCTAAACCAATTCATAAAACCTATTGACTTTTAGACGAAGGAACCGGAAGTGCAAAAATGCTAACTCATTTGCAGGTTTTAGGCTATTCCTCATTTTCTGTAACTAGCGTAACATGGTGCATAGCATGGTGGCATTAGCAAGCTAGCTAGCTAACTAGCCAGCCGCTATATGAGTAAAATTTAACAACTTCATTCATTTCCCTTGTGACAGGGCAGGCAAGCACATTGCTGTCATCAGATAAGTGACAACTTTGGCTTATTTTCTGTAACCACTGTTACGTTAGCATAAAAGCATGGTGGAATTAGCAAGCTAGCTAGCTAACTACCCAGCCGCGGTTGAAACGGCAGTTTTGAATGGACACCTCATTAGTTGTATGAAGAACAGCTGTTTCTGTATGACACAAGCCTTTAATTTATCTAAACATCCTTGACTATTACAATGTCAGAACAGGCGCTGCTCCCGATATGAGGAGAAAGTGGAATAAGACAGTAGCCATGTTTCCATCAGCCTGTTTAGATGCGCATCTAGAAGTATCGCATCGGAAAATTATGATGGAAACGCCAAGATTTGAATTAAAATCCCCTGATTCGCAAAAACTAAAATATGCTGCTTTAGCCGGGTTTTGGTTGATTCGAAAAAATGTTGAATCGCAAAATGGGGGATGGAAACAGTTTTGTTCCAATTAAGTCTAACGTAGCGCACCTCTCTCCATGGTGATATCCACACTCCGGGTCGGGAAGGTGGTAATGCATTGACAAGCTGGTTGCCAACCGCCAGAAAACGTAGAAGAAGAAGAATGCGAGACTTGTTTTGTTTCCGGTTCTGCGGAAAACTCGAGTTCGTAGTTTTCACCAAAGTCCGTACATTTAATGGAAACACACAGGATTCATATTTCTTTTAATGCGCATTTCCCAATGAATCGAATCACTTTTGGATGGAAACATAGCTACTGAGTGAATTTTGAGCAAATATCACATGTTACAGTGCTGGAGTGGGTGCCACCACAATGACAACATTTTCCTTTTGGAAATCAACGCCAATAGGACGTTTTAAAAACTGACTTTTTGGGCGGACCTTGGTCTCGATAGTGGCCAATAGCTGCGCAGCCTCCAACAGTCAGGCAGGAACATACATCTGACCTGAGCTGAAAAGAGGAGGGATGCGTTCAATTGAGCAAACAGTTTTTCATTTCACACACAATTTTCAGCTGGACCAGGACAACGGGGTAATGCTGTAAGCAAAAGTAATGGTGAAAGTCCGTGTATGAATATGGACCTAATTCCTGTTTCAAATTAAAAGTCCCTTTTTCAAATTAAAAGCCTCTGACATTTCATACACAGTCCAGCCGTATACTATGTTTCATGACAAGAATTTCACCACATAACAAATAATAGATTATGAATGACAGATTATAGTATTTGATAAGGCTGCAACTAACGGTTGTTTTCATTGTCAGTTAGCCTAATCTGTTAATTATTTTCATGATCAATATATTAGTTAATGTCAGTTAATGTTAAATCAGTAAATGTCAGAAAACAGAATAAAGAAGCTGTAATCTTTTGTTTTTCTTAAAAAAATACTTAAACTGATTGATCAATTATCAAATTAGTTGGTGATTAATTTAATAGTTGTCAACTAATCAATGAATCCTTCCAGCTCTAATATTCTTCTGTCAGAAAATTTGGTAATGCAAGCACAGATGCCAAACAGCCAGCTTGTTGTGCAAAATCTCCTTTTTTAAAAGCATTTTAAATGGACTATATTTGAATTTTATACCGCTGACCAGACAATACAAGCGATTTGTAGACTTCACCTTGGGCACTTTTTTTCTGACACTTTATGGATTGAATTATTATTTATTTATAACATATATTAATAGAATTTCCTCGACAAATCAGCTCAACTTGGCTCGTCTACACTTCTTCAGTGACCTTGTGAAAGGAAACTTATTCATACAGTTCTACACTGACCACTTCACAGTCAGACTCACACTAGTACATGCAGGTCTGGTCTTAAACGCTCCGCCATGTGTCTCCAGCCCTCTGCTTTAATTACAGCCTGTAAGTGGGTGTATGTGTGTGGGCCTGTGAAGAGCCTCGCTTCCACTGTTTGAGCCGGGGTCGACAGGGAGAAACTGTCAGTCCAGGCGCTCTCACCATTCACTCATGTGAAGCCCCGCACTCTCAGATCTGTGGCCATGAATAATTCTGGAAAATTAACTTTCAGAAGGCGAAGACTGTCTGCCCACTTGAGATCTCCCAAAGTGCCTTGCTCTCTTCCCTCCCTGTCAGGCCTGTCAGCCGTTTCTCTTACCAGATGGTGGCTGCCCTCCTCGTCGTAGTCGTCCTCGCCTCCATCGGTCATCTCGCCCGCCTCCACGTCCAGCGCCCCCTCGCCGGCCTCCTCCCCAGAGTTTTCTGCCGTCTCTGACACGGACTCCTCATGGAGGGAGTCGCAGTTGTCCTCGTACTTTCTTTGAGCCTCTGAGTGAGAAAGACGGCCACAGAGAATTGTGTGATCACAGTCACAGCTTTCTTTGGTCCACACAGCAGTAGAAAAGTTTACCTGGCTGCCTTTTTTCTGTTTTCAAGATCTACAGAAACAAATCGAAGTGTCACCTCTACTAGCAATCCTGAGAGGCTGCACTGCACCGTGCGTTCAGCTGGAGAGAAGTGGTTTGACCTCAACACATGACCACGTGACACACACCCTGTCTACACCAAATGCATTCTAATTCATCTTCTTACAGAACAGACACACACTCATTTTAATGCTGTCTACACCAGCTGCCAAATTCTTCAAGCTACACAACCGCAACCTGAAGAATCTTCTGTTAGCTTTAAACCCAAGGAAATAACAGGGGACTGCAGTCGCTGCTGCTAATGTGGTGCTTCCATTGTGTAGGCAAGGTGTGAGTGCTATGCAAAGTGAGGCAAAAAATTCCCCTAAATGCCACAATTTGGGGGCATAAGAGTGGACTCAGAAGGAACTATCAAGGTGTTCAGACAGGGAGGGAAGCAATTTTTTTTATCTTGTGTCATTTGGATGAGTTTTTTTTTAAATTTGTTCCAAACAGCCAACATACCAACTGTATGTTCGTTGTAAGCTAGCTGGCAAGTGACCCACCAGCCGCGTCTAAAGTTGGGTTTCCATCCAAACGTAATGCAAATTTTAATAGAATTTTCAGAAAATCGGCAAAAGAAAATGTAAGCTATGTGCTTTTCTACCACTGAATATTGGGAGTTAGTTCAATGAGATGAGACGTGGGTGGCGCTAAATCCACATATGCTACTGCAGAAGAGGGCGCAACAAGATGACATAATTAAAAGAGTGCCGTCAAACCTCAAATTAAAGAAACAATGGATGCATGATATATTTCAGCTTTGTGCTCTTGAAGGAGTTCTGGTAACAGCCCTGTGTGCACCAGGTGTTGAAAGCCACCCAGAGACGATGAAGGTCTCTGGTGGGTTCAGGTTTATTCAAATTGAAAATGTGCATGAAAAAGAAACACACATTGTGGGAGTGTTTTATGAGTGTTTGTGTTCAGAACTCAGCACAAACTCTTGTTCTGTTCTCTCTTTCATTTGTCAGTACATTTATAACAGATTCATAAGGCTCCAGGATAACTGTGATTTTTTTGCTTAAGTTGGAATATTTTTTGCACTGCTGCATCTTTGTGTAAATAAGCACTAATTTGCACAGCTACAGACCACTTGTCATTGACTTTTTATGCAACTTCGCCAGCTCCATAATCTGTCTAAATAAAGCACATAAATAGCCACAGTAACTTCCACCACTGTCATGGTTCAAGATTTATGTTTTCAATTAAACTCCAAATACTGCACCACAGTTGTAGGCCTCTGTGCACCAGTAAAGTGTCTTCAACAGTTTACATCCATGTCTGTAAACATGGATGCTTCACACACATCTTCCCCCTGCAATACAGGAGATCTATACAACCAGCACAGCTTCAAGGTGGACACCAAAGATTAGTGTCACCAATTCAGTATCCGACCAAATGTCTCCCCTCCAGTTCTGAGTTTTTACATTGAATAATGGCCAGAAAAGTATATTATGCAGAATATTAAGATGTCACAGTGAAGTTTCCCTTTGACCTTTTGTATACAATATGTCATCACTTTATGACTGTACCCTATTATGTGATTATTATTATCACCCTATTGTGTGAAGTTTTGTCATAGTTTGGTTAGAAAGTGAGCCATCAAAGGTCACACTGACCTTTGACCTTGGACCACCAAATTCTCATCAGTTCATTCTTGAGCTCAAGTGGACATTTGTGCGAAGAACTTCTCTTTAGATATTCTTGGGATTTCGCATTGACAAGAATGAGAGGGATACAAGGTCACAGTGATCTTGACCTACGACCACCAAAATCTAATCGGTTAATTGTTGAGTCCGAGTTTTTTGCAAAATTTGAAGAAATGCTCTCCAGACGTACGTAAGATATCAAATTCACGAGAATGAGACAGATGCAAGGTCACACTGACCTTTGACCTTTGGCCACCAGAATTGAATTACCTTATCATTAAGTCCAAGTGAACGTTCTTGCAAAGTTTGAAAAAGTCCCTCATGGTGTTCTTGAGATATCATGTACACAAGAATGAGGAGACAGACAAGGCTACAGTGACCTTGACCTTTGACCTATGGCCACCAAAATCTAATCACTTAATTGTTGAGCCCAAGGGGATGTTTGTGCTAAGTTTAAAAAAAAAAAATCACTCAAGGTGTTCTTGAGATATTGCATTTACAAGATTGGGAGACGGATGTATGCACTGATGGACGAACATCCGAAAACACAATGGCTCACCTTATGGCTATCACTGGGGCAGAGGCATAAAAAAATCAGGGACATAAAGGGTAAATCTGATAATACAGACTTATTGCTCTAGTCCGTAACAAAGTCAATTAAAAATCAAACAGGCAAATTTGGGCATCATGGTCATATTGTACTTGACTCTACTGTACCAAAAATGGATTATTTCATTTCATACTTTTTCATATTAAGATACTTCAAACTGTTTAACAATGCACACTGCACTGACAACCTCAACTCTGGAGTCATCTTTGCCTCCTCCTTAGCTAAGACACATCTGTAATACAGTAATGTATTCTATGCTGTTCACTGCAAATTCTCAGCTGCTTCAACTGAACCAAAGAAAGAAGATGAAATTTCACCACTCCTGGCATCCCTGCACCGACTACCTGTTGTTTTTCTAATTGATTATTAAAATCCCACTGAGGGACGCAGCCCCGAGTTATATTCAAAAACAGATTGCAGAGACAAAACATGGCAAGCAATAAAGATTTAAAGGTAATTTAAAAGCCAAATATTGTTACATTTTTAAATGTTATCATGTGAAACGGCCTTGTCAATTGGCCCCTTTAGCAAATTTTGGCCATTACACTTTAAATATTTCTGCATGCCTGTAGCAGCTCGATATAAATAAGCATCTCCTGCTCACCAGAAAACCCTGGATTTGTCATTGTTTATCATCTAATTATTAAGTTTTCATTCTCACTTCGAACAGCCTGGAGGACTTGGTGTGATTTATTCTGTGTTCAGCTGTCATGGAATTAGAAGAGTTTGAATAAACCAATGCAAACACGCCTGGTGGAAAACTGTAACATGCACAACATGGCATAAAGTCTAAATGACCTTCACAGCTAGCTGCGCTCTGAGACTGTCCTGAGCATCTATAAAGACGTCTCATATAAACTGAGTCAGCGTGGTGATGACACCTGTCTGCTGTTATGACGGAAAGCTCTACTGCTCTTATCTTCCCCAATGTCACTAAGACTTATGGCCGGCGTGTGCCCTTAATTTCCCTCCCTCTGTGTTGGGTGTCCTTTTCCCTTCCTCTCCCAGCTAGCCCTAATTCGCTTGTCAGCTCCTCACCGGACTCGGCTCTCTGCTGCTTCTCGATCTTCTCCAGGCGTCCCAGCAAAGAGTCGATCTTCATCTTGATCTGGGTGAGCTCCCGTTTGATAGTCTGAAGCTGGTCCGTCTTCACTGCTGAGGGACAAAAACACAGGAACAGATTTTTAGCAACTGTGACTGAAGTTTGTCCTAATTTCCTCCGTGCGCTCATTTTAATGATGCTGCTTCATACAGTTTTATCACAGACCGCATGCTGGCATCTGTTAATGCTCTTAGTTTTTGGTTTTGGATATCATGTCATCACTCTGAGTCACATGTTGCTCAGGGGAGAACATCTCAATCTGGCCAACTGCAAAGTTACTCTGCTGAAAATGTGGACCTGCTGCTTTCAATTTGAAGATTAGTGCAGTTTACGCCCACCATGCTGTTCACTGCTGCTCGAGTTTTGCTTAATAATGCCAATATCTCAACTAACTGCTATCTTCCAGTTGGCATTAGGCAATTTTATAAAGCGTGGAGACTGTTTACACTTAAATATAGTATCCGTTGAGTTGAGTTCATACTGTAAATGTCAGGTTGAAGTTTTGTATCTTAAAGTTATAATCCATAAGATTTTCATTTTATTTATTTATTTTAAAGCACTCATGGTCTCCATTTTTTCTAGCCCGGCTGCCAGAGGAAAATGTTGGCATTGTATGTTTCTACAAACCACAAAGATGTTTCATTTGCAAGTTTCATATGTATAATATCAACATTTCTAAAGTGACAGTAGCTGACTTTGTCATTGGGCGTGACACCTAGCTGAGACGCCGGCCAAGCTGCAAGCCACTGCAGACATCTATTAGAGACCAAACAAACAGCTAAATCTGTTGTTTTATGTTTTAGTGAGCCATTGCTGTGTTTCCAGTGGCAATGTAGGCTCTAAATGTGGGTGTTTTGTAGCACCCTATTGGTGGAGATATTGCCACAAAAAGTGCTTGTTTTTTACCTAGACATGGCTGCTTTTCCTGCTGGAATTGTGCCCCCCAAAACTGGGTATTTTAAGCCAAAACATGTTATTCTCCAACCATAACCAAGTGGTATTTGTACCTACACCTAACAACACATTATCCACAACGTTGTTGTAACATAAAGTTTAAACATATCTGCTACATAGTTACGTGCATTTTTTTTTCTGGCAACTGGGTTCTTTTTTTTTAGCATCAGCCAGTAAATGTATTTACATTTTGTTATTACTTCTCTATAATGTCATTGTCACTGTCAGTGGCAGAGTCCGCCATTCTCGTACTGGATGTAAATTGCCTTCACACACACACACACACACACACACACACACACACACACACACACACACTCGTGGATTACACTATGTTACAGTTATCGTATAGATATCAGCCTCACTGTTTACTACTCACAATCTTACAACTGTAAACACAAAACAGTAACAAACAAAACACAGTATGACTTTAAATTTGAAGCACTCCCAAGATGCCGCCTTTAGCAGATACACCAGTTTTTCTGTATGTCTGACTGTGCGTTCACACCGAACGCGATGGACGCGATGTCATCGCCCGTAACGCGAGTATCGCGTCGCTTGATCACAAATGTCACAAATGTCAGGGTTGCGTCATCGCTTCATTCGCGATGACGCAACCCTCCTCCCGCAATTTTCTTCACCTCCCGCTATTTTCTCGTCAACCATGGCTGAGTTAACTACTGTAGCTGGTCTTTATCTGTTGTGGACATCTGATTTGGATCGGAGACCCAAACGCCGCCGTGTCTGGGTTCACAATATCCTCCAGAAACGCACACAGCTGTGTGAATATCATCACCTCCTGCAAGAGCTGCGTCTGGATGATGGTCGTTTCCAGCGGTACTTCAGGCTGACGCTGGCCCAGTTTGAGGACCTGTTGGCCCGCTGATTGGATGTCGCAGCACAGCGTCACACGATGTCGCTTGAAAAGTTCAAATTTTTCAACTTCAAGCGACACACACGATGAGGCGATGGACGCGTCATCGCGTCGCTCTTATCGCCTGAAACACATCGCCCGAAGCGACATCGTGTGTCATCGCGTCATTTACATTGATTTTGAATGGAAACTTGTGACGTTCATCGCGTCCATCGCATTTGGTGTGAACGCACAGTGACACATCTGAATCTAAAGGATTGATCAGTAACCTACAAATGTTATATTACCAGAACTTCCAAAAAAAGTGTTAAAAATTTCCATTACTTGAATAAATTAGACCTGGCATTATTTTTTAGCATAATTGCCAATGCACTTGACTTTATTATTAGTTTTAAAGATTTTTTCTTTCAGGAAATGTTTTTTCTAGTCCCAGTGGATAGGAAGATTGCTTGAAAAGACCATCTCATTTGTGACTAATTACGGGGTAAAAGACACAGTGTTCATTCAGTACAGTTCCTTAAATAAATCTAATTAACTGGTAGCATAAAAAGGAGTCTTTTATTCAGAGCACTGCAGTTGAATATACAAAAAGTCAAATTATTCTATTACAGGCAAGCATATAATTCAAATACAGAGAAAATATGGTTTCAAAATATGCAAGAATAGTAATTTAGGTTTAAAATTAGTTGTCTTTTTTCCAGTCTTTAAAGGGGAAAATGCACTTATTTCCAACATTCGTGTTGCTATGGTCTAAGACAGTCCAGAAATATTAGTGAACATTAACAAAACTCTGGCCAATCATAACGTAGCATCAGGCCAGCTCAGACTGGGGTCTGATGATAACACAGCTGTGCTCCATAGACTCCATTCTCAGAACCCATTGTCTGTATCGCCATCTGACTTCCGGCAGACGGCGATACAGCCTCTGGGGGCAGACCCCTGATTTTTTGGCATTCCGGTTTGATTTGGGCGGAGGAGGCGAATTTCCGTTTCCGACTTCCGTTTATATATAAGTAAATATGCTGAACCATTGCAATTGATTCAGAGGTTGTAGTGACAGCAATTATGTTCCGCCTCGTTAGTTCACCGCACGGACTGTTTAACCTGGCGACAACTGCAGCCGGCTTAAACATGATTGGTCAATATCACGTGGACTACAAACAGCCTACAACCGGAAACCAGGGCTCTTCCGCTCTTCTTCATTTTCAGGCTGGTTTTGTGGATTTGGGGTTAAATGTTGTGCCTGGGGCACATTGTGTATTAATGATACTCGTTACCTGGAGAGGTTGGAGAAAGATATACGTTTCTTCCCTGTTCCAAAACCAAAATCAAACCCTGAAAATTGTAGGGTTAGCTAGCTAGCTACTGAGGATATGGCCTACTGAATGTATACACATGCTGCTTTTGCTTTTTAATGATTATAACATTTCCTGCTGTACAGGAACCAGTGAAGGGAAGCAGAGAAACTTTGCTGATATTCAACCAGCTGTGTGACATCGCATTGTGCGCAAATGAACGTTGTTTGACTTCCCCCAAAGATACCTGCCCATCTGGCGGCGGGTGCTGGCAGCAGCACGGGGGTGAAGCCAAACACTGTTCATCTGCCACACAGCTGGTTCAATATCAGCAAAGTTTCCTTTTATATTCATTGTCTTCTGTGGTGATCAGCAGTGATGTGGTGGTTCACTTTTATACAGTGATCTGTAGCCTATAGCCTAGTTCGGCTTTAGCTTCTAACTATCTTTGTCTTTTTAACCTGTTGTTGCTGCTGAGTCAGTTTGACATCCTGGATACATCCTTCAAACACAGACTGTAGACCCCTCTGTCTGCTTCTCTCTGGAGTCACTGTTTCATTTTTCCAAAAATATGGTAAGATTTCTTCAGGGAGTGCAGTTAGTTACAGTGTGGGCTCCATGCTTACTCCGACAACTTGACAGACCATCACAAAGGGGCGGGGCTTAGTGAAAGGTCAACTGACAGTTGCTTATAAGATTAACACAACTACCTCTGTAATAAATTACATACGATTAAATGACATTGCATTATTCTTTTTAGTAAATCATTAAAACATTAAGGGACCCATAGAATAATTGCCTCAGTGCTCAACTGAAATAGCAAATTCAAATGTAACACATGGAGTAAAATAAAATGAACCGAAACAGCTTATTGTGCAGAGTTGAGGAGAAAAACAGCTTATTCACTGTTCGAAATATCCACATACATTTTTTGCCTTTCTCAAGGTTATTTTGCGGTCGAAACATAAACAACCAGCATGTATTCTATTATAATGCAAATCAGTAGTTACATCTGTTAATCCAGGGAAGCTAAAGAAATACTAAAATCTAATGTTGATGCTCGCACGTGTGTCAAGGACACTAAACTGGATCACTAATTTATATCATTGAGTTTTAATTGCATTTTTTAATTTCATAAACTCACTGCAACTATGCCTGATTATTGCCTCACTAACGGTACTGTATGAGAAACAGGGGGCACAATTTGCCCTCCCACAGCTTCTGTTTACTGCCTCATGAATAATTGCTCTCCCCTTCCTGCTTTGCTTTGGGTCTTACACTCAGTGTTCACTCTACAATACATATCTGAGCTTTGGGTAAATGAAGCGTAACCGTATCATGCCAAAGTTTGAGTCTTAACCTTCGTGTGTCATATGCAAATAACATCTGCTGAAAATAAAAAATAAATGCATCTGAAGGACATCGCCATTAATTCAATCTGGCCTGTCTCACGGTTCCTGAGATGAGGGTGTACTCTTTAGCAGTTTGAACTGAGCAGATTAAAGAATTTAGACCATAAAAGTAATAAGATAATCTTATTCCTTAACCCTCGGCTGCTGAAATGTGTCATCTTTTCAGAGGAAAGGGGGGAAAAAAACAGACACCAGAAGTTGAGAAGAAAACATAAAATTCTCTTTGACACCTATCAGATTCTGTCAGGGCTGGAGAGAGGATGGATGAGCGCTCAGTAAACAAACCCACGAGTTCCTGTAAAGCCGCTGCCGGAAAATCAGAGGCAGGAGACTTGCACGGAATCACAACATTACGTGTCTGGTATCATGTCTGCATGCGGCTCTTAAAGTTAGCGTCTTTGATATATATTTACACCCACACCACATCACAATGCAGATCCCCTCCTATGTCTGTGCACTATTATATATGTATGAGCTAAACCAATGCATAAAACATACAGTTAGAGAAGACGTCAGCTCACGTTAAAAATTTCTGACATATTAGTTCATTGTAAACTAGCCTCCCTAAAAGGACATTTTAATCTTTCACTAAAATGCAAGCTGAAAAACAACACAGCCCAGGTGAGATACAATGAATACTGCATGGTATTACCAATGCGTCTTAAAACAGGATGATTAATGTGTGCATTAGAGAGAGAGAAAGGCTGTATACAGTATAATGCCACACTGAAGGCAATACATAGGTAATATGTGTGTGTGGAAATCACAAGAAAGAGTCTCATGTTGTTTTGTAAACCGGTCATCAACCCTAAAGCTACAGAGAAGCAGAAAATCGACATTTCTGGAGGGGCAAAAGGGAGAAAACAGTGGATATACAATGTTATCTTGGCGGCGGGACACACTGAAGTGTCTCTATCTCCTTCTCAGTATCACCTGCTTCCACGCGTATAAAATGACATCCACGACTGCACACACATGTACACTCACTTCCTTATTCCGGCATTATCTGAGCTCACCGTGGGCAGTTTACCCTGATGATAAGGGAGTGTGGAACAGTTTTTAATTTATCGCCGCCTCCAGGCCTTTTTCCTTTTGTGCTATCAGTCACATAAGCTGCAGAGAGACAACATACACATCCTAATCCAACATCAACCCAGCATCTTTAAATAGCTCCAGTAAAAGGAAAAGGAGGCAGAAAATGCCATTGTTATTTAATAAGCATTATAAGATATGATTTAGGGAATGAGTAATGGATCTAATTTTAGGACCTCATGATGAACCACTTTTTTTTCCTTCTTTTTTTTTTTTATCTTGGGGATAGTGAGGATCTCTGAATCACTGGTCTGTGAAGATTAAAGCAGACAAAGACTTTTGGGGCAGTGATGCTGATGTAATTCAGACTCTTAAGAGTTGCTGAAAAGTTACCAGCTTGGACAGATGAACGTGAAAGGGTAACTTCAGTGCTTTTCAACCTGGACCCTTTTTTGCAATGTTTTTGTGTCTATGTGAAGAATGGAGACGACAGTTTTTGAAATTGGTCCAATATTGCGTGAGAGAAAACAGGCTGCAATGTAACCACTCAGGGCATTTGAGCACCATTTATTTACACCCTCTAAAACTGCCTGTTTTTGCCACTGACAGGCTCAGATTGTTACTTTAAGTGTCTGACAACATTTTTAAAAGGATCCCTGCAGAGATAAACCTTTTTGTTAAAGGGTAACATCCATTTTGTTTAACCAGAAACGGCCCCAAAATTGCCATCATCAAACCCACCAGACTCCATTTAAAAAAAGGCAATTTTAGCTTGTATAAAGCCAGCACATTTTCACATCTAACTGGGTGAATTATGGGTTTATTTTAACCAAACCAGAGTTGGTGATTGTTGGAACAGTGGAAAGATGAAGGAAGACAGCTGTCTTGAGTTTTATTTTGTTTCTTTCAATGGTGAACAATGTGTGATTCACAATAACAAAATTGTTGTTTATTTAAATGGAGTCTGGTGGTTTTGGCAATTGCAAAATTTGGGTTGTTTGTGGTTAAACAAAAAATGATCTTACATTTTAATAAAAATGTATCTTTCTATAGAGTCCTTTTCAGAATGTTGTCAGACATAAAGAATGACAATCCGAGCCCGTCAGTGGCAAGAGCAAGCACTTTTAGTAGACGTACATTGCTGTGTGCACATGCCCGAAGTGGTCAGATTGCAGGCTATTTCATCTCACTCAGTACTGGACCAATTTCAAAAATTGTTGTACCCATTAGTTGCTCTGACACAAAAACATGGGAAAAGGTTGTACAATGACAACGTTACCTTTTAAGAGGATTCTGTGAGTCCGATTTTTCAAGGCATAATGGAAGGAAATATCCAAGTACACACACTGAATACTACACACGCTAGATTCAACATTAAGGTCTTAAAAACATCCTATTTTAACATGATAATGTTACATTCTCAATGCATCCTGTGATGAAATGGACATTGCAAAAAAGAGCACCACTTTAAGATTCAGCCATCATACAGAGACTTTCCTCAGCAAACAAAATAAGCAAAAAGCCATATCCCATCCACATAAACTGACAATCAACACTGACTACATTTACATGCAGAAAATATTCAAATCTTTTGCCCTTATATACTCCTTCTAAGCTTTATACAGGGCTGATGAAAACAAATATTCCACTAATATTCCTGTTTACATGCAGCCTTACATTCTCAGATTAATCTACTTCAACATTTATCATGTCAAAATATGGTGGATATACTTATTTAGTTCCTAAATAAGTAGAACCGCTAGAGCCACATCAACCATTTTACTTCTTTATGTCAAAATATAATTTTTCCAACATTTTCTATTGGCAAGCTCGTTCATCCATGGGAACACAGTCTCCTTCATTCATTCCTTCAACCACCTTCTTGAAAAGGTCGCATTGTGATAATTCCACATATCCAAAAACCTGTTGATATCTTTTAAGTCTTTCAAAGCGTTTAAAAGTAGTTTCTCCTTCAAAAAACATGGGCTGTCTCTTTTGGGCATGCATCTCCACTCCAGTCTTGCAAACTGCTAACAAACTGGTTTGTGTATAACGCACAGAGCTGACCATAAAGAGACAAGCAGCTGTGTGTTGCAAACTGCTCTTTAAAACCCCAATTGAGACTCCTAAAACTGAGTATTACCCATGTTTTAATTGGAAAAAGCTACATTTGGAATACAACCTAATGCATTTACCATTAATGAAGCTTGAGTGAAAGTTCAGTCAGAGAGACAATACTTTTCATGCTCAGATTGTAAGTTTCTTTCTCATCCTGCCATTCACTCCTTGCACACATGCTCACTTTCTGTCTCTAGGTGTCATTGTCTTTGGGGGCAGCAGTAGCTCAGTCCATAGGGACTTGGGTTGGGAACCTGTTCGAGTCCCCGTCCGGACCAAAATATGGAGCATGGACTGGTGGCTGGAGAAGTGCCAGTTCACCTCTTGGGCACTGCCGAGGTGCCCTTGAGCAAGGCACTGAACCCCCCAACCGCTCGGGGCGCCTCACCAAGGGCAGCCCCCTCACTCTGACATCTCTCCAATTTGTGCATGTATAGGTCCAGTTTGTGCATGTGTGTGTCTTTCGGACCTGTGTGTAATTGACAAGCAAGAGTGAAAACAGTGAATTTCTCCTCAGGGGGGTTAATAAAGGAAATAAACTTAAACTTGTCTGGGTAGGTCAACTGAGTCATCAGCTGATTCACAATCAACCAATAGCACAGCAACACACCTTCTCTGTTAGCCTATCATCCTACTGCTCCTCATTTTAAATATGGTTCTTTGCCCTAGCTCTTTCTTGCTACCCTCCACCTCCCCATCACCACCAGTCTTTACAGATTCATCAGCCTCATCCGCTTCAGCAGTCAGCGGGGGGAGGGGGGTTATCCTGCTGCCACTCAGATGTCCCTTGATGACAAAATATCTCCCTCTTAATCAGAACAAATCATCTGTTAATCTGTTCACTCATATTCTGTATTAAATATTATCTTTACTTCATTCTCCTGTCTCTCCTGATTGAAATAAATTTGTGACAACACTGTTGTTACAAATTACATTACATGACATTTTACAAGAAAATATTTCCATCATTGACGCTCAATATCTGTTGAGCACTGTATTAAGTTACTGCTAATGCGAACCAAACATTTCCTACTGCTGCATCTTCACAGCTCCAGTGTTATTTGCACGTATTTAAATGAGGTAATATGCATATATTTGGCGAAAAAATTGCCCCTTTCTATGCAAATGAGCCTCATTGATAAACAACGTCTAATTCACTAACACCAGCACTAATAGCCGCACGCAGTTTGAGTGAAGTAAATAACATCTTTAGAAAGCTGGTGCAAAATGGGCGCTCCTCTGTGGAAGCCTCTCGCACAGACTTTCCAGTGATCGTGGCAGCAGTGATCGTCTGTTAAATCAGTCTGTAAATAATATTTTGACATTATTATTATAATCATTATTACTTTAATGGCATCCGAAATTATTGATGCGTTGAACAGGTGACAGTCTGCGGTCGTTCTCAAAATCCACTTCTGTCACGCACTTCAAAAGCAACTTTCAATAATTTATTTTACGAAACGGGGGAAACAAACGTGAACGGTGAAAAACGGTTCCATAATTCATATTAAATTCAAAAGATAACGAAAAAACAGCTACAAGTGAGAGGGAATAGTGATAAAGTGGTCAAACTTGGTCAAATCCACAGCCTCAACCCATCCGACACTGTTAGACTGACTCACCAGCAGACATCACTACATGAGGGTATACAGTATTCAGTACTTTGGCAAACAAAGTCTGCCATTGTTCTGCCACGGTGTTCTTGGCGCAAAGCCAGCATTTATACTTTGCCATGTGGCTAATTGCAATCAGGGGTAAATCAGGGGCAAACTGCACTCAGCTGCCAAACTTTGTGGGCATGTTTGCGCTGGTATATCATTAGTGCAATATCCTTTGTGAATAGGACGTTAAGACGGAGCAAACTGCAGGTGCAAGTGAAGTGCAATTCAAGGTGATATCAGCGGCCGCAGTTCATTCTTTGTGAATTCAGCCCTGTGTTGTAAGTCTGCTGCTGCTGTACAGAGCGGACACCTTCAGTTGGCCAACTATTACCAAACAACAGTAGACACGATGGGCAAGTAATGTAACCTGTGTATGCCTGGATATTGTGCATTCCAGTAACACTGACTGTTTGTATGACCTGTACCAAATTCAGATTTTAGTCATATTCAGAATAATATAGAATATAAGTGTGCATTTAAACATAGTTATTGTGTGTCAAAGAAAGTTTTATGTATAAAACACGACATCTATTCATCCTTATGATCCATGCATCTGACAGCTGTTCCTCCTTTTCCCCCTCAAGTGAATTATTACTCGTACAGCCTGAGTGGTTTTAAAGCTGCCCGCACTGGCCCGCCCTGCTGTTGGGACAACCTTATTTTGCTGTCCAATCTATCTAGGCCAAAGTCAATACAAACAGTGATTTTTCACAGCACTGGCAGGGGCGAATTAGTCTCCCAAACATACAGCAGCACTGCATAGACAGAGGAGAGAATTCATTGACTCTGTCCAAAAAGAGGATGGGAGATGGGCTTTTTTTTTGTTGTTTTTTTTAACCAACTGCAACTGGGTCCTCCTCACAGACCTCACCAAGCTGCTCGCGCTGATAACACCGGCCTAGACAGGCAACAATGGAATAAACACTGTAGCCAATTACACAGGCTACGGATAGAGACTAACGTTTAGGAAAACACAGCTGACCACAGCTCCACAGAGATGGCCCCAATCTCACATTAATTGCATTTAGGACCTTATAATGCATCACCAGTTAATCAGAGGAGCAAATGAGATCCAGATGGATCCTGGGTGACAGGAATAACACTGTTTGCTGAATGGGTGCCGCTCGCAAAGCTCGGATTATATTTGTGTTTGCGATTTAGTGTTTTGCTCTACATTGCAGTGTGGCTTGTTCTGAGCTGCTGGAGTGAATTAAATGGCTTTTTATAGTGGCGTGGTGTAAGTAGCACAGCTGAATCATGCCACCGCTCTTCCTCTCAGAGCCGTGGTTTTCACATTTGCATTAAGCCTTCATTTATTTTATTTTTTTTGAAAAGGACAGAATTCCATTAGCGTAATTAGGCAGTGTTCTTTTGAAAAGTAAAAATGAAATAAAGTAAAATCTGAGTGGCCGAGTGTAAACACAAGATAAGTAAAAAGCACCTCATTGTACGTACGTTTGAGCCCGGAGGAGGATGTGGGAGGTCTGGAGGATGAAGAGGAGGAAGAGGAGGACGTCTTGATGGGGAAGGAGGTCTTCCCGCGGCGGGAGGAGGGAGCAATCACCCTGGAGCGCTTGAGGGGGATCACGGCTCTTGGTGGGGGGGCCACTCTGCCGTGGTAGTCAAAAAGCCTGAAGAAAAGAGAAGAACTAGAATATTACACTTCACTTCTTACCCTTTTTCTATAAGTCACTGTCTTTTCTAAGAGGCCCTAAAGCATTCAGAAAGTGTCCCTCTACTGGAGCTAAAAGGTTTTTCTGTTTCACCATCACCTATTTCTAAAGCCTATTACTGTATCTGTTCCCGGTATTGTATTTCAAGATAGATTTTCTCTGGATTTCTCTTGGGTCCTTTCTCTCAAACGACGCACATAAAACAAAAGGCAGACATTCCAGTTAAAATCTGCCACTATCCTTCTTTCTGTACGACTACCCAGGCCATCGTGTGCATGCAGATAATCCCTTCATATCTCTTGAAAGTGAAGAGGATGAAAAGAAGAGGGTGCTAAATGTCAAATGAAGGTGTCAGCTTTGACTGTTCTCGGTGACAGTAGACGTCTGTCACGGCTCTCAACAAGTTTGACATTTAGAAAATGTCTCCGCAGATAAGCAGTCAGATCACTGGCGGATAAATGAGAGAGGAAACGAGAGTTCCTTCATCAGCGTGTTTCAAGTTGCATGCTTGATCTGTTCAGCCGTTTTGACAAGTTGACTATTTAAAGGTGCCTCTGCGGGAAGGTTACTGAATTACATCTGACAAGGGACGACTTTTAATGAGGGAGTGTGACAAATCCAGAGGAGAGACCTATTGATCGTTAGCTAAACCACTCCCCTGAAGAGTGATTGTCCAATCATGGCTGTGGTCTGTCAGGCTTTAGATTTCTCTGTGTTATGTAAAAAGAGTGATGCAACTTTTGAAAAGGTTAGAGGGTGGTGTTTTTTATTTAGCCATTTCAAACCTAAAACAAAAGAGAAAATAATGGCTAAAGTTGTGTGTTTATCTGCCTTAACTAGACCTGCAATCGTCAACGTGTCTGGCTAACAAGGTCACTACAGTGGTAACTTGATAGTCAGTAGACGTAACCGTTACTTCCATAGCTAAGGGGCACACTATTCACTAACTACATTAGTTTGTGGGGTAACAAGGTACATTAAAAAAGGCCCGGTTCACAATTAGCATATTCTTTGTGTATCTTTTCTCTGGCCCTTAGAAAGTGCACTAGGCTTCAAAGCCAATTTTTGGAGGGGCCAAACACTCAAATTACATCTGTCACGTGGTAAGGAGTGTGATTGGTTAGGGTGGGGGTAAAAATATCAGGGTAAGACAATCAGAGGCACAGTGTTAATTTCGTCATCATCAACGGCCTTTTTCTATGACAATGACGAGCTAAAAATAGATCTTGATAATAAAAACTAAGACAAAATCTATGCTTCATTTTTGTTGAGACGAGATGAGATGAGATGAAAACGTTAGAGGTGGACTATTGGACAGTGAAAGCCGAGAACGGCTGTGCTTGTGTATCTTCAAATGCCGCATGGGCGACAGGCTAGTCTACACCAGGACTTTACTAGCCAGCAAAAACACTCACACTGGAGCAGCCGTTGGTGCAAGTTGTGAGCTGTAATTCAGCAGTAAAGATTTAGCCATGTGTGTCTGACTGTGGATAGTGGAGCTGCTAAATGGATTTGTGGAGCTTGTTGGTTGCACCGCTGCCTGTTAGTCGCTGAATGGCAGCGGAGCAAGCAGCAACCGGCCGCGGGACTTTACAGCTGATCCCAGCAGGACTCCAATCAGTCCGGTCATGTTGCAGATTAAGAAGGAATTCAGGCTTTAATGAAGTTAGGAACAACACCTCCAGGTCCATCACGTGATGCCATAGGGCCCAAAATTACTTTTTCCCATTGTCTTATATTGTGAAGTAAACATCTATAAATCAGCAGATAATTTTTTGAGGGACATTAACCTCCAAGTACAAAAATTCAAATAGCTCTTAATTAAATCATAATGTCCTAAAAATTGCATTATTCAGTTTTTCAATCAAGTTGTTTTTGCTACTGTCATACATATGAATAAGACTGAGACTAAATGCTTTATACACCACTGTGCAACTTTAAAACAAGTGAATGGGGCACTGCCTCCAACCCGGTATCCAGTTTTCTTTATATGTCAATGGTGCAACAGAAAGAAGCTGGGCTGTTGAACCTCATGGTTGAATATTTAATCCTAACAATCCTTCTTCCCTGGTTGGTATTACAAGCCTCTCAGCTGTGATATTATGACTGTAGTGAGGGTTTCGCGTTTCTTCATGGATGGGCGACTGGTTGTCAGATCAGAGGTCTGATGTTTGGAGCAGCCAAGTGGTGTAGTAGGTAAGTTACTGGATGTAAGCTTCGACAGCAATATATACAGATGCTTCCAAACAGCCAGAGAAAAGATGGTGTGCAACATTAGGAGGCAAAGCCGACTGACTGAACGCCATGAATCTTTCAAACTGCAGGGAGAGTGTGTATTCTCGGGGCAACTGGCATTTGTTTTTGGGATAACAGGCTATTGGACAAATGGGCTGTCAGTCCCATGTGACATTTTCGGAGTTTAAGAGTCATGGAGGCATTGTAACGATGGCATGGCACCAACTTACGTTAGCTTTATTAGCTAGCTAGCTACTGCTGATAAAATCCTCTATCAAAATTTAGTTACTAGTTAAAGCTTTTGTCTACCTACCTCAAATTAAAAACCTTTTGATCATAAAACTATTAAGAATTTCGAGTGGTAAATCTGCGTCAGGCTAAAGGGTTCCTTGTTAAATCCCATATTAGATGACATAATGTGAATGATACATACCTGCTGTAGAAATCATCCCTGTAGTACTCATAGTCAAATTCATAGCCGCTATGAAAGAGACAAACAGAGGGACAGAGGGGGGAGAGGAGGGCGCAGAGAGACACAGATAAAGAAAGAGATGGGTTGTATAAAAACCAGCCATATTGGATCTGTCAAAAGTACACAGATCAAACTCAAGCTGTTTTGACTCAAACGGACACGCTCTAGTTAAAGCCTAAAGCTCACCGCAGGTTAAGCAGCAAGTCTGAGCCAGGCTGGCATGCAAAGACCACAGATCAACAAAGAAAACAAAAAGTTTCAGGGGGAAAGATACAGTCAAAAATTGAAAGAAAAATCTTTTTTTGTGGACCCTGGAGAGGAAAATCAATGTTAAGTACACGCTCAGGAAGGCAACTAATTTATAATTCAGGGGGAGCAATAAAATAAAGAGAAGAGGAGCAAAGAAGGAGCTGTTTTGAAATGTTGCTATTCTCACAGGAATTTTAATTAGGATTAATGTATTACTATTTCAATTTAGAGTGGTGTAGTGTTGGTTTTTGCCTCTCCTGTTCCTGTTCCATAATTACCATATTACATCCTGGGCTGTTTTCAGCTGCAGCTATAAAATGCAAATGAGGGTTTATAATAACACAATGCACAAACTAATAAATTAGTAAAATAACACGTGCAATGCAACAAACCAACAATTCAAAAAGGCGAAAATTAGTGGGAATGTAAACTCTGCCAATGGACAAACTATCAGAGTACACAGAAAAGTGTCCTAGTGAATGAGGAAACATGTCAGCCCCTCTGTCACACTAGACTGCAGTAAACAAGCACTGCTTTGATCTGTTTGTGACCAGGAGATGTGTATGGGCCAGAAAATCAGGGTCATGCTTAATGAAGCTTATACAACAGCATCTCCTTTGAGCTTTTACGGGCCTGTGCCGAACAAACTCCAGTCATGGCTGAGAAATGTGGAGAGCATTAAAAAGTCAATTAGAAATTCAAGGTTCAAAAGAAAAGGGAAAAATGAGCATAATAGGAATCCTCCTATTCAAAATATTACTCCACATTTACATCAGCGGAAGCAGCAGGATGTGAAAGATAATTACCATTTATGGCTGTACCTTTTCATGTGAAGGAGTGTGTTGTAAGGAGAGCAAATCTTACCTATAAACAGCTGAGAGCGGCCGTTTGGAGCCGGCTTTGGGCCTGTACGGCTTGGGTTCACCCGCCATGTTTATGTCTGCAAAAACACAAACACAGAGACGAATCACGTGTTAGTCATACATAAATAAAGACTGGGAGATTAATTTATTGATTTTTTTTTTTTTTCTGTTGGATTTGCTTCATTTTTGTTCATCATTTCTGTTTTCTAAATGCTTTACCTGTGCTTGTGTGATAGAAATGTTTTCTACTGATACTTTTTGTGCTGATTTGGAAATAAAGATTTAAAAAAAGGAAGGGGAGAGAGACCATATCAATGGAGGAGCAACTAGTATGACTAGTATGGCTACAGCTATGGTGGAAAATCCTAAGACACATTCAAGTAAGGGTTCTGGAGTAGATACTCGAGGAAAAAGAAACTTCAGAGAAAAGATTAAAGTAAAAAAAACACTTGAAGATAGCGCTCCTGGGGGTGGAGGAGATGCGGCAAGCTCACCTAAAGGCATACCTCATGAAGAGTGTTTATGTTATTACCCTACTAACTACCAGAGCGAGGAGACAAAAGCTCCACACTCCAGCTTTAAATTCATAAATTACATTTTTGTATTTCTAAACGAATTACTTAACATTTTTATCATTAATTTACGAATAAATACATTCCACATACTCTCAATAATGACCAGGTATGGATGAAGGCCATGAGGTGTGGATGAAAGCGACAATTTCAATGTAGTAAGTGGATACTGAGTTAAAAATTGTAGAATTAGAGTCAAGAGGGAACCTCAACATCTCCTCATGAGCTTTGGTCACATTTACAGGCAGGTAGTAAATGTTTTATAATGTCTGAAATCACATACTAATAAATATATTATAGTCCTGGTGTATTATGGTAATGTATAACAGTTTCATAAATCAGTTAAAAAATTTCCTAAAATCTGCTTAAAAAACATTATCATGTTTCTGTATTAAATGTGTATATACTGATTATTAATGCTAAATAAGATGGTGAAAGTAAAGTGTCACTATTCATATGAATTCTTGAATATTCTCTGCTGAACAGTGCCCTACAGTATGAGGGGTATTATAGGATTTCATTCACTGCCTATTGACACCAATGTTTCCCTCGCTGCAGCGCAACCTAATTTAAAGACGAGAACTGTGTCAATGAAAGTGAAACAGCTTCCTTTCTTCAAACAGAGCGACAGCTCCTGATGGTGGTGATGGTGCTGCATTATAGCTCAAAGCGGCGCCTGAACACGAGGGAGCGTACTGTAAAAGCACTGCTTCATAATGAAAGAGAGTAAAATATCAACTCAAGCTTCTCTGGAAGCTCCGTGCCATTTCCATTGTAAAACTGAACTTTTCATGAGACATTTAAATAAGCAACGCACAGAGCTGCGGTGCTGTGGGACACATCCACTAATGTCAAGGTGCGCCGCCACAGCCAATTTTCTGAGGCAAGACCGGAGACCTTGCTGCTGTGCACTGGAAAGATTACAAAATGAAATTCTTGTTGCGAGGCAGGAGAGAATCCTTGAACACATAAAAACAATGGAAAAGAATAAGCATACAAAGAAAAACTGCAACAAAAGCTGGATGTTCGGGGAACATTGATTTATAGCAGGCTGTTGTTTTTTTGAGTAAAAGAAAAAATGTTACCATCAGGTGTACAGTTTTGTGAGCAAGCCAGTCAGTGATGCGGAATTTTTTCCAATCGCTATCTGTGCATTGCCAAGGGTGTTGCAAGGTCCTTGTGTTTTTTGTGAACAGTCTGAGTGGCTTCCGGGAGAGGAGCCAGTGGGTCAAAACAAGCACCCAGTCCAAAGTAAAACACTCAAAAGTGCGAGGAAAACAGTCCAGAAACTTTATGGATGCCGACGTGAGGCTATATCCAAGAAGTTAAGTAGAGAATGTTGCAGGAAAAAAACTGAGCTTTAGTAGCACTCACATCCTTATCCGAAGTCAGGTACGAGCTATACAAACATCATTTCCACAACAGATGAATAAACGGCGCAGGGGATTTTAAAGAATATGGATCACTCCAAGTGAGAAAAAGCTTAGAAATACTTTCTGACCAAAGGCAGAGAATACTCCCATCATCTGCTTTTTTATATCTTCATGATATCACACAGCCTTCCTGCATGCAGCGAGGTGTTCAGAAGGGCCATTTCATACACCGAGGACAATGTACCAACCAGCAAGGTGCCCTTGAGATGAAACCGAATCCAAGTCTCGGCCAAGTGCCTCATGGGTATATAGATCACTTTAAAGGCACTTTCTGACAAATTGTTGTTGCTTGCATGAAGTCATGTCCTCGCAATCATTTTGTCCCTTTCAGCAACAAACATTTGCTTGAATAATGTATGCGTTCGCCTTGCCTTGCCGTGCCTTGCCATCCCCCCGCCCCTTCCCCTCCAAATACCAAACAAGTGGAAGCGCCCCAATCCCCGAGAGTGGAACGGCACTGGGGTGAAAATAAGCTTCAGGCAAACTCTTGCCTCCTTCTCCCAGTGGCTGCTCTCACGAGAAATAGGATTAAACCCTGCTCTGTTTGTATACCGCCTACTTAGACATGCTAAAACACAGACTTTTTACGCAGAGCTGCATGACCAAATGAGTGTATAAATGTGTGTATCGGCGTGTGTGTGCATGTCAGGATTGACCGTGATGCTGATTAGCCTACATCAATCCTGCTCAATATAACTGGCATCTAAATTCATGAGCAATCTAAAAATCCCTGACCCCAGATCTTCTTTTTTCAAACACGGGCGGTGTTACTATGTTTTCTGTTGAGCCAAATTCTTGCTTTTCTGTCTTAAACCTGGTAAGTACTGCATCTGCCAGAGAAGAGGTTCAGCTCGCTTTGATTGAGACTGGCAGGATAAGTCTGGTTCAAGTGTTGAGTCGACTGGAGCGATCAATACCACATTTTCAGCTTGGTGAAAGTTCAGTTTAGAGCTAAAAGTCATAGATGATGTATCAACTATTAAATCCACAGGGATTGTAGATAACTAATACACTGTCTCTTTTCAAGAAAAAATGTCAAACATTTGTGACCAGCTTCTTAATTGTGTCTATTTTTCTTTGTGTTTCTCCTTTTTTTTTTTTTTTTTTATCATTGTAAATAGAAAATCTTCGGGTTTTTGGACAGTTGGTCAAAACAAAACATCTGAAGGTGTCACCTACAACCAAATACCAAATGCCAAACAATAGGTCCCTTTGACTCAGAATACTGCGACCTAACTGTTTATTAACTGGCTTGGTTACACTTGGTTTTACTGTTTAAAACTTTTGGGAAATAGTGATTTTTCACAGTTCTCAAACACCTGAGTCAAGTTTCCAAACAGTTCACTAAAAGAATGTTCTTTCTGGCTGGTAATGTTACGTCCAACCCCGAGATTCATGTGATGAAATATCAGCTTTTGTCATCCCAAAGAAGATTTAGGGTGCTTTCAGACCTACAGTTTGCTTGCTTTGGTCTGAATCAGGGACTAGTTTTGTTACAAAGCTGCATTAAAGCTTAGAGTTGGTTGGTGCTCTCATGGCAGCATTTACAAGTGGACCAGATCAAGTGCCTTGCATAAGAAAGCTGCTCTTGATTGGTCAGAATTTCCATGCAGGAAAAATCCAGGAAGTAAACAAAATGTTGAAGAAGAGTACACTTGCAAGATAAATGTGACACTTTCTCATGTCACAATGGAGGGACAACTATGCAGGTTGGTTTTAGCGCTGCTCATCGTGGACTATATTGCTGTCAGTGTTCATGTTAGTCAAACCATACAATTTGAAAATGAGGCGCGGCTCCAACTAGAAAACAATGTTTTAATGCATTGGGTGTGCTGAATGCGCATATTAAGGCAGTACAGGAGGAGGCGCACAATAATAATCCTAATGCGTAATGTGACTGCAGTTGGTTCAGATCGAGGTCAGAACTTGTTCTCACCACTAACGAACCAAACCAGAGTACATTTGTAACCTGACCCAGGCCACCTCTTCAAGAAGGTATCAGTCCGGTTGTGCGATTTCTTTGTTCACACCTGCCCAAACGAACTGAACTTAGGGGGCAAATGAACTTCAGTTTGATTTAGCTGAACCAAACAGGGCAGATGTGAAAGCACCCTAAGCGTCTCAAGGGCAAGACTGAACAGGTTGAGGAACTCTTTGGGGTCTAAGCAGCCTCAGTGTACCTGAGCCAAACACTAAATGTAATAGAAATGATCGCTTTGTTGCATGTGATATGTAGCATTAGTAGTATAGTTTTGTTGTTTGGTTACATGTTTGTATTTATGTGTATTTAGGTGAAACGGTCTACATCCTGGGACATGACAAATTTTAAGAAATTTCTCAATATATAAACTGAAACCAAATCAAATCAAATTTTTCTAAATTTTCTTACATTTCAAAGACAAAACCTTGCAAGAGTCAAATAAATGTCTGACAAAATTTCCTAGATGACAATGTGACATCTTCAAATTGCTTGTTTTGTCCGTCCAACAGTCCAAAATCCAAAAATATTTAATTTTCAATGTAATCAAACAGCAAAAAACTGCAAGTCATTATATGACAAATGTTGAAACCAGAAAACATTTGGTGTTTTTGCTTGACAAATGACTAAAATGACAAAAAAACTGTGTAATATAAAGAGATGAGAACCAGAGGGGAGTCACTGACATTGTGGGTGGAAATTAGTCATATCAAATGTAACGATATATCAAATAAAAGCTCTTAATGGGCACTTTCTGCCAAAAGGGTACTTGTAAATTCTAAATCAATCCAGAGTCATTAATCAGAAACCAAAAGACTTACTTATCACTGAACACACTGACATGTTAAAAGCCAAAAAGGGTGTGAGTGCACTTAGTCCATCAAAAAGAAATTTCAATGAATGTCAAAATATTGTTCAATTAGTATATCCTCATCGTCATGTTTATGAAGTTTAAATATTGAAAATCAAAATTAATAAAAGTCAGGAAAGTGTAGTCATGTTGGTGTTTTGGCTGTGCTGTAAAGTTGTTTTCGCCCCTTGATATAAAAAGTTAAAGATATGTTGAGATGACTTCTCTCCAGTCTGTTGGCATTCATTGTCTCAGCACCAATCTAAAAGGAGAACTTGATGATCAAACATGTTTTTCCTCCAATGAAAGTCCACAGCAATACTGAGAACTTTTAACTTTTGGTTTGTAAAAACTGTTTTACTTTTTGCAACTACTAGATGTCAAAGACACTGAGTAGTTGCACATAATAGTGGCAACCAGCTTTGGTGCCAAACTCTTTTTATCATCCTCCTTCAAAAAAGTGTTGAACGCTCCTTCAGATGGGATTCTATGAGCAGGGATGGTGTGTGTAGTACACTGACATGTTTTCATACTGTCCTCACTTCAGTTTGTGTGAAGAGGGCCTGAGAGGAACTAATTGCAAGACATGCCGTTAAGGATTATCTCTGATGCAGCTTTTAGCAGAACACTTTGCATCTCTGTGCAGCACTTAGGACTAAGTTTCCCTCTCCTTTTTCCCTTTGGTTTGTATCATCGGCGTGTCTGCTCGCTAAATCTGCAGGGACATGGGCGGAGCTGTCCGCGGTGCTGAATGAAGGGGGTTTTCAGGTTCGTTGCACTGCTCTGTCTGGGCAGCGGCTAAAACAAGGGCTTGACCTTGCAGCTGTGAGAAAATACATATGATGCAATTTGAATTTTGCAGCTGTGAAATTATTTATAGATATGTTTGAGCTTGACTCCTGGCTTGACTTTTTTATCTTCCACAGAGGGAGGGTGTCTGTCTGTCCATAGATACTGAAACAAACACAAGCCAGAATAAATATTTAAAGGTAACACTATTATTGGCTGAGGAATAAGGAGGGGAAGAGGTTCTGGAGGTAAATTGCAGTGGAAAGACAGAGGCACAGAGCGTAAGTAATCACTGAGGACAGACCTGTGTTCCTCTGTCAAGAAAACAAGGATCCGTGACTCCCCGAAGCAACCTGCCTATGTGTTTTATTGGTCTCATTTGTTGCCTTACATCTCTGTCTCCCTCAGTCTACTCTTGCTCATGCTTCCTGCTCTGCCCTCGGCCTCAACCCATCCCTTAACATCTCTTTCTCTCTCTTCATTCCCCTCACTTTCCACACCATCCCTCCGCTCACACAAGACCATAGCTAACCCCACCTCGCCAGCCGTCACTCTCTCTCTCACATCCCATATTTTTTCCCTCTGTTTCTGTGCTCACCGAGGAAGCTCATTATGAGACATTTCGGCGCCGAGCATCACCTGTGGGGCCTTTTCTATTCGACACCTGTGCCTACAACGAAAGCTTTGCAAGACTCATTTCTCCCCTCCTTTCATTAGCAAGGGATGAATAACAGCCATGCAATAGAAGTTGAGGCTTTGAATAAATCAAGGCTATAAACTCAGCCATATGCCAACATATTGCAGGGGGGAATCACTGGGATGAGAAAGTACTCCTGTGGAAATCAACAGGGCCCGAAAACATAAGGAGAGGGTGAGTCTTGTGCGGATGCAGGGAACAGGAAGACACCTTATATTCCTGGAAGGAATATGAATGAACTACTGGAGCAGCCACAAAACCTGCTGCTCCTGCTGAAGCCACAACAAATCAGACTGTAATCTTATCCGTCTCTCCTGCTCTCCGATTCTGCACTCTACCTTTTCTCTCCCTCTCACAGGAGGAGGGAAGACCAGCTAATAGCCCCGAGGCTTCAGAGGTAAGCTAACAAGCATGGATAGGAAGGGTCACGGCAAGGTCAGACAGAAGGAGAGACAGATAGATTGTGTCACGTCAGCCAAAGAACCTCTTTGTATTAGTGCGGGCAGAGTGTTGGAGGATGGACAGAAGGGCAGATTCCTGAAAAATCTATGTAAGCTATGAGCTATAACTGTGTGCTACTGGAATAATGACAATCCAGTCACTCAGCTTTCAATAGCTCATTTTGCACAGCTTTTTCTTTAATATGTGGTGACAGAGACAAGGCACGTCCATCAATGAAATCAGCTATAATCATGAAAAAACAACATTCAAACTGCATTACTCATTAGTAGATACAGCCTCAATATCATTTACAGAAGTTGGGAGCTAGCTCCATATACTAAAACTACACCAAATTACACCAACTGTATGGCTGAAAACACACCAAAAGCAGTAATTTGCATTCGAGACTCCCTTGCTTTTACGTCAATTTTCCCTCAGCCGTTACAGAAACCCAGCGAAAAAAACACAGCTGATTTCTGTTGGCTTCTGCTGCTGCAAATGACCTGTTTGGACGCCTGCTGCGCTGCAGCATGGAAGCTATAATTGACAAAACAACAATTGATGTGAGCCCATTATCACCTTAAATATGTCTAGTCCCTCATACAGAGACTGAAAAATAAGCAGGCTTTTTCCTTAAGGACAAACAAGCCATTTAGTGGCTGTTGTAGTCGAGCTGGTGGATTTTTTATTTTTTTTTTGACAAGATATGATATGTTTGAAAGGACGCCTTGATAATGAGTCTTTTACTCACAGGAACGTTTTGAGATACTACTGCAGACTACTACTGCAAACAGAGCTGCACAGTAAGTTGTAAGATATTTTTTGGCATCTCAGATTCCAGATGTCTTGTTCATTTTCTGTCATTAGATGTGCATGCATTTTGCTCAAAAATCAAAGTACTGAATGAATTAAAAAATTTAACCTGCTGTTGGTGCGAAATGAAGAGTCAGGGGATCACTAAAAGTTTGGAATCGCCTGCCATCAATGTCTGTTTGGGTGCCGTCAGATAGCTGAGAAGAACACTCTATATTTCTAAGTGGTTGTTCATGCTTTTAGGTTGTAGAAAGTCCTCTTCACAAATAGCCAACATTAGGGCTGCCCCTTGAAAGTCGGAGATTTGAATCGTCAGTCAGACACCCCAAAATTAATCGAGCTGGATTAAAGTCAAGCACTTCTCTTTGCCAGTCAGTGTGCAGTGCAGGATACTTCTGGGGGCATTTTGGTTTACAGATTTTGCTTCAGAGTGAGCGCTCTTCACTTTCATGCTGCTCTTTCAGGCAGGCTGCTGAGGACACAGAGGCAGCTGCCTGGAGGAGAGGCTGTGAAATAACGCTGTCATCTGCCTTTCACTTAGAAGTGTTTACAGCTCACAGCAACTTAACAAGATACACTGTCTGGTTTTTGTTTGATATCTTGTGTTGGCAAAAAATGTTGCGCATTTTTGATAAGTTGTTAGCGCAGTTAGCTTGTTTACTGTATTACGTAAATGTCACTGTCACACTGAGCGTCTCACTGACTCTCATTGAATCTCTCAAACTCTATATGGAAACAAAACAAAACAAAACAAAAAAAAACCCTGAATCATCATTTGACTGACGTAATTCTAAGTTGGGTACAACCCTAGCCAACATTTTATATTGTATGAAGGGTTTCCAAAAAAAGTAGAACAAAATGCTGTACAATGGTGGTTACACCTGTATTCTCCTCTGTCATGCAACACTGTGGGGACATGGACTAGATGAAAGTTTTAATCAGTTCATTGTTTTCCTTTTGGGGCAAAAACTTTTTCATACACTTGTGGTGTGTCTCAAATCACACACTTCCGTTAGTACACTTCCATGTAGTATACTATGTGCACTATGTACTTATTGGCATGGTGTGTGAATTTTGACAGGGTAGTGTTGTCTCAAACTGAAAACGGCCGTTGTGTACTTACCTGAAATGGCGACCGCAAATTAGCTAGTTAGCAAACCAGTATTAGCATTCGCGTTATCGTTCGCAGTACCAAATCATTACAGACTGCTAAATTAACCCAATAAACATACTGCTGGCTTATATCCACTGAAAACTAAAGTTTCTCATTTTCGTTTTGAAAAAAGTTCCACGTTCAACATTTTGATAACAATTGCCGTGCACACAGATTCGCAAATGACCAAAAACGCTGTAGTATACATGCCAGGCCAGTAGTTGGCGGTGTGACTTTGTAATGAAACAACACGCGCCTGGGCACATGTGCTTCCTTCTGCAGAGCCGTGACGTATAAACAAACAGCATGGCAAACGCACAAATGTTTGTCTGGATGGACGACGAGGTAGAGTTGCTACAGTAAATCTACACTTTGCTGGAAAAGCGTTGAAAAGCCGCATAAACAGAGCTCAGGAGTCCACCATTGTTCATGTGATGGTCGACTTTCTCACGCATGCCTAGAGACTGGAACTGTAATGCGCATGTGTGAAAAGTCATTTTCCGAGGAACTGCATAATGCAAGTTTACAAGACAACAGAGACGTGCGGTTTCCAAAAATTGCACTCTGGAACCCGTTTTCAAAGCGCTGTGTTTTCAGGCAATCAAAACTCCTCTGTCGTGTAAACGATCAGCCAAAACACAACTGAAGTTTACCGTTTCTGGTTGAAATTGTTGTTGTATAAAGAGGACCTTAGTCTTGTTAAAATACCCATTATTGGGGAAAACATCAATTTAACAGGTGATTGATCCGTGATGATGATGATGATTCGTCCATCGTCTGGGAACCATGAATGCGCTACATTTTGTGCCAATCCATCCAGTAGATTCTGAGGTATTTCACAGAATAAGTAAAAACTTGACCTTTTGGTGCTGATGAATGAAATGTCAGGAGATCAGCAAAATCAATGGGATCTATTCTCTGGAGATCAATAATGTCTACACAAAATTCTAAAGCAATTCATCCAGCAATTGTTGAGATATGTCACTTTGGCGGCTAGAGTGGTAATACATTCTAAAACACTACGTAGCCTAAATTCATTTTGTATAGAGTGTGCCAGGGCTGACGTCAGAACCTGGAAGTTTAGCATCGCGCTGATTCCCGGAAGAGAAAGTGGATGTGATTTTTGCATTGCGTTTTGGATTATGTCAGAAAATAAGCTCTGTGGCTAACACAAGTTTATGATACTTACAGGTTTTGTTCAGCGAGATAATCTTCACATATCAACACCTTCCATACCGCATTTGAAGCTTAAATGCGATCGCCAGAAGTACGGTCACATGACTCTTGACGTCACCACCACTAAGTTTTCAACTGATTTCGGCCGCTTTATTTTAAAAACATTGTATAATGGGGAAATCGGACTGTTTAAGCTAAATAAGAAGCTGTAATGGAGGACTGCCAGCACTCTCGCCTGTTCGGGGGTGATGACGTTTAATGTTCCCGACAGGGTTTGTAGTCGTATTGTGCAACTTGTTAGCAACCGCCTTTTTACGACACGTAAAAGCTTCAAAATTCACAAGTAGGGCATTTACTGACGTGTTTTATGTCATAGAACAAAACCTGAAACTTGTTTAAGCTTTTGTTAACCACAGACCTTATTTGAGGCATTTTACCAAAATCCCATTCAAAAAATGTATTGACTTTTAGACGAGAGAACCGGAAGTGCTAAAAGCGCTAACAGAGTTCCGGGTTTACTGGCACACTCTATTATGAGTCAAATTTGGATGAATTTGGCAACAAAGACAGCATGTTTTGGTCCCAACTGCTGCATTGAAGTGTTCTGAATTCTCTATTTCCTCTGACTGGCTTCTTCTCCACAGCAGTGGCCAAGGCAACAGTGGCTAGGGCTCATGGGTATGTAGTTTTAAGAGCTGTCCGTGATGACAGACTGATGTAATAAGTATGTTTTCTCAGAAACAAAGTTGAAAATGACACTAAATATAAAACTGATGGCCATTATGAAAAACCTATAATATCACAAGATGATCCAGAAGCCCAATGTTTCTATGTCCATAAGCACTAAAGATTTCATTCATCCATCTATCCATCCATGAATGATTTAATTTCATTAAAAGGACATTTTGGAACAAAAATGTCACTTAAACCTTCGTCATGCAGCTACATTAAAAGGATGAAACCTATGATATTTAATTTACAGGGCAATCTTGCTAACAGAAAATGCTGTGTTGCCATCGAGGTAACAAAAAGTCTTTTTTCCTCCTGATTACCTAAAAAGCTTTGGTGTCACCCTTTGAGTCATATCTCTGACGTGCAGCACAGCGACCTGGTGACTGACTGCAATAAACTCCCTTTCAGACGTATCAGCGAGGACCTTCAAGGAATGAGAAATGTGCTCCTTTCTTTTCTAAAAACAGAGGAAAATTCCCCACGGACCACAGCTGATGGCTCCACCACTGTCACTTTTTCCTTTGCAAGGAGAGGGGGATGAAATGAAAGAACACGCAAACGCCAACTGTCTATTTGATGAGATAAACATTAAAAGGCAGAGACGGAGAAAGAGAAAGAATTAGAGAGCGGGACACAGAGGGAGCTGCCGATCATCCTCATATGAAACAAGAAACTCTGGCGACAATCTCCCCAATGTCTTAATTAATGGAACAGAGTATCTAATCATGCAAATTGCTCCTCAGCAGGAGAGACATAAGCAAAGAGACATGAAGGGAGTGAAGGAGCTGAATCAAGCAGGTGATGGACTTGCAGGAGGGACAGGTAGGGATGTGGTCGTCTTTAATATGAACTCCTCGCTTGAATCATGTGGCTGGACCGCTCTGTGAAGAAGGCAGGAGGTCCAAGATGAAGGCATTTCTGCATCTTACCTACATCATGACCTGCTGGTGAGGCCCTGGCTGGTGTGGACATCATAGAACTCCAGATACACCTTTCATCCTTTTGTTCTCGTATATTTCTGATAAATGCCACATTGCAGGTATAAACTAACAATTTAATCAACAGATTTCCCCAAAATCTCAGTTAATTACAATCAAATCTGCCATTGACAGCAGATCTTCCTGCTCCACGCTAAATCAGACCTCACGTGAAGAGTGAAGTTTTTCACTTCACTCTCAGACATGAGCCTTGTTCTTACTTTCCCTGTCCCTCAAATTAAGGTCACGAGACATTGTGGTCCCCTCAAACTGAAAGAACCATTTCCTTTTAACACTGACAGCTTGTTTACTGACACCTCTCAACAACAGGAGAGTCGCAGCAGGCCGACGTTGTGTGGACAGCTGTTGTGTAATTACATGGAAAAAAGAGTGGCGAGGAGACAGAGGGGCTATCTGCATATCAAAGGTGCTCTTCTTTGGAACCTTTGAAGATCAAACATCAAACGGGGCTATTCAGGAAAACCAAGGAACAAAGTTCAAGGTGAAGTGAGGTGGCTCTCGACAGTTTTATGTTTTAATTCAGAATTTCAGTTTACACAGTGCAATTGCATCAAGTGAGGGCACAATTGCCAAATGCCTTGCTGTTTTTTTCTGGTGTGTCCTGTTCAATGTCACAAACGTTCAAGTAAACAGGGTTAGTAAACAGCAGACAGCAGCATGGAGGCCAGTGACAATGTTACGGTGGTGCTGCAAAATGGGCAAAATTTAGCATGTCCCCCCAGGTGTCATGTTTCCATCACAGTAGACTGAAGTTGGAAGTTGTAACCTTTCTGACCAAAGACAGAAGCCAGATGTTGGTGGGTTTTTTGTCAAGTGAGAAAGGGGCTCAAGATCTGTTGTAATTCAATCACTCAAACCACTCTCAGAGTTGGTCTGGGAGGCATTTGATGTGTCCTGATGTGTCCCCAACAAGGATGTAACAGAAAAATACATCTTCAATGTAGGCTGTAGTGGTTGTTTTGGTGAAAGTGCGCCACCACTCGATAATGCCCATTTTTGGTTGAAGTGTTAGGTGAAGGGCACTTCTAGAAGGGCATGTGTTGGATTCTGCTGATAGAGGTATCTCCAGCTATACTGACACAACCACTGACATGACTGCCAGGAGTGTGGACATAATAATTGTGCACAGGGCCCTCTGACCTTCCAGCAGAAGTGACATGGACAGTAACAAAATCTGAACAGAGGTCATCAGGCAGAGATGCATAATCATGACACAGGTGTGAACGCTACAGCCTCTCAGCTGTCCACTTATGTTCGGATTACTGAATCACATTTTAAAATCAAGAGTCAGTTATGATGACATATACTGTGAGCAGTGTTTTGTTTGTAATCTCTTGTACAGCTTTTAGGTCAGTGTTGCAAATCAACAAACAACAATAAACTCCTTTATGGCAATAATCATTATTATCTTATCTTACTAATGACGAAAACTCTGTCTGTCTGTGTGTCTGTTCCACGTTTTTCTCCTCACTGACTTGGTCAATCCATGTGCATTTTGGCACAGTGGTAGAGGGTCATGGGAGGATGCAAATGAAGCAATATTACATCAATTGGCCAAAGGGGGGCGCTATAGCAACCGATTGAAATTGCAAACTTTGAATGGGCATATCTCATGCCCTGTATGTCGTAGAGACATGAAACTTTGCACAGAGATGCCTCTCCTCATGAGGAACACATTTGCCCCAAGAACCCATGACTTCCGGTTATATAGATTTTTCGCCATTTTGAATTTTTTGAAAAACACTTAAAATCGATCTCTTCCTAGGAAGTTTGACCGATCTGCATGAAACTCAGTGAACATAATCTAGGAACCAATATCTAAAGTTCCCTCTTGGCAAAAGTTGGAAAACTTACTAAAACTGAGCTTCTATAAGGCAATGAATGTTGTAGAGGGCGTGGCTCATCACATAAAGGTGTATAACATCTCAAGGGTTTCACCGATCACCACGCAACTTTGTAGGCATATGACCACACATAATCTGAGGGGACTCCTCCATTATTGACCCCATCAAACAAAATGGGGGTGCTAGAGCTAATTTCTTATCTAGGCCTAATTGCCATATCGATTTTTACTAAACTTGGTAGATATGTAGAACAGGACGCCTCAAGGTCACTGGAGACATTTAACTCTAATTGGCAACTGGGTGGCGCTATATCAACAGAAAAATGGCTGTATGTGGGCAACTGTGCACTCAATGGGTATGGACTAGTTATTATTATTATAGATTTGAATGTGTTTTTGGTATCAACATCATGAAGTGCTTTGATTTGTTAGGTGTTTAATTTGCCAGATTTGACAGACATTGATTTATATGTATTTTAACAGAAAATTAATCCGCACTTAATCAATGTTATTGTGCAGTTGTTGTTTTTTTTAAGCAATTATACCAAACTTCTGCTGGTTACAGCTTCTCAATAATGAGGATTTTAGGCCCATCTTTGTCATGCATGAAAGTATACTAGATTAATAATACAGTTTGCATTGTTGGGGAGATAAAAGATGTAACTTGAAGATGTATTATTGGGTTCTGGGAAATTAAAATGAGTATTATTCACTGTAAGTGAAAAACAAAGTAATTAAGTGGCTGATCAAGAGAATAGTCAACAGATTCATTGATAATGACATTGCAGTCCCATTTTACATATGTGATGTGAGGCAGGGTCAATGTTAATGATTTTTTTCGTTTTCCCAGTCCCAGGCATGTGGGTCACAAATATACTTGCCCAAAGTTGGGCAACAACCTTGTTTTATCTGCCTTGCTCTCAATTTTGCACCAAATTGCGTATAAAGCCGTTGACGTTTCACCCACATCCTCTGAAGCCACCACACTAAACTCCCGTTTCCAGGATTACTGAAATGCTCACTTGCCCATCAGCGCATAAACTTTGTCTTCACATGCACCTTTTTCTCGCCAGTGTCCGATCAGTACTGAAAATGTGCAGCTCTCAACAGAGATGAGAAGGAAGTGAGATGGCTCACTCCTTAGCTAGTTCCATCGTCAGCTCTCGAAAAACACCGTTGAATTCTTTTTTACCACTTGCTAGCAAGATCTGGCAAGGGAGTTGCTCTATTTTACTAGCCCTACGTGACATTTTACTTGCCCCGAGGAATCCTTATTGGGGAGCCCTGAAAGGATTTTACCCACATTGTCCAGCCCTACTCTAGCATTGTAGTAAAGGTCCAGTTAATGTAAAAAAAATCCCAGTTTAACTCTGCTGGTTAATTTTGTGCACCATGAGGTACACTTTTAAAAGTATTTAAAGTACACATTATGATTCCAAGCCATACGTTCCTGCCACCATATAAAACAACTTTCAAGGTGACACAAGCTTTAACACACTGGTGCATTTATGTTTAACTCCAATGTCCTTCCATTTCCTTCAGTTTCATTATGTGCAGAATCTAAAAGTTGCAACAGCGTACATATATTTCACAGTTTATTGCTTTGCTAACTGCAGAGAATATGCAGTTGGCTTCACTGTGCAAGCACCCCATAACAGCTATAAACTCCACATCACAAGTATTATTCTCCTCATTGATTCATACATTTAAATGTTTAATCCATACAAGACTGCAAAAAAAACAACAACAAAAAAAACAAGTGTGACAAATGCTAATCACGAGTTTCCAAAGGGGAAGCCTTCCAAAGAGCGTTTTTAGTTGGGATTCAGTTCACCATAATATAAAACAGAGAAAATCCTCCTATTTGAGAACTCAGCCCCAGCAAATGTTTTATCTTTTTTGTGTGGTCTTTCATTTCATTCTTCTCTCCTTGCAAACGCCAACTGTCTATTTGATGAGATAGAATTTAAAAGGCAGAGACAGAGAAAGAGAAAGAATGAGAGAGCGGGACACAGAAGGAGCTGCCGATCATCTCCTCATGGAACAAGAAACTCTGGCGCCAATCTCCCCAATGTCTTAATTAATTGAACAAAGTCACTAATCATGCAAATTGCTCCTCAGCAGGAGAGACGTAAGCAAAGAGACATAAAGGGAGTGAAGGAGCGGAATCAAGCAGGTGATGGACATGCAGGAGGGACAGGTAGGGACGTGGGAAATTTCATCAGCTCATGATTCCGCTTGGTCATGGAGCTGGAGCGGTCTGTGAGGAAGGCAGGAGGTCTGAGATGTAGGAATTGCTGCGTCTTACCCAGCACTTTGCATCATGACCTGCAGGCGAGGCTCTGGCCGGGGTGGGCATAATAAAATTCAAGATAAGTCTTTCATCCTTGCCTCTCTGATAGGCTATATTGCTGAAGACGGCCATATTGCGAGTTTAAACTGACAACTTAATTGACAGATTTCCCCAAAATCTCACAGTGAATTCTAATCAAATCTGCCATTCACAGTGAATCCTTAAAGACCTCCAAAAGCCTGCCTGCTTCACGCTGAATCAGACCTCACACTTCATTCATTTCACTCTCAGACAATAAATGAAAATGTTTAATCTATAAAAGACTGCAGGAAAGAGCAGGAAAGTGTCACAAACGCCAATCACAAGTTCCCAAAGCTCTTCAAAGAAACTTGTTTTGTCCAACCATCAGTCTAACACCCAGAGATGAGGTCCAATTTACAACAATATAATACAGAATTATAAAACAGAAAAGAGCCTCAAATATGAGCTCTTAACCCAGAACCGACAATTATTTTTGGCTATTTCTTTGCCCAGTAACTGGCTATGTAAGTGACCACATTAATGATTAATTGAGAATGATTCATTCACAAATTGCCACTGAACTAAAAAGTAAGACACCTTTGATATTAATTTTTCTCTGTAGATTTAAGTAGTAACCTCTGCGTTTTTCAACCTGGACCCTATTTTCCAATGTTTTTGTGTCTACATGATGCAATTTTTGAAATTGGTCCAGTATTGAGTGAGAGGGCAGCAGCTGGCAGCCGGGAAACAGGCTGTAGTGTAACCACTTGGAGTATTCGTGCAGCGGCAATTTACATACACAGAAAGTGTTGGCTTTTTGCCACTGACAGACTCAGATTGTTTTTCTAAATGTCTGACAACATTAATGAAAAGATATATCTATGTGGGGATACTTCTCATAAAGAGAAGGACCATATTTAAAAAACCAGAAACAGCACCGAATCGCCATCGCCAGACCAGACTCCACTGAATAAAAGGCATTTTTATTATCGTTAAACACACTTCACAAAACAAAATTCACAAAAACCATCTCCATTAGTCTTTTCTCTTGTTCCAACAATCACCAACTCTGGTTTGGTTGAAATTAACCTTTAATTCACCCAAATAGATGTCAAAATATGCTGGTTCTATACACGCTAAAATTACTGTTTTATTTAAAGGGAGTCTGGTGGGTTTGGAAATAGAGATTTTGTTGGTGTTTCTGGTTAAACAAAAAGGATCTTACTCTTTAACAAAAAATGGACTATCTCTGTAGGGATCATTTTCATAAGTTGTCCAACACTTGTAATGACAATTTGAGCCTGTCAGTGGCAAAATTTGACGGTGCACAAATGCCCCGAATGCTTATGTTACAGCCTGAAGTGTTTCTGCTAAATTCATTTAGCAGCGGTGGCACGCCGCTGCTAAATTATTGCCGCTGCTGCTGCTGCTGCTCCTTCAAAACATTTATTTTGCAAATGCACCACCACCACTCTGAGACATCTGTGCACTTGCACAGCGCAGCAGCCAGTGTAGTGAGGAGAGGAGCGGTGAGGGGAGGGGGGAGTGGGGGAAGGCTCCTATTTAGGGATGCACCGAATATTTGGTAACCGAATATATTCAGCCGAATATTGCAAAAAAACCCCACACATTCGGTATTCGGTGGAATAAGTGAAAAGCAAGTCCGAATAAAAGCGGCATGTTTTGATAACGCAATCAAACAGCGTGCGGTGACGGACGGAGTAAAATGTCGGTAGTGTGGCGATATTTTACTCCGTCCATCACCGCACTCGCATATGCGACTAAAAATAGTTTTGTGCAGGCAAAATAAATCATTCAGCACGCTGTGTGAGTACAGATTTCAACCAGCAGCAGAAATGAAACGGCGAATCCCGCCAGTTGTGGGTTGAATGGGGGTCACAGACAGACAGGAATACGTATTCCTGTCAAATACGGCGGCGCGTGGTAACGGCTTATGCCAGATTTCCACTGGATGCGTGTCCGTTGCGGAACTCTGCGTGCTCCGCCGTCTGTCAATACCCACTGGCTGCGTTTGCTGTGCGGTGTGGTGCAGATCCGCCGGAAGACATCTCGGAGCACTGCCATGATTAATATCTCCTTGCCCATGGTGTCAACGGGGTGAAATGACGTCTGAAAACCTCTGACCTGTTGATTTCAGGCCTGCCTCTGCCCAATATGTTTTCAAGGTGTAGTGCAAGGAAATATGATCCACCGTGAACACTGTGTATTTTATTTTGAAAATTAACTGGATGTTTTATTTTGTTTGTGTGCACGACTTCCTGCCCCGCACGATCTGCTCTGTTTCTCGGTCTCTCACCCCCTCCCCCCGCCACCCCTGCTGCTGAAAAAAATCTCAGAGGAAACACTGAGCCTGTTACGCCACTATTGACTTCAATGCTGGACCAGGTTGAACAGTTGTTGTTCCCATTAGGGCACAAGTGTACTGGCTGTGTGGCCAAACGTACGTGTACATAGTGTGCTGTGCCTGTGTGTATACTTGCTGCAGCATGGTCGTTCGTCGACGCAGCAAAAACGCCTGATACTGGTGGTCTCTGCTACGGGCAGACCACAGCACTCAGACACAGAGGTCGCAAAAAGCGAAGAAGGTGGTGACACTGTATTTCCGGATGTTGTAGGCTATGCACAAACATGGATACTCCCGATGAAGAGGAGATTATAATTTTATATCTTTTAAATCTCGGCAGAGGAAAAGACGTCGTCTCCGCCGCCATCAGACATGGGATGTGCGGCCGGACCTCACGTTCATGGTCTCTAGAGGTCTACTTCGCACGAGCATCTCTAGTGTTCATGTCAATATTGCATCTCGCGCACGCATCACATTACCTCGCGTCAAAGTGAGCGGCTTACGCACCAAGCCGCAGCAAAATACGTGTGGCAGCCATGATGCGTACGTGCAAGCGTTGTCTGCAGCAAGTATACTTCTCGCATTAGTCACTTAGACACAAAACACAATCCAGGTTGAAAAATATTGAAGTTGCCTTTTAATGGCAAATCTGTGGAGTGCTTCAACTACCAATTATTTTGATTATCATCTGCCCAATATTAACATATTATTTTTTGGTCCTTAAATGACAACTTTAAAACCCAAATATATTTAGTTTTATATCACAGAAAACTAAGAAAATCAGTAATTGTTACCATTTTAGAGGCTGGAAGCAGCACATTTTTGGGGTTTATTGCTTTAAAAAATTAGGTTATTGATAATCATTTATCAAAATAGTTACCAATTTATTGTCTGATTGTTTGATTTCTATTAATGTTGTAAACATTTTTCAGACTTATCCTCCTTCCTGGCTTGACAACAACCAGCACCTAAAAAAAAAAAAAAAAAAAATTACATCTGCTTTCCATCCTTCCACTCTATAATACGCACCAGAGTTCACCAAACAGCCATTTTATAATATGTGACTACAACATCTCAGTGAACATCCCATTACAAAACTGGAGCATCGCTCCCTGTGTAAACACTCGAGTGTGACTTTCAGTCTGCCGCCCTGCCTCGCTGCCTCTCTGAGGCTGCATGGACCAAAGTCTGAGGGGATCAGCTCATAATCCCCGGCCCCTTCAGGCCCCGGCACAACAGATAAAGGCATGGCATCGGTTTGAGATCACATCCCTCTGTGTGACCTGTAAAACCCAGTGAGCTGTCTCGCGCCAGTCAACAATGATGCACTTCAGAACGCAGGCATCTGGGCGGGTGAACATGGCACGGCGGGGAAGCTTAGCGGTGGGGAGCGAGGCATGAAAACAAACACCTAGCAGTCAGTCGCAGTCACATGAGCATTTAGAACAAGTGTTTCCTCTGAGAAACAATCACGCTGTTAATCAGGTTATCGCCCTCCACTTTCCTCGCTGCTAAAAATAGGCCCCTTTTTACCTCTTTAGCTTCGAACCTACAACGGAAATCTTTGAGTTGTTCTGACATCATGCTGCTTAAGACATTTATATTTCATTTAAACCAGGAAATAAAGAGAATTACTGATTGGGAGGAATTTGACAGGCACACTGCTGGCCTATATGCATAAAAATGTGACGCAATTCTGTGCTCGTCTTTCAGATGCTACACATCCCTGCATAGGTGTGCATGTGAGAGACGAGCTGCGTGATGGGGAGAGGAGACAGAGTGAGATGTTACAAGTTCTCTAATTATTTCAGTGTGCTTGCCGTGACACTTGACAGACCTTAATTTCACCATCCTCAAACTGCTAC